>NC_054374.1:108270700-108921200 GCF_017654675.1 Xenopus laevis | reverse complement strand
AAAGTGTATATTCTGTTGTACCAGTATATAAGTTAAACAAGTGTTGTGACCTTTAGTTGTTTATTAGGTGCAGATATGGACAAGTGAAATCCCTAATTGTGTCATCACTCAGGGGCCTAACTACAAAGCACCAGGTCCGACAGCAAAAAATATTAAAGGGCCTCAGTACTAACAGAATCTTGCTTGCGTCCCCCACTCCTGGGGTAAACTTCTGCTTTACCGTTTTCTGCATAAACTATGGGGCAGAATAACCAAAGTGTGAAATTAGTGCTCGCTTACTTTACATTTAAAAATCCCATAGGAATGGATAGAAAGTGGGTTAGATTTAATGTGGTGAGCTCTAATTTCATACTTACTGATTTCATACTAGTATATCTGGTGTATATTTTAAATATTATGTCCAGGTTTGTATTTTATTTTAAAAGGGATTCTGTCATGATTTTTATGATGTCGTTTTTATTTCTAAATTACACTGTTTACCCTGAAAATAATTCATTCTACAATATAAAATTTAATTCCTGAACCAGCAAGTGTATTTGTTTTAGTTGTAATATTGATGTTTAGGCACCATCTCAGGTCATTTTGCCTGGTCATGTGCTTTCAGAAAGAGCCAGCACTTTAGGATGGAACTGCTTTCTGGCAGGCTGTTGTTTTTCCTACTCAATGTAACTGAATGTGTCGCAGTGAGAACTGGATTTTACTATTGAGTGCTGTTCTTAGATCTACCAGGCAGCTGTTATCTTGTGTTAGGGAGCTGCTTTCTGGTTACCTTCCCATTGTTCTGTTGTTAGGCTGCTGGGGGGGGAGGGGTGATATCACTCCAACTTGCAGTACAGTAGTAAAGAGTGACTCAAGTTTAGCAGAGCACAAAGTCACATGACTGGGGCCAGCTGGGAAACTAACAATATGTCTAGCCCGATGTCAGATTTCAAGATTAAATCTAATAAAAATTTGTTTGCTCTTTTGAGAAATGGATTTCAGTGCAGAAGTCTGCTGGAACAGTACTATTAACTGATGCGTTTTGAAATAATAATTTCCCATATCAGTCTCCCTTTAAATACTATATTTACATGCTAAGATAATTTCACCTAATCACTGAACATGCAGATCTATGGTTATTCAAAAATTAGTCATGTACAAAATTTTACAAATCTGAGGGGCAAATAAAGGGCACAAACCACCATGCTGGTCTTGGGCTCTGGACTTAGGTAGCATTTCCCCCATGAATACAGTAATGCGGGCATTTTTAATCTCTTTAGCCCTGTGAAGAGAACCACAAAATGGTTTTGGCAGAGTAATTAGCATATATAATCCAATGCTGTCATTCTCCCAGTCCTGGCTTTATGTCTCATCTTTTCTAGAGAATGGTGTCTATTACAAACATTATTTCAGCTTTGGCCATAAACTGGACAAGAAAGATGCAAGATGTCTATAATTCAGATGCTGTAACAGCAGGTTACTGAACCCCCCTGTATGAACAAGCATAACACCGCTTTAAAGAAAAAAGTAAAGGCCTGGCAGCTTGGCAGCATCACATATATAAAAGAAAGTGCCCTAAATATTAACAGTGAGAATTTGTGCAGCAGTTAGATTTATTTTTTACAGCTGCAGGGTTGGAAAAACATCTGGATACTAAAAAACGTAAAGATTTAAAGTGTCCTGTTACAGTACACCAAATTAGACATGCACCTGAATATTAGAAAGGGGTTGTTGGTACAGGAAATCGCTATAGACTCTTTTTAGTTTTGTTAATTGGGTGCTCATAACACATTTTAGAAAGCTGAAATCACTTATGGCACCTTCTGAGCTAATGAGGAGCTAGGGAAATTCAATGCTAAGCTATTGTGAAAACCCAAATGTTCCTGTATGCTATTTCATTACAACAATTTGATTTAATAGTATATTGTTATGGTAAATTAACTGATACCAAATTACAAGGAACTAATGTAGACTTTTTTTTTATTAGGAAGGTTAATAAAGCATGGTTTTCATTAGCAGCTTACATATAAATAGAAAAGCATAGCAGTTGACATTTAAGAGAATAACAATGCACACTCTCCAGGCAAGTAACAATATTAACATGTGTGTATTTGTGTTATTGTAGATGTGTCGTCCATGCCTTGTCTTTTAGTGAATGTGATTTGATTTGTACTGAATGTAACTTCCATTCGGCAGTCTATTAGGGGTATGACTCTCATCACTGTGCATACTTAAAGGTTTTTTTCTGAACCATATTCACAGTAGATTCTAGTCATGCTTTTATTAATTAGAAATAAATACTAATGTAAAAAATAATTACACAATATCAGCATGTCATTTTTACTGCTTTTAATAGCTGAAACATAAGTACGTTACTGTACTGTAATTATATGTACAGGTGTGGGACCTGTTATCCAGAATGCTCAGGACCTGGGGCTTTCCGAATAATAGATTTCTTTTGTATTTCTTCTTACCTACTAGAAGAAGTAGAAGTCTACTAGAAAATCATGTAACCATTAAATAAACCCAACAGGCTGAGTTTGCTTTCAATAAGGATTAATTATATCTTAGTTTGGATCATTTAAAGGTGCTGTTTTATTATTACAGGAAATCACTTTTAAAAACTTTGATATATCTGTATAATTTATTAAAAGTAATGGCAAATGAGGCATAAAAGCAAGCACTGAAATGTCTACTACTAATACTGTCATACTTTTGTGAATTGATGGATTAATGAGCAGTAACCCCCAAATACTTCAATGCAATAAATGTTTTAAAATGATTTAACAGAGGCTAAGAAACATGCAGAGGAGTTCTGTGTCCTAAGACAGCAATGTGCAGTATTAAGCTAAAGCTAAGTCCAGGAGGTGGTCTGTGTCATCATGCCACTGACATTATCCAGAAATAGCAACCAATTAGAGCATTACATTTCCCTAAATTGTTAGGGGAATATTTTGTATTTATACTAGTGATAGAAATCTAGTTCTGGCATGGCATTAAAGGACAAGCTTTTCTTTTGTAAAATGAATTTATACAGCAATAAAAAGGAGATAGGAACCATAATCCTTCCATAGTATACAATTCAGAATGGTTTAAGAAAGACTTCATAGTCTAAATAATTTTGCTTTAAATAATCTCTATTATCAACAACCCTGTATGACAAAGTAAATGCTGACTTAATGGAAAACATCTTCTAGGGGCGCACAACCCCAATATTTTCCAGGCATCTAACATTTAAAGGCTTATTTATTAAAGGCTGGATTTTAGTGGTTTTAGAGGTTTTTGAAACTCACAAACTCTAAAACCATGAATGTCATTGAATTTATTAAGAGTTCCGAATATAAAAAGGGTAAACAAAAACGATGCACTAAAAAATATGAATACCTATAAAATCTCCAAAAATTCGAGTTTTCAGACAATTCACAGGGAAAAAATATCAGAAAACCTTTAAAAGTCTGAATTATTTAAAATCTGTCCAATAAGATCAGTGCAGCTCTTATTGACTTCTATAGCACCTTGACAACTTTTACTTGGTGAAGTTTGGTATTAAAGGTTTTGTGGTTTTTTCATTTAATACATTTTTAATATTTAGAGCTTTTTAGAAATGTAGAAAAAACACAAATTTTTCAAGAATTGTGTAATAAACCACTAACTGTTAGCGAATGGGCCCCATAGTAAGGATGGGGACTCAAAAGGCATTTGACGCTGGTTAAACTAATTTACCCCTAGACCCAGAATTAATTTAATGAAAGCCTATAGATGATCTACTTTAGATTTAAGTGGATTGATTTGGTCCCTAAACCCAGTGAGTACCTAAGCAATATATATATATATATATATATATATATATATATATATATATATATATATACATACAGTATATAACCATAGAAAGATATAAACGCACTCTTATATCCTATGGTTGTATGATACCTCATTAAGTAGCACCCAGCACAATTATTAAAGGTCAAATTTCAAATTCATGTGAGTTTTTTGAAACTTCCATACACTCCCATGAACTCGAAATTCGACCAGTCAAAATTTGTTTGTTTGTCAAAATGAATTTTATAAACTAGGGTGAATGGGATCAACCGGAAAACTGGAATTGAATTCAAATCGAATTTGATTTGATTTTTTAGAACTCGATTCAAGTTTTTTTCTCCGAAAAATTTAGAATGTCAGGAAGGCGGCAAACAACTCCAAATTGATCCCTGAACATCTCCCATTGACTTAAACAGAAATTTAGCAGGTTTTAGGTGGCGAAAAGTCGAGTTCTTTAAGGGCCAGAGTATGATAAATCTCTAAAGTTTAATTACAGTTTTTGGAAAAACTTATATATATATATATATATATATACACACATACACACATAATGCATTAATTTTGCATTAATATACAATGTTTAAGGGGCTTGGGGGCCCTGATGTGGAAGCCCCGGTGGGCCCAGGTCCCCCCCAGTCCAATGCTGGTTTCTTCTGAATGTATCCCTGTCTCCCTTGGAATTTAATGAGAAATGCTTGATGAACCAGTACTACAGATTTCAGCATGGAAATGCTGGAAAGGACTAGCTAAAACGTTCTCCGTGTGCCATCATACTAAAAACTCAGCAAGTTTTTATTTTTTCTATGAACCATTTTTGTCTTTTTATTTTAATTTCTTATTTCTTTCAGGTTTAAAAGACTTAATAAAGATGGAAAATATCTTAGCATTGGCAGCTGTGGACTTAACTGTTGGGCTGGGCTCAGAGATGAGTGAGTAACAAAAATTCAAGCTATGAAAGGGTTTTGTGATATTTTATGCACTGCTGTTTCTGGCACATAGTAAATGAGTAACGAGCAGCTAAAGATTAGTGAATACTTGCAAATGCTGACAACTCCCACATTTTCCTTGTAAGCTTGATATATGTTTTTGCCTTCATTTGAAAACAAATTTAAATGGCTAAAAATGTTCCTCGTCCGTAATCATTTTCTAGAATTATCTCTGTCTTCACCTCTTCAATTATTTAGTCTTGTCTAATATTGTAGCAATTCAAAATGACTATGTGTTCATATAATATGCTTGTAATCTTTGGACCCTAAGTAATCAAAATAAATTATTTTAAAAATACTTTTACAACCTTTGCATTATTCTCGCCTAGTAAAATATCATCTGTCAAGATTCACATATTTATTTGGCTCTAATTTTGAATAGGATTCAGAAGAATTCAGGCGGAAAAACAAGCAAGAGTGGTATAAATGTGATCCCGTTTGAAGCAAACTGTAAAAAGATTATAAAGCAAGCTTTCTTCTTCAGACCAACATAAGATCAAGACCTGAAGAGGCGAGCACAGTCCTGTTTTATTTTTTCCAACTGTTGGCTAATAAGTAAACTATCATGAAAACAGAGAAACAAAAATATATGAGCCTCGTATCCAGTAAGTCATATTTTGATGGACTGTTAGGTTATACCCTAAAATTAAACCCTAAAAATTAATATGGCTATAAATGCCATATTTTATATATTGAACTTATTGCACCAGCCTAAAGTTTCAGCTTCTCAATAGCAGCAATGATCCAGGACTTCAAACTTGCCAAAGGGAGCCACCATCTTGGAAAGTGTCTGTGACACTCACATGCTCAGTGGTCTTTGAGCAGCTGTTGAGAAGCTTTGGGGTTGTTGCAAATTATCAGAAAATGAGGTTTATCTGTGACAGAAGCTGATACTACAAGGCTGATTATTAAATTCTGTAAATTCTGATTCTAATTGTGTTGGTTTCTTTGCTGACATGTAGTCATTATCTGCATTAAGAACTATCAGCCTTAAATTGCGTACTGCATATTTTGAATCAGTCCCTAAGCTCAGTATCTGACTGCAGCACAGAGCATGTGCAGTGAATGAGCAGTGGAACAGTTACTGCTAAAGTACTGTGGTTTTTTTAATTTCTTTAAGATGTAGCTTTTATTAAATGATCTTTTTCACAATATCCCCCCTTTAAGTTCAGCAACATTACAAATTGCCTGTTATGCTATGTGCACGTGGGAACATAGCAAATAGAAAAATACTACAGTACTGTGATTTTTCTTTTCATATGTCAAAAGGAACTATATTAAACAGCTGGGGAAATAAATAAAAGTCATGGACTGAACAAACTTTTAAATGCAAACAATTTTCCTTTTGCTCATATTAGTTTTTATTCAATATTTTAAACCCACAGGTATGCACTGATTCATTTGTTAGAGTTAAAAAAAGATTTTTCATGTTGCATTTTGTCCTAATGAATATTATAATACTAAAATAACAACCCTTACATTGCAAAATTAACATTTTTATTCTTCTTGCAAATGGTATTCTATATAAAATTGTGCTACTTTAAACCAGACATTTGCTAATGCGTTCGTAATAAATCTTGCACTATAGAAGTATGCTATATATGGCCACACTACTATTATCTAATTGAATTGACAAGAATTGTGAATAAGGATAGTCTGCAAAGTTTATCAAAAGTTCATAGGTGATAAAAGTCTGTGAATTAGTAGCCCATATAATTGTTACAACCTGTATGAAATTCTATTTAAGGCGAATCTTATTGTGACCATTAGGTCTGGCCAGAGCTTGCCATAAAAGGGCAGAAAAACAAAACATGGTGTTTTAACAATTTATTGCAATACAATCATTCTTTGAAATTCCGATATCATTTAGAAGTACCAAATGTCCTGTGGCAAGTAAGAATAGTAGTGTGCCCACAGGCAGAGTCCAACTGAAGTACAGGAGTCCTTGTCTTTTGCGCACAACCTCCTCCACCAAGTCTCCCTGTTGCTCTATACATTCCCCAGCTAGCGCTACCTCCCAGCAAGTACATATTGTTCTGAGGTTGGTGTGCCCATGCGGAGCCCATGGGGGAAGATATTACTTATCTGACCTATATTGTCTTCATTGAGGACTGTGTGGTCAGGACCTTTAACTCTTGAACTGCTGCCATAAAGAAATCAGTGAAATCCACAGATTCATCACACATATCAAAATAGATCATGCTGATTCTATGACATTGGAGAAACAAGAAGAAGAAACCAATAGCAACACCAAGGGGCCTATATATTGCCTAAAACAAAGTTCTCCTAAGAAAGGTTTAAAAAGCTGTGAAAAATAAATGGCATATTTATCAAGGTGTGTTTTATTTAACATGTAGAGACCCTGAGGTTAAGGTATAGTTTTTTTTCCAGGATGTGGCATACTTGCAACAGGATCTTACCAGACTGGCAATCAGCTAAGTGGCAGATGAGATTCAATGTTGATAAATGTAAAGTCATGCACCTGGGATGTAAAAATATCCAAGCCACTTATACCCTTAATGGGACTGCACTAGGCTAATCCATATTGGAAAAGGACCTTGGCAGGGCCCTACTGACCCAGACCACCACTCTCCTACAGCCAAGCATTGCCCCCTAATTGTGCCCCCCAGCCACAGCCATTAATGTGGCCGCAACTGCTGCACAGGTACAAGCTGGAGCCAGAGGGGGGGGAGTTGTGGCTGGGGTGGGGGGCCTCTGGGGAGTGGTGACTGGTAGGGGCCGGAGGAGGGGGCCCTGTGGCGGAAGCCCTGGTGGGCCGCCGGGCCTCCAATCCGATGCTGGACCTTGGAGTCCTTGTAGATAATAAACTTATCTGGGCTGTGGCAAGCAATGCCAGTCAGCAGCATCTGCCTTACTTACTATGTCACTATGTTACTATGTATATAACAAAAAGTGAAATTGTGAACATATATCAGACATACATCAAACAAAGAGTGAAATAATAAATATCTAAAACTAGCATACTTCAAAATAAGAACACTCTAAGGTTAAAATCTATATTGAGACTGCAAGGAGAAAGATACTGTATCTTATTTTTTGTATTCACCAACTCTCGCATTGCAAAGTACTTGTCACAAAATCCCGCTCTCCAATGGGCTTTAACTACACAATTAATTAATTACCGTATGCATTAACATAGCAAGGGAATAGTATTTTATCAAGGCTTGTAACCATATTGTGTTTAATTTGTTAACCCTGTGCATGTTTATCTATTGAAACACCTTCTCCGTCTCTACTTCCACCCTCACCTTTGCTTATCTATGATGCCTATCACTTGAAATTTGGGTTGACTAATTGAGTGTCTGGCTTGATGAAAGTGTACATGGCAACTGGTAAGGTAGTTAGTTGTCTACAAATAGCCAGCTTGTGTAAGAGATGCAATGATTCATTTACAGATGCAAGCAAAAGTGCAGTGCTCTTAAATGGATGACAAAGGACTGCATTAAAACATCCTTTAATCACTGAACTACATTGTGTATAGTGTAGAATGGAACAGGTGCCAAATTTCAGACATTGTAAAAATAAAGTAGCCTATTTCATGTGACTAGCAATATCAGTTTTCACCTGATGTCTCTCAGATTTCTGGTTCTTTTATAGGCTGTTAGGGGTTCTCATTTTGTTATGCAATCCACAATCCATTGTAAACTATGCGGATGACAACAAACAGGGGAGAAAAATGAAATAGTGTACAATGCTAATTTGATCAGAGTCCCACCAGATCAAGCCTACTGCCTACAGACATGTATTTTAGGAAGCCAACTTTTTATTTTATGCAAAAAAACAATTTGTCTTTTTTTTAACAGGGAACAAACAAGGCAACTCTTGCAGAAAACACATGTTTTCTCAGTTATTTTGAATGAGACCTACAAAGCACTACAAAGTAAAAATGGAAAGGTTTCTGTTGTTCTGTGACACAATATTAGATGAACTTTCAGAAAGTTTTAATATAATAGGTGTTGTTGTGTGTATATATATATATATATATATATATATATATATATATATATATATATATATATATATATATACACATTAATATATTTTAAGTTCCTATATATATATATATATATATATATATATATATATATATATATATATATATATATATATATATATATATATATATATATATATATATGTCATATATAAATTAGCACAAGTGCAACATTGCTCATATCATTTAAGTCCATAAACAGAATATTTGATAATGTATAATATGTGGCCAACTGTGCTGTGTCTTGAAACACAGGATGTAACAATCAATTTTTGGATGAAAGTTTGAAAATAGATACTTTAAATCATTTATTAACAAATAATTGTATGTTTTTACAACATTAAAATATATAATTATTTCTACAATTGGACATTTAACATTTATGTTCAAAATGGTTTTTTTAATTCTAATAAATGGTAGAAATTATATTCTGATATTCTTTGCACGGACCCCTTTTTCATTTAAAATGCACTTGTGAAATACTGTTTGTATTTGAATTGAATGACTTCTTAAGATGTGTTATCCAACCCCTGAGTAAGTTCTGTTTTTTTCCCTTAACAAAATAGCACTAAACAAAAGGCAAAATAGACCCCCTATAATTTACCATTTGTGTATAATGGCACCTATATTTAAGGGATTATAGTTTAACCACAATTAATTTTTTTTTCTGTCTGTAAAATTGTAAGGAACCTTATGTCATTCAAAGTCTTTAGATGCATAAGAAAGTTACAGACCATGAAGAATTTTTCAGCTTAATTACTATTATTCTGTTACCATCACCTCTTGGTTAATCAAACATTGCCATTTGGACCCGGACCGACAAAAACAGGAAGGAAACGTGTAAACGTTAATGGATAACTATTTTACTGAGACTATTATACAGGCCCAAACAGGGACATTAAGGAAGCATTGCACATTTATAGACATACAATTTGTTATGGAAATAGCATATCCTGTAAAAGAGTGGTATAATATACAAAAAAGACCACAGTCCCTTAAGGACAAACTATGAATTTTCTCAGACCCAATTTGTTCTAAAGGAGAATTGTAAATTTTAAAATAAAAATGTATTTAGAGTGCCAGAAACCATGCACATAAACATGTTAAAAATATATTCGGTTGTGAAGAAAAAAAATCTGTTGCCAGTGTGATAGGGATCTTGGATTGTAAGTTCAACTGAGACAGAGGCTGATGTGAATCATGTATCATTTATGTAAAGGGCTGTCTACAATGTGTCTGCACAGCAAAAATATTTAAATTTACAGAATGTACGTGTCCAATAGTATAAAGCAACTACAGAACAAGAAGTCTTCCATTTTCTTCAGTGGGAAAAAGGACACAGACTTAATTTTGATTATTAGAAATTTCCAAATATTTTATAGAAAATATATAACTTTCAGAATACACGTAACAAACATTCAAAATTATGAAATACTAAGAAATGCTTATAAAATTATTCAATAAATTATCTTTATCAGAGATTAAAGTACCTTGATCATGTTTTTCCAAACTAGAGTCTATAGTCTAGACTTGTCTTGTTCAACTTTTCCTATTAGATTGAATTAAGCATTTTCAATTCATTTATGAGGTTGTTTTCTTTTATCCAGACAAGAAACTGAGAGTAAGAATGTATTACAGTATAATGCAACTGCAAGTCATACAGAAACAGTTGACACTGCCTTCTGAGCAACAAGTGTACAACTCACAAGAGATGCAAAATTACCTGGTAGTTCAGGTATACAGAAGGTTGCATTCTCAGGTGGCAGCATCCCAACAGTTCAAAATAAATCATGGGTGGTTCTCATCAAGACCTGTCCTCTCTCCCCTTTACAGATTACAGTAATTAAACTCCTACCAAGATTATATGTCAGGAAATAGTTTGCGATACACAGTAAGTTGCAATTAAATTCTCACTTCATGTAATTGAATTTGGATCTACACAACAAAAATATCCCTGTGACTTTATGATGTACATAAATACAATCCAATTTTTAATAGAGAAAAATGCATTGCAATCACACTTTATTTTGTGTTAATTTAATTATTTACATTTGTTACCTGCATCTTTCCAATCTAGAATTTAAAATGCTAGTGCCTGATTTCTGCCTGGAAGGGGACATTGACATTGGCAACTAGAAACAGATAGCAGTTTATACAGTATATGTTAGAGCTAAATATCTAGTTGCCAGGGTCAGTAATTACTAGAGATTGCTAGGGTGTTCCTTTTCTGTATGACAACTTCTTTGAGTCAGTATTATAAGCTGCCTTGAGCTTGGACTCAGCACTTTAATAGAATACTGACTTCAGCATCTTTGCAGTTGAGTCAGTAGTTAGTAACTATAGTAGTTTATAAATGTTGGAAAGGCAGAAAATAATTTATGTTTTTTATGGAATAAAATAATTTGAAATTAATGTAAAACCCTAAGGGGCAAGCAGAATACGATTTCATCTGTGATTAGCATTAGGGATGTAGCGAACTGTTCGCCGGCGAACTTGTTCGCGCGAACTTCGACCGTTCGCGTCCGCCGAATGTTCGCGAACGTCGCGCGACGTTCGCATTTTGAGTTCGCGTTCGATTCGAATACAAATCGTTCGACCATTCGACCATTCGAATTCCTTCGACCGCTAAAAATCGAACGATTTCCATTCGTTCGAACGATTGTAAGCATTCGATCGAATGAAAAGCATTCGATCGAATGCTTCGATCGTTCGATTCGAACGATTTTAGCGGGTGTTCGAAGTTCGCGAACTGTTCGCGAACGTTCGCATTTTTTGCCGGTGTTCGCGAACGGCGTTCGCGAACACCAAATCGGCAGTTCGCTACATCCCTAATTAGCATTAGCACTATAGTTCTGTGGCACTTTTTTGATATTCAGATGTTGGGAGGCATGCCAGAAAGGTGTTTATGTTTTAAATGTGTGCCATATTGAATCAAAGTCTTAGGGCTATGGCATGGCTAAGCCACATAAGTTACACCTTTTTTATTGCAAACCTGTACTCCCGACTCTATTTCCTTCCTTTACAACAGAGAGCAAAACATACCATATAGAGGTTTAACTTTAAAGGAATAATTTGAAACCCAAAGATGCAAGCAGAATAAGATTTCATCTGTGATTAGTATTAGCCCTAGAGCTTCTGTGGCACTTTTTTGATTTTCAAATACTGAGAGACATGTTAGCATTAAATACTGATTCTAGCAAGACAAATACTTAGTTAAAAGCCTTCATGTATGAAGAGCTAGATGCAAGTAGAGGAGTGCTAAGGCAGCAAAAATGTAGTTGCATAAAAAAACTCTAGTAGTGCTGTACCTGTTTGCTGTGAACTCTGATCTTGATTAAAAATCCAGTGCAAGGTACAGAATGCAATGCTGTTAGGCAAAAGAGTAACTTTCCACAGTTCTCCCAAAGTTGCATGTTCTGAATGAATTGCAATCTAATGACATTCCAGGGTATTTCTTCCATTTGTCCCAGCTGTAGGCTGAACTATATACAGGCAAAGATGCAACTCTTTGAATTTAAATTAGAGCAAGACTCAAAGTGCATATTGAATACTTCCCCTTGGTATTTTTTTGTAAATGAACCCTAATATGTTTTCTCTTCTATACAACTGAATGGTAACTTGACTAATCACCATAAAGTGTGTGTCCTTTAGATTGTTCAAGCTGACTTTGCCATTTAGTCTCTTTAAAGCTTATTCCTTACAAAACATACATGCTAAATGCTTAGAAATAAGCTTACATATGTATAGGGACTTAACCTATGTTTTACCTGCATGAGTTAGCATGCCTCCCCAACATGGCTACCATCTTGTATAGTGAAATTATTTTTGTGTGACCTCCATTCAGAAGAAACGGTTTCTCCTAGATTTTTAGAAATTATATGGAATGTGATAATATTATGAGGGGTTGTCACTGGTGTTTGTGTGATTGCTCTGGATCATATAGGAAGCAAATGTTTAGGTTATATTAAACCCCCTTTGCTGTATGATACAGCGGTTGTTCATCTTTATCTGAGAAATGAAGTGTTAGATGTTTGTACTAATTCATCTGTTAATATAATGACTTTAAATTGGATCTGTAGTATATTCTTGTATTGTACTGTCAAGAGGGATAATACTGTGTTGAGGCTTGAGCGCTAAGTTCTTTTTTCCTGTAACAAGAGGAGACTCAGGTCTATTTTTGCCAGCAGGGGCGCCATTTCACCTACTTATATAGTGTAATACATTTATCAGGGTTACATGTGCAATCCATGATGGCATAGAAAACATAACAGTTTGTTTCAGACAGCTTTAAACATTTTCTTTTACTTATTTGTATTAATTTAATTTAAGAGATAAAAGTGGGACATAAGTGTGTGAAACACATAATTTTAAAACTGTCCTGCAACTTCAGTTTGATTTAGCATCATCTATAAAGGCAGATTATAATTTTAAACAGCTGAAAAAAATATCTTTTGACAAAAAATGTAAATTTAAGTTCCAATGTACCCTTTTGTAGAGATTTAAGTTTAGAATGTTGAAGAGAAAACCATTTAACATCTCCTGTTTATAGCAAGTAATTATTCACCTACTTCATGATTAGTCCCTAATATACAACAGGCAGACTACATATTCTTTATGATTACTCCCCTCCAGTTTCCTGCATTAAACAGCAAAGTAAAACAGAAGTAAAAATCTATACATTTCAATCAGGTCTAGTGAAATGGTTTTAGATTCTCTTCAGTAGTAGCACTTGAAAACCTTTATTAAAGTTATTCCGTAGTGATTTTCTTCTCTAATGCAAGAATAAAAATCCAAGTAATCAAATTTACTGGGAGGAAAGGCTGCTATGGTATTTTAGTAATGAGGTGTGACCTATGCAATTTCACTCTTAACAGTGATATTAAATTAATAATCTGTGAAAGGTTTTAGTTTAACATGGACAAGAATTGCCTTTTTTCATCATTGTGTTTCAAATGTGCCATATAATTTACTATAATTTAATTTATGCAGAGTTTAACAGTTGCACAGGTTACTTTGTGATTCAGTAGGATTCTTTTTCTATACAAAATATCATTTTGCAAAATAACTTTAAATTCATTCACTATCTCAATTGCACATTTTACAAAATGTGTGGTTTCCCTGGTGTCTTCCCCCCCCCGCTGCAGAATAAATACAGTATTTATACACCAAAATCGTTAGCACACACTAAGGATATAATACTGCCATGAGAAAAAGGGATATTATATACATTGCTAGTCATTATGGAAAAAAATTAAGAAGAGATAAAGATAAGAAGATGATGGTAAGCAGAAGACATTTTTCTCTACTTTTTTTCAATGGCGGGTCTGTACAATGGAATTAAGATATGCAAGAAAGAAGTAAAAAGAAAACTGATACAGGCAAAATATGCTGGGAATATAGATTGACATATAGATTGAGAGGTATAGAAAGGTAGCAACTGTGACAGATAACTCAGAGATACATGCACAGACATGATAGTGGCCGAGAGGATAGGGACAAAATGGACAGCTATGACAGGCAGCAAAAACAGGGACATGTAAAAATAGTAGAAATAAGATGTAAGGGAATTATGAATGGCAACCATGACAGACAGCCCAGAGGAACATTGACAGGGTATGACCCTATTACTTTCTTCTCTTCTTCATATAAAATATTACACACAAAAACTTGGTTCGCGCACAAAGAAAATTACAAAAAATCATACTTACTAGGAAACACTTATTTGTTTTATATAGGATAAAATAATAATACCTATCTAATTCTGCCACATAGTTTCCGGAGTAGGAACCAAAAGTTCAGTGAATATGAATAACCTAGAGATACGGATTTTAATAGTGGTTACATGTCAGATACAAACAGGGCTGGATTTCCCTCAGTGGCCCCTGAGGACGATCGGTCCTAGCACCCACCGTCTGCCTCCGCAAGCACACCCCGCCCCCGGGAGAACATGTATGCATGTGTTGGAGCACCAAGAACCTGTGCATCTCCAGTGCACCTTACTATCGGCTGGGCAGCATTCTACCCCTAAATTTCTGCTGCCCTAGGCCCGGGCCTTTGTGGCCTCACCACAAATCCGGGCCTGGATACAAATAACGTTAAAACCATTGACATTTACGTTACAGCGTAAGTTCCACTGGGGCAGGGACTGATGTAAATGTTGTATAATCTCTGTAAAAAGCTCTATAGAATATGTTAGTGCTATATACATAAAGTATAAAATTAATAAAATATTTCATTATTACTGTATACAAAACCAGTTTTTTGGGACCCATTTAAATGCACTCATTGCTTAAAAGGTCTTTCTTTTATGGCATTAGATAGCAGCTTGCTGGTCAGACATCCTTTTGCATTTCATTTCAGTCATTCACTCACATTAAATGTTTGTCATATTTACCTATTAAGACCAAGTTTGTGTATTATATTGTTATGAGTTAAGAAAAAGCCTTTAGCCAGTAAAAAGCAGCAATGAAGGTTAAAGAAGGCATCTTATAGCAATATACCAGAGGAGCTGCTTAAAAATTAATCTTCTGCTTACAATTCATCGCACCAACGGTCATTCAACCCTGTTATTCAGCTATAAGAGAGGAGAATTATAAGAAATTCCATTAACTGATAAATATTTTACTATGAATAAATAATGAAATATGATGGTAATATGATTGTCTCTATGCTAACCTAGTGTTATTTTTACTTCACAGCCATATGTAGTGCCATATGTGTAGTATGGATATTGGCCAGAAGAGAAAAAGTGTCCTACAAAAGTAGGTTCAACTTTGATTTGGAAATTCCATCACAGCAATAGAAGTCAAAGGGGGTCATTTATAAACTTTGCGCAGGGCAGATTGGTGCGCAAAGTGAATATATTTGCCCTGTGCATGGTTATATTTATAAAGCTGAATACGAGGGTGCAAACAGAATTGCGATTTTTTTTTACAATGCGAATGTCTATAGGAGCTTTTTAAATATGTCACAATTCGCAAATTGCGAATATTTATGCCCACACTCTGCAACCTCAATTACGCCACAACTTTGGTGGCGGATAAAATATTCGCAAAACAGTTTTCGCAAACTGCGAATTTAAGTTACTGTCAACGCTATTTTCGCGCACACCAACCTCGCACATTGGGTGCGATCGCGCAAACTCCCGTCTTATTTGCGCGCCATTTGCGAAAGTTTATTCACACTGTGAAATCGCCAAAAACCGGAAAGATGGGCAGAGCAGTGCAGTATATTAGTGTTCAGGAAAAAACATGCGCAATACAACCATTTGCGAAAAATATGCGCTGCGCGATCTTTATAAATGACCCCCAAAGTCATCAAAGGACATATCCTTCTTTGCTAGTGTCACTATCATCAGAACTGGCAGTGTAACTATGTAAACCTTACAATACAGGGTATTTTAATTGTGTAATGGCTAAATGCACACAGTTTCATTTAGATATAGAAGCATGCCTGCAAAGAAGAGTTCTGCTAGGAAAGTATGAATAGTCCCATGCCTAATGTACTGTCACGTTTGGCACCCTAAATCCAGATTATCCAAGTTACAAACGCACACCCTGGCCCTCCTGGAACTCGAATCCCTGGTGCCCAGCAAAGTAGTAGATCGGCCAACCCCTCAAAAGCACAAAGGAAAAAAATTCACTGGCACTCAGGTAATGCTAAAAGGGTGAAACCGTTGCTTTAAATGTATTTAGTGCGGCCACTAAATAAATTTAAAGCAAGGGTTTCACCCTGCAAGCATTACCTGAGTGCCAGTGAATTTTTTTCCTTTTTTCTTTTTTTACCCTAAATCCAGAACCAGTGCTAGGCACCCTGGTCTTGGCACTTGCTTCTGCCTAAAACAGCCGCCTTTCACTTCAAGAGGAGCCCTCGTTGGATGCCGCCAGGTCTTAATAAGAGAGAAGCAAAGCAAAATGTTCTGGATGAGCAAAGGGGCATGATCATTTTACCAAGGATACTGGATGGAAGACAAAACAGCTCGGAAGACAGGCCAGACAATATAGCATGGACAGGCAGGCCGGGCTAGCACAAGCAGAGTTGAGAATACAGGACGGTGCAGGCAGTGTTCAAGGAATGGTCAGACAGGCTAGGATCAGGATTAGTGAGCATACAATAGTCAGCAGGCAGGGGTCTGATTGGAGACTTCAGAATAGTCAGCAGGCAGGCAAGGGTCAATAACAATAAAGCAAGTTGGATTCACGAAGAATACACACCCAGAAAACTAATGAATAGAACCTAATGTGTGTAATACAAAATCCCTTTAAATACCATTACGTCATGACGCCAGCACGTAAAACCCGCACCATAGGGCGTCCCCGCTGGAGGTGCGGCAGGCGTCCCTGCTGGCCACTAGACCACCAGGGTGAGTCCTTACATGGACAATGTTAAAAAAAGTCTTGTTGAACAAGCATTTGAAAGGCAAGAGAGGCAGCCTTGAAAGGCTTTAAGGGGCAGTTTACCCCATTCTTCAATATAAATTCAATAAACAGAGCTTGTGCTGAACATAATTTTACCTTTTGTTTTAATCATGAAAAAATCTATGTTCTTTGTTATTGCTGTTTGAATGATTTCAGATCACCATAGGCTGAATTTGCCCAAGGAGATAAACTTCCTTCTGCTCTTTCCCCTAAATAAAGCCATAAAGTCAACTTACAAAGTCAAATGATATATTATGTGTGATTTTTTAATTATATTTATAAAACATTGACTTAAAAATCTGTAACACTTTATTTCATGGGAAAGTTTAATTATTTACTTTTTAAGGACAAGGAAAGGCGGACTCACTGGGCAGAGTTGATATGTTAGACATCCAGCTGTGAATACAGTTAAATAAATATTTTCCTGGAGCCAGTGTTCCATTTGGAATTAACTGTAAAGCCTATCATATCATTTGGCATCATCAGTGGGCGGGAGGAATATGCATATCAACCCCTACCTCTGGCTATAAAGATACCTTTTCTTTACCCACTATGTTAGGTGTTAACACAATAATACAAGGACACCAGTCTTGGGATTGAAAAGGATACAGCTTTAATGACAAATTTATGTAGTACAAATATCTCCCTCAGATTTGCCTCTCCTTGCCCCTTTAACACCCCCTGACTGCACGCTACTCTGACCTTCCTGTGGCTCCCATTCCAAGACGTGCCCAGCTTGGGCTTGCAGAAGTTTAGAAAAATAACATTTTCCAAGTTTACCCTACTTAGCATGTGCAAGTGTGAGCAGTAGGACATTCTATTTAGAATAGTTATATGAAGCGCTTCTAATGCACGTGCATTTTTTCCTAAACTGACCACCACCCAGTGAATCTGCCTTTTCTTGTTTTTCAAGATTGACAACTCTGAATGTAAGCATTATTTTGTTATTTCTTAATTAACAAGCATCTGAGTCGGCTGCTCTTGTATTTTTCAGCAACGGTCTTCAAAATCACTGGTGCCACTGTGTATTAGGAGCAAGGAGTCTACTTGTGCCACATAGGGATGTAGCGAACTTGTTCGCGCGAACTTCGACCGTTCGCGTCCGCCGAATGTTCGCGAACGTCGCGCGACGTTCGCATTTTGAGTTCGCGTTCGATTCGAATACAAATCGTTCGACCATTCGACCATTTGAATTCCTTCGACCGCTAAAAATCGAACGATTTCCATTCGTTCGAACGATTGTAAGCATTCGATCGTTCGATTAGAATGAAAATCGTTCGATCGAACGATTAAAATCCTTCGATCGTTCGATTCGAACGATTTTAGCGGGTGTTCGAAGTTCGCGAACTGTTCGCGAACGTTCGCATTTTTTGCCGGTGTTCGCGAACGGCGTTCGCGAACACCAAATCGGCAGTTCGCTACATCCCTAGTGCCACACCCAGCATGCCTCTGACCTTATGTCTTGAGAAACATTTCAGGTACAACATAACACTTTTGTCATACTGCATTGTGTGTTGTTTCTAGTTGTAGACAGTCATACGCAGGCATATTTATGCCAGCATATTGGTTCTACCACAAAAGTTAAAAAAGAAGTAAAATGCCAGGTATATAATAAGACAGTTTAAAATTCATATTTGCAGAGCTGCTGCTATAAGATAAAAGAAGAATTCAAATGGATGAAATAGCATTGTTCTGTAGTAAGGAAGAAAAAGCAAGAATTATAGACTTGTAATTCCACCAACAGCAGAGCAAATATAACCATCAATTCAACACTGCATTGAGCCATGCCAAGAATGTTTCTCTTTAAGTCTTCGAAATAAAGGTTATTTATTTTCTCTATGCATGACAAAACATTCCAGAAAAACATGGAACACACTGACAAGGGCAGAAAAAAAAAATGTAAAAGAATTTCAGGCTGAGTGCATCCTAAAATAAAAGGTTCCAAATTATTATATGTCTGACATTCCTCATTACCTTGAGTGAGTCTGTTCTACAGCAGTAGGTCACAAGGGGTCCCAAAATATGTGAGGAATTAAACAAAAGAGTCATTTGCACTTTTTAACTAAAACGCTTTAACAAAACGCTGGTACACCTTGTCTCCTTATAAACATATAATACAATTCATTGGGGTATAGCACTCAGGGCCTTTCATATTAAATGCAAGTTATTTTCATTCAATTTTAAACTTTGAAAGGAAAATAATTATAAAAACGATTTAATTCATACCTCACCTATCACTGGTATAATAGAAGACTAAGAAAATACTGGAAAACTTGTCGTGGCAGAAAGGGCAGAAAAAATATCTGATGAGCGAGAGATGCTGTCGAATCAGATTTGTTTTATGAATTCAAGAAAAATGTCACACAAAACAGACTAATGCAGTGCAGATTTACCATATTTCTTACTTTTGCAGTGATTCCTCAGAAGACTACTGCATGTGTAATATTACTGGATTTTACTTACTTGTAAGTCTCTGCTAGCAATGCCTATATAAACTATGTAAGATGGCAGATTGTCATTGTGCTTTTTTTTCCCAGGATGCATTTTTTCCTAAAAAAGAGCACTGGCCCAAGACAAATTATTGGAGTTGGATTCACTGGGGGGGGAGGGGGTACCCAGTATATTGGACCCCTTCCAATGAATCAGGTCTACCTGGTATGCAAAAAGGAAAAGTTGTGGAAAGGTTGTGGCTAAATACTAAAATACAATGGAAGTTCTACTGATCTGGCCAAATTAACTACAGACATAGAGAAAAAGAAGAGAGATTGATCAATGCACATTCCCTGGTCCCCTGTCACATAAGTAACCTATGCATGTATTTACAAAGACAGGGGTTTTTTAGTTACAAAATTATGATCATAAAATTGATAAGCTACCATATCACATCAAGGTAATACCCATACGGCGGTCCCATAACTATTTACCACTAGTCATAATACTCAAATGCTAAAGCCTCCCGGCATAACAGCATTACCTGCAATAAAGGTTTCCCGACCTGGGCATTACTTTCAATCAGAGGGCTTAGTCCTCCCCGCCATTAGCTTTCAAAGAAGAGAGATAACCTAGACCACAGCATTGGTTCCATGAGATTAATTCTCCCCTACTTGCGGCTTTTAAGAGAGAGAGAGAGAGAGAGCCCAGACCAACACACATTCCAAAGGCATAGGGCCACCATTTAAAGGGATGGGTGTGGGGGTGCTACAACCACATGGAAGCCTGACCTGCAGCATAACTGATGAACTTCCCAACAGAATAGATCTGCTACAATACAAAATGCAAAACTAAAAGGTTGTGGGAGCACTCCATGGCTAAATACTAAAATACAGTGGAAGTGCTATTGATCTGGGCAAATTAACTAGACATAGAGAAAAAGAAGAGAGATTGATCAATGCACATTCCCTGGTCCCCTGTCACATTAGTAATCTATGCAGATGCATGTATATACAACGACAAGAGTTTTTTAATTTAAAAATGATGATCATAAAATTGATAAGCCAGCAGTGAGTGTTGGACTGGGCTGGCAGGACACCAAGAAAAAAAAACTGGTGGGCCCTTGCCTTCATGGACTCCAGTGACCCAGCCTACTTGCCCTTCAGCTTCCCCCCACCTGCTGCAACACCCAAAATGTAGTCTTTCCCCAGCCTGACTCGACAGCAGTAAGGAGAGAAGGTAAGCATCATGTGCAGGTTGGGGGTAAAGTTGGACACTGGTACTTGGAAGAGAGCCCTTTAGTCTCAGTCCAAGTGGGTCCTGAATGGCCCAGTCTGACCCTGTACCTTAAGCACTTCCCCCCATATGTAATAAAAGGCACCAAGTTTGCACATGTGCAGTAACCTACAGTATAACAGCCAATACAATGTTTGCTTTTAAATAAGTAACCAATAAATGCTACCTGCTGAATGGTTGCTATGTGTGATTACACCTGCAGCCAATTTTGCACCTTTTATTACATAAACCCTTTTTATTTGCAAACTGCAACTATCATATAGTGAATTGTGTAAATAATATCAAATAACTCTGGGCTACAAACAGGCCAGTGAAATTTACCAATATTGCCAAATAATATTATTCTCTGTATTCTCTATTCAAAAAAGGATCCCATTCTCAGCCTCAAAACTATAGGCAAGTTAGTCTGACGTCAGTGGTAGGAAAGCTTTTAAAAAAGGTTAATAAAGGATAAGATACTGGACTTCATAGCAAATCATAATACTATGAGTTTGTGCCAGCATGGTTTTATGCGTTATAGATCTTGCCAGACTAACTTAATTTCTATTTATGAGAAGTAGGGATGCACCGAATCCACTATTTTGGATTCGGCCGAACCCCTGAATCCTTTGTGAAAGATTTGGCCGAATACCGAACCGAATCTGAATCCTAATTGGCATATGCAATTAGGGGTGGGAAGGGGAAAATCCTGGATTCGGTGCATCCCTAATGAGAAGATAAGTAGAGACCTCGATTCTGGGATGGCAGTGGATGTGATATACTTAGACTTTGCTAAAGCATTTGATACAGTGTTAAATTAAGGAATGTTGGCCTGGAACATAGTATTTGTACCTGGATAGAGAACTGGCTAAAAGATAGACTACAAAGAGTGGTGGTAAATGGAACATTTTCTAATTGGACCAGTGTTGTTAGTGGAGTACCGCAGGGCTCTGTACTAGGTCCTTTGCTTTTCAACTTGTTTATTAATGACCTGGAGGTGGGCATTGAAAGTACTGTTTCTATTTTTGCAGATTATACTAAACTGTGCAGAACTATAGGTTCCATGCAGGATGCTGCCACTTTGCAGAGTGATTTGTCTAAGTTGGAAAACTGGGCAGCAAACTGGAAAATGAGGTTCAGTGTTGATAAATGCAAGGTTATTCACTTTGGCAAAAATAATATAAATTCAAGTTATACACTAAATGGCAGTGTGTTGGGAGTTTCCTTAAATGAGAAGGATCTAGGGGTTTTTGTAGATAATAAGTTGTCTAATTCTGGGCAGTGTTATTCTGTGGCTACTAAAGCAAATAAAGTTCTGTCTTGCATAAAAAGGGCATTAACTCAAGGGATGAGGGGGGGTTGAACTTGATGGACTTTGTCTTTTTTCAACCCAATTTAACTATGTAACTATGTAAATTTAACTATGTATTGCCATTTTATGTCAACTGGAACCCCAAATTTAAGTTTCAGGTTATATCATCAATGAAGACTACTAGCTTTTACTGAGAAGAGGCATTGTTTATAAAATCTTGCATATGTAGACAATAATTCTAAGCTTTTAAAATGTCATTCCTTTAGGACAGTGGCAGATATCACAGTATCACAAGTGTCTGATCAGCACTGAATTACACTCCATAATTACCTTGGGAAGGTTTCCACTGGCTCTCTATTTACATTTATACTAATGAACATTTAAATGTTTATTTTGTTTTAAACATCTGCCTGAGCCAAAAGTTTAACTGTGATTTCTAATTCACGGAGCTCTGCTGTTATGGAAGTGATGTAAGAACATCTTCTCTTATGTGTCAACAATAAAACCATGAAATCCTCTATTTTCTAACTAATGTACTTACCAGGGACAAATGGAATATTCAGCAGTTTAATCTATTTAGGTATTTATTAAGACTTTCTTGACTATTGGGCTGTTGTTTCATTCATTGTTCAGTTCTAGGTTTTAACAGTCTCTGTGAAAATAGGAAACATATATGTTCTAATGTAATAAAAAGTCTGCCCACATCTAGTAACCCATAGGAAACACATTTTTTTTTGTAAAACTGATTATTAAATGCTACTTGCTGACTTGCAGCTATGGTTTACTAGACAAGTAACAAACTTATGAGGGTTTTTTATGCATTACATCAATATAAGGGCTGGAACTAGTGGTAGACTGAAGAGGCACGTGCCTAGGGAGTAAAAGTGAAAGGTGGAGCCGAGCATGTACCTCTTCCACCCATTAACCCCTAGTCTGGCTACTCTTCTGCACACTATGTGAGTTCTCTGGTGCCCCCTCCATGAAGTCAGGCACAAAGGTAGGGTGGCCATCCAGGTTGCCTAGGGTGCCCAGCCAGCTTGGCCCGGCATGGATTAATAGACAAAATAAAAATTAAGCCCTTTAAGTAATTGATTCTGTTACAGGAATTTTTTTTATGAAAATGCTTAAGTTAATAGCACTCTCCTAAAAGAATCGTGCATTAAAATCTAATTTTTAAAAGAACAAACATATTTTAATTTTAAAATGTGATGTGGAGTTAAACATGTTCTTTATTTCCCAGGTAACTAAACTAAATATTTGCTAAACTACAGTCTTCTTCTTTACTGCTGCAAAGTCTATACTGCCCAAAGTCTATCAGCATTGCATTACTAAAAATGCTCTCATGCCCCATCTAGTTGCAGATATGAGAATAGCAGTAAATAGTAAAACTCCCAAATCCAGTCACGACTTCTTCAGTTACACTAAGTAGGAGAAACAATAGCATATCTGAAAGCAGTTCCATTAAGAAGTGCTGGCTTTTTTTTTTTTTGAAAGCACATGATCAGGCACAATGACTTGAGATGGCTGCCTACAAGAATGTTCCCAGCCTGATCTAGTGATAGATATGAGAAGTACTCAATAGTAAAAAAAACAAGTCTGGCTATGATGCCTTCAATTACATTAAAGGACCAGTAACATCAATTTTTTTTTAAATTCATTAGTATACAACGGAAAAAAACACAAAGATGAAGCTTTGAAATCGCGAATAGGGATGGGCGAATTTGACCCGTTTCGCTTCGCCAAAAATTCGAATTCGAATTTTGAAAGCAGAGGATTAGGCACAATGACTTCAGATGCTGCTTACACAGCAATATTACAACTAAATAATTGTATTTGTTCAGTAATAACATTCTAAATTGTAGAGTGCATTATTTGACAGTGCAGTTTAGTAATAAAAACTACACCATACAATCATTACAGAATCCCTTTAAAATTGCTTAACCCAATTCTCATGTGCATCTAAATTCTTTTATTGAATAAGTCCCCATCACATCTGCAAAAAGGTGATTCTGTGTATTAAACACCCTTTCTTTAATCAAGTGTCTCTTAAAGAAGAAGGAAAGCTCCAAGACAGTATATTGTCAACAGATTAGCCACAATCGTGCAAGCTAGAATGCTATATTTATTCTGCAGAATGCTTTACCATACCTGAGTAAACAGCTCTAGACACTGTCTCTGTTTGTTTAGGATAGAAGCTGCTATATAAGCTTGGTGTGACATCACTTCCTGCCTGAGTCTCTCCCTGCTCACTTACAGCTCTGAGCTCAGATTACAGCAGGGATGGGAGGAGGGAGGGGGAGTGAAGCAAACTGAGCATGCTCAAGCCCTGCCCTGGAGGTTTATGCTGAAAACAGGAAGTCTGGTACAGAAGCCCATGTGTACACAATAGAAGGAAAGAAATGCTGTATTTATTTTGACAGAGGACTCAGAGCAGCATTACTTTGAGGGTTTACTGGTGTATTTATATAGACCTTTTTGATAAAGCTTACTTAATTTTAGCCTTTCCTTCTCCTTTAATGTTACATTCTTGTTCAAATGTTAGAGACTATTTTTCACCAGATGAGAACTTGAAGAAAACAGACGAAGGGTGCCCCCTACAGAGGATGTCATAGCACTTACCATTTCTTGTGCAATTTCTTTATTAAGCCAGTATTACCACAAAGAACAAAGTTCTGGGGAGGTTGGCACATTCCTTTGTCAGGTAGATGAAACACCAGCAGAAAAAAAATAAGCCTTTATTTTATTAAAACATTAATATCTGTTTGTAGATAAGGATTTTCAAAACTAAACACCATGTTCAAGGGAAGAGTGGTAATCACAAAAGTCTGAGCTGGGGGTTGTTGACCTGGGGTTTTCCGGATAATGGATCTTTCTGTAATTTGGGTCTTCATGCCTTAAGTCTACTAGAAATGTATTTAAACCTTAAATAAACCCAATAGGCTGGTTTTGCTTCCAATAAGCATTGATGATATCTTAGTTTGGATCAAGTACAAGCTACTGTTTTAATATTACGGAGAAAAAGGAAATCATTTTTAGAAATTTGGATTATTTGGATAAAATGGAGTCTATGGGAGACATTCCGTAATTCGGAGCTTTCTGGATATAAGGGTTTCTGGATAAGGGATCCTATACCTGTAGTAATAAAACAG
The DNA here is from genome assembly GCF_017654675.1 of Xenopus laevis. Classification (NCBI taxonomy): domain Eukaryota; kingdom Metazoa; phylum Chordata; class Amphibia; order Anura; family Pipidae; genus Xenopus; species Xenopus laevis. The sequence goes on along the minus strand of NC_054374.1, from coordinate 108,895,815 downwards.
GAAGTTCAAAATATTTTGGTAGACTTTTCAACAAAATTAAGAATAACTTACTAATTGTGTACAAAGTGCAAATTTAAAAATTTTCATAATGTCCTTCATGTTTTTTATTCACAATGCAGACTTATTATCTAGAATTGTAGCATAAGTGCAAATGTCCTTAAAGTGTCACCCACACATAAAAAGCTGTATAATATGTCCTTTTCAAATTAAACATGAAACCCAAATTTCTTTTTGTTGTTAAAACATTCTTGCCAGATATAAAAGCCTCAGCTGTCAATCATATATTACCTACCCCCTCCTCTATAATTTAGGCATAGGGGTGGGGCAGACAATAAGGGGCCCATTCATTCGGCCCCCTAGTTCGCCACCTAAAAGCTACTGAACTCAATGTTAGCCTATGGGGAAGGTCCCCATAGGCTTGGCTAACTTTTTTTGGTTGAAGGAAAATCCTTCGATTGTTGGATTAAAATCCTTCGAATCGTTCAATTCGAAGGATTTAATCGTTCGATCGAACGATTATTCCTTTGAACGTTCGATCGAAGTATTTGCGCAACGTTCGATCGAAGTATTTGCGCAATATCCTTCGACTTCGATATTCAAAGTCGAAGGATTTTCATTCCCCAGTCGAATATCGAGGGTTAATTAACCCTCGATATTCGACCCTTGATGCATTTGCCCCTAACTTTGAATAAATGCAATTTTCTATGATGAAATCCAGCTTTTTAACAGTTCTTCTCTTCTGCATCATTTGAAATCCTGGCAGGGAAGGAGGGACTAAACACTGATGGTACAAATTGTAACAACTTCTCCACATCTTACAGACAGCATGCAGCACTACATAACCCACAATGCATTGCACTATGATGTTCTGTTCCTTATTGAAATTACGTGTGCAGGGATTTGGAGGATGCAGGCTAAGGACAGATGGCTGCTGATACCAAGTAACAGTAGTCAGCCAGCTCAGCAAAGTAGTCAGACAGATCAGCAGGTGAGCAAGGGGCTAGGCTTAGGGAACTGTTCCAAACCATTAAAAATCATAAAAAGTCTGCATATTTTTTGATTCACGTATAATGCAAAATTGCTTGAAATTGTGTTTACTTTTCAATAAGCTTAAGTTATGTTTGTGTGGAGCTTCTTCAAAATGGCACCTGCCTATCTACTATAATTGTGATAGTCCCAAGACTAAAAAATACAAGATTTCAATAATTTTTTATAGTGTAAGTGAAATGTTTTTTATTTGACTAACATAATAAAATAGGATTTGCACATAATTTATTAAAGCAGGTGCTAATGTGTATTGGTAAATTGCATGCCACAATTGTACAGGATTTGTTTTTAATTCATAGGTCAGTTGTGGTGCAGTAGGCCAGTGGTAATTACTACCTACTCAAGGCAAATGTTAATGTCAGGGTTCACGTAGGTCCATGCAACTTGTACTTTGCACCGTGAATATGAGCAAAACAGTGAGTATGGTGCAAGATATAAGTATAGAGAAATATGCATTTGCACAAATATCTTTGTTAATATCATTTGGAATGACACCATCTTGCATGCATTGCTGTATTTGCTGTATCTTCCTATTATATATATATATATATATATATATATATATATATATATATATATATATTCACACTTTTTTCCTTCGTTTCGATGGGTTTAATATCCATGCTTGCTTTTGTTTCAAACTGCAGTTAATATGAGAGCTGAAGCAATAAATTGGATACTGACCAAAGGCATAGCGCAGTAGCCTTTAGATCCAGCAATTTGCAAAGGTACAATGGAACAAAAAGTTCTGGGAAACAGTGTATACTTGTACGTTATTGTAGGTCATTGCCAATCACAGTATAAAGTATTTCACTCTTCCCCAAGTAACATGTTTTTACATTTCAATCAAATGCGGGCGATACTCAACAATAACTCACCGCTTGTTGTAGCATTGGGTGCAAGCTGCTGATCTCCCTGCCAGGGACCCACTTATAACTCCAAGAAGCACACGCTGCAGCAATCTGAATCCTGTGAAAGTGGTTAATTGTGCCAACAAACTAGGCAACGTTTTGGGCCAAGGCTTGAGAAATGGCGTTGACCCGAAACGTTGCCTAGTTTGTTGGCACAATAAACCACTTTCACAGGATTCAGTGTGCTGCAGCATGTTTCTTGATGTTTTTACATTTCATTTACCAGTGTTCTCTGAATACCATATGAAAAGCATATGTAACATTGTTTTTATTTAGCCTATTGAGAAGCCTCTCTCTCTCTCTGAAGGGTTCTAATACAGGGTCTCCAAGCTGATACACTCACACTTCATAATTCTTCACAATAAAGAAGTGCCAGGATAAACAGTAACAGATGCCTTATAGCTGATACAATCTTCAAGAATGTGCCACGTACTATTTAAATCTCCTCCCACCCACAGGGTATAGCTATGCTTGGGGTTAACATATCTGCTCTGTAGCTAGAACCAAATAATTTAATATAGGCAGACATGAAGGTGATCTACCTTCAATGATACCAGTAATCATAGTATAGTGGTCTAGTCAAAAAAAATTACAGGTTAACTCGTTTGTAATGGAACATAACAAAAGTGGGATGATAGTGATACTTTTATTGCTTTACTAAAATGATAATATTTGTAAGCTTACAGCATAGAGAATTCTGACATACATTATGTAAAAAAGAAAAAGAATATGTATAAACATAAATAAGAAGCACACACAGGGCTGGGGCAATGCAGACACACAGAAATATGACATAAATGAATTAAGATCAAATTAGTTGAACATAAATTTCAACACACATACAACACTTTTTTCTTTAAATAAATAAATAATACGCAAAATATTATACGTGGAATGAAGGTCATGTGACATACTTCAGTATATCCACGTTCAGTATTTCATCTAAAGCCAATCATTTTGTCTAACATGTTAAGTAATTTTCAGTCTTTTTTGTTTTGTTTAATGGATGTGTATTTTCTTCCTTTGACTTTTATGGAGATTAGTCAAGGACATTAACTTTCTTATTGTTAAACCATACAAATGTACAGTAGTGTTGGCCTTGAGGGAGAATTGCAAATTTGAATGGTAGCCTAATTACAATCATTATTATTATTTTATAAATAGAAATGTACAACATATAGAAATTCACAGGAATTTAGTACAAGTCTGAAAGGAGTCTTGCTAGGCAAGTGTTTATTTAATGTCTTGCTAGGTTAGTGCTTATGTAATGAAGGAAAAAAATAAGCATGAATCAGGAAATGATTAAATGTAATTGCCTGTGTATAGTTATTTTAGGCCAAGATGTAGCAACATTTACAAATCTTTATATAATTTTTATATCACTAACATACTAGTCAGAATTTGGCTGTTGCTGAAAAATAAGTACCTCGTTATGTTGTTACAAAATGTCTGTACAATGTGGATCAGCTCCATTTTTTAAACTATAAATATTTAAAAACACACGAATATTTACAAGGAGTTTATGAATAAATGGGAAGTTCTTTTTGCCGATATGAAAGGGTCATTTATTAATGATGTAAGTACAGATGTAAGTGTTCATTTACCCAGCAGTCTGCCCCTCTCCCAAGATAAAAAATCTGAACATCTTAATGACATGATGCTATATTCGTACAGGAAGTACAGGTCCTTGACTCAGTAAAGTGTCTGGACATGCACCTACAGTCTTTGATGATGAAGAAGGGTGCCTCCTTATCTTTAAATGAGACATAGGGGCAGATTTACTAAGCTCGAGTGAATTTTCAAAGTTAAAAAAGTTCGAATTTCGAAGTAATTTTTTGAATACTTCGACCATCGAATAGTATACTACGACTTCGAATTTACTTTGACTTCGATTCGAAGTAAAAATCGTTCGAATATTCGACCAGTACTGTCTCTTATAAAAAAATTTAAAACTTCATACTTTGCCAAATTAAAGCTACCGAAGTGCAATGTTAGCCTATGGGGACCTTCCACAGCACTTTTCTAAGTCTTTACACATCGAATAGAAATCCTTCGATCGATTGTTAAAAATCGTTCGATTCAAACTATTTAATCGTTCGATCGAACGATTTCTATTCGAATACGCTAAAAATCCTTCGTCTTCGATATTCGAAGTCGAAGGATTTCAATTCGAGGGTCGAATTTCGAAGTTTTTTTATCTTTGAAATTAGACCCTTAGTAAATCTGCCCCCAAGTAATAATTATTGTTTATTTGAAAGCACTTAAAATAATCCAAATATCCATTTGATGCTAAGCTGATTGTATTTACATTGAAAAACAAAATAGATTTTATTAGAAAGGAAAATCCCATAAATAGCACTGCAAATCTATATTAGCTTGCATATATCCTGAAAATATTTGCCAATCACCATCTTGTCTTTATCCAGTTGCTTTTTGTGTGTTACTTTTCAATATGGTATCACCCATCTTGTTTTATTAGCCACAATTGTAAAGAGTATGACTCGTTAATTGTATGTTATAATAGCAGCTTCTGTATTAAAAATGTATTTCTATAGATATGCCTCTGGAAAAGAACAAAGTTTCAAAGGGACTCTCAGCAGCAACCAATAATGTGCTCGTCATCCAAAAAGATGAAGGATTTTTTTCTACTTAGTCTATATTGTATAAACACATCCACATAAAGTCTCCTAATGTCCAACTATACTGTAGTTTACTTCAATATGAGGAAAGAATGCAATACACATAATATATTAAGGTTAATTACATTTTCATATAGGCAGTATTGGTGATGTAGGAAGTAGAGGTAAATTGAATTATGGGTAACCTTAAAGGAATTGTTTAAAAACTTGGCAAATAGGCTGTGCAAAATAAAAAAAGTTTCTCATACAGTGTAATGTATAAAGGCTGGAGCGACTGGATGTTTAACATTATAACCAGAACACTACTTCCTGCTTTTCAGCTCTCTTGGTTTCCACTGATTGGTTAACAGGCAGTAACCAATCAGTGACTTGGGGGGGGGCACATGGGCCATAACTGTTGCTTTTGAATCTGAGCTGAATGCTGAGGATCAATTGCAAACTTACTGGACAGTTATGTCCCATGTGCCCCCCTCCCCTTCAAGTCACTGACTAACTCAGAGTTAGAGAGCTGAAAAGCAGGAAGTAGTGTTCTGTTCTGTTATGTTAGACATCCAGTCACTCCAGCCTTTATACATTATATTTTTGGCTAACTTACTATATTAAAAACATTTTTTATTTTACACAGGATATCTATTTACCCAGTGTTTATTTTTACACTGAAATGTTCCTTTAAGCTATATCTATTTTACATGAAATGTAAATGTATATGCTTCATTTCAATATTTATGAATTTCTGTTAAATGTTATTTATTAATGTGCAAGCTGTACATACATTTTCTGAAGGCTGGTTTTGGTGTAAATGAATGAAAGAGATGCTATCATAAACATAAATGGTATATTTTGTCAATGTCAGCTTCTGTACGTAAACATTAGATTACATCTGTAGTCGGAATCTCCTTATCAATACTAATGTAAACTGTTATGGATTTGGTGACCTAAAGGGAAGGTCAATTTAATTTTCCCTTAGTGTTTTAAATTACATGCCATAGCCAAGATTATCTACAATAATGTTATAAATAAATCACTTTCTTTAGCGGTATATATTAAATAAAACAGTTTCTTTCCGGGTATACAATCCTGGATGAGCTTCCTGTAAACATAGATAATAGATAGGTAATGACACTACAGAGAATGTGAACTTTATAAAGGAGCTTTCATGAGTCGCTTTGGCTTAGGAAGATTGAATTTTTGCTGGTCTAAGATTTAGTGAAGTGTATCTGCCTTATTTTCTTTTTTTTCCCTCAAGTCCAGCTCTTCTACCACAAACACAGTTTGGGCCACAGCGAACCTCCAAAAAAGTGAAATAAAAAAGTGAAATATATTAAAAAAGCTGAATTCATGCAGCAACAATACTATACTAGCAAAAGGAAAAATATATTCCCATACTGATACATTTCTGCTATTGGAGATCACAGATAAGGCCAAATTCTTACCTGCAGTGGCTGCTCAGAAACTTCAATCCAAACTGAATTTGTTTTGGCTTTGTTATACTATTTATATGTTATTAAAGATTTGTTATCCTCTTAGGTTTGGGGATATTAAAATGGGATGCACCAAATCCACTATTTTGGATTTGGCTTAGCCCCCGAATTCTTCGGCGAATACTAAACAATTCCGAATCCTAATTTGCATATGCAAATTAGGGGTGGGAAGGGGAAAACATTTTTTACTTCCTTTTTTTGTGACAAAATGGTCACGCTATTTCCCTCCCTGACCCGGATAGGGTTCGCCCGGGCAAAAAGATTCAGTCGAATCCGAATCCTGCTGAAAAAGGCCAAATCCTGAACTGAATCCTGGATTCGGTGCATCCCTAATTATTATTAATTCAACTAATCAGGCTTACACTAGAATGCAGTGCTAGTAAAAAAAAAAACAAAGCATTTTGTTTCAGAGATTATACTTTAGCCTCTGCTCCATGGGAGCTTATAATCAATTACACACTATGGTTATTTGCATCAGGAGCTAATATACCTTATGTTTTGGAGTACATAAAGAAATCAGAGTACCTGAAGAAAGACACACAGTTATGGGCACCTAACACTTTGTACAACTGTAAAGAAGAGCCTTACCTAAGTTTGAGGTTCCCAACAAAAGTATTCTAATTGAAGTTTGCATTAGCACATGAATTGCTGTTTAAGAGCCCCTATATCAGTGTAATTATTTATTGCAAAGGCAAACCTTTCACTAATAATACTTGATACTTTGATACCGAAATTGATGTTGGTTATTAAAACAATGAAGACTAAATAAAATATCACATTGCACAGACTTTTATGAGAATTTCTCTGACTGAGAGCTACTGTGATAATAGCCTACTTCTGGCAGTGCTGGTACCATAATGAGTTTAATGCAAAAAGCAGATGGATATTCTTCCAAATATTTAGAGCTTGTCTATAAGATACATATACATTATACTAGTGCCAATTGCTGCAAAATGGTATTTTAGTGTCAAACACATGCAGATGTTTGGCTGAACCATAAAGACCTAGCACTTAGGTCCTAGCAAACCAAATCCCTTAGCACCCCTTTTATTTTTACAATTTCTTTAGGAATTCCAAGGGTGTCAGTTAAAGGAGAAGGAAAGCTACGGAGGCATTTTATTGCCAATATATTAGCTGCAATCGTGCAAGCTAGAATGCTATATTTATTCTGCAGATGTTTTACCATACCTGAGTAAAAAGCTCTAGAAACTCTCTGTTTGTTTAGGATAGCAGCTGCAGTATTAGCTTGGTGTGATATCACTTCCTGCCTAAATCTCTCCCTGCTCTGTGCTCAGATTACAGCAGAGAAGGGGGGGAGGGGAGAGGAGAAAACTGAGCATGCTCTTGCCCAGGGCAATGAGGTTTAAGCTGAAGGCAGGAAGTCTGATACAGAAGCCCATATGTACACAATAGAAGGAAAGAAATGCAGTGTTTCTTTTGACAGGGGACTCAGAGCAGCACTACTTTGGGGGTTTACTGGTATATTTAGATGGACCTTTCTGAAAAGGCTTACTTAGTTTTAACCTTTCCTTCTCCTTTAAGCAACCACTCAAGAGATCCGCAGAACATTGCCCTATTTCAGATATCCTTTCCAAGGTATACATAAAACTTTAAAATCAAAAACCAGTATTTAATCAATTCAGCCTCCTTTGAACTTGCCTCAATGTTTGGCAGGAAAATAGAATCAACGGCAATGGCAGGTGGGTTTTTGGATCTGCAGCAAATAACCTTCTAACTCAACTACTGCAGGAATGCACAGAAGTCTGACTGTTGAAAATAACGTTACAAGTATAAGCAGCCCACACAACAATAATTGCTGTAAACACAGAGGAACACTCTGTTTCTCATGTAAATAGCTGCAAACTAGGTAGAAAGCTGTTATTCCAACAAAATCAAGTTCTGTGTGGGTAATTCACATGGCACACATGTCTAGCTGCTTCACTTAACATTTGAATTATGAATTATGTATCATCACCATTTATAAACCTTTTATTTGTAACCTGCCCATCACTGCGTTCGTTTAGTGCTGTATTCAGTTGGAAAGCTAAAGGTTTTGGAGTTTATAGACATGCACCCATTCCTAAGGAGCAGAACGCAGTGTGCAAAGTGCAAAAAAAGCACAATTTCAGCCATATTTTGTACTTTACACACTACCATGGTGTTTCAGTGGTTCTTTCTGATGCCACCCCAGCACCCATTGCATACCATTTAGAGTGTTGGATCTGGTGTAGGGGGCCACATCACTAGTGCGGAGAACACAATTGGGCTCTCTGCATTAGCTGAGCCAAAATTCAGATTTAAAAATCTGAATTTTTGCTAATAAGGTTACCAGCCACCCCTGGTAACTTGTGGGCTCCTGCCGCCTAGGGTTTCTCAACTCGCAGCACCCCTGCACACTGCATTCTGTTTTTTAAATCACCCCTTATATATTTCATTTCAAATAACAGAATCCATAGGTACAATTTATGAACTTGAAGCTAAAACAGAAGGTGTAGGACACTAATACAGGACAAACAAAAAGAACAGCCATTAATATGTTTTCCAGTTTGAAAGGGCTTCTCCAGGAATCCTGATTAATACAAACATTATTTTGTTTAGCTTCAATAGGAACAAAAAATGATTTTATTGTCTACTTTATAAGAGCTTACAAATTGGTAATGAATCTACATCATGTACCTCATTTACATAAAAGTGCAAATTATACTGACAAAATCTCAACTCTGAAAAGACCTCATTTCTAGAACGGGTACATTTTTCGTGTTGAAATATTCATCTGCACTAAAGATTTCATACTGAAAGCGATTCAGTTCAGTTTTTTTTATGTATATTCGGGGGAGTTTTCCGCCGAGACATTTCAAGGGAGCTGGAACCAAATTTTGTCTGATGCAATTAGTCCTAACAATTTCTTTTTCATATGCACAATATCTCAGCATTTCTCAAGAGTCCTAAGTTGTAGCTGATAATTATCATCTGTACTTGAGCTATTTCAGTCACATAATGATTTCATGAAAATACGAATGATGGTGTATGGTTAAGAAAATTTGTATAATATTGCCATCTACTGGCCAGTTTACTAAGGACCAGTGTCACTTATGAATGTGTTCTTTTGTTTTTACCCTTTTGCTTTAAGGCAGGCAATAATGTTAATTCTTTTATGCAGTTCTATAAAATAATCAGTAATAGGAAACTAAACATATATCCACTGTGTATTGTGGTGTCTTAACTGCCGTCTGAACTTAAATTGGAGGCATATTACATTAAGCATAAACATTTGCAGACTAAGGGGCAGATTTACTAAAGGGCGAAGTGGCTGTCGCTAGCAAAAATTCACCAGAAATCACATCCGCAGGGATATTGCCAATTTACTAACAGGCGTAGAGAATAATTTGCCATCGAAAGAGACCGTGGCTAGCGGAGTTTCGCACCCTTTCGCCAGGCGTATTTTCCCTCAGGCGAACGATCGTTACTCGGCAAATTCACTAAAGTGTGAATTTTACAGAACTTTACCTCTTTCACCAGAGTTTCCTTCACCAACTTAGACCAGGCGAACTAATAAGATGAAGCTACATCCTCCTCAATCTTATGTCAGTGACATCATATCCTGTTTGCCGGAAAGTCATAAAAATTATAAAAAAAACGCTGGCATTTTTTCATATTTTAAAGCGTGATTGTCTTTAAAAGCTTTAACTATTAAACATGTTTTATTTTTAACCATTTGAGGGGCATGTCACATTGGTTTTAGGGTGGACTCATGTCTAGGAAATTATCTTTTGCCTATATTTTCTTCCTTGAGCATTCTTAATAATAAGTCGCCACTTCAAGCATTTGCACCAACATCTCTAATAAAGTCATATATATGACCTACTGTATATGAACCCATCCTATTCAAATTGACCTTAATAAAGTAAAAGTAAAGTAATAAAGTTTCTCTAGGCATAAACGAACATTAGAGAAAGTTCGCTATGAAACGCTCTTGCTGACGAATTTACTCTAGCAAAACTTCGCCAGCGTTTGGCTGCAGAGACGAATCAAGATACTTTTTTCTTCACATTGAAATACATTGACTGATGCAAACACATAAACAAAAGACTCCATTCGACTTTATCTGATCTGAATTAACATTCTAGCTATAGGGGTATCAGATTTCGTAGCATCCTACAAAATCTCTTGTTGTTGCTTGGTGTTGCATGGCATGATCAGATAAAATCGAACCCACGAAATCTGATCAAAATGTCTGTGGTGTTTTACACTAAAGTAAAGCTAAAGTCTTTTAAATGAATCACTTTTCACAGTTTCAAAATGCACTTTCCACAATACACCATTTAGTGAGTCTTACAAGGAGTGGGTCAGTTATCTTGATATTAATACAACTGCATGTCTAATCATCAACTAATCAACTTTGATTAATGATCATTAATGGTCTAATTAAAGATTACACATCAGCATTTAAAACATTTGTTTTAAAAATGGGAATTCTACTCTTAAAGGGATACTGTTATGGGAAAACATGCTTTTTTTAAAAATGCATCAGTTAAAGGAAAACTATACCGCCAAAATGAACAGATAGTTTACATCATATTAAGTGGCATATTAAAGAATCTTACCAAACTGGTCTATATATTTAGTAAATCTTGCCCTTTTTCATCTCTTGCCTTGATCCACCATTTCGTGATGGTCTCTGTGCTGCCTCAGAGATCACCTGACCAGAAATACTAACAGGAAGTAACAGGAAGAAGTGTTGAAGCAAAGGACAGAACTTTGTCTGTTAATTGGCTCATGTGACAAGTATGGTTTGTTTGGTATCTTTGCGTGTACAGTGAATCGTACGATCGCAGGGGCGGCCCTTATTTTTTAAATTTTCTATTTATGATTACCCATAATATATATTATTATGAAAATGGTTTATTTACATGAAGCAGGGTTTTACATATGAGCTGTTTTATGCAATATCTTTTTATAGACACCTACATTGTTTGGGGGGTATAGTTTTCCTTTAATAATGCTGCTCCAGCAGAATTCTTAATTTTGAAATCTGACATGGGGCTAGACATATTGTCAGTTTCCCAGGTGCCCCAATCATGTGCTTGTGCTCTGATAATTGTCACTCTTTACTGCTGCACTGCAAGTTGGAGTGGTATCACCCCCCCCCCAGCAGGCCACCAGTAGAACAATGGGAAATAACCACCAGATAACAGCTCCGAGGCTGAGAGAAGCGCCCAGATCACTATAAAAAGTTTTTTTATAAAAATAACCCCCCAAGGTTTTGTCTAAAATGGTATAAACCAGTGAAAAATTGGCAAGCCAACGCGCGTTTCGCAAAATTTCTTTTTCAAGGTTGTGTGTGCAGACCAGATTATAGGAGATTCCTTATCCGCATTCTTGTTTTACTGTTTTCACTATAAGTGCTCTGGAATTTGTGTGTTTTTTTAGAAAAGATAGCTTCTCAATCTAGCTAGTTAAAATAGAATTGAGACCACAGTTCCAGAAGCACTGACTTCTCCTCCTTTGTGGGGTCCCGCAGTTAGTAAAACAATCAGCTAGATAACACGGGACTTCTCCACCCATCTACCAATTTCCTTTTCCTACCTTTTCTTGGAATCAGAGATATTTATATATTGCACTTTAATTAATTCATATGTGAATTAATCACAATTGGTGGCACTTTACCATCCTCATTGGTGTTTTAGCTGGTTGTTAGTAATTCATTAATTAATGTTAAATGAATTGTTTATGAGTTAGAAATCACTAAGTATACACAATATTTAAAAGGAAAATTAATTGTGTCTTAGTTTTACCCCATTTAATGTTATTTTATTGAGGTTAAGCACTAGCACTTTGTGGGATGAATTATTAAGGGGGGAACCTATAGATACTGGATCACGAGACTAAATGGTTTAACTGAAATCAAATCACACAGTGATAATATATAACTTTTTGTGTTTTTTCTGATTAAGAAGACGGGGATACTTTCTTTCTTTTCTCCTATATATGGATATTGTGGAGTAAAGATGTCCAATGTTTTATACACATCCATTAGGCATCCATTATATTGAGGAGGCACTGCTTACCACTTTGTTTCCTCATAATATGGTAATATTTACTTTCCAATTAAACTATTATCGTTTGTGCTTACATAAAACTACTTCCACTTTGATACAGAATATTATGTGCAGGAACAATGCACGGCTATGGGATGTAACTTTGCACCTATCTACTGTATGCAAAAATGTTTATGCACTTTATTGAAAAGAAAATAATTTTCAGGAATAGTAAATTGAAATCTAATATGAAATCTTACCTTCATTTTGTGGATGATATTTTTATGCTTTGGGGCGCTAATGAAAATAAACGGTTTGAATTTTTGGAATATATTAATTCCCAACATTCAACTATTAAATTAACTACTGAGAACAGTACCACCTCATGCATTATCTAGACATGAATATCATTAAGACCCAGTTTTTAAGAATACAGAGGATTGCGTCAGGTTCGGTATCCCAAAACCAGGACAGACGCCAAGGTTCTGGTCACAGCTCACGCTTCTGCCTATAACAGCTGCCTTTCACAATGGAAGGAGTCCTTCACTACTTGGATCGCGTCAGGTCTTAAAGTGAAAGAACCGAGGTGAGATTCTGGGCAGGCAAGAGAACCAGAATGTGTGACATGAGAAACGGGGAAAGAGCAAAGCATAGTCGAGGAAACAGGCCGTGGTCAATAACCAGTCAGACAGAGCAGTACAGAATCAGGATCCAGAAGCTTATTCAGTAAACAGGCAATCGTTGGTACAGGCTGCAAAGTGCAATGGTCAAGGACAGGCAAGGGTCAAGAACAGCAAATAAGATGGTAAGCAATGGATAAAGTACCTGCAAATACTTTAATTTTTCACCATTGCGATGACATCACGTTGAGCGACCAGTATAAAAAGACACGCGCAAGTGGCGTGTACATCAGAAATGAGCGGCATGCAGAAGGGGAGCCCATCGCCACCCAGATAATATCACAGATTGTTTCGGATGATTAAAGTATGCCAATAGTGCTAATGGTGTCTTTGATATGTTGGTATCTAGGGGGTATGAAAGGGGTCCACTAGTGAAAATTCGAGATGAGGTACTTCAAATCGAAAAGGAATCACTGTGAAATAAAACTAAAAGCAAAAAAAACCTTTCAGAAATAGTAAAAAATTAGTTGCACTTAAAGAGATTCTGTCATGGTTTTTATGGGGTAGTTTTTGTTTCTAAATTACACTGTCTACACTGCAAATAATTCACTCTACCTGTAAAATTTTTAGTCATAATATTGGTGTGTAGCCAGCCATCTCAGGTCATTTTGCCTGGTCATGTGCTTTCGGAAAGAGCCAGTGTCGCACTATGGAACTGTTTTCTGACAGGCTATTGTTTCTCCTACCCAATGTAACTGGAGGAGTCACAGTGGGACATGGATTTTCACTATTACATGCTGTTCTTATATCTACAAGGGAGCTGTTATCTGGTTACCTTCCCATTGTTCTGCTGCTGGGCTGCTGGGGGGGGGGAGTGAGGGGTTGATATCACTCCAACTTGCAGTGCAACAGTATAGAGTGACTAAAGTTAATCAGAGCACAAGTTACATGACTGAGGGCACATGGGAAACTGACAATATGTTTAGACCCATGTCAGATTTCAAAATTTAATATTAAAAAATCAGTTTGCTCTTTTGAAAAAAATGATTTCAGTGCAGAAGCACTATTAACTGATGCATTTTGAAAAACAAGCATGTTTGTATCCATTTAACTTAACTTGCATTTTGTCCAGAAACAATGCTTTTTGTATTTTTACACACCCATTAGGTTTTTGGACCCAAGTCATGAATATGAATTGGCAGGAGTCAGCTGAACAGCAAAGGAAAACTTGATGCCTATAACATGCAAAGGCAGCTTAGCTGATTTCCAGTCCAATTACATACTAAATGTTTGATTAGAAAACAGTGAAATCTGCAGTATCCATCTGAACTGATTGCTAATCAGCATCTCAGCAGGTCTAGGCTTATTTTAGACATAGGACATGGTAACAATACCCCATACAGAATGAAAAAGGGCTTGTTTATGCAACCAAAAAAATATGTTAGGCATACATGGCCAAAAACATAAAAACTTATTTGAGTGCAACAAAAACAAATCTTGTAAAGGTAAAGTACAAATTATGATTTCTCATTTTTCTGACTAATCATTGTTTATTATTATTGAAAACTCATTATTAGAATTGTTAAGGATCCTTGAAATCTTTCAGAAATTGTCAGCCTTATAGAAAGTATTATAAAATATCTGCAGGTCTCAGTAACATTGATGTGATAAAACCTTTTGTAATGCTAAGCTGGGTCAATAATAGCAATAAAAAGAACAAAGACAAATAAATTCTGCCAGAGCTAAGCATTCGTTGGAATTCAAAAACTTTTATCATAACTTTAGTTTTATACTTTATTAAAGTAAGCACATATTGATATAATTGGCAATATCTCCCATTTCGCTTTGCCGAAAAAGTCGCGAAATGTCGAAAAATTTGAGAAAAATCGTGAAATCGGAAAGTTAATGAAAAAATCATGAAATTCGGAAGTTTTCACAAAAAAAATTGTGAAATTCGGACATTTTCACGAAACATTCGAGCAATTCGAACGTTTTCACAAAAAAATCCAGCAATTCGAACGTTTTCACAAAAAAATCCAGCAATTCGAATGTTTTCATGGAAAAAATCTAGCAATTTGAATGTTTTTACGGAAAAATAGTGAAAATCGGAAATTGACGCAGGCAAATTTTTCGTGGGAGATTCGCAAATGTAATCGCTGGCGGCAAAACTCTGGAATTCACAGTAAATTCGTGCCAGGCGAATTTATTCGCCCATCACTAAATATAACTCTCTTTAAACTCTAGTCCAAAGAGACAACAAAGGTCATAACAATCTTTATGCCAACAATGTTATAATTATAGTTAAAGGGATCCTGTCATGGGAAAACATGTTTTTTTTCAAAACACATCAGTTAATAGTGCTACTCCAGCAGAATTCTGCACTGAAATCCATTTCTCAAAAGAGCAAACAGATTTTTTTATATTCAATGTTGAAATCTGACATGGGGCTAGACATTTTGTCAATTTCCCAGCTGCCCCTGGCCATGTGACTTGTGCCTGCACTTTAGTAGAGAAATGCTTTCTGGCAGGCTGCTATTTTTCCTTCTCAATGTAACTGAATGTGTCTCAGTGGGACGTGGGTTTTTACTATTGAGTGTTGTTCTTAGATCTACCAGGCAGCTGTTATCTTGTGTTAGGGAGCTGTTATCTGGTTACCTTCCCATTGTTCTTTTGTTTGGCTGCTGGGGGGGGAAAGGGAGGGAGGTGATATCACTCCAACTTGCAGTACAGCAGTAAAGAGTGATTGAAGTTTATCAGAGCACAAGTCACATGACTTGGGGCAGCTGGGAAATTGACAATATGTCTAGCCCCATGTCAGATTTCAAAATTGAATATAAAAAAATCTGTTTGCTCTTTTGAGAAATGGATTTCAGTGCAGAATTCTGCTTGAGCAGCACTATTAACTGATTCATTTTAAATTTTTTTCAGTATCCCTTTAACTTACTAAACTACTAACTTACCCTACCTACACTTTTTGTAATTATCTTGAAGACTACATACTACATGGTCAACATTTAAAACACAAGCTCTCTCAACTGAATTGGAAAATAAAAAACAACATGTGGATATTATTCAGACTTTGCCACAACATGCTGGGTCAGATTAGGACCCCTTTATTCTGACTGGGCCAAATGATGAATCATAATGTGGGCACCTGGAGACCCATCCAGAGTGGACTACAGTACATCAACGTACCAATGAAGCCCTTGTGTATATACCTGACTGGGTTTTCCCAGATATCACTTGGTAAGGTTTTGCCACGCTGCTTGCATTTTATGGCTATAGTGCATTAACAAGTTAATGCAAAAAGTACTAAAATTAGTGTAAATTACCATCTTCCTATCAATGCAGATTTTTTGTTACAGAATTACAGTGTCATTGCAGACCTCCAATAATATTAGCATCTGACATGGCTGTGCTCATGTGGAAAAAGCTATTTTTTCTTAACACGTTTGTGTATGAATTATACTATTTCTAGTGTATGTAGTCATTAACAGCATTAGAGTGCAATTTAGTTGAGTATGTACTATAGGTGCAACAAATTAAGTGAACCCTTGACACCTCCTTAAACAGGTGTTACTCCCAGAACTTGTATTTGTGCTTAATGCATGCATTAACTCTACATGGAAGTTGATGTTACTTCGCGCCACTTCGCCATGCACAAATTATTCTTGTGGATTTTAACTTCCATTTCGATGATGCTTCATAAATCTGGCTTTCTTGTTTTCTCCACCTAAGCTCCTCCTTTGAGCTCCAGCAGTGGACAAACACACCTACTCAGAAGGATGGCCCCTTTCTGGATCTAGTCTTTACTAAAAATCTATCTCTCTGGTTTTAACAGTGACCCCATCCTCCTTTCCAATCATTATTTGGTTCCAATAATTATTTGTTCCTTGGGGCAGCCCTTCAGGCACAGGATACACAGTAGATACCATGTTCTGAAGAATCCAATTGTATACTATAGAGCTGATCTGCTGTGTATCCTGTGCCTTTTCTAATTTTTTTCAGCTTTGGATGGTTGCCCCCATGACTACACAGCAACTTAAATATAAACTATAGTAGAGTTTCTGAAGCAAACACACCAGCTGTACCAGTGCATGGCAACATTACAATATACTGTCATTTCTTTAAATCACTTTAATTTTTTGGTATAACTGTTCCTTTAAACACCGTGCTACTGCGCTTACTCAGCACTTACTCACTTTTTCAATACTTTTCTGGCCTCTGGAACCTTCCCCTCTCCATTCAAACAGGCCTATGTAAAGTCATGCTTGACCTGTCCTGTCTGTCAAATTACCGTCCTGTCTCACTTCTACCGATTGCCTCTAAACTCCTAGAAAATATTGTGTCCTCCTGTATTACTAACTTTCTATATGCCCATAATCTGTTGGACCCTCTGCAATCTGGATTCCGGCCTGGTCACTCTATTGAGACTGCCTTGTGCAGAATTACAAACGATCTTCAGGTTGCCAAAGCCAAAGGTCACGTCTCTTTCCTTATCCTCCTTGACCTATCATCTGCATTTGATATGGTTGATCACTCTCCTGATGCAAATTCTGTATTTGCTTTATATCTGTAATTAGGCTGCATCTTGGCTTTCTTCTTACCACTCTAACAGTTCATTCAGTATTTCTTATGAAATGAAACCTCATCTCCAGTTCCACTTAATATAGGAGAACCACAAGGCTCTGTATTAGATTCATTGTCACTCTCCCCTATACACTTTGTCTTTGGGAAATCGTATCTGCTCATTTGGCTTTAATTAGCATCTGTATGCTGATTATACCAAAATATATTTATCCACCCGTTCATTAACAGCTGAAACTGAGGCTCAAATCTCCTTCCTAGCAATCTCCAACTTGATGAACCAGCACACCTCAATCTCAACCTAACAAAAACTCAACTAATCTTCTTTCCTCCTAAACCTGGCCCTTCTCCCCCACTTAGTGGGGCTCATTTATAAACTTTGCATATTGCAGATTGGTTCACACAGTGAATATATTTGCCCTGCAACTGGTTATAATTATAAAGCTGGATAAGAGTGTGCAAACAGAATTGAGATTTTTTTTCAAACAAATGTCCATAAGAGCTTTTTAAATATGGCAAAAATCACAAATTGCAAATATTTATGAGCACACTGCGAATTATGGCACGACTTTGGTGGCTGAGAAAATATTCGCAAAATAGTTTCACAAATTATGAATTTAAGTTACTGTCAATGCTATTTTCAGGCACAACAACCTCACACAGTGGACATACTCATGCAAACACCTTTCACCTTTACGACCCATTTGCGAAACTTTATGCTCAATGCAAATTTGCAAAAAAAGGAAAGACGGGCAAAGCAGTGCAACATGTTAGCGTTCATATAACAGCATGGGCAATACAACCATGTGCAAATAAATTTGTACTCCGTGAACTTTATAAATGACCCCCACTATCTCTATTGATGGCAAGCTCATTAACCCTGTCAACTCTTTCTCTGATCATATTAACACCACTGTCAAGACCTGTCATCTTTTTCTTGTGCAATCAGGGCCTGATTTACATAGTGGGCACCCTTAGGCCCGCTGCCATTCGTCGCCCCTGTCCCCTCCCTTTTATTCGCTCAAATTTTCATCATCGGGACCGGAACAATGTGGATCGGTGCACAAGAAATTTAGAAAATCTCCTGCGCATCCCCAGTGTTTCTGAACCAATGTGGGTGTAGTTGGGCAGCATGCTGCCCCTAAAGTCCTGCCACCCTAGGCCTTGGTGGCCTCTCCACACATCTGGGCCTGTGTGCAAAAATCTTTCACTTGCTACAGCCAAGATGCGCATGCATGCTGTCATCCTATCCTGACTAGGTTACTGTAACTTTCTACTAACTGTCATCCCTAACTCCCATCTCTCCCCTCTACAGTCTGTATTAAATACTGCTGCCAGAATTCTCCTCCTCTCATCCAAAATGGTACAGGCCCCTTTTCCTACTGAAATCCTTATCATGACTTCCAATAAAACAAAAAATAAATTACAAACTCCTCCTCATAACATTTAAAGCCCTTCATCCTTCAGCACCTAACTACATTGCATCTCTTATCTCTCTTTATGTTTCTGGCCAAATCCTCTACTTCTCTCAGAGCAACCACTCAGTTGCACCCCCACTGCTAGTTCTATTTCCCACATCAATCCCTTCTGTCTTGCTGCACCTTATATTTGGAATGCCATTCATCAATTCCTTCAGAGAGAATCTCAATGTCTTCAGAATTAAACTCAAAGATTAATTCTTGGAGCACTTGCATAACACCTGAACTGGAAACTGGCACTTATACAGCAGTATCACCCACTATATCGTCTGTAAATTACCCTTCAATTTAGACTGTAATATCTAAGGGGCAGGGATTGCCATCCTTTTGTCTCCTTTGACACTAAGCACTTAATCTGTATTGTAACTGAACATCATATTTATGTGTATTGTGTTTTTGTACTTATTTCTAAAAATACACATACATACATAACAGCCAATGTCCTACAAGTTTATTGTTTTATCTCTGAATACAAGAATTTTTGATGGCAGTGCCCATTAATCAACTCCTGAAACATCCATGTCAGCATTCCTTTATCAAGATCCACTTCATTCTTGTGAATCTAATACTTAGTGACCTTCTAGTTCATATTGAATACAGAATAAAGTATACTTGAAATGCTAAGATTAATTTTATCTATCTATTCAAGTAAGCATTCTTTTATTACGCCCACCACATATTCTGCCATTGACTTGAACTGGTGTCTTTATAGCTAACTTAAACTGCTGAAGTGAATGCAAAGAATAACTATTCAGTATCAATATTCTTTTGATAAAACCGTATTCTGGAGGCCATATTCAGTCAAGTAATCCATACTAATGTAAAACAATGTGCAGATATGCTCCGATTCTTCATCATGTAGGGATGAGCCTTTATCCATTGTTTTTGAGATCCCTGTTCATTTCTCTGTGTTATACATGCATGAGCAGAAGGCATGTAGCCATTTATGTGAAATCATGCCCTATGGGTGATGGAGAGATTGTTATTGGTGCAGAGATGTCAGCTGATATCCTTTAATGGAATAAAAAGTATGGGGTAACAATTTTCTCATGGAACAGTGTTTATGGTGCCAGAAGGAGGTAAGTCAGCTGTATACATTAAGGACATAAAACATGTAGTAGCTAGGGGTAAGCTAGATTTAGTTCTCAGGTCTCAAGCAATAAAACTCACCTATTGTGAGAAGAGGTCCAGGGGCATTGCCTGAACCTTCTGCTAAGGGAGCGGACAACCATGTAGAGAAAAAAGAGCAGGCACTTCCAAAGACCAATCTTCCAGGCACACTTGTCAAATCATAAGTAATTTATTTCAGTTCACAAGGATACATCCTTACGTGTTTCATATCATTCAGATACTTAATCATTGTCATGTACTTACCATTCTTCAGGGAGATGCGGCTCTTCGGCGTGATGCATTCCAATGATGCGTTCCAGCGACATCACAACATGTGCGCAGGGGATTCGCTGGACGCAGCATATTGACGCAGGCGACACTATTTCTTTTGTCCAGTGTGCGGACATCATTTTCCTAGCTACATTGAGTAACTTACTCTGATTATTCTTGAACTTTGGTTTTGACCCTGTTTTTGCCTGTTTGACTACGCTCCAGCTTTCACCCTGGGAACCCTCTTCCTGTGGATACTTCCATGAACGTGACACCATCTGTTCAACCAGTGAGTCTAGTGAAGCGGTTAATTGTATCATCTGTGCTGACGTCATATCTGCCGACTGCTCTTCAATATTTGCCTGCAGTTGACGCTAAGATGATTGCTGCACCAGTTTCCTGTGACGTCCTCCCTACTCTTAGCTACTCTCACAACTAATCCTGCATCTTCCTGTACCTCTACAGACACAAGACCTGTTCCTCCACAGACCGGCGCATCCTGCCAGGAATCTCAGGCTCCCATACTACACCTTCACTGATCTCCCTCTGTATCCAGTTGAGGGTGTTTTGGTAGAGGAGCTGTAAGGGTTGTCTTCCTCACCATCCGTGGTCCCTTCCGGTTCGGTAAGTTTGACAATCATAGTGTTTAAGTATCTGAATGATATGAAACACATAAGGCTGTATCCTTGTGTACAATTGAATTACTTTTGATATTCCACTCTATGGGCTTAAGTGAATAGACTTAGGATAAAGGAGAATCTCTTTGAATATATGTACACCTACCTTCAGTTACTTTCTGCAGATTAAAGCAGGTGCTCCTGCAAAATTCAGGTTGAGGTTTGGTTAATTGTTGCATGTATAATTTTAGAGAGAAATAGTGTACAGGAGAACATCTACAATAAAAGCAGTGCACTGACATGTACACTGACACTTCCATATCTGGGCATTGTGTAACACCAGAGAGAGTGGCTTGTCTAAATGTTGTTTCTTTGATATGTTTTCTATCTGTTTGTGGATATACTGTTTTAGCTTCATTTCTGCTTTGCTGTCTTTGATTTTCATATACTTCCTTCATGAAATGCA
This sequence comes from Xenopus laevis, assembly GCF_017654675.1. Classification (NCBI taxonomy): domain Eukaryota; kingdom Metazoa; phylum Chordata; class Amphibia; order Anura; family Pipidae; genus Xenopus; species Xenopus laevis. The sequence goes on along the minus strand of NC_054374.1, from coordinate 108,874,551 downwards.
CATATATAGGTAGCCATGTTGGAGCGCTAATAAATGAGGTTTTAAAGCATAACCAGTGAGTTCTACACAACTTCCACCATGAACACAACAATTTTTGTGGCAATGTGGATTACATTTCTGCTGTGTGGCTTGAGCAGCAGTATAGGAAAAGTATATGGAAGAAAGTATATGGAAGAATAGGAACCTCTCACAGGAGAAACTATAGATCCACTGCAGAGACGGCTGCCCTGGGACACATGGAGGAATTTGATGTAAGTGACCCTGCTTCTTGCTAACCATTTTACAGAATTAAGGCACTTAGCAGAGCACTGCCAATTTGGAGCATTCCTAAATTACATGCAGTGAGACCAATTTGTCTGTGTTATTCAGGAAAAGGCATTGGCAGCACTTTTACACACTAAGAAAATTAATTGCACTACAACCAGTGTTCAAATCATACAATCAGGGAGAAGACATTGATTTGCTAAACAGAAGACTATTTTGCAAAAGACGCTTCATCATTTTTCACCTTGTATAGGATGTGGTGGTCAGCATGCCCTTTTAGGAATGCTAGCTGTCATTAAGGCCATGTTATATGTGTTTGTAAAGCAAAGATTATTTAGGAAAAGCCAACTGATTATGCAACGTTTAAAAATAAAAATCCTAACATAATGCTCATACTATTATCACCCATTGGGGTAAATGCAGGGTAAAGTGCCTACAGTTTGGAATTTACACTGCACCAGGAATATTGTAGCAATTTATGGAAACCTTGTTATCCAACATTCTTAGTGTTGTACCATTTTTTGATGATGTTCTACTAATGGGGGCATCTGAATGTATATTGACTTCCATCTAAGAAAATTACTCTCTCGTTTTGATTCATCAGGCATTCGGTTAAAGAAAGAAAAGTGTGAGATTGCAGCTATGAGCTAAACTTCTTGGGGTACCATATAGATGCTTCAGGCATTAGTTATACAGAAAGTAAAGTGAAAGCTATTCATGATGCACCTAAACAAACGCTTCAAGCATTTCTTGGGTTGTTCAATTTCTATCACAGCTTCCTTTCTCAAAATACAACAGTGGCAGAGCCTCTTCACTGCTTGCTTGATAAAGGGGGTCCATGGAACTGGACCTTCTTCAAAGTTAAACAGTTGATGCCATCTAATGCTCATGTTGTTCATTATAATGAATATCAGCCATTAACCCTTACTACAGATGCATCTCCTTCGTATGGTGTTTGTGCTGTTCTCAGTCACGTTCACCCAAATGGAGAGGCACCAGTTGTTTACAACTCTTGGATCATGATATCAGTAGACAGAAACTATGCACAAATTGACAAAGAAGCATTATCTGTCATAGCTGATGTTAAAAAGTTTCATAATTACCTCTATGGACATTTGAAAATCCACAAGGATCACAAGCCATTGTTGGGTATGCTCTCAAAAGATTTAATAAACTTTGAATACAGAAAACCCGAAAAATTCCAGTTTTTTAGTATAAAATCAGAATTTTTAAAAAAAAACATGAATTTTTAAAAGTGTATTCTACCCCGAGGATAGAAAAAGTCAGAATCCAAAAACCCGGCATCTCAGATCTGCCAAGGTTGCATATAAGTCAATTGGAGAAGTCCCAAAATGTGTTTGATCTGTGCTGGGTTTCGTGCAATAATCCAAAATTTTCCTGGTTTTCAGGCAAAAATCTGAAATAATCTTGAGTTTTCGGGGTGGAAATTCCGAAAAAAAATTTCAGGAAAATAAAATAAAAAATCCATTTTTTTTTCTGAAAATAAAATTTTCTGGTGTTTAATAAATAAGCCAAAAAAACCTGTGCAGATTTGGTCCCTGTTTTTTTTTTCCAGAAAATATTGAGATAAATTCAGACTTTTATAAATAATAATAACTCCCCTAATGTTATGTAATTTTGAATGCTCAGATGGAGTATCATGCTAAGTGCTTATGAGTACACCCTTGTGCACAAACCTGGGAAATGAAATGCTGATGCTCTGAGTTGTTTGCCTTAACAAATTTATGACTGCTACCCTTTACTTGAAGTACTAATGCTGGAATCCCTCCCTGATTCTCTATTTGAAGCTACTGAGATTGCTCATGTGACTGCAAAGGATCCGATCCTTTCTCAATCGAGTGTGGAGGGGATGGCCAAATGAAAAGTTGTCTTAAGCATTCCATAATCAAGCCATCAGCATGAACTGTCTGCACTTAAAGGGTGTTTATTAGTCATCCCTCAAAGAGGAAGCAAAACTGTTCTTGACGTTACATGCAGCTTATCCAAGACTTGTGCTGATGAAAGCTCTTGCAAGGAGTTATGTCTGGTGGCCCAGAGTTGACACAGACAGAAGAGGCTGTACATCTGTGTTTCACTTGCCAGAACTCTTACCACAGCCTCCCTGCAGCACCAGTGTATCTTTGGGAGATTACAAAAAAAGCCTTGGTCAAGACTACATATTGATTTTGCTGGACCATTCCAAGGGAAAACTTTCTTGTAGTGGTAGACTCTTTCTCAAAATGGTTAGAGGTCTTTCCAGTTTCATCTCAGACATCAGCAGTAACAATTCCAACACTTCATCAGCTGTTTGCAACACACAAAATACAAGATGTAGTAATGAGTGAAATGTTTCTCTGAGTTTTGCTGCAAAAATAACACCCATAGACTCCAATGGGTGAAAAAAATTGTTGTGCAACAAAAAAACCTCATTGTGCTACAAAAAAAAAATCAATGCCCATAGACTTTAATGCATTTTGGCAAATATTCGCCGTTTCAAAAAATTTTGGCGAAGATCAGATTCGCCATCACTAACCAGATGTTATTGTACCAGAAAATTGAACTGCTTTTACTTCTAAGGAATCTAAGACATTTACCAGTAGCAACTTCATTAGGGCAGTAAGCATTGCTCCATGTCAACCTCAAGGATATGGACAAGCTGAAAAAATGGTTCAAACTGCAAAGGATGCACTAACAGGAAAATAAAAATTTGCAAAACACCCTTTGCACCTAGAATGTTGCAAATCGATTTGCCCCCCAAGAGGTAATTTTTTATTCCTAGGAGTAGTAGCTGAAAAGCATTAAGGAACACACCTCTAGGTGCTCACTTATCAAACACATGTGCCCTAGGGAATGAATCTCTCTGCACGGAGCACAGGATTTGGAGCAGTGAGCAGAAAATGCAGCAGAGCCCTGTCCTTACCACTTGCAGTAGGGCAGACTTAATGCTTGCTTATAGCAGGAATGCAGGAATCGTGCAAAAGGCAGAGCACAAGTGCTCAATGTATAAGTTCTAAGGTGAGCAATTTTACCCCATGCTTGCACTTTACAATGGTAAATGAGCCCTTTTAACTCTTTTAGCCAATATTTCTTATTGTTGTAGGGGTGTTGTAAACAAAACATCCCCAGCACATGTCTAGGTGTAGATCCAATCTGCATGTCTTCATGTGTCCTATGTTACAGAAAGCGCCATATAATCCCCCATGTGATTAGAAAGCAGTCTTGATTTATTTCTTGGTTCCCCTCATGGGGCAGAGTGGATGTGTTTTCCACATCTGATCTAGGAGTTTGGGAACCTGGCACTGAGAAATAGATAGTGGCAAGTGTGGAAAGCAGCTTTCTAAATTGATACCAACATAGGGTTTATATGTAAGGCCGTATTTAACATATAGTCACTTGAGGGCCTGTGCATAGAGGGGCAGCTTTAGGAGGGCAGCCTTTGTGTGTCAATATGGTAAATAAAAAAAAATAAAAAAACACCCCACCACCACCACTTACCAACTAAATCTGGAGGCCATGAGCAAACAGAAGTATCTACATTACATTACTTCCATACTGTGATGAGGGAGGGTGCCTAGCTCATCACCAGACCAAAATACAGCACGGTTGATAAGACAAGGTAGCTGAGCACCCAAAGTTCCAAGGAAGTACAGTCCACATACTACCCCCAATGGACAACTTCAAGTCATATGAGTAGGGGAGAGAGTGAGAGAGAACTACGTGGTATCACATTATTTTAAGTTGTAGTTTCCTCCATTGTGTGAACCTCTGAGTCTGAGTGTAAGAGGTATAGCAGAAAACCCAGAAAAAGACATTCCATTAAAAAAAATCAAGCATGTCACATCCCAACTGTCCTGTTTTTCGCGGGACATTCCCGATTTTGACAGCTCAACCCGCAGTCCTGGATTGTTACTTTTTGTTCTTCTTTCTATATCCAAAATGTTGGGAGGTATGATGTCATAACCATTGTTTTGTGTACACACATAAGTGTGTGTCATGATTTTATTGCATTCCAAACCTTTCCCATTGTGTTTTTACATCTAATATTACCCAATCACACATTTGTGACCTTTATTATATTTATTATTATATTCTTATCGATAACTATAAATGATAGAATCACTACAAGTCATTAAATAGATTGTGATGAAATTAAGATTCACCACTAGAGGTCGGCAAAGTACAGCATAGATGTTTAATGCAACATTTCTCTGTTGTTGCAGCCCAAAATTAATTTATATAACTGTATCTGGTAACAATATGAGTATTTGAATTATTACTGAGGTGCTTACGGGTAGATTCTTTTAAAGTAAATTGTAATTCTCTAAAAAGCTAGTACTGCTTGTGATGAAATTTATTTTTTATTAAATTTAAAAGAAGAAGAAAAAGCAATATCAAAGAATATTAATGCGACTGAGGAACAGGATGTACAAGTCTTTAAAGTAAAAGAACTGTGATTTTGGGTAACCTGTGACCAATGCTCAAGTCAAGGTTGCTATGTCTGTAGAAAAAAATTGTAGAAAAAAACTTGCACTCCATAGAGTTCTAACTTTCCAAAACAGTGCAGCCCTGACCATAGGTAGGCAAATAACCTCCCCAAGTAGTTCTGGCATTCTTTTCAAGTCACGGATTTAAAATTTAGAGATTTCCAAACCTTCATAAATGACACCTCTTATAATGGGGACCGTTTTAGGCTCAGGAAGACTCAATCAATGTCCTAAAATGAGGAGTTACAAGTTAACATGGAAAAATATAAGAGATATATCGCCCATTCATCTTCAGGGAATATCATCAATCCTCAGCTCCTCAAAAAATGAAAAATAAAAGAAGAAAATAAAATAGACGTTCGAAACATAATTCAAATTCAAAAATAAAAAGCAATGTCCAAAATAAGTCAATGGATACTGAGTGAGTTTAATCAGGCTCGACATACATAGTGGGCATTCCTAGGCCTGCTGCAGATAGTTAGCCCTGTCCCCTCCCTTTTATTTATATGTGTTCATGCACAAATTGTATCTCCTGTGCAGCCTCAAACTGTATGTGGTTGGGTGGCAAACCGCCCCTATAATCCTGTCACCCTAGGCCCAGGCCTTAGTGGCCTTTCCACAAATCCAGGCCAGAGGCTCAGACTCCTCAATAGTTGTTCAAGCCAAAAATATCTAAAAAATAGATACACTCCCATAGTGTAATACAATTAAAAGACTGTGTTCCATAAGTATTGCACTTACAGAGGGAAATAATTCCTCAGTATTAGACACAATAGTTAATGGCTATGAAATGGGCTATATTGTCCAGTGTATAACTCTGCAAGTGCAAATCCATTGTTGTAATTGTTTTACACTATGGGAGTGCCCACCTCTCTTGCTGCTAGTTTAGAAACAGTAAAAATACTAGTATCCCTTTTAAAAGTCTGCTGAAGTTAATAAATTTCCCACAGCAGCCTCCAAAAGCAATAATGATATAGTGAATAAAGTACCCCCTCTTGTAAAATATAAGGATATTATAAGTTACCGAGGAGTTTCATGACCATATAAAAACACGAGGCCGAAAGGCCGAGTGTTTTTATACAGGTCATAGAACTCCGAGGTAACTTCTAATATCCTTATAATAATATTCATGGCTTTTGTGAATTATATATATATATTGTAGTATAGGGAATTTTCATGGTCAAGGGAAAAAAAATGAGGGGCAAGCTACCACATCCTGCTGGGTCACTGTGATAGGTTACTAGGTTATTATCAAACCCCCATGATTATTTAGATGTACAGTATTTTACCATTAGAAGCAACATTGAACAGCTGCATATTAAACACGACATCTTTCCAGTGACAGTATTTCACATCAACGTCACTTCTCAGGGGGGTGATAAAAACAGGGAGCAATGTAGATGTTACAAGTTGATTGTTTTGGTGCTACATTTTGGTAAAGCTTATGCTTATATTTTGTTATTTCATGACATTGTAATAAAAGGCAAAACATATTTTCATATAAGAAAAAGAAAAGTAATCAAATCAGTTTGGTTTTAAAGTTTTAAACAAAACTCTAAGGAACTCCACTAAACAAAGCTAACATCTCAGGACACCTTTGATAACAATATGTTGTAGATTATTTATTGCAACAAGATCAAATTTATTGTTGTCTATCCTTTCATGGGGTCAGTATTTGTCATTTTCTGAAAAGCAATACAAGGTTAGCAGGGTTTTGCAGGGACTTATATATTCTTTTACATTCAATAATCACATTTGGCTCATGTTTAAAAAGGAAAAATTAATAACATCATTTACATTGAGCTATCTTTCCTTACACAGTCAAATTCAAAAGGATTTATTTTATTTATGGCATGCTAATCTTCCTGTGCTGGAATAGTTTTTCAGTGAATTCAACAAAACCATTTAATGTAGTTCTCCTGTGTACTACAACTATGGATAAGAAGTTATTCAGAAAGTTACTATTAATGAATCTCTTCTACATAAGGAAGGTAAACAGTAAACTTTCCTTTTATAAGCACCTGCTTGTGAGCTTACAAACCATTTGACCTATAACCAAGTTGCTACCCAGACCCAGGTGGTCATAATTTTTCCTTATAATTCCCATGCTCTTATCATCTACATGCATTTCTTCTTATCCCTTCAGATGTAGCAATTTGGTACTTTGTAACAGAATTTAACTTACTGGATCTCTGTTCTGAGTAACCAAATAGCAACCAATGGGTCAGGAGACAGGAGTTGAATAAGATCAGGGACATGCCAGAGTAAAGAAAAGACAAGACAGAACTATAACAAGGAACAAACTAGTCTGTTTCTGTTTCGAGTATCATAAATTTATAAGACTTATGGCACACCAGATAGTCTATATAAATCCTTTCCCACCTGTTTCCTGTTTTGAGTAGAGTAGAACATAAATTTGAAGAAGGCTGAAGTGCAATAAAAGAGAACTAAAAAACAGAATGGAAAGATATCAATGCTGCTATGGACCGGGGCATTATTCCATATTCATACTACTTGAGCATTTGATACATGTGGATTCACCACAAATTCTTGATATCAGTGGTTCTGCTTTGTCATGGTTGTCATCCTATTTATCTGTGCACATATTCAGTGTAACCATTTCTAATAGGACCTCCCAACCTGTTAACCTCTCTTTTGGTGTGCCCAAGGGTCTGTCCAGAGTCAGACTGGAGCACAGGGGGCCCACCAGGTTCCAAAATTCCAGGGGCCCCCACGCACATGCACAAATGCTGGCACACACAACGCATGCACGAACTAAAACACGCATCGTTTTGTTTTGGGGCTTGCCAGATTAGGGGAGTGGGTCTGGGCCCGGTCTAGTCCAATCCTGGGTCTGTCTCTACGGGAAGCACTTATCTGTTCTTCCATCTGCAGTCACAAATCCTTGACCTATGTACTTGTTACCTACCCCTTTTAGTGGTGCAATCTTCCCCAATAAAAGCACTTTGCAGTGCAGTCACAGTTGCTGCTTTGGATTTGTCCTGCTTTCTACTTATATATTGAACCTACCCCTTTTTGTTTCTGTCTGTCTCCACTTTGTAATAGATTGTAAGCTCTTTGGGACTAGGACCTCATACCAACTGTGTATTAAAACACTGTAGTACTTAAGCATAGATTTAATAATTTTCACTGTATTATTACTAAGCACCTGTCTGTGTTTATGCTTTGTAAAGCACTGTGTTGTTATATATACACACGAAAACAAAAAAAAGTAGGGAGAAAGAAGAGAGAAATATAAATTGACAAAAAGAAGAGCATATGGGAAGTAGCCAGTGGAAAGAGCACAATACAAGACAGAGTGAATAGGAAAGTAAAAATAGAAAGGGGGAAGACAACAGTAGAGTGGAAGACGTTCAGTGGAAGTCGTTCAGTGGAAGCAGACTAAAAGATCAATTTTATGATCATAAACTATAACTTTAAATGTATGTACTTATTAAAAGAACAATATAGCATCAAAAGTGCATTGGTCATTCCCCTCATTTTTGTATGTTTCTAGCAGATTTGGCCAGATCAGTTACATCTCCATTACAGTTTATATTTTTTTACTTAGCCTTGGAGTGTTCGCAGAACGCCCTCCTTGGCCTTGCCATATATATATATATATATCTATATATGTATAGATATATGTATAGATATATAGAGATACATGAGAACATATTTTATTTCTATTTTAGTCCCTAGCAGAAACTCTATTGTTAAAAACACTTTTACAAACAATATAAGACTTTGAAACCTGTGAAGACAGCTAAGATTTTTAACAATACTAAATGGCATCCAACAAAATGAGTTTTTTTGTATGAAAGTCACAATAAAGAAGAAACAGTGTTATCACACCAACTTGGAAGATTTGTTTAGCACATCATTTATAACACAGAAACCATTTTGTGTTCTGGAATAGTGAAAAGAAATCAGGCACCAGTTTTGCTGTTGAGAAAAATCGCTGAAAACATGATTATTTAAAAATGTAAAATATAAAGTTTGATTTGTTTAATTCCTAAGTAAAATAATAATGTAATAGAATATACTGCAACATTTTTATACATAGGCAGAAGAGTATTAAAACACATTTTTTATGTGGGAACCTAACAAAACACAAGGTGAAGATGGAGAGCTGTGTGAAAAGGAGTGGTAACTATTTGTCAAGGACAGCACAGAAAGGAACTCTTCTGGATGAAGGAATGCATGCTGCTTCATAGACATCCCTGAAAAAAAAATATTGAAGTTGTTGTGCTGGATTTATCCAATAAACACCTTATGTATCCACCTGGAAGCCAATAAGGATATAGCAGATGCAGCACTGTATAAACAATGTGCTTTTCTGTTTTATACACTCCATAGGAATGTAAAGTAGACAGGTTAAGTTGTATGTTTGTCCAAAAACTGGTATCTATGAAAGTTTAGCTTAGCATTCACAGTCTGAAAAACATTACAGTATGTTGCATTCTGACTTTCATGTACATACCATGTTTATTCCTCTTCTAAAGTCTAAAGTTGTGGTTTCTTGCTCTGGTTTATCTCCCATTAAACCACCCCAGTTTCCTTATATGCCCATTATCATTTCTTCTTCATGGGAATTTAGATGAAAACAACATACATAAATGGAGGAGTAGAAACCCAGCACTATTCCCCCATGGAAAGACTTGTTCAACCCCAAATTAGGACCAGTTCCACAAAGACAAAATACAAACTTTAACATTGCAGATCACTGGATAACATTACAAAAATAATTCCAATGAATATAATTTGTTTGAATATTATAAACACACCCAAGCATCTTTTTTTTTTTTTTTTGCATTGCATTGCAGACCAGTTTCTAGCCTGGCAGGTAATGTAGTTCAATTTGAATTTAATAATCCCCCACCCACTCCTTTGAAAAGTTCTTATTTTCTTTCTTTAATAATTCACTTAAAGTAGCTGGTCTTTCACTTATGGTAATGAAATATTGCATTTACCCCAAAAATCCTAAAAAAAATTTGTTTGTAAAAATCATTATTTATTATGAACGTTAAAGGAAATGCACCTTTCGGCTGCTATTATTAAAAATTGGATATTATCTTTTAATGAAAAAAAAAATCCCAGAATAAAATAACACCTTATGTAAATGCCTGTTTAATTAATAACATGTACGTAGCCCTGATAATGTAAAGACATTTGGATTAGTGGTTTCAACATATTGCACAGAATGTGTATTTTGCCTATTGCTCAAATTAAAGTGACAGTAATAACCTGTGCAACAAGAATACAAAAATAAAACAGGTATTAGGACTTGCAGAAATATTATTTTGTATTTTGATTTTTGCCATTTTTAATCATGTATGTATCAGCATACAGAATGGGGGAGTGGCCAAAAGATGGAAGTTACAATGGTGGCAAGATGCAAATTCATTCTGGCAAAGTAAGATGCACACAACACAAGCATGCTTAAATCTGTGCTTCAAAACTATTACTTATGGCAAAGGAATGGGATGAAATCTGCATCATACATGATTACTGTTTCAGTTCCAATGCATGTTTTGTCTGCTAGCAATTTTATACCTGTCTCCAAATCGGAGATGCATACCACACTGCTAAACTGGAAGTCCTGTGTAGATAAGGATACCACTTTATACAGTAGTAGTCATCCCTTTATCTCATATAAAAGAAAAAATACATTTTAAAGAGCAAAACAAGACAAAATGATCAAAGAAATGTAAAAACGTAACATACAATTAAAAACTGCATTAGGGATACATAGGAAATTCAATCAGACATAAAAAGGCAATAGACTAGCAATGACAACACCTGATTGGTAAGTAAGACTGCAATTACTTCTTGCTCCTGTAAAACATATTTTTCATTAGAGATTCATTTCTTCTGGAATAAAATGCAACATTTGGAAAACATATCCAAATATTTTGTATTTCAACCATTACAAAATGAGTAAATACTTACATTCTAGTTTATGTTATTTTGAGTTTAGGATAGTGACTTTACTGGAATGTAAGGCAAGATAAAGTGTGGCACAATAAATAAGAGATTGGGGGTCTCCAGAGTGAGTGTCTCGAGACTTTAGCCAAACCATTTTGAATCCCTATGCCCTGGGCTCCACAAATAGGCTTTAAGCTCAATGGATAGAAAATGAACTTGTAAAACTAGATGAAACGTATCAATAATCCTTGTGTGTTGTTTTCAAAATGTATAAGTGATTCCTTCCACTTTTAATATATATATATATATATGTTTGACAGGGATTGGCCAGAAAGCTTGGGCTTCCTTCTGAAGGCAGCTGCCATATGGACATTCATTTGTGATCCCCATAGAAAGTATCAGAATTTCCAGTTAAGCCAAACTCTTCTTTTAAACATCATATCAGGGCTGTCACAGAATGTACACATACTATTTCCTTTCAGAGATACAGTATGTTTACTCATTGACAACATATAGTTTTAGGCAGCTATTGGCTACTTTCTAAGACTCGCTGCACACTATACAGTATTTACCTCAAAACAGAAGCAAGGAATAAAATAAACAGTTTTATTTACCAGTGACAACGTCAGGGTATACAGCAGCTCAAGAGTATCCAAAAATATTATTTAATTATTCTGAAAATGCAAAAAAAAACACTTTCTTGATATGCTTTAGAAGATCCGGGCTACTGTAAAGGTGCTTTATGTAAAAATGTAGATGAGCATGGAATTTGGTATGACACAAAATATACACAACACATCACTCAGAAAAAAAGTTGAATGGCCTTTGCCCAGCAGAGGTAGATAAAGTTTATAACAAACTGTTTACTAACCATAAACACTTAAATAGTAGATCAGTTGAACAAGAGCTCACCAAGTAAGTGCTTTTTGTACAGCGCCCTATCCTGACTCTTTTCTACAGTACTAAAGTACTACCCAGTTATTGCTCCACTATATTGAAATACACTATATACTAAAGATCTACATTCTAGCATTATTTAAGGCTTTTTATTTTTTTATTTTTCATTCTACAAATCTTTTTGCAAAGTTTAAATAAAGTCACAATATGACCATCCCCCCACCCCAAGAAAAAGCACCATGTTCATGTCTAAATAAAACTGGTCTTGAAATCGGCAATGGACAACATAGGTAAACAAAATAGTATTTCTCTTTTTTTGACTGGTGCATTTTCTTCCTATTGCATCAATATGTACAGTTACCTCCAGAATCACATTTAAATGTGTCTTTTCTGATAAAAATTCAGGAGAAGACTTTTTCATGTGAAAAATGCATAGTATAAATACTTTTAAATGTTTTTCTGTTATTACATGACGAAGAGGCTAGACCAGGGATGCCAAATATGGGTAGTAGTCCAGCTGTCCATCTGCATTAGCAAGCATCCTCATAGAGTAAGAGACTTCTGGAGCCAGCTGTATTTGACAACACATGGAGGTCCACAAAATAGATATTTCAGGATTAGATGACAATAACTAACCATATAAAAAAGGTGACCTTGCTGTAATGAAGTGGTCACGCCAATTTAGTTTGCTTAGAACACATTCCCTTATAGTTTCCTCATATTTCGGCTACAAACATCACTGAAGTGCAATTTCTAGAAAAGGAAGGAATGTTTTTTTTTTGTTTGTTTCTTTAAACAGCCCTTATAACTTTTCCTCCCATAGCATTTACTGTAAACAATAACAAAAAAATGATATCACTTTCCCTTGGGGGTAAAAATACATCTCACCAGTAAGAAATATATATAAACTAAAAGTATTAGTAACTATATTAAAAGAGGATTTACTATATGAATAATTATTTTAGTATTGTTTTGAAAAATCCAATTTTTTTTTTCATTTTCACATGAAGATGATATGCTCTTATATACCTTCATGTGGTAGAATCAATTTCTTGATAATTGTAAATGAAAAAGGATTCACAGTTGAATGCGAAAGGGATTATGGATGGCATTCATCAAAACATTCACCATTTTACCAATATTTCATGATGAGCATGCAGGATCTCATACAGATACCAATGAACTCACTGTGATGAAACTTGCTTTTGTATCAAGCGCCATAACAGTGTGCTCTAATGTATTGAAAATCACCCATACTGAAGATAAACATAGTTAGAAACAACATATACTAGTATGTGTGAGGAGTCTAACTCCATGTATTACTGATGTCCTTCTAAAGCTCTACTACGATCAGTCTTTTTTTGATGATGTTGGACTGGATCGAAGAAAGGACATAACTGGAGAGAAATGCACATTTACAAATTATTAATTCTATAAAACATACTGTTATAAGACTTTGATGCATGGTATTAGCCATTTTTACCAAATAAAAAAAAAATATTTTAAAAATCAAAACCCATTTTCTTTATCTGCTTTCCAAGCGTCCCACTTCAGTATGTCATTATAAGCTGGTTAAAAAGGTGACTGTGGCAGAAATTAAAACGTAATTCACAATGAATGCCAACACTTTTACCTCCAATGTGAAGGTCATCAACCCTTTTACTCTCTGAGCTCAACTGGTTCCACATACTGAATCCTAAAGGCTGCTCCTGTTCAACTGACCAGTTAAAGACTGGACATATTAAATGGGAACTGGAGCAACACAGTTTGTTATAGGTTCACGAAAAAAAACTGGGTAACTGTTCAACTATCTTAGGAGAGATATATTTGTCACTGTATTAGATTAATGACCCTCTCCCAACAGTAGACTGAAGGGTAGATGTAAAGGATATGTGACCTAGCTGTTACCAATTTACAATTCCAACCCTATAGAAAAGAATGCAGTAGTGTCTGGCTGAGAATGGCAGGAACTGTACTTTGACATAATTAGTCCCCTCCCTGCTATTGGTTTTATTCAGTCAGCTGATTTGTGCAACTGTGGCAGAGGCACACCACAATAGTGTGCACCCATTCATTGTGATTACAAAGACAGAACCAAGCAGATGTTTGTTTTATTTTTGCTTTGGGGAGATGAGTAAAAGAATGGTTTGATGGAAAAAATGGACATTTTCAGTTTTGTTTGCTATGGATGTATTCGTAGCATTCATTTCCCAAGAGTAGAAACTAACAAGACAATAAAAAAAAAAATGTTATCAGATGAATACATAAAATGACTAGAAATATATAGACAGTGAAAAGGTTTCGTTTTCAGAAACCTTTCCCGAAAAAGAATTCCTGTATTAACAAGAGCAAAATCAAACAAACAAACAAAAAAGAAAACCCAGATGTTAAAACACAGTGTATAAAATGGAGTGAGAAATTTAAAGTCATCATACAGCCTTTTAGCCAATAAAAAGCTGTCCCTTTGTGTCCTAGAAATTTGGAATCAGGCCCAATTATTTCAGCTGTATCCTGAATGCCATGAGAAAATTGGTTATCAGGTACCAACACCTCGCTTCTTTCATCATTGACTGTGGTACCATTCTGCAATGGGCCAGCTGTTTATATATTTTTTATGTAAATCCATTTTTTTTCTATTCCTCATTTGTTGAATTGTCTTCCAGTATGATGCTTGCAAAACCCGGTGCTGTTGAGTTTTGTGCTGCTGAGACTGTTAGTACTGTATGTAAGAGAATCAGTACAAGAACACACAGTTTAAGTCTGCTGTTACACAGTCTGGATGCTGATGAAGCTGCGGGTGTCCTGTGATGCAACGTTGAGTCATATGGTTTTTTAGTCCCTTTGGATTGGTTATCTGCTAATAATTTCCATCTGACATCACAGCATTCTGGTTCTGCATTGGTTGGATAGTTTTCATACAGCCCTGCAAAATAAGGTGCACATGGAGTTGGTAGAACATAATTTGTTTCTAAGTTATGAAAGAAAACAAAGGCACAATTCCAGTCTATATGGCTTTAATATAATGTGGGCTTAAACATTAAAATTATCAAAATATATGTAACTAAGGAAGTCTGTTGATATTATGTCCCTGATCCATCCCCTATATGCTAAAAAGGACATAAGCTTACCTTGGTGCAGTAACCCATAACAACCAAACTTCACACATTGTATTACATACCCCCTGTGGGTTGTTTAACAGGAAATATGTTGACATGCTTAAGTTCCATTCCAGGGCTCTGTGCAACCCTTAACCAAGACTAATACAGTACACTGAATTTAATGAAAAAAAATTAGACTTTAACCATAACATGACTAAGCTGCTGAAGACTGTCCTCATTGTAATAGCAAGCGTACCATAGTGTAACACCATAAGCATGAGATAGGCCTATGCCTTCTACTACCCATGACACACTTGTTTTATTGTACTGCTTGACAGAACCTAGCCTAGGATCCCTCACATCCAATGAACCCCTTAACAAGGGGGATCCCTTTTTGGTGCCCACCCCAGCATACCTATAATAATTTGTTTTGTAAAGTAAAATAAAGAAAAATATCTAGATGTAGCATAATGAAACAACTAGCCACCAATATTACAGAACCACTCTAAGTCATGCACCCTCTATCTCCTCTTTTCAAGCTTGCTTCCCAGGAGGCCCTTTCATTTTCATGCAGTCACATGATGGAATAGTGATTAGGATTACTGCTCTGTAACACTTTGAGGGTCAAGGCATTTTAAACTGAACACTACCTGCTTACAGTTCTAATGTACCACACATCTAAAAGTAAGAAACACTATACAAAAATGACTTGTAGATTATATTGAATAACAAGACTCATAGTCTAGGTATTACTTAAAATATTAATCAAAATGTCGCTAGTGTAATATTGTAATATCTGTATGATCAGAAAAATATTCTATTAAACATACTGTATTCCTACAATCACCAGATTGAAACTACTGTATATCATTCCCTGTTTTGGCCACATGGAGGTGCTGGATTCATATAATAATCTGTTTTGGAAAGTAAAATGAAGAAACATATCTAAATGTAGTATAATGCTAGAGACATTTTGAATTTTAAAAGGAAACATTGGTACATATTATAACACACCAAATGACAGGAACAATATTGAAAAATATTAGGTGAGGATTTTAAGAGTTATAAACTGAACTGGGAGCCACTGAACAAAGCTTTTGATGAAGTTGAATGTGGCAGTGGATGTTATTTTAGGTAGCCATCGGTTGAGCCAAAATATCTGTTGGTTTTTGTATAAAAATTTTAAAAAATAACATAACTTTTAAGATAGGATAAAACAGGATAGTAACATGGTGTGAAAATGTACTTTAGAGTATGGAGTATAAGAATGTAAGAAAAATATGTTTTTTTTGGATTTATTGCAATTTTAAGATTAAAATAAATTATAGGAAGATGAAATTCTGTAGGGTCGACGGTTGCATTAGTCCTGGTATTGAAATAAAGAAAGGGTTTAGCAGTTTCTTGAGAATGAAGGAAATTATCTCGTGATACTTCAAAGAAATAAAAGAAAGTCAAAAGTGGAAAGATAGAAGTGCTAAATTGGAGAATTGCCCCCCCTTCCACAAATTTAAATAAACCTGTCATCAAATCTAGTTCCAATCTAAATAATAAAATAGTAAGCTTCTGTTTAGGGAGGGAAAATAATTAGTTGTGGTTTTTTTCTATTTTTACTAAATTTTAGTTGAGATGGTGTGTTATCCAGGGTATAGCCTAAGGAAACAAATCCAAAATTTTAAAAGTTATGATTGGAGTGGAAAATATCATCTGGCCATAGATAGTACTTTGAATTTTTTCAACATAATTATCATCGTAACTTTGCATGAGGCTAGCTAGCTAGCTAGATTTTTTATTTATCAATACATTTTCACCAAAAAATTTTGTGTGGGAAAAGACTAGATAAAATCATGAAAAAATCTGGTGTACAATTTTTATTCACATTTGACTCCTGAAAAACTCAGACTTTTTTGGATTATCACCAGTAAACCATATCATATCTTCAGATTATTGTATGAAATCCAGGGCAGACCAGGATATCTTTAAAATGTCAACAGGACATCTGCCATTGACTTCTACATGGTCTGGCTAGGTCTGAGTTGGAGTCCTTTTTATTCTGACTTTTAACATCATCAGAGTTTAATACATTTATATTTTCTCTGAAATTTTTTTTCCCTTTAAAAAGTCTGACCAGAAAAAAATCGGATTTTAATAAATAAAGTATGGAGATTCAAATTAGGAAAAAACTCTATATCCAGAAAACCCCAGTTCCTGAGGATTCTGGATAGCCAGCATGTTACATTTCAAAACTTTTCTTAGTGATATAAAACATTTTAGTCAAAACTCTACATGGCAGTCCTTTTAAACAAGGATTCACAATTTTCAGTGTGTAAAGGGCTGTAGGTAAAACCTTATTATCTGAGAAATGCTCAAGTACAGGGAAATTCAATTGTCATTTTTCTTGCATGTTGGAAGGAAGTTGTATGCCCTATCAAGGTGATAACGGCTGTAGTATTCATTAATTAACTGTTATTATTGTTAAGCACTTCTATGAAACAGCACACGCAGAAGAGGTTTGTTAATGGCTGAACTTGAATGACTTATGTCCTTCTCTCAACCTCAATAACTATGTAATTATGTAATAGCATGATCATTTTAAGAGAGAAAACAGGCAAAGTGTCAATTCCACCTCTATAATTAATCAGACACATGTAAAAACAAAACAAATGGCTTGTCACATCAAATACTAATTGCAACAGAGAAGAAACTTGAGATTAGTTACTGCAGCAGTCAGAGATCATTCTGGTTCAAATTCCTTTTTAGTCAGACCTTCAAGGGAATTGAACATGAAAATAAATGTCACTACACCACAGAGACTCTGATCCACTCTTAAAGGGGAAGTTGAATTACCTTTTTATGAAGCTGAAGAGACTATTTGCTGCAACTTACTTTGCAATTGTTTGTAGATGAATGGGGCAATGTCAAATAAGTGTCTCAAAGAGCAAAACAATTTACACAAATAAGAATTAACATTTTGCAATGTTATTCCTAAACTGTTATTACATTGCGAATTTTAAGATTTTGCATTGCCTACTTTTAAGAAGTGCTTGAAGGTGTTGTAATATTTTGGAACAAACATAATCACAGGATCACAGAATGGTCTGTTAAAACTGACCCTCATGCTAACACACGTACAGTGCATACAAGGATCTGACTCAAGAACTAAAAATGTTTTTGTGCTATTAATTTACATTTTGCCCATAAGTCACATTTCTAGTTTTTGTTAATTTATGTAGGATCCCTTATGCAGCACCCAATTACAGGAAAGTCATCTCTCATAGAGCACATTTTAAGCAAATAATTCTAATTTTGAAAAAGTATCTCTTTTTTCTCTGTAACAGTGTAAATAAAACAGTACATTTTACTTTATCCTAAACTGCATGAACTCATATTGGGGGCAACATGATTCTATTGGATTTATTTAACACAGGTGTTATTATTTATACATGTACCGATTGCTAACTAATCGTAATAGTTAACAATAAGGGGGGGGGGAGGGTATTTTTCTATAATAATAAAAATTCTACCTAATTGCCAACTGCAATTTGGCTTAATTAACTAAAAAACATTTTACGTGTAGGAAAAGTTTAGACTAAATCGTGCGTCAATTCAAACCGTGATATTTTTTAAAATTGTCTTCCGAAAAACTTTTTTCGAGCAAAAACCAGCATCAAGCAGCCCAAACCCCTCAATCATAAAAGGGGACATCTGCCATTGACTTTTACATGACTTCGAAAGTACTTGCAACTACTTATTGTAATAGTGACAATTCAGCAAGGTATTTGGTGGTGCACCTTACTAGTCATTTATTTACCTTTTGCACTGCTTATTTATTAATTTATGTATTTATTGGCTAATGAATGAAACTTTTAGTATATCGGGAATGGCTAGAGTGAGCTAGTTGCATTTTTAGGGGCAGATTAATTAAGGTTCACAATGGAAATTCGAATTCGAATTTTCAAGTTGGATTTTTGAGTTGATAATAACTGGAATTCAAATTTGAATTCAAGATTTATCATACCTGGACCCTGGGAACAATTCAGATTCGACTACTCGCCACCTAAAACCTGCCGAGTTCATGTATAAGTCAATGGGAGAGGTCCAGTGACATATTTGAAGATGTTAAAAGCCTTCCTGACATTCGGATAAAAAACTTGATTAGAGTTTAGTCAAATTAGATTCTAGTTTTCAGGTCGATAATATTTGTTTGAGTTTTAGGTATTCAAGTTTTTTCTTAAATAATATACGATTCTAATTTTGAGGTCATTTGACTTCATATGAGGTAAAAAAAAAAACTCATTGGACCTCAGGTCCCAGGAATTTCAGATAATAGGTCCTAAACCTTTGTCTTTTACTCAAAATAGTACATGTAGCTTACCTGTACATATGAAACTTGATAGGCCTCCATAGACAACATCATCATTATCTGGTAAGATAAAGGGACACCTTTTTTGTACCTCCAAACAGTATTGCTTGCATGGGATTTTGCTAATGCATTCTGACTGGGTGACTTCAAAATACACAGAACATAGCCAAGACTTATAGACAGCCTGAAAAAAAACATAACAAAGGGTAGATGTGTTAGGCAGATCCATTTTTGTTACTTTAAAGGACATGTAAAGCTTCTCCACAAAAAATAATTAGTGAAATATTTAGATAACTTCCACTCTGGTTGTAAAAAGGTTACCAGTAAGGTTGCAACATCCCCTTAATCACTTAGAAATCCTTCCCCTCCTCTAACCCACTCGGCCCCCTCTCTTGGGAATTTCCTTTGGCTGTTGGTTTATGAGCATGCTCAGTTCTTCTCAGCTCAGATTACTATACACACCCTCCAGTCTAACAGCCAATGAAGAGATAGCATTGCTGGTTCCCATAAAAACTCTAGCTCTCTGATCCTATTTTTTACCCCAAACCCCCTCTCCTGAGCTCAGCTTAACCATTACAGTTCTCAACCCCAGCAGAACTTTTTATCAAAGTATGCTGTGCCTGTGTAAACCTGCATTCTGCATTGCATGAACTTTACTGCATACATGTCCTGTTTGCAAATGTCAGTGTTACTGATGATGTGTCAGAAGGAAAATGGGCAATGGGTGAAAGCTGCTACAGATATTTGTTTTAGGTAAATGTGATGGTGCTGGCAAATGGAGGGGGTATATGCAGTACAAATGATGTGGCTTGGGTGGGGAAATATGTCCAACTTATATACATGGTAGAATTTACATGTCCTTTAATGCAATAAATAAAGCATGTGCAAGTATCTGTAAAACGCCTGAGAACCAAAAACAGATAAAAAGCATCTATAAACATGGGAAAAAAGGGTCTTGATTCATTAGAATTTTGTAAAAGATAGCTAATTATTATGCTCAGAAATAAGTAATATAACTAGCAAGCTATATACTGTAAGGCTCAGATGCAGTTTTAAGACAAGCTGCAGCAGAAATATAGGGATTGCTGTGACTTCAGGCAGAGCACTTTTTAACCAGGCCCCTATTGGAATGTTGAAAACTACCAGTTATTAATGGAATTCATGTATGTACAATTTTTTCTCCATTTCAGTCAATTCCAATAGTTGTTGCTTTGGTAAATGAGCCTTTGTATCCTCATTCCAGACACTGCTGTCATTAAATCAGAGTGGCATAAAACCCATTGCTTACTGCAGGGAAATAGGTCAATTCTTGTATTATAGGTAAATATTTTGTATTATTACATTATTGTGAGTCTATTAGGTGCCTGCAGATATAATTTGCTAAATGGGGGAGGCTTATTTATCACAATTCTAATTTGTTTTACAAAAATGTGATATTTTTTTTTTTGATTAGAGAAAACTTGAAATCTAACCAAACTCAAACATGAGTATAAAAATTCTATACATCATTTTAATGGGTATACCAACTGTCAAAAAATGTAGAAAATGCCCCAATAGATTAAAGTTCTACAGTGATTTACTAACCACTGTCCAAGCCATAGTTATAATTTCTATACATTTTGGTTTTTTCTTTTGTTTTCTTTTAATTTACTTATGTTTTTTGCTTTAATTGTTTTTTATTTTTTATTGATGATCAATTATAAATAAAGAGATTTAAAAAAAAATTTAGAAAATTTTAAACACTGCTCACATTTTGCCTGGGATAACACCAATTGACTTCTACATGAAATCGCCAGCATCTGTGATGCCACTTTCAAATGCTACTTACAAAAGGGTTTCCCATTGAATGGGCAAGTTTGCCATCAACTCCAAGCTATAATAATTAATGGAGTGCATATTCTTTTTCATTTTCACCTCAAGCCATATGATTCAGATATTATGCTCAGCATCCATAGTGTCTTCTCACTGATTCACATGGGGGAATTGGGTGAACAATCAAAAAAATAAAATAATTATGCTTTATAGAATAAGAAAACAACTGGCAATGCCAAGACCTTTCCTTAATAGTATTTCTTTGTTTATGTGCATCCAGGCATTTGCATATTATTCTTGCATGTACCTCCTATTTTCATGAGTTATATACACAAGAATACATAGAATTTACTATTAGTATTCGCCTTAAATTACACACAGGCATCAGTTAACTAACAAGATGAAACTCTGACAATGTAATTCATGTATTTGGAGACAAAAACATTGATACTAATTAATTTTATTTGCAGGAAAGTACAGTAGCTCATATTGAATCTTCCCAAATGTGCTTATGTTAATAAATTAATAGGAAACTCAATTGATGAATACTGCTCATAAGAAACAAACAAGCATCAATTTTAATTGAAAGAAAGAAGGCCTGTCATATTTGTAAATCTATAATTAGATTCCTTTGCTTTGCACATAAAAATGTTATGTAATATAACTTTATGGTTTTCATAATCAAATGACGTATTTTTTTCTTTTAGAAAACAAAATGTCCTCTGTGTTGCTGAAGTTCAGCTTGCCAGCCTGTGAGCACGTCTGGCCATTTGCATCTAATGCCTGAAGGGGACATGCTACCAACATCTGCTGCTTCATATCAAAAAGAAAAGAACCCTGAACTCCTACCTATGACCCTCCCATATGTCTGTACATCTACACACCAGGTACTGGAATGTGACATATAATATAACTGAATGAATCAAAACATGTCTGCTATAAAGAGAGTCTTGTTTCTGGCTCTTTTTTTAATTGCAAATAATGAATATTTTTGAAGCATTTTCAACCTTCTTTCTCCTACAAGGACCTAAAATGTTTCATTGCTTATCTGTCACTCTACGTCAGAGTAAATGCATTAAAAGCACCAACCATGAACTTCAAAGGCTAGATAGGCACAGTTAATTGAAGATCCAGGAGTGTACTGGTTGCAGCCAATATAGACTCTTGTCAAGGGCAACGTACCCTTGTATGAGCAAAACTTACCATTCACGAGCACTGAATACACAAGTCTGAGCAAGTGCTGAACTATGTGTGTGCATACAAAAATGTTTGTTCACAGGAGGGGGTCATACCTGCCTATGATTGAGGGATTGTATCCCAAAACGCGTAGGGCATTAGAACCTTGCAGGAGCCTGCAATAAACTTGCTACCTCCCTGAACTGAGTGCCGTCCATCCTTTTGGCTTTGAAGGGGTCATACCACAGTTCCATATGCCAGAACACTCAGGTGCATATATACTATGCTGTGTAAAAAACAGGGGATATTACAACATTTTTTTGGCGAATTTTGTTTTCATAGCATAATAAATATGCGCCTAAGAGATGCAAAATCAATCCCCTTAGTGCTCACTCAGTAAGAACTTGAGTATGGGGTATACTGGAGTATAGAGCGCATCATATCAAGCGCAAGGCAGGACATGTTTGACAAAGGGTATGCTTCTGAAATATTACACTGTTTGCAAATAAACACGCAGGGGATTTTGCCCTTTTGCAACCACAAAATGATCTGGCTCCTCAGGAAGCAAAGGTAAGAAAAGCCTTATTCACTGAAGAAGGGGGGTCTCATAATGTTAATTTATTTTCCTAGGCTGGTGCTCCTTATTGGAAAAAAATTGCACTGGACTGTGGACTTTCTAAAGAAGTGCTTACCTGACACAATCTTACCTGACTCTTCCAGGCATTCCTCTCTGACTTTGAATTATACAATAATACAAAAAGAAGCACCAGCCCAGGAAGAAATTTAGCATACAGAAACCCCTCCCCCACTGAATTTTTCTATGTCCTTTAAAGGAAAAGTATAACCCTGAACAGTGTAGGTCTCTATAAATATATATCACATAATGCAGCTCATATGAAAAAAACACTGCTTCATGTAAATAAACCATACTTTTTTTTAGTAGTATATGCCATTGGGTAATCCTAAATAGACAATTGCGAATTTAAGAACTAAGGACTACCTCCTGGGATCCTTTGATTCATGGTGCACACAAACAAACCAAACAAACTATACTTGTTAGGTCACATGAGCCAATTAACAGACAAAGTTCTGTCTTTTGCTTCCACACTTCTTCTTGTCACTGGTCGAGTGATCTCTGAGGCAGCACAAAGACCATCACAAAATTTGGGGCTCAAGGCAAATGATGTAAAAGGGCAATATTTACTTAAAGGAGATCTCAAAACAACATTATCCACAAATCTAAGCCTTAATATAGTCAGAAACATATTCCCCCAGCTCAGCTTCCTGTTGCTTATTTTGCCTATGAAATGGCAAAGTCGTGTTACTAAACTCAGTACCTGTTCCAATCCTGCTCAGCTTCCCATTCTCCCTGAACATAGATTTCCCAAAACACTGCACAGCAAAACGTGCCCTGAATTTTTTTCTTTCTTTCTGCATTTGCATATTGAGCTCATATGTGCTGAAATGCAGAGGAGCCATGGGAGGAAGTGACATGAGCTCTTTTAAAATGGCGCCTGCAATCTCCCAAAGAAAGAGGCAACTTACAAAGTACATAACTTGATTAAAGAGGAGACTAGAGTTGAGCTAATATAACAGAGCAGGAGGCACAAATCTGGTAAAACTTTTAATGCCATTACTGTTTCGAACCTTTCCTTCTCCTTTACATAAATATTCCAGGTAAAATTCTTTAATATGCCACTTAATAAGATGTAAACAATCTGTTGGATTAGCTATTCATTTTGGGGGTATAGTTTTCCTTGAAGCAAAGCCAGTTTTGATTTCATTCAATGGAGGGTAAAGTTAACAGAACAAAAAAGAAACAGAAAATACCAGTTTACTTAGAAAAATCTGTAAAATACAGATTTCATTCATATAGAACATTTACATGCAGACACATCATTTCTAACACATACGTTCATAATAATTGTATAGGCTGTTATTAGGAGACCATATTTACAGGTGTCATTTTCTACTGTGTGCTTATAGCGTTCTGTTTTGAAGATTATATTAGGTGAAGGGCACAGAACAGAAAAAAATACTAATTTTAAATATCTTCAAGGGTAGCTATATTTAGGGGCAGATGTATTAAGGGTCGAATATCGAGGGTTAATTAACCCTCGATATTCGACTGGGGAATGAAAATCCTTCGACTTCAAATATCGAAGTCGAAGTATTCTGCGCAAATACTTCGATCGAACAATTGAAGGAATAATCGTTCGATCGAACGATTAAATCCTTCGAATCGAACGATTCAAAGGATTTTAATCCAACGATCGAAGGATTATCCTTCGACCAAAAAAAGTTAGCCAAGCCTATGGGGACCTTCCTCATAGGCTAACATTGACTTCGGTAGCTTTTAGGTGGCGAACTAGGGGGTCAAAGTTTTTCCTTAAAGAGACAGTACTTTGACTATCGAATGGTCAAATAGTCGAACGATTTTTAGTTCGAATCGTTCGATTCGAAGTAGTAGTCGAAGGTCGAAGTAGCCCATTCGATGGTCGAAGTAGCCAAAAAAACACTTCAAAATTCGAAGTATTTTTTCTTCTATTCCTTCACTCGAACTTAATGAATGGGCCCCTTAATGTCCACTTTTGCATTTAGGGCTGAATGTACAGTATAACTATTTAAGCCTTGCTTTGTTTTTCTAGTTTCTATACAGCATACTAGCTTAATCTACAACTATGAACATCCTTTAGAATTATATCATGTACTGTAGTCTGTAACTTCTAGAATTCAATATGTGTATGGTCTATGAACTCAGAAGGTATCATCAGGGGTCATTTGCTACTTGCACTTTCTTACCTGCAGGGCAGGGTGCAAAGTACAAAAAATATAAAACCCAATCTGGATTTTATCTGATGCAGAGCATTGCCAGACTCTAGATACATGTGCATTCTAATGAGCTCTTTTGAAACTTTCAATCGTCTTGCACTTGTGTCTGGGGGTCTAAGTACATGACCCCAACCACCCATAATCTTGCAGACTGGGATGGGGTCATTTAAACGTCAAGAAGAATGGAATGTCCCAGGCACTAAGGCATTCAGCTTGTACTGAAAGATAAAACATTGCAGAGTAGTTATTTTTCCCCTAGTAAACTAAATTCTGCCAGAATAAGCTATTTAAAATCTGCAAAAAGATGATAATATTCAGATGTCACTCAATTCTCATAAGCTCTAGTTTTTCGTAAAGTGTGCCAAATAAAAAGATAAAAATCAGAACATTTAGTAACATAACTGAAATAAAAGGGACTGATAAAAAGGGACCATTTGCAGAAATAAATCATAAGATGGTAGTACACTGCAGTAGAAAATTCATAATTTCATATAAAAAAATTAAATCAAGTGTAAATGAAGGCAAGCTGGGAATCAGTATTTCAAATTAAAGTTTGCACAAATACATACACTAAACATTAATCTGGATTGCAGGAAACTACGGATGTCAGAGACATAAATAGCAAATTGCTTTTTAAGTCTGTACCAACAGTTTATAACATTATTTATGAAAAAAAAAGTTACATTTAAAGAAACACTATACCCCCGAACAATGCAGGTCTCTATAAAAATGTATTGCATAAAACAGCTCATATGTAAAACCCTACTTTATGCAATTAAACCATTTTCATAATAATATACCTTTTTAGTAGTATGTACAATTAGGTAATCATAAATAGAAAATTACCATTTTAAAAAATATGGGCAGCCCTCAGGGATCCTATGATTCACAGTGCACACAAACAAACCAAACAAACGATACATGTTAGGTCCCGTAAGAATGGCCTAATTTTATACTATAATAAAAGTTATTTGAAGGTAAGCCACACCTTTGATAACACATTTGAGTTCAGTAAATTTTAGAGATTTTAGAGATTTTACAAATTAAAAACAATTCTAGAAATATACAATTTTGAAAAATAGGCCTCCCTGTGTTTTAGGGGCATTGCTTGTCTTCCACTTAGCAAAAGAGTCCATTGACTGTTCTTTTCCGTATAGCCTTCCTATTAGTGGCAAAACTTTAGGATAAGAACGCAAAGTTGCAGAGGGTATTGGAGGAAAAGCAGTTGTGTAAGGGTCCAAACCCTGCCAGATGTATACTTAAAGAAGGTGCTGGAAGTATATATATTTTTATATTGAGGTATCCCCTGCTTTTTTTGTTTATGTACCAAAATTTCCTAACATCCAGTAGCCAGTACCTAAAATTACACTTGTATTCTACACTACAATACTTCATACTAGTGGTTCAACATAACTCATTTAAATATTACAAATCACCACTTAAAAATATAGACTACACAAAATGTATAATGTCAGCAGATTTTTTTTCCCCAGTGCTCAAAAATGCACTGTATCTTGAGTCACAGTAAACAGAGACTAATACTTGTATATTTTGTAATAATCCACCAGGGATAAAAACTACAAATTGTTCCATAGAGCCATGTACAATGTTATTATTATAAGACTTCATTGCCGTTTACATTTGTGTGGCAGAAGGGGATTACAATAAGAATGCAGCGTCTTAAGGCAGTGATATTTTTTTTATGAAGAAGCTGATTATACAAGACCAAAGGTTGCACATATCCCCATCTGTTAAAAATATATTACTGCAATAACATTCTGATTTGGAATGCATATCCATATGTAGGAAGTTCGCTTATACCTACAGGCTGAAATGGGGTATTTGGGGGAAAAAATGGAAAAATAGCATTTTTTTTCTAGTGATACAACTACAGTGTATATGTGCCTAAGGGAATGTTTCTGACTATCAAGGAAAATGCTCCACTTGAAAATACTGGCTGTAAATTATACATCTAGCTAGTAACAGAGGTCAAGAATACTGTGTTGTTTTTTTTTTACAAATGCTTATTCCTTTAAATGTGTAAAGAAAATATATACATAGACTTTTGCCATAAGGTTTACCTATGCTGGCATCAGTACATATTTACTGTAACTAGAAAAATTACAGGCATTAAGATGTGTGAAATGAAAATTATGGTGCCAATTTTGTTCAAGGTGGAAGATAAATAAGATTACATATTGTTGATTCTTTATTAGTAGCTTTTATTTTCTACGGAATAATGTACACTGACAAGAGCAGCATCAATCCCTGTGGGAGAAAATGCCTTTTCCTCTTTTCCCAGAGACACAGTAATGACATACAAATCTTAATTAAAAAGACCACAGCTTTAATTACAATTCAGTACTGATACAGTCATACATTAAATTAACATATAATGCACAATTTTAAACTTAAATTCCCATTCATTGAATGCTTGCCTAAAATAAACCCACCATACACCTGACATGCCAGCCTCCCAACCCCTAAGGGGCCATGTTGGCAAGTAAATACAGGCAACCAATTGTCACCACTCTTGTGTAACTCCTGCCTGCAAAGAACCTACATACTACTAGTTGTATACTTAGCGGTAACATTCACTGACCATAGGCTCCCCAAGACAAGTACTCCACTTCCCACTGTGACAAAATTGATGACCAAACACCCGTATGAAAAACCCCTGCCTAGTCACCTAGACCAATCCACATGTAGGTGGGTGGGATGCTGCTCCAGATCCTCCAACAATGGCGCTGAGCTTCACTTCCCGCCACTAGCCAACTTTGCCAGCTCCTACACCCTTCCCAGCCCAGTCACTAGCCTCCTCCCAGTATGCTGTGCTGCCTGTCTGAAATACCTATTAAGAGTCACCACAACATATGGTCTGCAGGTACGAGGAGTATTTAGGGGAGTATTTTTCAAAGATTTAAACTACAAGTAAGTGATTGCCACAATCTGCCAGCGTGACATTCCACCACTCTCTTCTTTACTTACACTTTCACCCATTTATAAATACGCCCCCAAATATCACATAAAACTTAAATATACAGCAATTATGTCTTTATTTGGTTATAGAATTCCTCATATACTTTATACTTATGAGTATCGAGTACAATGGGCTAGATTGAAACAAATAAAAAAATTCACAGGGCTCCTTTACGTCCACAAGCGCTGTTATGGCTCCGGCACTTTCCCCGCAGTCAGTTGCCCATAAAACCATTTAATTAAAGGTACTTGATCAAAATTAGCAACTTCCATATCATTGTGCTTCACCCTACTTAGTCCCTCCTTCCTTCAGTTCTGAATCAACCACTGCTGTGCTTATTGACACATGGGAAGCCTCAAGCTACTGTCACCTTCTGATTAGGCAATAGCTCCATAGTCCCCTTCATGTCCAACATCAATTGGTGTAGCACAGCTGCTCCTAAAGAATTAGGCACAGATGTCTCTCACACACCAAAAAACGGAAATGAAGCCATATGGACTCCCGCTACATTGCATCTAAATTAGGACAAAAGTTTTTTAATCATCTTGATGTTGATAAGCATAGCAATGCAATTGCACAGTAAAACAAAATAATAACTAAAATAATGTGAACTCAGAAAACAAGCCAGATGGGATGCACTTAATGTTACCTACTGTACTGTGATTGCTAGTTTCATCTAGTCAATAAGACCATTGAACATTGAGCCATTGAGCATGTACATGTATATTTCAGCATTTTTTTTTCTCTCCAATATTTGATTCCTCCACATTTAACATGATGAGATTTGCGTGTGGTATTGACAACATTATACCACTAAGACTGTGTTTCCTCATTAGCATTCTGATTATTTTGTGTATACCTTTGTGCTTGTCATCCATTCAGTGTAAGCATATCATATCCCCAACCTAGCAAAATCTTGCCTAAAGACTTTTCCTTTTTTAAGATCACATGACTGGGATATAACAGCTCTATTCATCTTGTCTACAATGGCCGTGATTGGCTTGGTGACTTCTTTGTCTGTCTGAACCAACTGCCTGACATGACATTTCCTAATGAGCTCCTTGTGTAAAAGCTAACAACAGGCATGGCAGCGCAGCACCCTCTTTTTACTTAATGACTACTTCATATTAAATCAGTAACTGTCAAGTTCAGCTTTGACTGCTGAAGTTTATGTTGTACACATTTGTTGTAGGGTTGAATCTTCTTATTAACTCATTCATTCTGCCTATAATACAGAATCATTTCAAGCAGATGCCTCGAATCAATTTAGCACATTTTTATTCTACTTGTGAATCTGTTGTTTTGTCTCTGAAATTCTATTAGTATTCACTACATGCTCATACTTTCACTCATACACATCGCCTAATGCAGAATCTTCCATGCTGGCCTGTGACATTTTTATACCTGGCCAGAGTTTGCAATTACACTAATATTGAAGTATTTAAGCTATAGCGTCAGATAACAATTTAAGTTAAAGGTTACATGGAAAATCTAATACTGTTACACAGCAGAATAATACATTATGGGATTACATAGTAACATAGTAACATAGTAAGTAAAGTTGAAAAAAGACACATGTCCATCGAGTTCAACCTTTTTTTTTTTTTTCTTTTTATTAACTACCTATCTGCCAGTTGATCCAGAGGAAGGCAAAAAACCCATCTGAAGCCTCTCCAATTTGCCTTAGAGGGGGAAAAATTCCTTCCTGACTCCAAAATGGCAATCGGACTAGTCCCTGGATCAACTTGGACTATGAGCTATTTCCCATAACCCTGTATTCCCTTACTTGCTAAAAAGCCATCCAACCCCTTCTTAAAGCTATCTAATGTATCAGCCTGTACAACTGACTCAGGGAGAGAATTCCACATCTTCACAGCTCTCACTGTAAAAAACCCCTTCCGAATATTTAGGCGGAACCTCTTTTCTTCTAATCGGAATGGGTGACCTCGTGTCAGCTGGAAAGACCTACTGGTAAATAAAGCATTAGAGAGATTGTTATATGATCCCCTTATATATTTATACATAGTCATCATATCACCCCTTAAGCGCCTCTTCTCCAGTGTGAACATCCCCAATTTGGCCAGTCTTTCCTCATAGCTAAGATTTTCCATACCTTTTACCAGCTTAGTTGCCCTTCTCTGTACCCTCTCTAATACAATAATGTCCTGTTTGAGTGATGGAGACCAAAACTGTACGGCATATTCTAGATGGGGCCTTACAAGTGCTCTATACAGTGGAAGAATGACCCCCTCCTCCCTTGACTCTATGCCCCTTTTAATACAGCTCAAGACCTTATTTGCCCTTGATGCTGCTGACTGGCATTGCTTGCTACAGCCAAGTTTATCATCTACAAGGACTCCAAGGTCCTTTTCCATAATGGATTTGCCTAGTGCAGTCCCATTAAGGGTATAAGTGGCTTGGATATTTTTACATCCCAGGTGCATGACTTTACATTTATCAACATTGAATCTCATTTGCCACTTAGCTGCCCAGATTGCCAGTTTGTCAAGATCATGTTGCAAGGATATCACATCCTGGATGGAATTAATTGGGCTGGATAATTTTGTGTCATCTGCAAACACTGATACATTACTTACAACACCCTCCCCTAAGTCATTAATGAACAAGTTAAATAAAAGTGGACCCAATACTGAGCCCTGGGGGACCCCACTAAGAACCTTACTCCAAGTAGAGAATGTCCCATTAACAACCACCCTCTGTACCCGATCCTGTAGCCAGTTTCCTATCCACTTGCAAATGACTTCATTAAGCCCAACAGACCTTAGTTTAGAAAGCAGTCATTTGTGGGGCACAGTATCAAACGCTTTGGCAAAATCCAAATAGATCACATCTACTGCCCCCCCACTATCCAGAATCTTACTTACCACATCATAAAATGCAATCAAATTCGTCTGACATGACCTATCCTTCATAAAGCCATGCTGATTGTTGCTCATAATGCCATTCATTAGGACAAAATTTTGAATGTGATCCCTTAACAAGCCTTCAAATAATTTGCCCACCACAGATGTCGAGCTTACTGGCCTATAATTGCCAGGCTGAGATCGTAATCCCTTTTTAAATATTGGAATAACATCAGCTTTTCTCCAATCCATAGGCACCATACCAGATGACAGTGAATCTGAGAAAATCAGAAATAAGGGCTGGTCTAAAACTGAACTAAGCTCTCTTAGAACCCGGGGGTGTATGCCATCAGGACCTGGAGCCTTGTTTACATTAATTTGTATTAAAGCTTTTTGAATCATATCCTGAGTCAGCCACTGACTAGATTGAGCTGAACCATTCGTGCAGTTATTAAGTGAGCCTGTGAACCCAGACTCTTCTATTGTATACACTGAAGAAAAGAACTGATTTAACACATTTGCCTTTTCTGTATCTGTTGCAACCATACTGGTACCATTATTTAATGGAGCAACACTCTCAACCTGCATCTTTTTACTATTAATATATTTAAAAAACTTTTTAGGGTTAGTTTTCACCTCCACCGCAATTAACTCTTCATTTCTTTTCTTAGCCTTCCAGATTGCTGATTTACAACATTTATTACAGTGTTTATATTCATTAAATGCAGCTTCTGTCCCTACAGATTTGTAGTTTTTAAATGCCTTTCTCTTCTTTCCCATTAACTTCTTTACTTCTGTATTAAGCCACACAGGATGATTCTTAGAGCTTCTACGTTTAGTCCTTAAGGGAATAAATTGAGAACAGTAATGGTTTAATATCATTTTAAAGGACAACCATTTCTGTTCTGTGTTTTTAGCTGAAAACCTAATGCCCCAATCAATGCTCTGTAGGGCAACCCTCAAGGCACTAAAATTAGCTTTTGCAAAATTCATGGTTTTTGTTGCCGCAGTATATTTTTGTTTTTTGCACCAGACATTAAAAGATATAACATTGTGGTCACTATTACCCAGGGGTTCAATGACTTGCACATTTGCTATAAGTTCTGGGTCATTTGAGATCACTAAATCAAGAATAGCATTTTTTCTGGTAGGCTCCTCAACAACCTGTGCTAAAAAATTGTCGTGCAATAAGTTTATAAACTTGTTCCCATTAACTGATCTAGCAGTACCGTTGCTCCAGTCAATATCTGGGTAATTAAAATCCCCCATTATCATTACTTTACCCAAACTAGCAGCCTTTTCTATTTGCATTAGGAGCTTTGAGCAGAAGATTAGAAAGCAGAAATATTTGTAATTTAATAATATACAAATATGATACTGTTACACCGCAGAACAATACATTATGGGATTAGAAAGCAGAAATATTTGTAATTTCATAATATACAAATATGATGTTGCTGTTTGCAGATCGAAAGAGATGAAAGGTCCGTTAACCCAAGTGCTGCTTTTATAAAACATGATGTGCATGTGTGCATCGTTGAGACCTGCAGTCCTCTCCCCTCATACAGTAACCAGACACTGAGGTTCAGAAGGAAAGGCTGCAGTGTTATGTCAAGTCCAATACAGAGGTATACTCTTTCCATTAACAACTGCCCGTTTTAATGTCCCCTGAGGCTCTGACTTTAGCCACCCCAAACCACTATGACATAAGGAACTTACATGTCCTGTAGAGAGAATTGTGCTCCTGGTTGCCCGCCTGCTGAAAGGAAATCATGAATCTAGCTTCAGGGCCCACCCAATGAGCCCTAACCTTGGATCCCTTGCCCAATCCATCTCCAGGAAGTGAATGGGAACAAAAGGTGGGGTACTATTTGACTCCATTTTATCCAAATAATCCAAATGTTTTAAAATTATTTCACTTTTCTCTGTATTAATAAAACAGTAGCTTGATCCAAACTATGGTATAATTAATCCTTATTGGAAGCAAATTTTTTCAAGATTTTCTAGTAGACTTAAGGTACAAAGATCCAAATTATGGAAAGATTTGTTATCCGAAAAACCCCAGATCCTGAGCATTCTGGATGATAGGTCCAATACCTGTACCAAGCATATCAAGCACTGTTACTGCTGCACACTGGCTAGCACCACAGGCTTGCAGAAGAGCTGTAAAAATTGAAAATTCAAGTAGTTTATGAAACCTAGGGCACAGAGAAATAGACACACCATGCACAACAGAGCCTAGTTTATCTGTGTGTTTATGTTTTTATGTGATCTCCACAAATGTCCAAAAAGGACAGTCGGTTGCAATATAAGTGATCTGCAGTATTATCTTTCCACCCAAAACCTACTGCGTTACATCAAAAAGAAAATGCATCTGCATGACAGTGCAATACATTTGCAGTATAATGTTTTCTCAATTTTGTTCCTAGTCTTTTTTATTATTCTTAATCTTTATTCCGGAAGAGCACAGAGCTACAAAAAATTGGATAAAGGGTTGGCAATGCCAGGGCTAGCGAAAGTGCACCAGCACTATACAATTCAATTAAGGCTAATGTTATAGGACAGATTCAATCACACGTTTTCTCGGCTGTTAGAGAAATGCCTTCTAATTTGGAACTACAGCTGTTATAAGTACACCCCAAGCCTTTGATTACAATTTGAATCCAGTTTTCCAGAGCTAAGTTGTTTATATTGGATTTTGATGGAACTGGAGCCCAGTAATCATGTTATGTTTGTTACAGTGCATGTTGGTGCTTTATGAGTATTATGACCCCATTCTTTCCTACTTCTGAAAATATGAGATATGAGGGGATGGAAAAACAGACTTTACATTCCAGTGCTTATATCTTGTTATTCTGTATGGTATCTGAGGAAACCATATTTCCTCTATATTAACAATGTATCATTTTGAAAAAAAGTACCGAAAAGTTGCAGTTGTTGCATTTTAAAATACAAGTTGAAATGATTTCTTTGTATCACAACATAGTTATTTTATTCTGTGCACCTTCTTAAAGTCTTTTACTAAAACGTAAGGGGAAACAATCTTTGGACAATGCAAATCAGCTAAAGGAACATAAAGAATACATTTTCATATCTAAATGTTCCTATTT
This sequence comes from Xenopus laevis, assembly GCF_017654675.1. Classification (NCBI taxonomy): domain Eukaryota; kingdom Metazoa; phylum Chordata; class Amphibia; order Anura; family Pipidae; genus Xenopus; species Xenopus laevis. The sequence continues at coordinate 108,840,746 of NC_054374.1, read as the reverse complement.
AATGTAATTTTTGTATGTATTCAATTGTCAAAGTATTGCAGGTCTCTTCAAGCTGAAAATGTTATTAATTAAGTAATGATTCATGTACTTTAAGGTAGAGCAAGTCAAACACTGATTGTAATTGCAGTTGATTTCAATTGCAGTTAATTGGTTTTAGCAAGCAGATATCCCTGGTGCAAGGCATGATAGGCCTATAGCAGTGATAAAAATGAAAATGATAGGTAAAACTTTTTTCGAACAGGTACAATGAACACATTAATCAAAACATTAATCAGAACAAAGTCTGTTCTTGTGAAACAAACTGCATTTTATAGAAACTATTATAGGAATAAATTACCCTACTGTCACGGATAGTAAAGACTGATAAAGGATGTACTTAGGGAGTATGTAAATTTAAAGTAATGGCAAGTCAGTAGAACTCTTATGGATCATGCTGTGTCAAATAAACTACTCTGTATGAAAAGCTGACTACAATACATGGCAAATATATCTATGTGTGTATTGTATTTTACTATAACACACCACTAAGGGGCCGATTCACCAAGGGTCAAATATCGAGGGTTAATTAACCCTAGATATTCGACTGGGAATTAAAATCCTTTGACTTCAAATATCGAAGTCGAAGGATTTTAGCGCAGATAGTTCGATCTAACGATCGAAGGATTATTCCTTCGATCGAACGATTAAATCCTTCGAATCGAAGGATTCGAAGTATTTTAATCCAACGATCGAAGGATTATCCTTCGATCAAAAAAATTTAGGAAAGCCTATGGGGACCTTCCCCATAGGCTAACATTGAGTTCGGTAGGTTTTAGATGGCGAACTAGGGGGTCGAAGTTTTTTCTTAAAGAGACAGTACTTCGATTATAGAATGGTCGAATAGTCAAACGATTTTTAGTTTGAATCCTTCGATTCGAAGTCGAAGTCGTAGTCAAAGGTCGAAGTAGCCCATTCGATGGTCGAAGTAGCCCAAAAAACACTTCGAAATTCGAAGTTTTTTTATTTCGAATCCTTCACTTGATGTTAGTGAATTGGCCCCTAATTGTTAAACCATTAAGCTGGGGTTCAATGAGGCTGTGACCACAGAATTCCTACAGACAAATACAAGAGCTCTTCTACTATTATCCCATTATCAATATATTAAGGCCATTAAGACGTTTTGTGCCTTAAGCTACCAAAAATGCCCTTCCAAAACAGATATTGCTTGTCCATTTATTGCAATATATTTGGGAGTTTTAACCTTGAAAGCAAGCAAGTTGCAGCTAAAACTTAGTCCCTGTATAATGAAGCAGTAGAATTCTTAATCAATGTCAGAAATAACACAAAATCAAACTCTGGACTGTGAACAATACCTGCCCAATTCTCCTGAGCCACTGGGGGATCTTAGCACTTATGCTGGACATTCCCCTGAACAGACTTACAATAACTCTTCCTGCATTTATGACCCTTTATAAGCCTGTGCATTGCTTGATCATCTGAGTTCCTGAGCCTGATCTAGCCTCTGACTTCTGTAATTCCTGGTTCCTGTGTTCCCTACCTGTTTCCGTGCCCTTGTTCACTATTAGCCTCACTACAGCCCTGTATTTGTGACTCTGTGATTTTGTGTCTGTTTTCATTATTTTCTTATTTTGCTAATTCAATCTATTCATTTTTACCTTACCATGGCTCCGCAAATCCTGCCTGGTGGTCAAACCTGACAATAAAGTAGGTGAAAGTTGAGTGTAGAACTGGCCAGACCAGGGGTGACTTTGAAATAGTTTGCCATCTTAAATATATTGCAATATATGGACAAAGAATCCTTATTTTGTTTACACAGTCATTTCCCGTCATTATGTTAAGATGCAATGATAATCTGTTATAGCTAATGGGAAAAACTCAGACGTCAAGTTTCAGCAAAAGCAGCTCTGTTTAAAAAAAGTGTAATAAGTATGATGGACAAATGCCATATTTTCCACATATCATATTTTCAATGCGCTGATGGCTTTTATGCCAGATTATTACACAACACCTGAAATCAATACACAGCCTTATAAATGCACCATTTTTCTCAGTCTAATGCATGATGTATTTGGTCACTGTTTTTGTTACACGGCACATTAAATCGGCCCTAAATGAGCTGCCATGACTTGAAATTTAACACATGGATTAGAAGAAGATGATTAATATTTTGGATGGAAAGGGTGAACTCATTATGATTCAAGAAATTATAATGAAAAAAACTCCCATCCAGCTTTAATGGAACAGACTGAACCGTATTAGTAGCAGGTATCTCCTCTCCTCAAAGTGGCAATAAATTCTAAAGGAGAAGGCTCATTGCAACATATATACTACCCATACAAACCTTCATGTTGGGTGAATAATGTAATCACAGCTGTTCACAAGTCCAAGTTAATAAATATGAAATAAAGCTGTACAGATATAAAATCCAGTAATTTGTCATATGTTTACTGCCTAAACTATTTTGAATCTCAATTACAGTTACATAACACATATTCTGAAATTAATTATGCGAAGACTTGTTAAATGCTATATATCATATAAACAAATTACCTTGCCTGGTGCAGCCAAAATTCTAAAGAAACCATTTAATTGGTCACTATGATTTATTGATTTGTTAATTTTATTTGTTTATTTTTTTTCTCAGAATTACATAATTACATACTTAATTTAGGTTTTGAAAAAAAATACAACAGTGCATCAAGATCAATCCTTCACTGTGTTCTACAGAAGAACATTTTGACAATTACAGTGTTCACATTTTGCTTCCAACTGATACTGACCACCGATATGACTTAAAAATTCCACTTTTGGTCTAAATTCTGTATCTTCATGTGTGTCAATTATCAACAAAAATTAACTATACTCGTTTATAAATGCATTGCAAGGTGTCTGTTGCTCTGTTGGTTCTAATAAGTGACAGCAATTGAAGAACACTGATATCTGATTTTCATACATCCCCTTCCCATTTCTCTCTGCTGCCAATTCATTATAAAAGGACAGATGAGAAATGGTGGGCAGTAAATGTCTGTAAATGTGAAGGACATTTTACAGATGACTGGCTGTGCACAGTTTGTTTTATGCACAAAAGTTTATCTCAGGCCTTGGAAACGATTCCATTAAATGCATAACTATTTTTATAAGATGCAGTCAAACTGTAAGGACTAAAAGTGTTTGATAACAATAATAAACAAAACATTTTTAAAAAGTAATAACATAACATAGAACTAGACACTAGACATACGTTAAAGTGTCTGTGCTTAAGCCAATATCAATGCAGGGTGCATAGTCAAATCCTAAATTATAATTTATGCGTATCAACCAATATTCAAAGCAAGTGAAATTATATTAAAGCATTACCTTTTTGCATAGTATCTGATGTGTTGGTCCCAAACGCAATGATGTGATTTAATACAATTTTATAACATTTTACTCAATGACTGGAACATTGTGCAATGAGGTGATATATATTTATGTATATAATCTTAATGACATTCACACTATGCTGGTATGGGCTTTTTTATGCAAAACTCCAAGAGATATGGTTTAATTTCAAGCACCATGGCTTAAGGCTATTAAAAACTTTAAAAAAAAAACCCAAAAGGACTGTTTTTTCATCAGTATGAATCCATGCTTGATTACCGCCATGTACACAGTTCTACAGAAGGAAAAAAATTTATTAAAATATGACATGATGGGGAAATGCAATGCTATATTTCAGAGTAGTTGGATAATGGGATGAAATATATGAGAGAGAGAGAGAGAGAGAGAGAGAGAGAGAGAGAGAGAGAGAGAGAGAGTGAGAGAGAGCCATGACAGTACTAAATTTCCAATGAATACCATGATGAAGAACAAATATGTCCCCAAATGGACAGATTTATATAGAACAAGTACTGAATACAGGTGGCAGTGCTCAATGAAGTTCAATATGCATTGGCCAAAAGACAACACAGTCGAAAAGAGGTTATTTCAATTTAAAAAAGCTTGGTGATCACCAAGTTGTTATTAAAAAAATAAGAAGTCAAACCTGGGATAATATAAAATAATTTTAATTGTAATACATGAATAAACTGTGCTAAATATGTTAATTCAGCAATTTATAATTCAAAGAAGACCTAGACTATGTCATTCATAAATATTTAGATATATTTTATAGGTATATGATCAGTCATTAGTAAAAAACATATTTCCATCTATGATTTGAAAACACCCTTCACAGCTTGTTTGTCTTTCCAGTAGTGCAATGTTGTCAGTTTATTTAATGCCACAACACCAGCTCAAGTATATCTCAAATGTTTTCTGTCAATGTGACAGGATTGTCAAAGAGAAATGTTTTGTTTTCTCAAAGATGACTTTAATGCTTCATACTGCCATGATTTGGTCAGAGAACCACATTTATTTAGCAACACTGTGTCCTATCAAACTGACTCAACAATTTCTCTTGCAAATACTGTAGATGTCCATTCAATAAAATGTTAAGTTTTAGAGGCTAAAACATATTACCCAGTCCAATCTTCCCTCTACAGGTATGGGATCTATTGGGACATGAGGTTTACCATTTACATTTTTACTGCAATTTGTATCATCACCATAACTAATGTCTGCTAAAAACTATTTAAACATTATGGGGCATATCAAGGGTTGAATTTCGAATTGAAAAAACATTGAAATTCTAATTCTAATTCTTGAAGTCTAATTTTTAAAGAGACGGTACATGATAAATTTCGATATTCTAATTTCTGAATTTTTTTCACATTCAAATCGAATTTGGACTATTCCCTAGTCGAAGTACACAAAAATAGCTCAAAATTAAATTTTTTCATTCAAAAATTCACCTCGACTATTGATAAATCTGCCCCTAAATAAACCCAATAAATCAATATGGATTTATACAGCTTAGTTAGGTCAAGTGCAAAGTTTTTTTCATTATTACAGAAGAACTGAAGAAGCCACTTGGATCAGTGGTGAAAGGTTTTCAAGAATACTCAAACTCCAGTTGCTTTAGACTTACTGTAACTTTACTAGATACTGTATATTACAAGCTGGGTGAATGAGAATCTCCATAGACATTAGAGGACAGAAAACAATTAAAAACTGGAATGCTTTGCTTAAAATTAACTGTATAGGAGATGCCTGTATGTTTATTTTTTTTAAACACAGTTATTAGTAAGCACAACATATAATGGGAGGGATTTACATTTGTGTCTGCATGCATGTGACTTGTGTCTGCACTTTAGGAGAGAAATGCTTTCTGGAGGCTGCTATTTTTCTTTCTCAATGTAACTGAATGTGTGTCAGTGGGACATGGGTTTTTACTATTGAGTGTTGTTCTTAGATCTACCAAGCAGCTGTTATCTTGTGTTAGGGAGCTGTTATCTGGTTACCTTCCCATTGTTCTTTGGTTTGGCTGCTGGGGGGAAAAAGGGAGGGGGTGATATCACTCCAACTTGCAGTACAGCAGTAAAGAGTGATTGAAGTTTATCAGAGCACAAGTCATATGACTTGGGGCAGCTGAGAAATTGACAATATAGTTAGTTACATAGTTAAATTGGGTTGAAAAAAGACAAAGTCCATCAAGTTCAACCCCTCCAAATGAAAACCCAGCATCCATACACACACCCCTCCCTACTTTTAATTAAAATTCCATATACCCATACCTATACTAACTATAGAGTTTAGTATCACAATAGCCTTTGATATTATGTCTGTCCAAAAAATCATCCAATCATAAAGGCATTAACTGAATCAGTCATCACAACATCACCCGGCAGTGCATTCCACAACCTCACTGTCCTGACAGTGAAGAACCCTCTACGTTGCTTCAAATGAAAGTTCTTTTCTTCTAGTCTAAAGGGGTGGCCTCTGGTACGGTGATCCACTTTATGGGTAAAAAGGTCCCCTGCCATTTGTCTATAATGTCCTCTAATGTACTTGTAAAGTGTAATCATGTCCCCTCGCAAGCGCCTTTTTTCCAGAGAAAACAACCCCAACCTTGACAGTCTACCCTCATAATTTAAGTCTTCCGTCCCTCTAACCAATTTAGTTGCACGTCTCTGCACTCTCTCCAGCTCATTTATATCCCTCTTAAGGACTGGAGTCCAAAACTGAACTGCATACTCCAGATGAGGCCTTACTAGGGACCTATAAAGAGGCATAATTATGTTTTCATCCCTTGAGTTAATGCCCTTTTTTATGCAAGACAGAACTTTATTTGCTTTAGTAGTCACAGAATGACACTGCCCAGAATTAGACAACGTGTTATCTACAAAGACCCCTAGATCCTTTTCATTTAAGGAAACTCCCAACACATTGCCATTTAGTGTATAACTTGCATTTATATTATTTTTGCCAAAGTGCATAACCTTGCATTTATCAACATTGAACCTCATTTTCCAGTTCGCTGCCCAGTTTTCCAGTTTAGACAGATCACTTTGCAAAGTGGCAGCATCCTGCATGGAACCTATAGTTCTGCAGAATTAAGTATCATCTGCAAAAATAGAAACAGTACTTTCAATGCCCACCTCCAGGTCATTAATAAACAAGTTGAAAAGCAAGGGACCTAGTACAGAGCCCTGCGGTACCCCACTAACAACACTGGTCCAATTAGAAAATGTTCCATTTACCACCACTCTTTGTAGTCTATCTTTTAGCCAGTTCTCTATCCAGGTACAAATACTATGTTCCAGGCCAACATTCCTTAATTTAACCAGTAACCTTTTGTGTGGCACTGTATCAAATGCTTTAGCAAAGTCTAAGTAAATGACATCCACTGCCATCCCAGAATCGAGGTCTCTACTTACATTCTCGTAAAAAGAAATTAAGTTAGTCTGGCAAGATCTATTACGCATAAAACCATGCTGGCACAAACTCATAGTATTATGATTTGCTATGAAGTCCAGTATCTTATCCTTTATTAACCCTTCGAAAAGCTTTCCTAATACTGACGTCAGACTAACTGGCCTATAGTTTTGAGGCTGAGAACGGGATCCTTTTTTGAATAGAGGCACCACATTAGCAATTCGCCAGTCTCTCGGCACTATGCCAGATCTCAATGAATCCTGAAAAATTAAGTAAAGAGGTTTGGCAATCACAGAGCTAAGCTCGCTAATTACCCTGGGATGAATACCATCTGGCCCTGGACCTTTGTTAATCTTAACATGTTCAAGTCTCTTTTGAATTTCTTCATGTGTGAACCATGCATCATTAGTTGTATTACTAGAATTGGGAGTGTTAAGAAGGAAACCTTCACTTACTGGTTCTTCATTTGTGTAGACAGATGAAAAATACGAGTTCAGAATCTGCGCTTTTATTTTGTTTTCATCAACCAGCTGACCCCCCTCTGATAGTAAGGGTCCCACCCCTTCCTGCTTCATTTTTTTACTATTGACATATTTAAAAAATAAAAATATGTCTAGCCCCATGTCAGATTTCAAAATTGAATATAAAAAATCTGTTTGCTCTTTTGAGAAATGGATTTCAGTGCAGAAGTGTGATGGAGCAGCACTACTAACTGATTCATTTTGAAAACATTTTTTTCCCATGACAGTATCCCTTTAATAAAGTCGGTCTTTCAAAAACAGTTACAGTAAGTAGACCATACTGACCACGCTATTACCTCAAAATATATTCCAATCAAGCCCAAATTCTGCATACCTAAGCAAGTTCCACCCCTTTCAAGCTGTACCATCATCTGTGTGAGACAACCACTGTGATATGACCCCTGACTAAACTCCTGCCTTTTCCACCCTAATGGTAGCCTTAGAATTATTTTTCAGGTGTATATTTAAAGTACTCATTTAGTATAGAAAATCCAAAGGAAGACATAAAGTAAATAGATACAAAGACTTTAGCTTTTCCAGTTAGTGTAGTTTTTATTCCAACACTGGATATTCTGTTTATACTATATATAATAAATAAAGTTTTATCGATGGAATGAAATTAATACATTATAGACAGAAAATCCCATAATTTTTTTCAAGATTTTTTTCAGCATAAACTTTATGTTGGCTTTTCAATAAAAAAATTGTTCTTGCACAACATATATTAATGAGAGATGCCTTAAAAATGCATTCACTTGTATTTATATATATATTGTTCTGGAAAGACAAAAAAATGTCGTTACTAATGCTATGTTACAGTATATTAACAATATCAATACATCATAATAGCACATGTAATAGTTTAAAAAAATGTAACCCGTTTTTGATAAACTTGCCCTAACAAATTTGATATTATTTTTGTAACTTATCAATACAAAGCACAACTAAACCCCAGAAAAATCTTTCCAGCATGGTTCAACAATCTATAACTTAACACAGAAGTGTAACCATTTCAGGAAGATTTGTGGCCACAAATAATGGTTTTGAATGTATTGTAAATTATATTTTAAAGTATGAGTAAATTTCTGTTTTTTATGCAATTTCTACAAGCTCTGCGATTTTGGCTAATTCATGAATTTCATGAAACAAAGCAAATAAATAATTTCTTTCTTTACAAACAGTATTACAGGTACCATGGTACAAATACTACAGTTGTTTCCTGTCCGGTTCATTTTGTTTTAGTATTTCCTTCACGTTAAGTGCTGTGAATATCACAGTATATTACTGGAATTTGCTGCCCTGTAACCTTCAATGAAACAATGAAACAGTCACTGCTGCAATGGAACAGATATTTTACTGCCAATAGCATCTGCTAATATAAATTAGACTTTCAGAGGCAGCACAACTGTGGATGTCAGTGCTGTACAATAAAAGAGTCTGAAATGAAATGAACTCTAGACAAGGATATTTTTCAGATTTGTTAATTTATCATGACACTTAATATATAGATAACAGTAAAAATGTTTTATTAATACTATAGAACCTGTCCTAAATCAAGCCAAAAAGTGAATTCAATATTGTTTACGGTTGACAGTATTTGTAATTGTTCTGCTTGTCTTCTGAAGTATAATTTTTGGTATATGGGACTGCACCTTTATACTGACTATTATCTTTGTGTAAGTGGCTGATTCAAGAAAACAATTATAGATAGACAAACCCAAAAGAGGATATACACGTATTTGAAATCTATTTGAATACAGAATTACATAGACAAAAAAATGTAAAAGATGAAAATATTCAAATATGTAGCAAAATTATATTATTCAAATAAGTTTTTTTGTAGATATACAATGTGTATCCTCAGTTTTTCTGTTCTGTAGGTTAAGTGGGCCCATAAATTAATATGACAGAAGTAAAGTTAAAACAGGGATATGTAGACTAAACACCTATTTAGTACACTAACAAAACAGTAAACAGAAGTTCATTATTTCTATTCAAATTAAGATAATACATATGTGTAATTTTTGAAGACTATAGATGTCATCAAAAATAAATTATGTTAAACACTTTACAAGTTGTTTCAAAAAACATATTTAGGGGGTCATTTATTAAAGTATGACTTTTTTTGGTTTTAAGGGGCAAAAAAATATTTATTAAACCCTGGTGCTGCTAAAAGTCCAAATCAAAAAATACTCTGTCTCAAACCTGTCTTGTAGAAGTCAATACAGAGGTCACTTTTACAATTGGAAGATATAATGATCTGTGCTGGGTTTCGTACAACAATCCAAATAATTTGTGGTTTTCAGGTGTCAAATAAGAAAAAAAACTAAAAATTGGTCTTTTTTCCGCACCAGATTTTTTCGAGTTAATTTATTGATAAGGTAAAACTGTTGATGGGAGTTTGGTCGAAGTGGTTTTAACATAATGAGAAATTTTTGGATTTTAGTTAATAACCCTCTAAGACTCCCAAAAGGTTAGTTGACCATTCATATATCGCAGATATCAAATGAATATATATTCAGTTGGAGTAATTTTTGAGTGCAATTTTAAGCACTTGATATGTCTATTTTTCTATCTCATTAAAAAAATATTTAGATATTAAAGGTTGCTTTAAATATAGTTATCAGCATACATTGTCATTATTTAAGCTATAACGAGACATATAGGGGCCCATTTACTTAGCTCGAGTGAAGGAATAGAGGAAAAAACTTCAAATTTCGAATGTTTTTTTTGGCTACTTCGGCCATCGAATGGGCTACTTCGACTTCAAATCGAACAATTCAAAATAAAAATCGTTCGACTATTCGACCATTCGATAGTCGAAGTACTGTTTCTTTAAGAAAAAACTTCGACCCCCCTAGTTCGCCACCTAAAAGCTACCGAAGTCATTGTTAGCCTATGGGGAAGGTCCCCATAGACTTTGGTAGCTTTTTTTGGGTGAAGAAAAATCGTTTGTTCGATGGATTAAAATCCTTCGAATCGAACGTTTCGATGGATTTTTCATTCGATCGAACTATTTGCGCTAAATCCTTCGACTTCGATATTCGAAGTCGAAGGATTTAATTTCGATGGTCGAATATCGAGGGTATGTAAATCTGCCCCATAATCATTATACTATGCAATAGAAAGAGTTGTTTTTACAGTATTCATTTAATATCAGAATATGTAATGCATTACACACATTACAAAATATGCCAATAAGTTCTTTCATTAATCCACATTAATTTGTACAGTAATAAAACAATTACTGAAAACAATTGCTGAAAAATTTCCAATAAGGGTAAAATACTAGACCAATCCTTATATTGAAAACATTGATTCAGCAAGAGTCATCCTGGAAGCCTGGGTGTGTATTCATTTCCACTATCTGGGCAAATTGATACATCCAGTTGAAAGTACACCAGTCTGATTTATGTGTTGTAAACAAACAAAAGCATATTACCTTCATACAAGGGTGTAACTACAGAGGAAGCAGACCTTTCAGTTCCAGGGGGAACCACCCGGCCCAGGAATGTAGGGGGACCAGTGCACTAACGATAAGTAATGAGCAATTCCATTAAATCTTGGTAGATTAGATCAATTTACCAATGTTTTGGGGCCCTAAATTGAATTTGCAATGGAGTCCAGTAAAATCTAGTTAGACACTGTCTACATAAAGTATAAGGAAGTCCTTCAGAGTTATGTAACTAATACTCATTGTTTATGGTAACTTAGAAACACATTCCTACATATGCAATATGCAACCAATATGATGTTTGCATTTAAACAGGTGACCAGTAAATTATACCTGCTGATAGGTTGCTATGGGTTACTACATTTGGGCAAAATATGTGTCTTTTATTACATAACCCCATATAAATTTACCTAAATGAGGCTCATTTACTAATACTGGGCTAAATGGCCTCAGTGAGTTTTCTCAGTATAACATAACTGTGTGGTGAGAAATAAGTAATAAAACAATAAGGGGCTCAAAATTTTAAATTTTTTTTTGAATGTGAGATTTCTGACACCTCGACAATTGAAAAAAGTTCTAATTCGAATATTCACCACCTAAAACCTGCTGAATTAATTTACAAATCAATGGCAGAGGTCAGTTGACCCATTTGAAGATGTTAATAGCCGTCCTGACATTCAAGTTTTTTTTCTGAGGAAAAATAGTGTCTCTCAAACACTTTCTACATTTTGGTAAACTCGCCCAAGGGATTACTTGTCCCTTCTGACACTTCACTTCATCGATCTCTGCAAAACAACAAACCTCATTCCTCTATGAAGAACTTCTGCAGCTGCCACATAACCAGTTCAAAGTTGAATACATTTAACACATCTCCTTTTATATGTGATTTATCTTATATTGTCAACTAAAAATGTTTCTTTAATTTTTAAGTATCCATGTATTTAAATGATGTACTATACATCTGTAATGGTAACAGGAAAATATCTGATAGATATGTATAATCATATCTGGGCATCCAGCAATATGAATGACATTTTTTTGTGGTTATCGGGTCTCTAACAAAAAAAATGTGGGTTCTACATTTCTGTTTAAGCTTAAAGGGGTGGTTCACATTCAGGTTAACTTTTAGTATGTTAAAGAATGGCCAATTCTTTAACAACTTTTCAATCGGTCTTAATTATTCATTTTTTATAGTTTATGAATTATTTGCCTTTTTCTCCTGACTCTTTCTAGCTTTCAAAAGGGGGTCACTGACCCCATCTAATAACAAATGCTCTTTAAAGCTACAAATTTATTGTTATTGCTACTTTTTATTACTCATCTTTCTGTTCCGACCCTCCCCTATTAATATGTCATATTCTCATTCAAATCAATGCATGGTTGCTAGGGTAATTTGGATCCTAGCAACCAGATTGCTGACATTGCAAACTGGAGAGCTGCTGAATAAAAAACTAAATAACTTAAAAACCACAAACAATAAAAAATGAAAACCAATTGCAAATTGTCTTAGAATATCGCTCCCCACATCATAATAAAACTTTACTCAAAGATGAACAACCCCTTTAACTGCTAGTCCCTTTTGTGTTTCGCCATAAATTCGCCACCGGCGAAATGTCGCTGACGCCCATTAAAATCTATGGGAATCAAAAAAATTTTGTACAGTATCTTTTTTATTTTGACGCACAACGCCATACAAGTCTTTAGGCGTCATTTTTTCAGCGAAACAAGGCGAAAAAATTCGCCCATCCCCCACTGTCAAACAGTAGTTTTTTATAAACTAAATTAGGGCTTGCAGTAATAATTATAATTCTGTTTAATTTTTTTAAGCAAATGCTTCAAAAGTGGAATTTGTTCAGCTGGAAAATAAAATGTTGAAGATTTTGGAGTTTGGTTTTAGAATAATGTGATTTTTTTTAAACTCTAATAAATTACATTTTATTCACAATTCATATGGTATATTATTTATGACAAAAATTGATAGTTGGAAAATAAAATTTTGAATATTTTGGGGCTTCGAATGATATATTATTTAAGAAAAAATGCGAATGTCTAAAATTCGATTGAATAGTCCCAACCTAAAAATTCAAATAAAAAAAAAAACTGAATATTGCGCAATAATTTTTTTTCTCACATTGGAGTCTATTGTGCATCATTTTTGCAGCGAAACTTGGCTAAAAATTTTGCTCATCACTACTATTAACATCTTTAAATAGTTCAAGGGACCTCTGCTATTGACTTCTACATGAACTCGGCAGGTTTTAGGTGGAGATTATTCAAATTTGGATTTTTGAAGCTTCTGACTGTAATAAATCTCACATTCGAAATGAAATTCGAGTTGGTGGTTTTAAATTCAAAATTGTGAGTTTTACTATTTAAACCTTTGTAACTAATTGTACATTTATTGCCTATTGAAAATAATATCTGTCTAAAGCTGTATCTGTACTGTATGTAATGTATTTTTGGAAATCGAAACCTGGCTGGAAGATAGCTACTGTAAATTCTGCTGTGTTGTTTCTGTAGTCCTAACTTGCAGTGCAGAAGGATTAGGCATACAATTATTTTCTACTCTCTTTTAAGAAATTCAAATAGAAATATGTTTTAAATATTAAAACAATATGATAAACATATATGACACAAGAACTCAAGTTGCTTCTTTAAGCCCCATGAGTTGGTAAACTAAAATAGAAGAACAGGAGTTAACTTAGTTTTTAACTACTTTTCTACTTCAAAAAATACCTTCAAAAACTAGTAATAAATTATAACAAAATGTTCAATAACAAAATAATCTTCACTCCATTAATAATGAAAACTATAAATTGATTTAACAAATTATGTGGAAAAATGTCAGGTTTACTCACATCCCTTTCTTCTCATCTTCTTCCTTCCTTTGGCTTATCTGTAGAAGCAAATAGAAATTGCTTCAGTGAGCCCTAACTATTCCTGCTATCTTTACAAAATACTTATTTGATGGCATTTCTAATAATGCAATGATTTTATAACATAAATGACAAAGTTATGGTGACAGAATTGTTATTTATTTGACAAAATCCTAAAGCATTAACAATCTATTGGCATAAGCAAATGTCTTAAAACAAAGCAAAAACATCAATTTAGTGAACAAGATGTACAAGAAAGAATCAAATCATCCCAGTCAAGAAAATGAGTCAAGTCACATTGCGTGCAGTAATTGATTTTCTCCATAAAATGAATGTCTTAAGGCATGTCTCTAGTGACATTTGTTGAGAAAATGTCATAAAAATTGTCTACAGGAGGACTGTCAGGAAATACAAAATAGTTTTGTGTGTTTTGGTTATCAAAAATGCTGCTCCTAATAACTTGCGTTGTGGCAGAAACATAATATAATTACAGCTTAAAATAAATGCAAGCATTAAGTTTAAAGGTACACTAAAGGCATTAGAACCCCATAACATATCAAATGTAAACTATCTGGATTCACCAAACTGTTAACAGAGCGCACCACCAACATCTTCTTAAAAGCCTTTATTGAATTAAGGGTTCTGACCCGGGAGCCAGCATTGTTTCAGATCAACACAGGTCTTTTATGAAGCTACTAAAAGCAGCATGTGCTCAAAATTTCATATATAATCCATCACAATGACCTCTATTGGCAAAAACACCACATTGCACGATTATACAAACATGATACATAATTGCAATTCAAAGTGCAACAGATCAAATTCAAATTATAGTGTATAATCCCATCACCAATTATCAAAAGTAGTTTGAGGATACTATCTAGATTCAAGAGAACCCTTCATTGGATAAGTAAACAACCTGCGTATGTATAAAATATATGTTTTATATGTATAACTGTGATACTCAAATTGTATTTTTAACCCAGAAACTAATATAGTGGCTTTAACATATCAGCAGAAACATATTTAAACCTTAAAACTTCATTCACTTTGAGATCTGCTTTTTGGCAACGTTGCCAAACAAGTGTCTCTTTGCCTGATTTGGCTACCTACATCCTCGGCCAAATTGGAATAATACTGCAGGTCTACAGAGACTCAACAAGTAAAGGCTGTATAATTATACCTACTGTATGTGGCCATCCTCCAGCAGGATTTTCAAACTTACCCAATAGATACCTGTAATAAATGAAAAATGTTCTAGTTTGACCTATTCTTGTAATGGAGTATCTTATTGTTTTTCATTGTGATCATCAATAACCTTGAAGTTGGCATTGAAAATGTTGTATGAGTTTGTCTGTCAGTGACAGTAAATTGTGTGAAACAATGAGTTCTATACAGGATGTTTCCAGAATGCAAAGTGTTAGTGATGGGCGAATTTGTCCCGGTTCACTTTGCCGTAAAATTAGCGAAACGCATTGAAGTCAATGGGCGGCAAAATTATTTTAATGTGCGTCTATTTCGACGCCCGCAACAATTATTATACATGCGCCTATTTTGGCCAAATGCATTAAAGTCAATGGGTGTCCGAATCATTTTGAGGTGCAACAATGTTCATGTGTGTGCGCCCAAATTTTTTCGACAAGGTGGATTTTTTGCCAGAAAATTTTTGTGGCAGTTTTGTGAACTGACAGCGAAAAACAGAAGTTCACCGTGAATTTGCGCCTGGTAATTTTTCCTGGCCACTCCATATTAGCATTACATACGGGGGATTCCCCGTCCCCGCCCCCTGACCAGATAGTCCCTCCCTCCTAAGCCTTTAAAAGGTACCCCTGGAGCACACTCACCTTGTCTTTTTTCTTTCTGTCCTCACTCTTCTTCTGACCTGAGGGTTTTCTCCTGGTTGGGTTCATTCCCTAAGCCCTCGAGCTTTACAGGTGAATTTGGGCAGAGTGCTATGCCTTCCCCCCATTCGTTTTAAACGTCTGTGTGTAAGGCCTAAGCAGGAGGGACATCCTTACCACAGCACGACTCTGCTTTTCCTGCTGAGAGAGGTGTGACATGGAGGTAACTCTTCAAAGTTGCCTGTGTCACGAGGAGTTCCTTTTCCTTTTCTCTTACTACTGAGACGCGTGCTATTTCCTGTCTCAGTCAACTTCCTGTCCAGCGGCCATCTTGTGGTTGGCATGCTGCGGACCTTTTCTTTCGTATGGGGAGGAGACGACCGCTCCGGTACACAGGGGGTTTCAGAGGCCAATGCGGTCGCTACGATTGCATCGCCTCCTCATTAGCGCCTAGCGCGCTCTCCCTGTGCGCATCCTCGCGCTGGCGGCGGCCATTTTGTGCTTGGCGCACTCTCCAGGCGGCCATGTTTTTTTTGGAGGGGCGGATTTTAGAGGGCCGGCAGTATAAAAGGCCCTGACAAGGCAGCGCTCGTGCTGCTCACTTCCACCCTCTGCCTTCCAAGGAAAGGTTCGTGCTTCTTTTCTCCCCTCAGCCTTACAGGTAAGATTCTTTTATCGTGGCATCCTTAGCCCTTAAGCATGTGCATTTTTTCATGCTCTCTTCTCCTGCTAGGCTTTGTCTTTCTTGCTTCATGGACTCCTCAGCCTCCAATGCCTCTGCCCCCCAAGCTAGGTAGGTCCCTCAATTGGGTTGTTTCTATCTTTCTTGTCTCTCTCTCCTTTTCTAATTAGCTGTCCTCTCTCTCTCTTCCTCAGCTTGCCTGAAGAAGGGACTTCTAGAAAACGCAAAGCCGCTGCTGTCTCCTCTCACCATCCAGAATGCATGGGATGTTTCAACCCTCCTCTTCCGGGCAAAAAATTCTGCAGCACCTGCTGGAAGGATTTCTGCAGTTCAGCCTTTCCTCCTTCAACCAGAGTTACGGAGGTTTGGGAAGATAGCCAGGAGAACTCTCCGTCCAGGGATGCAGTCTGGGACACAGCGGAAGCCTCCTCCGAGGAGGAATCGCAACAAGAGAGATTTTCAAATTCTTACATCGATTCAGATGAGGACTCTGAGGGGTCCAGCGGCTCCTTTGACTTATCCTTGGTTTCTCCTCTCATAAAGGCAGTTAAATTGACCCTGGGAGCAGAAGAGGATCCAGAGGGTACAGTATCTCTCAAGGTGCTTCCAAACCCCTCTAAGAGCCGTCAGACTTTTCCTCTCTTCCAAGAGGTCTCGGACCTCATAAAGACGGAGTGGAAAAAGTCAGCCAAAAAAGTGTCATTTCTATCTCAGGGTACGAGATTTTCAAAACTTTATCCTTTTAAGGAATCAGATGTCAAGGATTGGATCGCTGCCCCTGCCGTAGACCCGGCGGTTATCCATTTGGCAAAGAGGACTACCCTACCAATAGATGACAGTTCAGCATTGAGGGATCCTATGGATCGAAAGGCAGAATCAGACCTCAGGAAGAGCTTTCAGGTGGCCGGAGCGGCATGTAAGCCAGCAGTGGCCCTCATTTCGGTGGCCAAAGCTATGTCCTTTTGGATAGAAGGCATTGACAAAGCCCTTTCGGAGGGCGCCGACAAACAAGAAATTTCTTCTAGCCTTGCAGAACTCAAGTTGGCGACCGGATACATCTCTGAGGGGGCAATAGACCTGACTAGACTTGCAGCCCGATCTATGTCCCTTGCGGTTGCAGCACGAAGAGCCCTCTGGCTCAGAACCTGGTCAGCTGACGTCTCTTCAAAGATGAGTCTTTGCACCTTACCCTTTGAAGGGGGACGACTCTTTGGCCCCAGGCTAGATGATGTCATAACCAAGGCCTCGGGGGGAAAAAGCCAATTCTTGCCTCAGGAAAAGAAAGATAAAAAACCCGTGCACATCAAATCTCCCTTTTTTCGCGGCTCAGGAAGATTCAGGGGCGGACACCAGCAAAACAGGTCTTCTGCAGAGGGGTTCAGACCTTTTCAGTGGAAAAGAGGACAGTCCTCTTTTCAGGGAAACGATAGATCCAGACAGGCACAACCTAGCAAGAAATCCTCCTGACTATCCGTCGGATACCATTGGAGTAGGGGCCAGACTACAGCTTTTTCAAGAACAATGGCGATCTTCCATCACAGACCAATGGGTGTTGGATATCCTGTCGAGAGGATACCGTCTCGAATTCCTCAGGGTTCCTACGGGGAATCAGTTTGTAACTTCAACATTTCCGAAAGAGGGGGAAAAAAGAAGAGCCATAGACCACTATCTGCAGTGGCTTTTAAGGGAGCATGCCATATTACCAGTCCCACAGGAACAAAGGAACAAGGGATATTATTCAACACTGTTCCTAGTAAGGAAGATATCTGGAGGATGGAGGCCTATTCTAGACCTCAAGGTAGTAAACAGATACTTGAGGATCCAGAAGTTCAAGATGGAATCCATCTTTTCCATCATTTCAGCGGTCCTTCCAGGAGACTGGCTCCTCTCCATCGATCTGAGAGATGCCTACCTGCATATTCCCATTGCAAGTTCCCATCAGTGCTTCCTTCGCTTTGCCATTGGGGGAAGACATTTCCAGTTCAGATGCCTTCCGTTCGGCCTGTCCACGGCCCCGAGAGTTTTTTCCAAGATTCTGGTCACCCTCATTGCCCAACTAAGATTGGAGGGAATATCGATCTGGCACTACCTGGACGATATCCTAATATCAGCCAAAGAGGAGAAAACTCTGATCAAGGACAGAGATCGAGTCCTTTCCTATCTGAGATTCCACGGATGGATTATAAATTGGGAGAAGAGCCAACTAGTCCCATCCCAGTCCCTGGTCTATCTAGGAGCCTGGTTCAACACATTGGAGGATTTAGTTTCACTTCCTCCCCAAAAGATCTCGAGTCTGGTCAACTTAGCCTCAGAGACTCTTTCGAAGGACAGGTTGTCGGCCAGAGATCTAATGTCTTTGTTGGGATCCATGACTTCTACCATACCAGTCACAAGATGGGCAAGGTGGCACATGCGTCCAGCCCAGGCCTTATTTCTAGAGCAATGGAACAGGGAACAGAAGGACTGGGAGCAATGGATTTACCTCTCCCAATCATTCAAGAATTCCCTACACTGGTGGACTTCGGAAAGAAACCTAGCGAGAGGGTTTCAACTGTCACAACCTCAATGGAAGATTCTGACTACGGACGCATCATCCCGGGGTTGGGGAGCCCGGTTGGGACCAGAATGGGCACAGGGGCTTTGGCCGTCTCTTCAAACCAATGTCCCCTCGAATATCTTAGAGATACGAGCGGCAAAACTAGCTCTATTCTCTTTCGCCAGAGTCCTAAAGGGATCATCAGTGAAGATCCTCACGGACAATACAAGTGCGGTGGCCTATATCAAGAAGCAGGGAGGAACAAGGAGCAAATCTCTTTTTCAGGAGGTTCAGCCTATAATCCAGTGGGCAGAGAGCAACTTGTCTGCTCTGACGGCGGAACACCTCCCAGGGGTAAGGAATCAGGAGGCAGACTTCCTGAGCCGAAACAGCATCTCAAGCCACGAATGGGCATTGAACAGAGAGGTTTTTCAGAGCATAGTGGGAAATTGGGGTCTACCAGAGTGCGACCTCCTAGCCTCTCACCTCAATGCAAAAGTCCCGAGGTTCTTCTCGAGGAGATATTGCCAGACAGCAGTAGGATCAGATGCTCTACTGCAGACATGGTCTTTCAAGCTGGCGTATGCATTTCCTCCATTCCCTCTAATACTGAGAGTTCTTCAAAAGCTCATTCAGGAGAGAGGAGATCTGATTCTGATTGCACCAAACTGGCCACGCAGGCCTTGGTATCCCCTGCTCCTAAAGTTGTCAACAACTCCTCCTTGGCCACTACCAATGAGGAAGGACTTGCTCAGCCAGGGCCCTATTCTGCATCCGAACCCAGCAGCCCTATCCCTACAGGCTTGGAGGTTGAGCGCAAGAGATTGGCCACACTAGGCCTCCCCAGGGAGGTGGTAGACACCTTACTCAAAGCAAGGAAGTCTTCAACATCTCGCACATACTACAGGATATGGGAAAGATTTATGCTCTGGCGCTCACACAGTGAATATATCTCGGATAACATCTCCCTTCCTCAAGTCTTAGGATTCCTACAGTCAGGTCTGGACAAGGGCCTACAATATAGGACCCTTAGGGTGCATGCCTCAGCTCTGTCAGCTCTATCTGGATCCACTTGGTCTGCAGACCCGACAGTACAAAGATTTTTCAAGGCAGTCTTAAAGATACGACCTCCTGTCACCAAATCTCCTCCGGCATGGAGTCTTCCTTTAGTCCTAAAATCTCTATCAACAACACCGTTTGATCCCTTGGAATCAATATCTACATGGCTACTCACTCTTAAGACTCTATTCCTGCTGGCCATCGCCTCAGCTTGCAGAATAGGAGAGTTGCAAGCCCTCTCTTGTGCCCAAGGACATATCTCCTTTTTTCATGACAGGGTTTCTTTAAAACCTACAAGATCCTTCTTGCCGAAGGTAGTCTCCACATTTCATCTGAGAAAAGAGGTGACTCTTCCCATTTTTCCGGAGAATTTGGAAAACTCAGAGGAATTAAGGAAGATAGACCCAGTCATCTGCCTAAGACGTTATCTGGAAGTTTCGGCTGCCTTCAGAAAGTCAGATACTCTTTTTGTTATTCCAGCTGGGAGTAGAAGGGGGCAGGCCGCTGCCTCTTCTACCATCAGTAGATGGATTTCCTTGTGTATTTCCAAGGCCTATGAAATACAGGGCAAGCTAGCTCCGGAGGGTTTAAGAGCCCACTCTACTAGGGCTGTGTCAACATCCTGGGCAGCATTGGCAGATGTTCCTACCCCACACATCTGTGAGGTGGCCTCCTGGGCTTCGGCACGAACCTTTGTGAAACATTACAGGCTGGATATGTCCTCCTCGAGCAATCATTCCTTTGCTACTGGAGCTCACTTGGCCTTTACGACTCAATAAAACCCTTGCATATTAGTGGAAATTTTACTTCTCATTTTTTTTTTACCCACCCCTTGCTTAAGGGACATGGCTATATACATCCGTATGTAATGCTAATATGGAGTGGCCAGGAAAAAGAAGAATTCCTACCATACTTACCGTAATTCTCTTTTCCTGGCCACTCTCCATATTAGCATTTCCCACCCCTTTTTGTGAGTACAGATGCTTTTTATTAGACAAGGTGAGTGTGCTCCAGGGGTACCTTTTAAAGGCTTAGGAGGGAGGGACTATCTGGTCAGGGGGCGGGGACGGGGAATCCCCCGTATGTAATGCTAATATGGAGAGTGGCCAGGAAAAGAGAATTACGGTAAGTATGGTAGGAATTCTTCTTTTTTTCCCCATCATTAGAAAGCAATATAATTGAAGGACTGGGTAGCAAACTGACTACACACAGGTGCAGTTATATACTATATGGAAACCTGTTTGGGGTGTCCTTAAAGGGATTCTATCACAGTAAAACGTGTTTTTATCAATATGCAGTTAATAGTGCTGCTCCAGCAGAATTCTATACTGTAATTGGTTTTTCAAAAGAGCAAACAGATTTTTGTTTTGAAATCTAACATGGGGCTAAACATGTTGTTTGTTTCCCAGATGCCGCCAGTCATGTGTCCTGTGCTCTGATTAACTTCAGTCACTCTTTACTGCTGTACTGCAAGTTGGAGTGTTATCACAAGATAACAATTTTATATGGTACAGTGAATTATTTGTATTGTAAACAGTGTAATTTGGAAATAAAATCTACACCAT
This sequence comes from Xenopus laevis, assembly GCF_017654675.1. Lineage (NCBI taxonomy): Eukaryota > Metazoa > Chordata > Amphibia > Anura > Pipidae > Xenopus > Xenopus laevis. The sequence continues at coordinate 108,819,417 of NC_054374.1, read as the reverse complement.
AAGAATCATGACAGAATTCCTTTAAATGAACAGTAACATCTAAAAATGAAAGTGTTTTAAAGGAATGCCAATATAATATACTGTTGTCATTTCCCTATGGGACCAGACTGTAAATTATATCCTTATAAACAGCGCGTTCTGATGTCAGAATGCACCGTTTATAACAGGGGCCCCAACCAAATTTGACGCATTGCGTTTGAATTTGACGCTGGCCATCCGAATTTGACGCCGCTCTTCCGGCGCGCCCAGATTTGATGCCAGAGACCAAAATTTGAGGCCAGCGACCAGAATTTCGACTGCGACCCCCCTCCCGACTCCCCCACAGAATGTAGATTATAATGCATAATGTACCCCCTACTAGAAATTTATAAAGATATCAGAAGTCACCTCGGAGTTATGTGACCTGTATAAAAGCATATATGGTCACATAACTCCTCGGTGACTTATAATATCTTTATAAATTACAGTAGGGGGTACATTATCCACTATATATTTATATATATATATATATATATATATATATATATATATATATATATATATATATATAATAAAATATGTATTTTATTCATTAAAAACATCTTCAGAAACCAGATAATTGAACTGGTGTCATTTAACTACTTCTATATAATCTAGTTAATGTTTATACGTAGACACCTACAAGAGCTCTGAATTATGGAAAGGCTGTCTGCCATAGACTCCATTAAAATCAAATAATCCAGGTTTTTAAATTTGATTTCCTTTTTCTCTGTAAGAATAAAACAGTAGCTTGTACTTGATCCAAACTACGATATAATTAACCCTTATTGGAAGCAAAACCAGCTTATTAGGTTAGTGTTTACATCCAAATTACAGAAAGATTTGTTCCAGAAAACCTCAGGTCTCGAGCATTCTGCATAACAGGTCCCATACCTGTATTCAAAAAAAGGACATGTTTCAAGGAAAGATCTTTTGCTTATTTGCTTCAGTCCATTTTTTTGATATATTTGATAGATTTTAACAGCAAATCAAAGACTTTGGAAAAGAGCTAGCTACTGTTGTTGACATTCAAAGCTATACTCAGCATGTCCCCCCATAACATTTGCAACCTTATCTTTAGGTTTTCATATAATTAATCTAGTATGTGAAAAGCTGCTACATAATGGCATCAAATGCTCTTTCATATTCAGCAGACTTTTCTCACAAATCTCGTAGAGGCTTATTTATCTCATTTTAGTAGTTTCAGAGGTTTTTGAAACCACAACTAAAGTCACTTTCTCTAAAACCATGAATGTCATGAATTTTATAAAAAGATCTGAATATAAAAAGTACCAAAGAAAAAAGCTCTGAACAAAAAAAAATATGAATACCTAAAACCTTTTAAAAATGTGAGTTTTTCTGACAATACCTAGTGAAAAAAAAATCTGAAACACCTCTAAAACTCCAGATTGATTAAAAACGGTCCTATAAGATCAGTGCACCTATAGGACCTCAACAACTTTTACCTGGTGATTTTTCTGCATTTTCATGGATTTTACACTTAGAGACATATTTATTATGCTGTGTAAATAGACTTTGCAGAAAAAACATTTGCTTTAAAATTGTCCAATAGGATCAGTGCAGTTACATTGACTTCTACAGCACCTTGACAACTTTTACTTAAAGCTTGGCATGAAAGGCTTTCATGGTTTTTACACTTAATAAATCTCAAATCTTTAGAGCTTTTTAGAAATATAGAAAAACCACAATTTTTTCAAGGTTCGTAGAAAAAATAGAAATTTGATTGTTAGTAAATGGACCCCTTTATTACATAATTTTACAAGTTTTTGTACCTAGAAATTGTTTCACAGGTTGCATTGTAGAAGCCTTGAAAAAGTAATACAAGTATTGAGGGGAAACAATAAATTGAGACTGTTGCTGTGGATAAAATACAGAGCTAATAGCATATATTGTAGGCATTAAACTACATACATATTAACATAACATAGTAAGTTAGGTTGAAAAAAGACACACGTCCATCAAGTTCAACCTTTTAACTTTTTTAAACCTGCCTAACTGCCAGTTGATCCAGAGGAAGGCAAAAAAAACCCCATCTAAAGCCTCTCCAATTTGCCTCAGAGGGGAAAAAATTCCTTCCAGACTCCAAAATGGCAATCGGACTAGTCCCTGGATCAACTTGTACTATGAGCTATCTCCCATAACCCTGTATTCCCTCACTTGCTAAAAAGCCATCCAACCCCTTCTTAAAGCTATCTAATGTATCAGTGAGCACGACTAATTCAGGGAGAGAATTCCACATCTTCACAGCTATCAATGTAAAAAACCCCTTCTGAATATTTAGTGGAACCTCTTTTCTTCTAAACAGAATGGGTGACCTCATGTTAGCTGGAAAGACCTACTGGTAAATAAAGCATTAGAGAGATTATTATATGATCCTCTTATAAATTTATACATAGATATCATATCGCCCCTTAAGCGCCTCTTCTCCAGTGTGAACATCCCCAATTTGGCCAGTCTTTCTTCATAGATAAGATTTTCAATACCTTTTACCAGCTTAGTTGCCCTTCTCTGTACCCTCTCTAATACAATAATGTCCTGTTTGAGTGATGGAGACCAAAACTGTACGGCATATTCTAGATGGGGCTTTACAAGTGCTCTATACAGTGGAAGAATGACCCCCTCCTCCCGTGACTCTATGTCCCTTTTAATACAGCTCAAGACCTTATTTGCCCTTTATGCTGCTGACTGGCATTGCTTGCTACAGCCAAGTTTATCATCTACAAGGACTTCAAGGTCCTTTTCCATAATGGATTTGCCTAGTGCAGTCCCATTAAGGGTATAGGTAGCTTGGATATTTTTAGATCCCAGATGAATGACTTTACATTTATCAACATTAAATCTCATTTGCCAGATAATATTGTTCCTTAAACTGTTATTGCATTGCAAATTTTAATAGCACATTGCCAATATTAATTGCGCACTCTTAAGAAATGCTTGAAGGTGTCATAATCTTTTGGAGAAAACATAACGACTTTTTCAGTAAGAAGTTTTATTGCTTTTACTGCACATTACAGTACAAAGTATCCACCCTGTGCTTCAAAGCAAACCAGTTAGGTGTAACACTCAAACAAATTATCAAGTATTTAAAACTTAACATTTAATTCAATCATTCTAAAAATTGAAAGCGCTCAGTAACCACACACTCACTGCTGTATTTTGCTATCAGCAGTGCTGGTTGTAAGTAAACACCTTAATACATACCCCTGTGGGGTTATATTTCCATTACGCCAAAGTTAGAACCCACCCTTCCGTTTGTGACCCCAGTGTGCAGAACCTGCCTAACTACATAGGGACAGGGTAGGAGCTAAGCTTTCCACCGTCCACCAATACCACCCAACGCGTTTCGCCGACTAGATCGGCTTCTTATGACTAATGCCCCTGAAGAAGCCGATCTAGTCGGCGAAACGCATTGGGCGGCATTGGTGGACGGTGGGAAGCTTAGCTCCTACCCTGAAAACCTGTCGAAATCATGTAGTCAGTTGCAGATGTTCCCTTTAACAATGGGACCATATTTTTTTGCCTTCAGGATTCTCCATAGTTTCGGGCTGTTTGACGCTGGTTTTTCTTCGATAATCAGATAATTCGAGTTTTCTTCCTGTTTTCTTCCGAGTTTTCCTGCATTTATTTTTTTGAGGAGATTTATTGGGAGATTAAGGGAATTTGGGTTTATTTTTGAATTATAGTGAGAAAAGGTTAAGTTTTAGTAAATACCCCCCTATAACACTAATGAACAATGCAATTTATTTAGCTTCTTACTTTGTGGAAAATATTGGGGAAAGCCCTTTGCTTGTCCTCATAGACAAGGTGAGTTTGCTGAGCAATGGAAGAGCTTGTGTTTGGCCTACATAGATTCCTAAGCCAACTGAACACTTGCTGGATAGACTGGAATGCTAGTTTTAGCATTTCTTTTTATGAGATGTTGGATAGACACATATCCAGATACTTTTGTAAATACAGGGTCTCAATTTATAATACAAAGTGTATGGAGATATATGCAGGTCAGTGTTAGATATGGTGTATCCACCCATTGTATTAAAATATTCTAGGGGTACCCACATCACTAAATATAGATGCTACAAACTTAAATCTACACAGACACTAAATGAGAACTTTGTAGGCAATTTATTATTTCTTTGCAGCAATGCAAACCCTTTCTGAGTGTAGCAAACATATTGTAGTCACAAAATAAAAGGAAAAATGCTCCAGTCATGATTTCAGTAAACTGTGTATGTATACAAAAACACCGTCACATAGCATAATAAAGCCAAGCATCATAATTATATACATATTTAATAACATGGGTAAGTGGGTATTGGAATTTGGGTTTCACACTGAACTGGAATGTCAGTGCAGCATGTTGGAGTGTACAATAAGCTATAAATATTGATGCATTTGGCTACCAGTCCGCAAGCCTACTGTATTGTCAGCTGTGGCCTTAGAAACAGGAAGCCAAGGAAAGTTATTTAACAGGAATATAATCCATATATATTTCAATAATTTCATTTGAAAAACAAAGGGAAACTATTTTTTTACTTTTAAGTTCTTTTTAAAGACTGTTTGTGTTGTGTTTTTGGGTAGATACCAAGTATTTTTAAATCTTTATTCTAACATGTTATTGTAGAGTACCATTTATAAAGCTTTTCGTTTCATAAATCAATATAAAAACTATATATATATATAGGGATGTCGCGGACTGTTCGCCGGCGAACTTGTTCGCACGAACATCGGCTGTTCGCGTCCGCCGCAAGTTCGCGAACGTCGCGCGACGTTCGCCATTTTGGGTTCGCCTTACCTGGCGCTTTTTTTTGACCTCTCACCCCAGACCAGCAGATACATGGCAGCCAATCAGGAAGCTCTCCCTCCTGGACCACCCCCACACCCCCTGGACCACTCCCCTTCCATATATAAACTGAAGCCCTGCAGCGTTTTTTCATTCTGCCTGTGTGTGCCTTGGAAGAGCTAGTGTAGGGAGAGAGCTGCTAGTGATTTCACTGATTTGAGGGACAGTTGATAGTAAGTTTGCTGGCTAGTAATCTACTTGATACTGCTCTGTATTGGAGGGACAGAAGTCTGCAGGGATTTGAGGGACATTTTAGGGTAGCTTTGCTGGCTAGTAATCTACCTTCTACTGCAGTGCTCTGTATGTAGCTGCCTGCTGTGGGCACTGATCTCTTCTGATCTCATCTGCTGACTGCTGTAATAACCAATAGTCCTTGTAAGGACTGCTTTTATTTTCTTTTTTGTTGTTTTACTTTGCTACTTTAACAGCCAAGTGCTATTAGTCTAGCAGTGTTGGGGAGTGGGACTGGTGTGCTACTGTGCTGCTCCTAGTAGTTCAGCAGCACCAACCCGAGAATATTTTTTTTTTTAATATACATATAATTTTTTTTTATTTTACTTATCTTACTGTTCTTTAAGGTGTCCAGTGCTGTTTGCTGTTCTTCATAGTAGTGCACCAATAGTAGTGCACTTGCAGGCATTATTTGCCCAGTGGCCATCTAGCTGTGTGAGCTTGTTCACATTCTGTCTAAATATCAATAATAATACCGTCTCCAGAAACACCACCTGAGTGACGTTTTTCAAGCAGCAATAATATATTCCGTATCCACCACTGCTGTAGTGTATACGTTGACCTTGTAGGCATTATTTGCCCAGTGTGTTCTTCATTTTCAAACCACTGCCACTTAGCTGTGTGAGCTTTTCACATTCTGTCTAAATATCAATAATAATACCGTCTCCAGAAACACCACCTGAGTGACGTTTTTCAAGCAGCAATAATATATTCCGTATCCACCACTGCTGTAGTGTATACGTTGACCTTGTAGGCATTATTTGCCCAGTGTGTTCTTCATTTTCAAACCCTTGCCACTTAGCTGTGTGAGCTTGTTCACATTCTGTCTAAATATCAATAATAATACCGTCTCCAGAAACACCACCTGAGTGACGTTTTTCAAGCAGCAATAATATATTCCGTATCCACCACTGCTGTAGTGTATACGTTGACCTTGTAGGCATTATTTGCCCAGTGTGTTCTTCATTTTTCAAACCACTGCCACTTAGCTGTGTGAGCTTTTTCACATTCTGTCTAAATATCAATAATAATACCGTCTCCAGAAACACCACCTGAGTGACGTTTTTCAAGCAGCAATAATATATTCCGTATCCACCACTGCTGTAGTGTATATGTTGACCTTGTAGGCATTATTTGCCCAGTGTATTCTTCATTTTCAAACCACTGCCACTTAGCTGTGTGAGCTTTGTTCACATTCTGTCTAAATATCAATAATAATACCGTCTCCAGAAACACCACCTGAGTGACGTTTTTTCAAGCAGCAATAATATATTCCGTATCCACCACTGCTGTAGTGTATACGTTGACCTTGTAGGCATTATTTGCCCAGTGTGTTCTTCATTTTCAAACCACTGCCACTTAGCTGTGTGAGCTTGTTCACATTCTGTCTAAATATCAATAATAATACCGTCTCCAGAAACACCACCTGAGTGACGTTTTTCAAGCAGCAATAATATATTCCGTATCCACCACTGCTGTAGTGTATACGTTGACCTTGTAGGCATTATTTGCCCAGTGTGTTCTTCATTTTCAAACCACTGCCACTTAGCTGTGTGAGCTTTTTCACATTCTGTCTAAATATCAATAATAATACCGTCTCCAGAAACACCACCTGAGTGACGTTTTTCAAGCAGCAATAATATATTCCGTATCCACCACTGCTGTAGTGTATACGTTGACCTTGTAGGCATTATTTGCCCAGTGTGTTCTTCATTTTCAAACCCTTGCCACTTAGCTGTGTGAGCTTGTTCACATTCTGTCTAAATATCAATAATAATACCGTCTCCAGAAACACCACCTGAGTGACGTTTTTCAAGCAGCAATAATATATTCCGTATCCACCACTGCTGTAGTGTATACGTTGACCTTGTAGGCATTATTTGCCCAGTGTGTTCTTCATTTTCAAACCACTGCCACTTAGCTGTGTGAGCTTTTTCACATTCTGTCTAAATATCAATAATAATACCGTCTCCAGAAACACCACCTGAGTGACGTTTTTCAAGCAGCAATAATATATTCCGTATCCACTGCTGTAGTAGTGTATACGTTGACCTTGTAGGCCTTGTTTGCCCAGTGTGTTCTTCTTCTTCTTCATTTTCAAACAACTCCCATCTAGCTCTGTGAGCTTGTTCACATTTTGTCTAAATATCAATAATAATACCGTCTCTAGAAACACCACCCGAGTGACGTTTTTCAGGCAGCAATAATATATTCCGTATCCACTGCTGTAGTAGTGTATACGTTGACCTTGTAGGCCTTGTTTGCCCAGTGTGTTCTTCTTCTTCTTCATTTTCAAACAACTCCCATCTAGCTCTGTGAGCTTGTTCACATTCTGTCTAAATATCAATAATAATACCGTCTCCAGAAACACCACCTGAGTTGTTGTTGTTTTTGTTTTAAAAATAATGCCAGGCAAAGGCAGGCCGCCACGCAGAGGCACTAGGGGCCGTGCTGCTATGCTATCCTGTGGCCCTAGGAAATTGCCCAGTTTTAAAAAGGCAATGACCCTGAACTCCCAAAATGCTGAAGAGGTAGTTGACTGGCTTACACAGCACACCCCATCCTCTACCGTTTCTAACTTTACCACAACATCCTCATCCTCCACTGCTATGGGCACCCCACGTAACACTTCCTCCACCACCGGCGCCCCTTCTTCACTGGAGTCAGAGGAGTTATTTTCACATGAGTTTCTTGAACTGAGTGATGCACAACCATTATTGGCAGAAGAAGATGAAGGAGATGAGGACGTTACACCAGATTTAATTCTGGCAGAGAACACAACAGAGATGGACATAATGAGTGATGACGAGGAGGTCCCCGCTGCTGCTTCCTTCTGTGAGCTGTTAGAAGAAATTGATGCATCTGAGGAGAATGATGATGAGGAGATTGATGTTTTGTGGGTGCCCAGTAGAAGAGAGCAAGAGGAGGATAGTTCAGATGGAGAGACGGAGAGTCAGAGAGGCAGGAGGAGAATAAGACTTAGAAGAAGCGGGGAGGACAGCTCGCAGGGAACAGTAGGGCAACAACATGTATCGGCACCTGTGGTCAGCCGGCCAACGCACCCGCCATTGCTGCCAACGCCGCCGACTTCTACTTTTACCCCCAGATTGCCAGCCTCAAAAAGGTCAGCAGTGTGGGATTTTTTTAATGTGTGTGCCTGACAAAAGCGTTGTAATTTGCAATGAGTGCAGTCAGAAACTGAGTCTTGGGAAGCCCAACAGCCACATAGGTACAACTTCTATGCGAAGGCACATGAACGGCAAGCACAAAGCACTTTGGGAGCAACACCTCAAAGGCAACAGGCAAACTAAAAGCCACCCTCCTTCTGGTCCAGCATCTTACTGCTCTACCTCTGCTGTCCTTGACCCGTCTGAACCACCCTCCACTCCGCCTTCCACCTTGACCACCAGTTCCCATTCCCAGTCATCTGCCCCCAGCCAAGTTTCTGTGAGGGCCATGTTTGAGCGTAAGAAGCCAATGTCTGCGAGTCACCCCCTTGCCCGGCGTCTGACAGCTGGCTTGTCTGCACTCTTAGCCCGCCAGCTTTTACCATACCAGCTGGTGGACTCTGAGGCCTTCCGCAAATTTGTAGCAATTAGGACACCGCAGTGGAAGGTACCCAGCCGCAATTTTTTTTCAAAAAAGGGAATACCACACCTGTACCACCATGTGCAGAGCCAAGTCACCGCATCTCTGTCACTTAGTGTTGGGCCAAAGGTCCATATGACTACTGACGCATGGTCCTCCAAGCATGGTCAGGGCAGGTATGTCACCTACACTGCCCACTGGGTGAACTTGGTCATGGCTGGGAAGCAGGAAATGTGTGGCTCAACAACGACAGTGGAGTTGGTGTCACCGCCACGGATTGCACGCGGTTCTGCCACCACCTCTACTCCTCCTTCGCTCTCTACCTCGTCTTCTTCCTCTTCTTCGTCCTCTGCTGCTGGGTCCTCCTCCACACCTGTGCACCCCCAGCTCCCCCTAGGCTATTCGACGTGCCAGGTACGCCGTTGTCATGCTGTCTTGGGGATGACGTGCCTGGAAAGCAAAAACCATACCGGATCTGTACTCCTGTCATCTCTGCAGTCACAGGCCGATCGGTGGCTGACCCCACACCAACTGAAGATCGGAAAAGTGGTGTGTGACAATGGAAGCAATCTGTTGGCAGCACTGAGACTGGGCAATTTAACACATGTGCCCTGCATGGCACATTTTCTGAATTTAATAGTACAACGTTTTGTCTCAAAGTACCCAGGATTCCAGGACGTTCTCAGGCAGTCCAGGAAGGTGTCGGCCCATTTCAGACGTTCCTATACAGCCATGGCACGCCTTGCTGACATTCAGCAGCGGTACAACATGCCAGTCAGGCGTTTGATTTGCGACAGCCAGACTCGCTGGAATTCAACGCTCCTCATGTTGGAATGTCTGCTGCAACAACAAAGAGCCGTCAACGAATACCTGTTTGAACTGGGTGGTAGGACTGGATCTGCAGAGCTGGGGATTTTTTTCCCCCGTTACTGGGTGCTTATGCGCGATGCCTGCAGGCTCATGCGCCCTTTTGAAGAGGTTACAAATATGGTCAGTCGCACCGAAGGCACCATCAGCGACCTAATACCCTTTGCTTTCTTCCTGGAGCGTGCCGTGCGACGAGTGACAGATGAGGCTGTAGACCAGCGTGACGAGGAGCAGGAAGCGCACGATTTCTGGTCGGAATCACCAGAACGAACCCAGGCACCTGCTGCAACGCAGGGAGAGGTGTCAGAAGTGGAGTCAGAGGAGGAAGGTGGCTTTGTGGAGGAGGAGGACCAACAGGAGCAGGCTTCCCAGGGGGCTGGTGGTGACCTTTTGGGGACCCCTGGTCTTGTACGTGGCTGGGGGGAGGAGACCGTGGATGATGCAGTCCTTGATAACGAGGAAGCGGAGATGGATACCTCTGCATCCAACCTTGTGAGAATGGGGTCTTTCATGCTGTCATGCCTGTTGAAGGACCCCCGTATTAAGAGGCTTAAGGAGAAGGACCTGTACTGGGTCGCGACTCTACTAGACCCTCGGTACAAGCATAAAGTGGCAGAAATGTTACCAACATACCACAAGTCTGAAAGGATGCTGCATTTACAAACCAGCCTGCAAAAGGGTGATGTCACTTCAGGAACTCATCAACATTCCAGGGGCAGAGGTGCCAGTAATCCTGCCACGAGCGCACCTGCAAGGACAAAGCACTTTGGCCACTCTGTAACGTCAGACATGCAAATGTTTTTCAGCCCAAGGCAGCGGCAGAACCCTTCGGGATCCACCCTCAAAGAACGCCTCGACCGGCAGGTAGCGGACTACCTGGCATTAACTGCAGATATCGACACTCTGAGGAGCGATGAACCCCTGGACTACTGGGTGCGCAGGCTTGATCTGTGGCCAGAGCTGTCACAATTTGCCATGAACCTCTTGTCTTGCCCCGCCTCAAGTGTCCTCTCAGAAAGGACCTTCAGTGCAGCAGGAGGGATAGTAACTGAGAAGAGAACTCGCCTAGGTCACAAAAGTGTGGATTACCTGACCTTTATTAAAATGAATGAGGGGTGGATCTCGGAGGGTTACTGCACGCCGGAAGACTTGTTCTGAGTTTCTGATTCTGACTCCCCATGCAGCTGTCCTTCTCTGCACGCCTCATGACTCCACATACAGCTGTCCTTTAGCGTCCTCCTCCCTCCACCACCGTTACAAACTAGGGTGCAAACCCTACTGGTTTAATTTGAATCCAGGTAAATCCTGAGTTTTTCTGGCCTCTGTGCTTCAGTGGCTGCGACCAAAAAAAACAGAATATTTTCAGCATTTATATGGCATATTTTTTCTGGCCTCTGTGCTTCAGTGGCTGCGACCAAAAAAAAACAGAATATTTTCAGCATTTATATGGCATATTTTTTCTGGCCTCTGTGCTTCAGTGGCTGTGACAAAAAAATTAATATTTTCAGCATTTATATGGCATATTTTTTCTGGCCTCTGTGCTTCAGTGGCTGCGACTAAAAAAAACAGAATATTTTCAGCATTTATATGGCATATTTTTCCTGGCCTCTGTGCTTCAGTGGCTGCGACCAAAAAAATTGAATATTTTCAGCATTTATATGGCATATTTTTTCTGGCCTCTGTGCTTCAGTGGCTGTGACAAAAAAATGAATATTTTCAGCATTTATATGGCATATTTTTTCTGGCCTCTGTGCTTCAGTGGCTGCGACTAAAAAAAACAGAATATTTTCAGCATTTATATGGCATATTTTTCCTGGCCTCTGTGCTTCAGTGGCTGCGACCAAAAAAATTGAATATTTTCAGCATTTATATGGCATATTTTTTCTGGCCTCTGTGCTTCAGTGGCTGCGACTAAAAAAACAGAATATTTTCAGCATTTATATGGCATATTTTTCCTGGCCTCTGTGCTTCAGTGGCTGCGACCAAAAAAATTGAATATTTTCAGCATTTATATGGCATATTTTTTCTGGCCTCTGTGCTTCAGTGGCTGCGACAAAAATAAATGAATATTTTCAGCATTTATATGGCATATTTTTTCTGGCCTCTGTGCTTCAGTGGCTGCGACTAAAAAAAACAGAATATTTTCAGCATTTATATGGCATATTTTTTCTGGCCTCTGTGCTGCAGTGGCTGCGACCAAAAAAAACAGAATATTTTAAGCATTTATATGGCATATTTTTTCTGGCCTCTGTGCTTCAGTGGCTGCGACTAAAAAAAACAGAATATTTTCAGCATTTATATGGCATATTTTTTCTGGCCTCTGTGCTTCAGTGGCTGCGACCAAAAAAATTGAATATTTTCAGCATTTATATGGCATATTTTTTCTGGCCTCTGTGCTTCAGTGGCTGCGACAAAAAATTTTTATATTGTTAGCATTTATATGTAGGGATGTAGCGAACTATTCGCCGGCGAACTAGTTCGCGCGAACTTCGACTGTTCGCGTCCGCCGAATGTTCGCGAACGTCGCGCGACGTTCGCCAATAGGCGTTCGCGTCAAAAATCGTTCGACCATTCGACCATTCGATTCCTTCGATCGCTAAAATCGAAGGATTTTCGTTCGAATCGAACGATCGAAGCCATTGGATTGAATGAAATCATTCGATCGAATGGCTTCGATCGTTCGATTCGAACGAAAATCCTTCGATCGAACGATTAAAATCCTTCGATCGTTCGAATCGAACGATTTTCGGATGTTCGAAGTTCGCGAACAGTTCGCGAACTGTTCGCATTTTTTGCCGGTGTTCGCGAACGGCGTTCGCGAACACATAAACGGCAGTTCGCTACATCCCTATTTATATGGCATATTTTTCCTGGCCTCTGTGCTGCAGTGGCTGCGACCAAAAAAAAATTAATATTGTTTGCATTTATATGGCATATTTTTTCTGGCCTCTGTGCTGCAGTGGCTGCGACAAAAAAAAATTAATATTGTTTGCATTTATATGGCATATTTTTTCTGGCCTCTGTGCTGCAGTGGCTGCCACAAAAAAAAATTAATATTTTCAGCATTTATATGGCATATTGTTTCTGGACTTCTGGTTCAGTGGCTGCGACAAAAAAAACATAATTTTTCAGGAAAGTACACATGCCTAATTTTTCAGGGTTCTGCAACAGTGGCAAAATCGCATCTTTTATGGTCACCGCAGGTGATCAATAAAGTAGACCAAAACTGGGCCCACACTGCAGAATCAGTGTTTATTGGTTCACTTCACTGTACATTGAATTACCTCTGCCTGACCGTGCACGTGCGCACAAGCACGGTGACTGCTAAACACACCACTACAGAAATATTGCCACCAACAGGACGAACATCCTGGAGGTGACAAGCAACTAGTAATTAAAAACTATTATTTGCTCACTTGACGGTATCATTCATTAAAGCTCTTTGCGTCTTTTTGCGTTGCAGTAAGCACCGCGTTTTGTCTTTGCGTGTGAACAGGCTGTAACTTTTACACGACTTGATTGGCATGTAGACGCCGGACGTTTTAAAACATTTTATTACACAGGTTTAGAAATGTAGTGTGATTTCTGCCCTTTACAGCACAAAACGCAGCGCTGTGTCAACAATGGATTTTTTAGAAACATTTTTGCCCTTGATCCCCCTCTGGCATGGCACTGTCCAGGTCGTTGCACCCTTTAAACAACTTTAAAATCATTTTTCTGGCCAGAAATGTCTTTTCTAGCTTTTAAAATTCGCCTTCCCATTGAAGTCTATGGGGTTCGCGACGTTCGCGAACCGTTCGCATTTTTGACGCAAGTTCGCGAATATGTTCGCGAACTTTTTTTCCGACGTTCGCTACATCCCTATATATATATATCAAATTTCATAATTTTAAAGTGCACATTCCTTTACAAGAATGCAGTGCAGCTTTTATATTGTACAGACTATGCAGCTGAAATTCCAGTTCACCTCCGTTACACTTGTGAAATTAGCTTCTGTCGAAAACCTGCCATACCAACAGATGGGTAGGATTATAGACAGCCAAGAGACCATATATATGGCTCATCAAATGTACTTGTTAAAGGCAGAAACCCTTGCCAAGAACACGCAAATGGCTATTTAACCAGTGTTTAGTGAAGAATGAGACAGCCATTTTAAAAGAGAACTTTGTTCTTTTCCATTTCTGTTATTTCTGTATGTTACTCTATATGGTACCACCCATGTTGCTATTTCGAAAAATACATCTTGAGTTTCAAAGTTATCTAGCAAATGGATACCAAATTAGTGACCTTACAGTTTTAGGGAAGAACCAATGACCATAATTCTAGCTAAGGATGTTGGGATTTGTACTTCATAGCAAGCAAAGGGCCATGTATTTAATATTCCTGGTCTATATTTTACTGTGCAATATTTCAGCAAAACATGACAATGTCACAGACTATCTTGTGCATCCTTATCCACAGGATAACTAACTTAAAACCGGGACCCTAACAACAACCTCCATTCAACCTCACAAATCTATTGAATCAGCCCTACCTCAAAGATACTATGATGACGTGGTGGTGATGAAGATCGGTATACTTAACAGTGGCGTAACTAGAGTTTGTGGGGCCCCCCTGCAGAGGAACTTTCAGGGGCCCACCCTGCGAGTAAGCTTTGGTGCCCCCTCCATTTATATTAGTCAATGGCAATGACGATATCAAAAACACATTTTTTCTAGGGCCCAACTTATCCTATCCATATGCAGTTCTATTTGACATAATTAAAGTGGATCGCTGCTAGATGGACAAGGGAGGGGCAGAAGGGAAAGGAGAAAAATGGAATTGCTAAAACAAAAAAAAGGTATGAGAACACAAAAGAAAAACAGACAAGCATAAAATAGGGAAGCTGAAGAAAAAATTAGAAAAAGGACAATAGCATGTACAAGGGAAGAAGGAATTAGCAAAACAAGAAAAGTGAAAGCATAATATTAAAGTGCTGGAAGTATGATGAAAGCAGGAAAGGCAATAAATGGGGCAAAGTATTTATGGAGTATTAGAAAAAATGGAAGAGCAAAAAATGAAAGCTAGAACTAAGCAAAAATCAGAACAGGTGAGTAGGAGGTAAAAATGGAGAGAAGTGGGTATGAGGGAATAGAAGGAAAGGAGATAATGTGAATTTAGAGAACCAAAGTAAAGAGCAGAGGGCTAGAATGGGAGGGCATGGGAGATAGGGGTATATTTATCAAAGAGTGAAGTTAGAGATAACCACAGTCTGCTAGAGTGAAATACCGCCTCTCTCCATTCATTTCTATGGGATGTTGAAAGGCGTATTTATCGAAGCGTGAAAGTGAAAGGTCACCTTTTGATAAATACAAATTTAAAAATCCCATAAAAATTAATGGCCTGGCCGGTAAAAATGATGGCTGATCCCAATGTTATCAATAGGGAAAAAAGATAAATATATAGGAAGGCCGCTATTTTTTACCAGAAAAGGTGGAAACCCTAATTACATGTATAATACCCCCTGAATGCATAGCAGGGTGGCACAGAGGCAATTACATGTAAATACCCCCAGAATTCATAGCAGGATGGCAAAGAGTCCCAAATGATACCCACCGAAAGCACATTTATAAAAAAAAAAAAAAAAATAACATCACATTTTCACAGGTAATGGCAGACAACAAGGAAAGAGTTAAGGCTAGAGTTCTCACCGGTCTTCTCCTTATGGGGGGGGGAGAGAATCTGGAAAGCAGACAGCCATAAATTCTTCCCACCCCTCATCAACAGGACCCTGTGTTTAGGCGGGAAGTTTAAATAAGCAAAACGGTAATATGTGATGCAGCTCTTTAGCTGTTTGTCCTGCTGCCTACTTGCTCTCTCAGGACCAGTGGTGTAAAGGAGGCACCCGGGGATGGCCCAGGGCCCTTCAGGACTCGCATGCCCCCCACATTGCGGGGTCTGTGGAGGCCTTAGTTACGCTACTGATACTACATAAAAATGACAATTCTCATGACATAATATACAGTATTAAACTCCTCCCTCTGCATCTGCTGTGGAAAATTATAATGGTTGTAAAGGAAAACCTCTTACATAAATATTTTATGCTATGCCTTACAACCATGTACACTTCTTCATGCAAAACAATACTCATCTTACTATCACAGCCTAGGTGTAAGAATAACAGCAGGGTTAATGTAACATAAGATTAAAATAACCCCACAAATATAATCTAAAGGTTATATGAGGGTAATTCAATCACTGAAACATACTGAATATATCCAAAATCCCCGCAGATCTCTTTCCTACTAAAGATTCAGTGCTTCCAGCCACTATGCTCATTGATGGATGAACAACATGAAGTTTTGATTTTTTCGTGTGGGTGAAAAGTACAAAGAACAATATTGTAATGAAAATAAACCTCTGTAACTAAATTTATTTTACTTTCAATAGCTAAATGCTGATGTGTTATTCCAACCTGCTGTTGGATTGCTTTGAACACTTTTATAGTCATTAAGCATACACATAGGGGCACATTTACTAAGCTCGAGTGAAGGACTCGAAGTAGAAAAACTTCGAATTTCGAAGTTTTCTTTTTTGGGTACTTCGACCATCGAATAGGCTACTTCGACCTTCGACTACAACTTTGACTTCTAACGATTCGAACTAAAAATCGTTCGACTATTCGATCATTCGACCATTCGATAGTCGAAGTACTGTCTCTTTAAAAAAAACTTTGACTACATACTTCGCCACTTTAAACCTACCGAACTACAATGTTAGCCTATGGGGACCTTCCCCATAAGTTTTCTAAGCTTTTTCTGACTGAAGGAAAATCCTTTGATCGATGGATTAAAATCCTTCGAATTGTTCGATTTGATCGATCGATTTTAGGATTTGCGGTAAAAATCCCTCGACTTCGATATTCGAAGTCGAAGGATTTTCCTCAAGGGTCGAATTTGAGGGTTAATTAACCCTCGATATTCGACCCTTAGTAAATGTGCCCCATATATTTTACAATATATTTTATTTTACTAAGGGGCAAATTTACTAAGGGTCGAAGTGAATTCGAAGTGAATTTTTGAATTCAAAAACTTTTTGGGTACTTCGACCATCGAATAGGCCAAAATTAGAATCGAATTGAAAAAACTTTGAATATTCGACCATTCAAAAATCGAAGTACTGTCTCTTTAAAAAGCTTCAAATTCGACACTTTGCCACCTTAAACTGCCAAATTGCTATGTTAGCCTATGGGGACCTCCTAGAACCTAGTTTTTAGAAGTCAAAGTTTTTTCTTTGAACATCGTTCGATCAATAGATTAAATCATTTGAATAGCTATGATCGACCAAATGATTTTAATTCGATCGAAAACAGCTAAATTCAAACAAACAAAAAAACTTAGACTATCAAATTTTCAATCGATGGTTGAATTTCGAAGTTTTAGCACTTCGAAATTCGACCCTTAGTAAATGTGCCCCTAAATGTACATTCATTTTTTAGAATAATCATCATCAATAAGTTTTGAGATGTTCCAGTACTGTACCAGTGGTTTTGGGTGGAAACCCAAAAGCAGATTGCAAACATGTCAAGAAAATATGCTTGTGTTGCATTCTACAAATGGGATTAGAACCCTTATAAAAACATGGAAAATTAGATTTCTATAATGAACATATTCACTATAGTTTGAATCATCATAAAATCCAAAGATTTGGAATATCAGGAATTACCTTGTCATTGAAACTATTAATGGTGATTATACAAAAAGATAAGTTGAAGACAACTTGCCTTAGGCACAATTTACAGTAAATGCTCTCACTAATCCCCTGCAGCCATTTTCAATCCCTAGAGTCTATTTTGCAGTGACTGTGCGATGCTTGAAGAATATTAGGACAAAAAGAAAAGAGTTAATATACCCTTTGTCTGTTTTTATGTCTTGTCAGCCATTTGGGAATGAAGTGCATGGACAAGATTCCCAGGATAATATTTAACACACATTTAAAATTCATTTTTTAGTTAGAAACCATGGTATTTATTTTAACCAGCACATTATTCATCTACTGTTTCCTATATAGTAGGCAGGTAATAATTCTTCGGGTGGCATACAACATTATTGTGTCTTCTAATGATTTGTAGAAGCCTCTGCACACACAATACTGTACACACACCAATTAATTGATGTGTTTTTAATTCTTGATTTCCCCTTAGTATTATTGAGTATGGTTTAAGAACTGAACTTTGGAAGTAGACAAAAAAAGCAAGAAATCGGTTTGATTTTTCGGTGCAAAACTTTCTTATTTTAAGGCTGTCTTGAATACGAATGGCCACTTATTCTATTTTATTTGGATGCATTTAAAGAGAAAATAAACAAATGGTATTAGGAAAAGCAAAAGACCTTGCTGATACATACACCACAGGGAATGAAATTCACTCAGAGTTACTGACTAGGGCACATGAGATTTTATCATTAGCAGCAATGCATTTTTTTTTAGATCCAATTTCCTTACAGCCTAAAAAATGACTGACACATTTTATAGAGACAGAAATGTAAACAGAGGCACGAACATTTGAAGTCAGCAAAACACTAATTTATTTTCAGGCACAAAATAAGTTTACATACAAAAGGTTAGCTTAACTCAAGTATGCTTACAGATGGTGAATACATTGCTCCTTGTAGATAAAGGGACCTCTTATGCCTCTTTCAGAATAACAACGTTTCAATTAAACATCAGGGGCAGAAGATTAAGTGTTATTGACCAGTTAAGTGCCATCAATTCTGTGACTCTACAGAGATCCTTTAACTACAATGTCACTTTATATTCCTTTAATTTACTTATTACATTTTGATTAAAAATGGTTTGTTCTGTTTCATATATCCTGGTCATACAGATGAAGCCATCATGATTTCACATTTTGTCCAGACACCAATGTTTAGTGCCAAGTCCTGCGAAGTACAGTTTTGTAGTTTGGCAAATGTTATGTTACTAGTCTAAAGGGTCTGAATAGAATATTGAATTGAGAAACAAGGCTAGTCTTTTTGTACAAAGAAATTCAAGGTCATATATATATATATATATATATATATATATATATATATATATATATATATATATATATATATATATATATATATATATATATATATATGTGTGTGTGTGTGTTCACATAATAGCCAGCACTCTCGAAAATATATTTCAGCTTGCCTGGGTGCAGTATCTGTATTTGAGAAAGGCCTCAGAGGAGGCCGAAACGTTAGTCTCGTATGTAACAATAAAACTTTTTACTTTCTACATAAGACCTGAGAGTGCAGACCGTTCTTGCTGACTATATATATATATTTGTATATATATATATATATATATATACACAAAGTGCTTTGTAGGGGTCACCACAAGATCCCGGTTGGACAAAGAAAGAGGAAGAGAGGACACACCAGAAGGGGGAGGTACAAACCCAAGAGGGAAACACTCACGGGGGAAACAAATGCGATATTCAATTCAAGTCAACACATCCTTACCCCTGGTGAATTCTCTCTCCTCAACAAAGGCCTTTCATTTATACCCTGTAAAACACCTGAACCAATTGACATCCTGGGGGACATCCATAGATTTCAGCGGAAACTGAAACTTCGGGAGCACTTCAGGCACAAACCTAGAACCACTGCCCCGATCTTTAAAACAGCCAGTAAATTTGACCCTCCAAATACCCCTGCCTCTATACGCACATTCAGCAAAATGTTGTCTAAAGAGATGTCTCAAATAATATTGCATTCCAGACCACACCAGAACTTATCGCCCTTAGGGCTATTCCACACGGGGAGATAGCCTTGCGTTTGCGGTCGCGGCGACAAAGCGCCGCGCCAGTCGCCGCGACCGGCGCAGGCGACAGTTTTGTATGGGCGCCTATGTAAAAACGCCTGTGCTAACCACACGAGTCGATGTGCTTTTCAACAGTCGCCTGAAAATGCCTCGCCAGGCTTTTTCAGGCGACTGTTGAAAAGCGCATCGCCTCGTGTGGTTAGCACAGGCGTTTTTACATAGGCGCCCATACAAAACTGTCGCCTGCGCCGGTCGCGGCGACTGGCGCGGCGCTTTGTCGCCGCGACCGCAAACGCAGGGCTATCTCCCCGTGTGGACTAGCCCTTAGAGAGACAAGCCATCCACACATTGACACATGACAATGACCTGGTCATTCGGCCAGATGACAGGGGAGGCGGGATTGTACTACTGAGCTATGACTATTATAAACAAGAATTACTAAACCAGCTGTCTGACATTTCGACTTACAGCACCTTACCAGGGGATTACACAGCAACTTTTAAACGTGAACTGGACAGTTTGCTGCAGTTAGCACTTTCCATAGGTTGGATAGACCCTGACACACACACGTTTTTATGCTCAGACTTCCCTCGTATTCCCATTATATATACGCTCCCAAAAATACACAAATCCCAGTCTGCACCCCCAGGACGGCCCATCATCTCGGCTAAGGGCTCCCTGTTCCAACCTGTGGCAGAATTTATTGACTATTTCTTATAACCACTTGTCACTAAAATGCTCGTTACGGGCATATACCCGTTATGCCACACACGTAATCAGAACCCTTAAAGCACTGGGGGAATTACCAGATAACTACTTACTAGAGACAATGGACGTAAAAAGTTTATACACAGTTATACCCCATGACCTAGGCATTCATGCCTGCAGGATAGCACCTGAGACACGCACAGACAAACCGACAGAATTCCTACTACAGTTGTTAGAATTAACACTAACTAGGAACTACTTTAGATTCGAAAATACCTTTTATTTACAGGTATCTTACACTACATTGACGATTTGATGTTTATTTGGAAGGGCGATTCTGTGCCCCTGCTAAACTTTGCGGAAAAACTCAATACACTTGACAACCCTATCAGACTGACACAGAATTTGGATAACCATAGCATTAAGTTCCTGGACCTATTTATATTTAAGACAGAACAGGGCTTAGGTACCAGTCTGTATATGAAACCAACTGATCGTAATACAATCTTGCATGCTAACAGCGAACAACCACCAGCCACTTCCAGAGCCATCCCATACTCACAATTCTTACGGACTATACGCAACAACAGTAATCCTCAAAAGACACGGTTACTAGGGATGGGTGAATTTGACCCGTTTCGTCAAAAATTTGCTGTCGACGACGCCCATTAAAGTCTATGGACGGCAAAACAATGTCGTTGCGCAGCAAATTTTTTTTATTGGCGTCATTTTTGCGGTGAAACAAGGCGAAAATTCGCCCATCCCTAACTGTTTCAACTTCAAGAGACATTTACACGTTTTCTAGACAGGGGCTATAATGAGGATCTCTTACACCAGCAGCTGCAGAGGGCCCTAACACATACTCAGGCGGACTTGATAAGTGAAAAACCGCATGTTACTAAATCAGAGAAAACACAGTTCATTTTCACCACCACATACTCACATCTGTCCAAGGACCTAAAGAAGCAAAAAAATTGGCCAATTATTGCCATGGAAGAAACACTTTCCCTACACCATGCCCAAGCACCTATGTTTGACCACAGCAGGAATCGTAGCCTGAAAGATATCCTGGTTAAAACTGACTTTGTGAACAGAACTAAGGAAGCCCTGAATTGGCTCTCGGGTCAACAGAATTTGGGGTGCTACCGGTGCCCTGACTGTACGATGTGTAGATCTATGCTTACTGGCAAAGACTTCCCCCACCCACATACTGGAAAACGCATAAAAATACAGTATCGCTTGACTTGCACCACATCGTTTGTGGTTTACATTGTAACTTGCCCGTGTGGCCTCTATTATGTAGGCAAAGCCACTACACAACTGAAGGATAGGATCGCAAACCACTGGTCAGCTATAAGTAAAGCCCTAAAAGAAAAAACCTCTAAACAACCTGAGGCAAGACATTTTCTACAAATGGGCCACATCCTACCCACTTTCCATTGTATGGCAATCGATCACCAACCTCCTCTGGCGAGAGAGGGCAACAGAGATTTGGCCCTCCTTAGATGGGAGTCGAGATGGATATATCGCCTAGACAAAGTAGCTCCCCGTGGATTGAATGAACCCCCCCCCCCCTTGGATGCCTTATCTGAATCCTTGGATTGAACTTTTATATGGGGATAGCTTATATCACTAAGTACATAACTCTGGACAATGGCGATATTGATACATTTGTAGTTATCTTTACCTGTTTCAGCTTTATGATTTCTATCGCAACATTTCTTTGTGCTTCATCCATCCGTTAACCCCCATCTTTCCTATTGTTCATGTGCTGTCCTGTTATTTGTGTTTTTAACCCTACGCAGTACTGGGGCACCAGACCGACCAGTAGCCACTAGACTCCTATGTGTTCCCATACACGACGGGTCCTAGCAGCACAGTAGCATGTGGGTTGTGGTCAAAGTACTCTGTGTACCTGATAGCTGCCCACTCCTTGCCGGAGTGGCGCAGTGCCAGGCATACCATCCCCCACCGCAAGGTGGAGTACTGATGTGTACCAACAGTAATCCTTTATCCCAATGACAGGCCTGGAGTTTATTTACCCTCTAGTTCTTTAAACTTTCATGCAGCGACACTGAGAATCGCTTTGACAGTGATCATGTCCTGAAAATCACACACTCCATGGCTGGGCTGGGTAAGTGACATGCAGAACCGTTTGGACAGCGGTCGTGTCTTAATTACTGTACGCTCACTGAGATGGTTATTCGCCAAAAGCACCCGATAATGCAGAAGTACAGAGACCTGGTAGAAGCACAGTATACACCCACCGCTGCTCAGTGATAGGTCGCCAGGCCCGCCTTTGACACGCACTGACAGTTAGAGAAGGAGTCGGTGGAGTGGCCTTTATACTGACACTGTGCACTCACAGTACTGCACTCTTGTTTTCTTTTTGTTTTCTTTTTCTCTTAATCTTTTTTGTGCATTTCACCCTGCTGTTATACCTTTCCCTATGTGCCTTTTAGATTATATCACTGGCTAATAGATTTGAGCACTTTCACTGTCACCTGTATGGTTGCCTAGCAACAGATTTTGGCACCATTTCAAGGCTTTATTACCTCTGGGGGGTTGTGGGTGCTGGATGTTTGTTTGTTTTTGCTCCTGACGAGGCTTAATAATGAAACATTTTTTTGTTTTTTCACTAAAACCGTGTGAGTGCCGCAATCCTTGTTCACTGCTTATTTCCCATGCTGGCACCCAGGTATTAATTTTGTCTATGGAGTGCACCATTCCTTTGGTTATATATATATATATATATATATATATATATATATATATATATATATATTTATATATATATATGTGACCAGTCATGCATTCTGTAGTTCACATAATATTATATACAATTAGTTTTATGCATACTAAAAACCGAATACTAGCTATTATTTTAAATATATGACAAATAGAAAATGAGAACCAATAATATCTTCCAGGTTTTATACTAATACTGGCAGTACTTGATTTTCCAAATCAATTTCTTTCAATAATAGGGAATAGAAAAGATGGGACAATGCTATCATTGTGTTGAATGGAAGAGTGTCACTTACTTTTTCTATTGCCAAGTACGTACTTAGTACACATATTGTAGATTAGAGATGTCGCGAACTGTTCGCCGGCGAACTTGTTCGCGCGAACATCGGGTGTTCGCGCTCGCCGGAAGTTCGCGAACGTCGCGCGACGTTCGCCATTTTGGGTTCGCCATTGTTGGCGCTTTTTTTTGCCCTCTCACCCCAGACCAGCAGGTACATGGCAGCCAATCAGGAAGCTCTCCCCTGGACCACTCCCCTTCCCTATAAAAACCGAAGCCCTGCAGCGTTTTTTCACTCTGCCTGTGTGTGCTGAAGAGATAGTGTAGGGAGAGAGCTGCTGCCTGTTAGTGATTTCAGGGACAGTTGAAAGTTTGCTGGCTAGTAATCGTTTTGATACTGCTCTGTTATTGGAGGGACAGAAGTCTGCAGGGGTTTGAGGGACATTTAAGCTTAGGTAGCTTTGCTGGCTAGTAATCTACCTTCTACTGCAGTGCTCTGTATGTAGCTGCAGTGGGCAGCTGTCCTGCTTCTGATCTCATCTGCTGACTGCTGCAATAACAGTAGTCCTTGTAAGGACTGCTTTTATTTATTTTTTTGTTGTTTTACTACTACTACTACTACTACTACTATAAGAGCCCAGTGCTATTAGTCTAGCAGTGTTGGGGAGTGGGACTGGTGTGCTAATCTGCTGCTCCTAGTAGTTCAGCAGCACCAACTTTAATTTTTTTTTTTTAATATTCATTTTTTTTTTATTTTACTTTTTTTTATTTTACTACCGCTGTAGTAGTGTATAAGTTGACCTTTTAGGCATTATTTGCCCTGTAGGCATTATTTGCACACTGTTTTCTTCAACCCGCCATCGAGCTGTGTGACCTTGTTCACATTCTGTCTAAATATCCATAATATTACCGTCTCCAGAAAAAACACCGGAGTCACTTTTTTCAAGCAGCCATAATATATTTTACGTAATCCGTATCCACCGCTGTAGTAGTGTATACGTTGGCCTTGTAGGCATTATTTGCACACTGTTTTCTTCAACCCGCCATCGAGCTGTGTGACCTTGTTCCCATTCTGTCTAAATATCCATAATATTACCGTCTCCAGAAAAAACACCGGAGTCACTTTTTTCAAGCAGCCATAATATATTTTACGTAATCCGTATCCACCGCTGTAGTAGTGTATACGTTGGCCTTGTAGGCATTGTTTGCCCAGTTTTTTTGGCCGCAGCCACTGAAGCACAGAGGCCAGAAAAAATATGCCATATAAATGCTGAAAATAGTAATTTTTTGCCATACGTTGACTCAACGTATATGGCAAAAAATGACTATTTTCAGCATTTATATGGCATATTTTTTCTGGCAACTGTGCTTCAGTGGCTGCGACCAAAAAAATGCATATTTTCTGCATTTATATGGCATAATTTTTCTGGCCTCTGTGCTTCAGTGGCTGCAACCAAAAAAATTTATATTTTCAGCATTTATATGGCATAATTTTTCTGGCAACTGTGCTTCAGTGGCTGCGTCCAAAAAACTGGGCAAACAATGTCTACAAGGTCAACGTATGGCGAAAAATTACTATTTTCAGCATTTATATGGCATATTTTTTCTGGCAACTGTGCTTCAGTGGCTGCGTCCAAAAAAACTGGGCAAACAATGCCTACAAGGTCAACGTATGGCAGTTGTTTAAAGAGAACAGTAGATTACTAGCCAGCAAAGCTACCTAAGCTAAAATGTCCCTCAAATCCCTGCAGACTTCTGTCCCTCCAATACAGAGCAGTATCAAGCAGATTACTAGCCAGCAAGCTTACTATCATCTGTCCCTGAAATCACTAACAGCTCTCCCCCTACACTATCTCTTCCAAGCACACACAGGCAGATTTTTCAGATACATTTTTGCCCTTGATCCCCCTCTGGCATGCCACTGTCCAGGTCGTTGCACCCTTTAAACAACTTTAAAATCATTTTTCTGGCCAGAAATGTCTTTTCTAGATGTTAAAGTTCGCCTTCCCATTGAAGTCTATGGGGTTCGCGAACCGTTCGCGAACCGCTCGCATTTTTGCGCAAGTTCGCGAATATGTTCGCGAACTTTTTTTCCGACGTTCGCTACATCCCTATTGTAGATGAGCGTAGAGCATAAAATCAAAAGTTAAATAGAATATGATACTGTTTCCTACTTTATTGAGAGATTTACAAGTTCTTACTTTTGTGTTTATTCGCCACTACAACTATTATAACTATAATCATACATACATGGGAGTGTCCCACCCAATCTTGCTTTATTTTCTTTACTATTAACATATTTAAAAACACATTTGGGATAATTTTACTCCATACTGCCATACCAATTTCATTACTTTGTGCATGACTGGTAGCCTTTTTGCATGCTTTACTGACCTCTTTGTACCTAATAAAATTTGTAGCTTTCCCAACTAAAGGGAATGCAAGTTTTTTCCTTTGCCTTTAAAAGGCAAAAAAAAGCTATGTCTTTCCTAGCTTACAAGGGTAAATACGATATGTATATTTGTTAAGCAGCTTCTATAGACTATTTTTCTTCTGTGTTTAACCCTGTGAAAAGTCTTTCACAGTTAATATGTTGCAGAGATATCCTTATACGGTCAAGGTGTAAAATGTCTAAAATTTAATGTATTAGTTACTCCTTAAAGAGTTGCCTCTGCAACATAATCTTAAAAAAGACCATGTTATGATCACTATTCCCTAAATGCTTACAAAATGGAAATTCTAGAGATGAATGACAGAAACTTTTCTAGTAGGTTCCTGAACTACGTGAAACAAAAAAATTTTTGATAAAGGGCATATAGCTTGCCGAAACGTCGCTGTACTGATGTATTGAAACTTAATAAACACTTTTGCAAAGTTTTGTGTTCCACTTCATTCCATATCCAGTTTGTTTCAATTACATCTGCAAAATTTACATTTTCTCTAAGTAAATATGCCTTTCCAACATATCTGTGTCAAAAAATGTTATTGCATTAGGTATCTACCGAACCTTTAGAAATATATATCTGAAATATTCCTTATTATCTCTGCCACATGAGACACATAAAAGGTATGTAGGCAAAGACACTTTTCCCCTCTTTTATTTAAACATTGTTTGCTAACTCATCAGCTTTGCTCCGGATTTTGCAGTTGAAAAGAACCGCAGCTCATCCTGTTATAAGGTGAATTGGGAGTTCTCAATTCTGAAAATACTTGACTCTCCAGAGCCTCCTAGGTTTCAGATGAAAAAGAAAAAGTACTTTAATGGTTTATTTCCTTATCATATCATAATGATCATCATAATGATCAATCAAATACTTCTGGAGAGATTTTGGTTGCGAAACAAGCAATACAGAAAATAGAAAGGACGTGAGAAAAAACTCTCATATATAAATGTGTTTGAACATGCCCAGAAAATATTGGATATGCTCAAAAATCAATGTCTACATAGAAAGTGAAAATTGAATAAGGAATAGTCAGATGGTGTCAGTGAGATGAAGAAAATCTGCAGCATTGCCTTTAGAGCTACAATTTATTCCCTATGAGCAACAGCTGACAGATATACTCTTGTCAGCTCTATTCTGGGATTGGACACAATCCGATACAGAAGAACTGTAATAAGCATGTGTAGGCAGAAATACAGAGAACTGCACACTCTCGAAAAAGAGAGGTAGACAATAATATTTCCATCCCACTAAGGTAGATTGCAAATGCAGAAATGTAGGGAATATTTGTCTATGAACATAATAAACCCTGATTAGTTACCATCTATTTAAGTAAAAATAAACATGGGTATATGATCAATTTCATTTGAAACCATTGGAAAATCTATTATCCCTCCAGAACTACATCTAGTGCTCCCTATGCAACTTCCCCCTATCCCTGTACCTAAGCTGAGAAAAGGGGTTTTGACAGCCGCCGTATCTGCCCTGCAACTAAACTGGTTACTGGGATGGAAGACTTGAATTAAGAGGGTAGACTGTCAAGGTTGGGGGTTGTTTTCTCTGGAAAAAATGCGCTTGCGAATGGACATGAGTACACTTTACAAGTACATTAGAGGACATTATAGACAAATAGCAGGGGACCTTTTTATGCATAAAGAGAATCAATGCACCAGAGACCACCCCTTTAGACTAGAAGAAAAGAACTTTCATTTGAAGCAACGTAGGTGGTTCTTCACAGTCAGGACAGTGAGGTTGTGGAATGCACTGCCGGGTGATGTTGTGATGGTTGATTCAGTTAATGCCTTTAAGAATGGCTTGGATGATTTCTTGGACAGACATAATATCAAAGGCTATTGTGATACTAAACTCTATAGTTAGTATAGATATGGGTATATAGAATTTATGTGAAAGTATGGAGGGATGTGTGTATGGATGCTGGGTTTTCATTTGGATTTGATGGACTTTGTCTTTTTTCAACCCGATTTAATTATGTAACTATGTAACTATGTATCTGGCAGCATCACATCCAGCAGAAGTAGCATGCACATTAGAAATTGATCTGGAAGTAGACTTTTTCAATGCTGTGAAACTGCAAACCGGACAAAAATTAGTCATATAAGATGGACACCAACCCTGCTGCACTACCCTGCATTGTTGGTTTAGGTATGTGGCAAGTGTGGTGGGGGGGGCAATAGATGTGGTTTCGGAGAAGGCTCGTTCTGTGGAAGGCACTTTTAAATAATTGTTAACATGGATTTCATTCTGTTTTAACAAGTGGAACACTATTTTTGCCAATACAAACTTCAGTATAATATGGGTAACACAGGACTCTGCAGAGACTTTCTATACATTGGTGAAAGGGATCACAGTGTCCCACAATAATATGGACACCAGTGGAAGCACCAGTTGGAAGCATTGTATATAAAAACAGATGGAGTAGATGATGCATTAATCAGATCTTATTTAAGTGATTGGTTTTTTTTAGTTAATGAAGACAAACATTAAGTATTTTTTGGTTTCTTTTTACAAATAACTAAACTTGGAGCTTAAATTCATTCACAGTCTGAACAGGGACTTTTTTGATTTGATGTTAATTTGAATGTCTTTTAGTTATGAAGGCTATTCTCTATTTTTGCCTTTTTTCTTTAAGCATTGAAGCACTGCAGGTCTTTGTTTCAACCTGGTTTGAATTACACTGTGACAGGTCTTGGTTCAGTCTCATACTGGGTTCACTTTTCCATTAAAGTATAAGAATGATTTTATTTCAGCAGAGAAGAAGCATAATACAAATACGTACAACAGATAAATCTGGCAGTCTGTGCAGAATATTTTAGATCCATTTGTTTAACTATGCTACAACAAAATGGGATTCGTTTGTCCTTGTGGCTAAAGGCTGTCTCTCATTTTATCCAAATAATGCAAATTTTTCAAAATGATTGCCCTTTTATCTGTAATACAGTAAAACAGTACCTTGTACTTGATCAAAACTAAGATATAATTAATCCTTATTGGAAGTAAAACCAGCCTATTAGGTTTTTTAATGTTTACATAATTTTCTAGTAGACGTATGGT
Source organism: Xenopus laevis (assembly GCF_017654675.1). NCBI lineage: Eukaryota > Metazoa > Chordata > Amphibia > Anura > Pipidae > Xenopus > Xenopus laevis. Next base: position 108,790,814 of record NC_054374.1, on the reverse strand, counting down.
ATAAAGAGCCAAATTACGGAAGGATCTGCTTCCGGAAAGCCCCAGTTTGTGAGAATTCTGGATAACTGGTCCCTTACCTGTAATTTAATTTTGGGGAGTGATTAGAAGGAAGATTAACTCACTTGCTCACAACTTCCTATGATATTTTAATTGTGGCTGCAAAGGCTTTTTATTGCATATATGATGGGATTATTCAAATATACAGAATTTTGGGAAAGTGCCTTTGATTGCATAGAAAAAATTAATGCCCTCCAATGGTCTCTTGATCCAGGCATTGCATTTTGGGATTTTCCCTCCTTAAATGTTTGAGTAAAATATATATATAACACATCTTCTTTGCTTATAGGATTGCTCTAGCAGGAGATATAAATCTACAGAACTTCCTACAATCTTTAAATTTTAATCAGAAATAAACACTTATACAAATTCTGTTTTGCTAAGACACAGGATCCTGGGAAAAAAACACAAAATTAAGTAAGCAATGGAGATCCTTTTCCGGCTCTACCAGCTGGACAAACCAGCAGCCTTACACATTTCTGGACCCTGTACAATATATTTTACGGGATATTTTCCCTGCAACCTGTCAAATTGTCTGTCACAATTTTAGCTTTAATTTGTACATTTCTTTTCCTTGCCAAAAGTGAAACAGTTCTTCTATTTCTCCATTCCTATTCTCTTTTTCCTTGTTTTCTTCTCTCTCCTTAAACTCTGTTCCCTCTCCTCCTCCAACAGATATAATGAATATTTATTTAAACAAACTATTGTTACATTTTGAAACCTAATAAAATGCTAATTACAAAGAAAGCAGATACCTTTAAGTGAGCTGAAGGGGTGTATGGCAGGAGAATATAGAAAAGAGAAACCTAGCTGCTGTGTTCATAGACAGTATACAGCTGCATATCTTGGTATACCAGATAAGATAACATTTACTAAACTTTAAAAAAGGACAATATTCTTTTAATTGACAAGGCATACAGTATAGTAGTTTATATAATAAATACATGAGAAAATTCAGGATTATTAACAATATAAATATTGCACTGTGTAAAGCACTGGTGCTACAGTATATTAATTAAGTCACCAGATATGCTTATGGTTAACAGTTAATAAATAAGAAAAGAGAACCTTCAACATTGTTAGACGTATTTGCTAGGAGACAATGAAATCATACTAAGTGGATATTTCTTTCCTTCAGGAGAAAATCAACCTAAGAAACAGAAGGAAGCTGGTTTAGCCACTACTAATTAAAATGTTAATAATCATTACAATGTCTTGGACCTAGTTCTCCTTGAGGGCAAAAAGTTGACAATTTGAACAAATCATTCAGCACAAGCTGTCTGAAAGTATTATGCAGTATATTTCCAAGACGTGGCTTAAATTACATAATGCAAAATAATATTTCATTTTTTTTTATCGGAAGGAAGCATAATAAATGTAATAATTAATTTGGACTCCTACACAATAGCAGTGATAGAGATCTGACATCAGCAGTCTGTATAAAAACTTAATTTGGCAGTGACTCCACAATCCTAGTTTATAACAGTCTCATGCCAGACTGTTTCTCAGGTACCTGTACTAACAAGTTGGAAGAGCAAAAAAATAAAAATAAAAGGGTAATTCCACTTCCACTTTTCCCAATGTATTTCTGCAATATTACTGGATGATATACAAATGGTGGCAAAGGGTGCAAAGTGCAAAAAAGGGGCAAGGTTTCCATGTTTTTCACATTTTATACCCCTCCACAGGTGCCTGCATTTTTGAGGGGTGAGCTGGGGGTGGCATGGTGCTGACTCCCTTCCTGCACCCTAACATGAAATTCAATAGGGGACAGGGTGCAAATTAGCCCCACTGCCTGCCATATGTACATGTATTTTTATTACATTGCCACCAGAATAAAAGGCATACTAGATGTTGTGTTTAAGCAGTTTAAGTGCCGAATATTCATAAAATTAAAATAGACTTTGTCAAACAGTTCTTTTTTTATCCTGCTACTCCAAATATAATTCTTGAAGTGACAAGAAAAGCTACATTTAGCCACAGAAATGTGATGTGACACTTTTTCATTCCGAACTGTATAAATGCAGGTGATCTAAGAATGTTTACAGACAATTTTATATAATCTTTTCTGGTTTACATTCCAGTTGCTAAGAATATGTTATTACATATTGTGCAATGTATTATTTTTCTCTTTGTGGCTCTCAATTTATTATAACTTAAAAACACCTCTTAGCTATAAATACATAATCCAGGGATATCATATTTGTTGTGACTATTCAGCTGCTGTAAATTAGATTTCCCAGTGCTCTTCCCTTATCTCTACAGCAAGGTCCAGGGCCTGTCAGTTCTGCTATCTCTTGAAGTTATAATTAGTGTGCTCTGTTGTCAGTGTGTGCTCTTTATAAGCTTATTATTAACACATAGCTGTCCATAAGGATTATATCCTTATGTTGACATCAAAACACACTATTTATATCTTAAAGAGATAGAAGCACTCCAATATAGAGGTAGTCGTATCACATTCTGGGTTTGTATTCGGTCAATCAATTCTTGTAGCCATCAAATAAAACTTGACTTTATTGATTCCAAACATATAGCAGGGCATGGAGAGGACAGCTTGAGTTTTATTTGATGGCAACCGGGTTTGATTGTTCGAATACAAACCAATGATGTAATTAGACATTGATATGTTTACACTACGCAAGTCATTCAGACACACAGCAGCACTGGCAGAACCACTAACATCAACACACGTTACTCACAGCACCAACAAGAGCACTGGAAGCACCAACCAGAAATGCTTCAAATAAAAATCTGTCATTGATAAGTAGTTTGAGCTCTTCTGTTGGCACTGCAGTAAGACCTTCTACTTGCAGCTCATCTGTGGCACTTCAGTGTGACCTTGACTAACAGTGTACGCATATTAGTATCTATCTAGTGTCATGTGACAGGTAAGATGTCTGATAAGTTTGGGACACAAAGGGGGTCTAGTGCTAGGAGTCAAGCATGAAAGTGAATGTGTGAGTACTTAGGAAGTTGTGAATGACTGTGAAGAAGTTAGATAGTTGAGTGTCTGGGGTGGCGGGAGCAACAGCAAAGCTTTAGGGAAGCAGAAGGGGGGTTCAACCAGAGATTTGTGCATAACAGTGCTGGAGATCCAAAAACTGTGCAATTATACATTTTTTACCTCACAGCTGCTATTTTATAAAAAAGAAAAAAAAAACTAACAATTAAAATTTGTCAGGCTCTGCTGGGGTTTGAACCTGTGACCTCCTGGTTACTGTCTGCTTGCCCTAACCACCAGGAGAGGAGAGCAGCTAGCAAGTTCTTGTTTGCTCTTCTGCTGGGTCTCAGGTTTAGCCATTTCATCCAGCATCCTTATTGGTGGGTTAGGGTCAGACAATCAGGGCTGACCCTGCCCTATATAACGCCAGCAGCCTCCTCACCACCAGGGCCTGAGCATTGGTCTTACTGAGCACTGAAGTATGGTCCCTAGCTCTGACCCCTGACTGTACCTTGCCTTGGCTGTACCTTACCTTGCCTGTACCTTACCTCGCCGGTACCTTACCTTGCCTCTTCTAGTTTCTATACTGTTTCTGTTTCTGTTCCTGCTCCAGCCCTGTCTGTCCTGCTCTATTCCAGTCCTGCTTTGCTTAGTCCTCTCTGTACGTCTGCACCATCCTGTTCTGTCCTGCTCTGCCTAGTCCTGTCTCTATGCCCACACTATACTGTCTCTTTGACCTCATCACTCTGATCTAGTCATTTTCTCTCCGTGTTCTGTGTGCACAAACAGCTCCTACCTTTCCTACCTCTGCCTCCTCAGTGACCCTTACTAAAATGTAAATTTCACCTTGGAATTCTGTGCACTTGGCTTGCAACCTTGTGCTCTTATATGGTAATGCAACTATCTGTGAATTTTAGCAGGGGGTATATTACACTCTGCATATGCAACATTTCAAAAGAAGGCTAGACATCTTTTACCTAAAGCCACCCTTTTGTAAAGCCAGGTCAGAAGCTAGAGACTGCAGTCCAAGAATGTATGCAAATTGTTTATACATATTACCTGGCCCAGCAATAAAAATATATACGGCAGCTAATTGTAAGTATTAGGACCTCTTGGGTAATATAAGATATAATTTTCAGCTCTGCATGGATGTGGAAACATACTGTATGTGTTAAACGAGCTACTAACTAGTATGCGCCGTTTGTGAAATGTGGATAAAGCAGGTAAAATGGTTCAGACGTTTCAGATATGGTTTAATAAGTGCATCATCTGTAAACTGTAGTTCTTCAATAACATTAGGGTTGGTCATATTATTTTAGAAATAAACATCTACAAGTATCAGAGAACTCATTTACTAGAAAGGCACAAGTTTTTTTGTCCACAATAATGTCTCATTTTATGAAGGCGTTGATTCTGTCTAGAGAATTACCTTCAATTTTCCAACAAATTATCTAACAAGTAGGTGGGGTTTTGGTTGGTTCAAGGGTATTTGGTCAGAACTGACTGGAGACACAGTCTAATATGTCTTATTTTTCTTTCAGTTTTCTAATATTGATAAGTATGAGGTTGTTTTACCATCAGTGATATCCCTGGACATTAACTATCAAGCTTGCTTATATAGATTTTTTACCCCAGTAAGCCATTTGGTAAATGAGAACCAACTTGAACCTACAAATAAAAAATTAACAACATTTATAGTAAGCATTGCAGTTAAGAAGATAAATAACACTCAAGCAGTCACAGATGTGACAAATGACCTACAGTCATTACTATTTCAGTTTTATGGGATTTCCGTCATATTTTGGTGAAGAATGAAAACAGAGTTTACCACAATTATTACATAAATCAACATAAAATTGCATCAATTTTTATTCACTCAAAAGACCCAGATAAATGGCTTGAAATTGTGGAAATCATAAAACATTTTAGCATCCACAGAGAAGGACAAACAAGACATCACTCTTACTGGGCAGAACAAAAACTGTAGCAACAAGGTAGACATATAATAAGGTTTATAAATAAGTGCATACTTTTTTTAAGAATCTTGGGACAAATGAGAGAGATAGAGTTGAATATACAAAAATTATGTTACAACTGGCATTACTCAGACCTGGTAGAATGAATGTGACTGGGCTGTGAATTTAGATTATAATTGCATAGTTGCTTTGAGCTAAAAAACTGAAAAGTCCATCAATTTCTAATCCCCCAAATTACACTATTTGGTATTTGGTTAAACTATGACCATTTCTATCTCTATTTTTTTTTTTTTTATGCCATTTCTAAGTCATGCTTGTACTTAATAAAGACTGACACTCTACAGTCATCTGTGAGCTTAGGGTTAAAAAAATGGCTTCCACTTTTCTTTGGCAATTACCTCCAATGGGTTCTAACCTGCAGTGTAGAGAAGTTAGATTATACTGTAATTTGGATCATCATTACAATAAATCAGCAAAAAAAAATATTTAATTAAATCAACCCAAAAGAATAGTTGTGCCACTAATGTGGATGCATACAAAGTACTGTTTTATTATTACAAAGAAAAAATAATAATTTTTAAGAATTTTAACTATTTGCTTAAAGGAATTGTTCAATATAAAAATAAAAACTGGGTAAATACAGTAGGTTGATTTTGGTGCAAAATAAAAATGTTTCTAATATAGTTATTTTTTTATTTTGCACAGTCTATCTATTTACCCAGTTTTTATTTTTACACTGAACTGTTACTTAGTCCTGCTGGAGGTGCTCTTCCCTTTCGGGTTAAGGATCCCACATCTGAATTTATAGAACTAAAACCTCAAAATATCTTCTATAAATATTTTCTCATTATATAAAACCAGCACACAGGGTTAAAAGGAACTCATTAAATGATTATAGTGCGGACAGTCATGACATTCAGATCCTTGTTAAAATATTAAGATTATTATAAGGAGAGTTGTAAGAAACAGCATTTAACTGCTCCAGATTATAATTGTTCATTTACACTTTAATGAATAAATTAGTATGCTGCATGAGTTCTGTCTAACAGTCATGGCAATACATACATAGATATATGCTGTAATGATTCTCATTATCAGCATTGGAGTGGCAGTTAGAAAAATTGTTGCTGTAACAACAACTGCCTTTTTTAATCAAAGCTCTATGTTTCTATACCCAAATTCTTCTGAAATTTAAAAAAAAAAAAAATACTGACAATGTGGAGTGTGGCAGTAAGAAGGATTGCTTGATTTACTCATTTCTAAACAAAATCTGGTGGAAAATTAGAAAAAGTACCTCAATTCGAATAAAGGGATATTGTCATGGGAAAACATGTTTTTTTCAAAATGCATTAGTTAATAGTGTTGGTCCAGAAGACTTCTGCACTAAAATCCATTTTTATAAAGAGCAAACAGATTTTTTTTATATTTAATTTGAAATCTGACATGGGGCTAGACATATTGTCAGTTTACCAGGTGCCCCCAGTCATGTGACTTGTGCTCTGATAACCTTCAGTCACTCTTTACTGTTGCACTGCAAGTTGTAACTGTTCCCTGAAACTGAAAGTAGAAAAACCTTTTAAATAAATACATCATATAAAATGCCCAAAGCATTTCAACCTAGTAAGGTCTTTATCAGTGGAAAAAAGTGGCAGAAGGAGAAATAATCAAAATTTCATCATTAACATGCCTCACTACAGTCTTCACATACCTATTACTCCCGTCCTTGAAAAGCAAAGTGCTGAGCTGTTTGGTTGATTACAGCTTCCTGCTTCTTCTCTGCACGATCAGCCTCTCTCCCCCTCCCTTCAGAAAGAGCCTTGACGCTTGGCGATATGCACATGCGCACTTTCTAGTAGTTAATCTTGAGCATGCGCATTAAAGGACAACGAACGGTTAACAAACATGCTGGGTCACTTTGTGATGCTGTGTAGCCCGCCCACCAGCCAATAGGAATCGGTGTGCCTAGTCTCCATGGCGACGCTGGATTCCTTTCCTTACACAGAGCCACGCAGGGAGCTGTATATTATCCCAAGAGCTGTGAGTTGGTAACATTTTTAGTTCAGGGAGCTGTATATTATCCCAACAGCTGTGAGTTTGGAAACAGTTTTAGAGCTGCAAGGACACGAGTGCCGAGGTCCGAGAAGTGCAGTGAATATATAATTATATGTTAATGAGGACGCGCACCTGGGTTCCTTTAGTAAGATGGTGGCTCCGTTTTCTTAAACAGTCTGCAACTTCAGAGCTATCTTTTATTAAGAAAGTAAATGTGTTTTGGTTAAATACTTAAACATAGAGATTCTGGAGGGGCATATGAGTTCTACAAAATGGGACAAGAAGTAATGTTTGCCTTTCGTTCTCCTTTAATCATTCCATGTATATGAGGACTAAAATCCAAGGAACGAGTGGCGTTTGATGCCACTTCCTTTTGCATCGCCCAAGGCAGGAAGGGCACTACTGTCCACAGGAGTAATGGCATGTACTGTATATGCATTCCAAATGTGTTATTGTGCATTTGTAAGAAGACCACAGGTCAATAGTGAAAGTGTATGGGGAGCTTATGTAACTATTTCAGGTTATGCTTACACAAGGGCCACGCTACCATTATGCAATTAAATGTATAAGAAGTCACAGTACTCATCACAAGTGCAATCAATTGTTTAGTTAGCTAGTGTTATCACAATGAACAATATTTCGGGACCTCCCTTCCTAATATGTTTGAGTGCCCTAAAAACATCCTGTACAGTCTCCACAAGTTGGATGCATATATTTCTTTTGATGCAGATGTGCTTTTCACATATATAATTTGTAGATGCAAACTTCTACAGTCATGCTCTTACTGGAACCGGTACAATAATCAGCCCTCACTAACACTGATCTATGACCAAGACTGACAATCAATCAAAGCTAGAAATGACAGTACATGTAAGAACAGTGGTGCAAGCAACAAAGCTCTGGAATACAAAGAGATATACACAAGCAAAGTGGCAAACAAAGACATTAGACACTAATACATGAAGAAACACGTATGTGCATTTTAGCTTAATCTATCCGTCAATTGGCTACTTTTCTGCTCTAAATTCTCGTAATAGCAAGATTCTTCCAAACCAGAAAGTAGTGAGATTTCCCTCAGCAACAGTCTGCAAGACAACAGTCAGTACTGTTCTAATTTTCCTATCAAGGGCACAGTGAAGAAGTTACAAATTACCTCTTCATTGCTGCACCATGTTTTTCTGCCTTTTGCATACCTTTGTAATAACGCGGGTTGTACAAGGGCTTTAAAATACCCCCCTGTTCTTTGTGTCAAATAAAGGGGCAGATTTACTACGTGTGCTGGAGGGGCATATTTTAAGCATTCTACATGTGCAGGAGTTAATTGCTATTACTAAATTGTGGAGGGGCCGTCCTCCTATACCCCAAGCACCGTGTATAATCAAGTGGAGAGGCCAGGTGTGCAGGTGCAATCTACTGCCTAACAAATGTAAAAAGAACAAAAATTTTGCCAAAATGTGTAAAACACAAGATGTTTAGGACATTGATGTAGTTTGAAATGAGGATTTGTGTAATTTATCCATAGAAATGGTAACTGCAACTAGTCAATTTGCATTCATAAATGCAATAGCAAAAGATCATCCTGACCAGGTTTTCACTGAAATAGAAGTAGGAAACAAACATTCACTGATAAAGTTCAAACTGGATACAGGTGCACAAGTAAATGTGATACCTTTAAATATATTTAAACAAAAAAGGTTCTCAGAACCACTCAGGCAACCAACCACAAGCTGTATGGATATGAGAGAGAACACCTAGATTTGAAAGCTATTTGCATTTTGCACTGTACCTATAAATGTAATATACAGAAGCTGCAAATTTATGTTGTCAAGACTATGGCTAATCCTGTTTTGGGACTTAGGGCCTGTCTATATTTAAAGCTAATTCAGCTGCTATTATTAGGGGCACCTGATAAAATCTGTTTTGATATTCGTAATGAATACAAAGATGTATTCCATGGACTCTGGCATTTTCCAGGAGAGTACAAAATTCAGGTTCAACTGTACATGCTCCCAGTAGTCCTTAAATAAAGACCTCAAGGAAGGTACAGCTTTACCAGTCTACCATTTGGAATTCACTCAGCTCAGGAAGTGTTCCAAAGAAAAGTTGATGAAACATATGCAGGTCTTCAGGGTGTTGTTGCTTATGTGCATAACACATGAGAGCTTAAAAATGTAAAACAGAGCACTGGATATATTCTACTGGCCAGACATGAATGCACAAATAGAGAAAATTATACTTACATGTCCACTTTTTTTACAGCATTGTGAAATCAAACTGCAAAGAGCTGATGAGTAAGCTATAGCAGCCATGTGTATCACATATGACACTATAACAGCACCGAAACTTCAATGTCTCATGTATTATAGTAAAGTTTTTAAAAACCTAAAATGGGAACACTAGCTCAAGAATTCTGCCCTCTGTTTTGTATCACTTTCAGTTTGCCTTAATGTCAATTCAAAAGTTTAATAAAAAAGCAAAATTAAATTAGCCTAGTTATGCTAAAGATTACATTTATGGAACTTTATAAATACTGTACATGTTTAAATTTGCATAAAAAACTACCCTATACATTTCATATCTTTTCTTTTCCACTAAAAATGATCTTTGGGAAGTACTTCTGCTGTACCCAAGCTCAGCTCTATATATGTTTTCACTTAACCAGCATAATCAGAACTCTCACTTCAGCACTTTTTGGTTGGAATACAGACTCAGTGGACAAAACTAAGAAGCATATTTGTATTTAACATTGTTATTTTGTTTGTTTCCTTTAAATGCATAATCATTGTACAATAGATGGAAGATGTCTGTATGGTCCACATCCTTTGTAGAGGAGATAATCACATCCTTCCAGACGCAGCTATTATCTATTGTCAAAGCTAATGAGAAGTTCAAAGATATTAGAATATTATTAATGAAGGATTGTCAGATAAACTTCAGCATCACTGTATATTTCATCTTATTTAAAAGTCTTATTAGACAGCTACCCTTACATGAGCTAGTGGATTAGTCTGGACCAAATCAGGTTACTAAAGTCTAGGATTTATAACTGCACAAAACATTTAAAGGAAAACTATTCCTCCAAAATGAATACTTAAGCAACAGATACTGTAGTGTACATCATATTAAGCGGCAGTACTGTACTGAGCTACAAGCTACTCCCCAATATCAGGATCTCTAACACACAGTTCTACATAAAATATAAATATACTTATTAGGCTATATAACAATACTTTACCATCTGACACGTGCAATCATGCAGATGCACATATAAACATATAAAATATTAAGTCAGGATCTGTATCATTCTTTATAAAGTAGAGTATATATAGCCAGGTTAACACACCATGCAGTGTTAGACTGTCCCACCGAGATACCAGAAAAACTCATAGTGGGCCCAGATGTCAGTGGACCTTCCTGCTGCTAACCATGTGTTCCATTTCAAAGTCATTATCTATTTCTGTATGGGAACAAAGAGGAGAAACAGATATAAAGATACATTACAGTCTGTATCTATTTCCTATTCATTACCTATTTCTGTATGTGAAGAAAGAGGAGAAATAGATATAAAGATACTTTATAATATGTAAAGAAAAGAGAATAGCAGCATACAGAGGTTGAGCGAGGGGTCGGGAAAGTGGAACAGTAGTCCAAGGTTTTCTGGTGGGCCTCTGTTAGCCCTGTCTAATACGGATACCACACCAGGCTTCTATATTATGTGTGAACTTATTATATTAAATTCATATAACCAAGATACGTTAGAAAGCAATAACAGTATTTTAATTATGATTCATAACAATTTGTAATGAACAATAAATTGACAGTACCTAGCAACATCTTCTACTCTATGGTTTATTCGCATTACTTAGCAACATTCAACATGGGTAAATTATTCATTAAGATGATCTTCAATTAGTTTAAGTTGTGGAAGTAATGTGTTTTTTGACACAGAGCTGCACAAATGAACACATATCACTTTGACTACACACCTGACATGGCAGACATATTTGTTATATCATTGGGGAGCTATGGATGCTGGTTATGGTCTAAATTAAAACAAAATATTTTGCGAGATTGTTGCATCTCTTATAGATTTAAAGCTTTAAAGATTTACAGAAATGCATCCACGTTGGGGCAGATTTATCAAGGGTTGAATAGGAAAATTGAATTCGAATTTTCAAATAGTTTTTTTTTGGTCAAAATTCACAAATTCAAATTGGGAATAATTCAAACTCGATACAAATTGAAATTCGAAATTTGAGATTCATCAAACCTTTACCCTGGGAATAATTTGATTTGATTTGCCACCTAAAACCTGCCAAGTTCATGTAAGTCAATGATAGAGGTCCAGTGACCCATTTGAAGGTGTTATAGCCTTTTCAACTTTTTATTTTTTTTCGGTGTAAAACTGGATTCGAGTTCGACTCAAATTCAATTTGAGTTTTCAAGTCGGTAAAATTTGTTTGAGTTTTAGACATTAAAATGTTTTTCTTAAATAACCTCCCAATTGAATTTAGAGTATATTCGAAATTCAACCTTTGATAAATGGGCCTTGTTTATCGCCATAATATTTATTTTCAATAATATTTATTCTCACTTTATTTATCCATAACTAGAATAAATATCAAGTTTGGTTTATATTGTTGTTAATATAATCCAGGGCTGTCCAGCTAACCCCCCCCCCTTGTGTGACCCCCCACATGAAAGTCTGCCTGCTGTGTCTTCTTACCATGTGTAAACTTTAAACAAAGATTAACTGGTCCCGGAATTGTTTAAACCTCATTCAGGCTGTAATCCCCTGAATTGTTCTCATATATAATCCTTCTGAATTGTTCACACCTGTGACATTTCTATTGTTCACACCCTAAAATCCTGTACTGTTCACACCTGAGACCCAGATTGAAACTGCCCATTGTTCACCTTTTCACACTCATACAAACTGCTGGAGGGGCACAAGCACTGTGTCACTGTATGTAGTATAGTACGAACTGTCCATCATAGAGTCCTGATAGGTTTCTCTGTCTCCTGTTCTGCCTTCTCTATGCTCCCTGTGTGTGTGTCATTCTCTGCCTTCTCTGTGCTCCCTGTGTGTGCCATTCTCTGCTTGCCCAGTGCTGCTTGTGTGTGCCATTCTCTGCTTGCTCAGAGCTGCTGGGGTGTGCCATGTTTACGAATTCCTTCGATTCGCCGCTGGCAAATAAATTTGCAAAACCGGTGCAAAAATTTGCCTGCGTCCAAAAAAAATTATTCGGCTAAGCAAAACGCCACGGATTCACCCATCACTACATACCAGTCATTTTTTTTTCAGAAAAAAACAAACCATTCTTATTTTGATGACAGTATCTATGTACTAAAAAAACTAATAATCGTATTACTAAACAGTTCTTTTTTTTATAGACAAAGGTAATAGTAACAGAAATTAATCTGAAATTAATTAATAATAAAAAAAAATAGACCAATAGGGCATGCTCAATGCAGGGAAGAGAAATGTAATTATGCAATGCTTGTCTCACATAATATTTCAAACAATCAGATAAAATCTTTCCTCTCTGTTCTTATTAGATATTTGTCATCTACATTTTTCATTTTTAAGCCCATTAGAATTTCAGCTGAGCTACAGTGTATATTTATACAGCAGAGAAGAATTGTAGTCCAGCATCAACTAGAGAGAAACTGTTTATAGATTCCTGGCCTAGTTTGAATGCATGTATGCTTGCCAGTTTCCCAATATGGAACAATGCACAAAGCTTATTTTTGGTTAATCTAATTAATGCTGTTTTTTTTTTCTTTTGCTCTCCTCGTCTATTATTCCATAGCATGTCTATATATATATGAACACCCACCTACTGGGGAACTGCTGCATCCCTCAAAGACAAAACAGAGGTGAACGGTGATCCATAACAGTTGGAGGGGCTCAGGTTAGACATTCCTCTTCTACAAGGACACATGACAATGAAGTTAGAACAATCTGGGCCAGCAATGCAGCCTGCTGCCATAGCAAAATAACATGATTTTCACTTGCTGAAATTTGATGCAAATGTTTGTGTCATTCCTGTCAAGATCAGTGTGCCCTCTGCAGAGTTAATCCTGTTTCCACTATACAGTATTAGCTGCTATTGTGCGTGGGAGAGTATAGAACAAAATGTTTGTATACAGTCTTTGCCTTTGGATATAATCTTTGTATACAGTCTCAGTATGCAATAAGCAAATTCAGAAATCCTAATTTAAGTTAGTCACCAGGCGTTATTGTTGGGATTTTTAAAAGAAAGCCCTGCCGAGTATGTAAATGTATAATACAAATAAGCCATATCAAGGCAAAAAAAACAAGAGCATGATTTCTGATATGAAAGTTATCTTATTTTTACATTTATTATTATTATTAACATGTATTTATAGAGCACCAACATATTTTGCAGTGCTGTAAAGTAAATGTGTTTATACAACTAAATCACATGAATTACATACATAGTACCAATACAGGTACAAAAGGTGAGGAAGGCCCTGTGCAAAAGGGATTTTATTGCATTTGGTAGTTAAGAAGAGTGAGGGTAGGCTTCTCTGAATAAGTGCATTTTAAGAGATTTCTTGAAAGTAGACAGGTTAGGAGAAAGTTGGACAGACTGTGGGGGAGAATTCCAGAGGAGGGGTGCATCCCTTGCAAAGTCTTGAATGCAAGCTCTTGATTAGGCAATGAGAGAAGTGTTGTGTCCATGGAATATAGTGAAACACACAGACAAGAAGCTGCTGGAGTAATTGTGTAATGCTTAACAGGAAGGAAACTCCATAACTCAGTAAGATAAAAGTAGCATAGAAAACATAACAGCAGATTCAACAGGAAGCCATATACATAAGACTCGAGTACTAGAACAGCATCAGCAGATTCAACAGGCACAATTACTTTAACTCATATTTAACAAGAAGAGTTGATTAGCAGGTCATTAGAGGAGTGTAGTAAGCAGTTGGGTGAATATATAGAGATGAGTTCAGAGACGTAGGGAGGGGCAGAGTTATGAAGTGTTATGAATGTCTGGGTCATTAATTAGAATTTTATTCTGAAAGGTAGCCGAAGTCAGTACAGGGAGTGGCATGGCAGAGGAGGAGCGGTTGCTGAGGTGTATGAGCCTGGCTGCAGTGTTCGTTATGGACTGAAGAGGTGACAGTCTCTGACGGGGAAGGCCAATTAATAGAGAGTTACAGTAGTCTAAACATGAAATGACAAGATAATGTAAGCATATTTTTATAAGCCCCCCTGACTCCAGGATAACTAATATCAAATATGTATAGAATTTTGGAAAATTTTGACTTATATAGTCCAAATACCACCAGAATACAAAAACGAATGGCACGAATGGCAAACTCACAATGACAAACTGGATTCCTGTGATTTTTTTTTTATATAAAATCAGACTTTTAAAAAATCACGAATTTTTCAGAATTTATTAAACCCTGAGGGTGGAAAAGTCCAAATCTGAAAATCCGGCATCGCAGACCTGTCAAGGTTACATATAAGTCAGTTGGAGTCCTTTAGGGCTTAAAACCCCACTTTGAAGCTACCATTTATGCTGTTCAAATGTACCTGCAGTTATCATGAATTCTAACTAGTAACCATAGTATTTTTAGAGAAAGATAATTTAACACACAGTATTATTTCTCCACCTTATGTGTGAAATTCTTTTGTAAGCTTATTTATTCCAGGGTGTTAATTGGATAGGATGGCTAAACTTGGGATCTCCCACAAGGTATCTTATCAGTTAGAATGTAACATACATTTGTGTATATCTGCAGTATGATTTTGCCGGTATAAGTGGCAATAAAAATCTACAAGTCTAAGATCCCTTATCTGGAAATCTGACATCCACAAAGCTCCTAATTACCCGAAGGTCATGTCCCACAGAGTCCATTTTAACCAAACAATTCATATTTTGTAAAGGCAACTAAGCTACATGAATCCATATAGGTGGGGGAACAATTATATTGGGTTATAATGTGTAAATATGTTTTGAGTAAGGAGATTCAAATTAGGGAAAAAATATCCCTTATTCATAAAACCTCAGGTCACAAGCATTGCAAATAATAAATAGATCCCAGTACCACTAAGTTTTTAATATAAAATAGAAAACTTATGTAACGATTTCTTTGGTTATTCAGCACACAGATAGTTAAGTGTCCAGCTAACGTATGAGCATGGGTTACACTGCGACTTACACAACAGGGCTAGGGCCTTCGCCAAGTGGAAGCTTCCCCTTAAGAAGTAGTTGAACTAAATAACACAAGCAGTTTAAGTGCATAAATGGATAGAATGGACTCCAGGAGGTTTTTAGTAAAACAAAAGAGTTGGATTTATTGTTGGAAAGGCACAATAAAGGTGACCACGGGTTTACTCACGCAGGATTCGGTGCATATAGCATATCTCAGAGGAGGATGGATAGCAGAATGATGATGCAGCATGATGTAGACTGTCACTCCCATAGTCAAAAAGAATATCTCATTCCCAAAGACCGATATACCAGTGAGGGGGATCGGGATCAATCAGTTAGGGTGCAGGCAGTCCACTGCTAACCTAGATTCCCTATCACTGAGTTCCCTGCTCTAAAAGCCATTTCTGGCTTTTAAACTATGGGGGGAGCACTATCTGTTTGTAATGTCTTGAGAAAGGCACAGAACGGGACTGAAACGTTGACAATAAATTTTCTTTTCTAAACTGCACTATGAAGCCCTGGAGTGCATCAATCTTGGGGAACTACTTTCTATATATATATACACACAAACACACACACACACACATATATACAAATATACAAACAGTACAGCACACACATTCAATTAGAGAAATAACAGTGGCTTCCTTTCATACACTTTTTGCTACAGTTTATGCATTTGAACTCTGCCATCAAATCATCTATCGTTTATCTTCATGGTTACCAAGCAACTGTTATTTAATTGTTATTTTACCAACAAATTGCATTATTAGGCAGTTGCTGCTGATGTACTACCATTTTTGTTTCATTTCATAATCAATATGCACAAAATGAGGTGAGCACAATATATTGAAAATGTTGTATTCCAAGAATTAAATTAACTTTTTTTTATTCTTTTTCATCAGAAATAAATTGTGACTGTTGTTCTCAGTATGGTAATTAAATGAAATTCAAACCATTCAGTCACAGGCAAAATTAAAGAAAGGACACAGTCTGAAAGCATTTAACTTATTTAAAAAAAGAAATATTACCTATTAAGGCAGAAACATACTGTATCCTAAATTTGAATAAAAAGAAAACCTCTGATTTAGAAAATAATCTACTTTGCATGTATAATTTTAGTCTTATAACTCACTCTTAACACCTCTTGTAGCTGTTCAATGAAAAACTTTTATTAGCAAAATATTTTTTCATTTGGTTATTACACAGATGTTTCAAAACTATGGTTCTGTCCCCTATTGGGATCTCCAAGGGTGTTGGTGAACGGTATCAAGCTGGCAGACATTGGCTAGAGGTTGTCACTCTAAACTGGCACCCTATGAGTTGGCCAAATTAGATATGCTTGTTTTGGTGCCTTCCTGTATATGTTCAGTTTAAGATCTGGCTACTTCAAGCAACAGTAACACCAAAAAATTACTGTTTAAACATAAAAACACAGTTACTTTATTCTGGTAAAACTAACCCCACAGCTGTATGGCCACAGGGGCAGTCATTTATAGGGCAAAGGCTCAGTTTACATAGCAGATAAGCACTGTAGAATATAAAAGTGAGTTTATCTATTATCCACTATTCAACCTGTGCCAATCAGCTAAATTTTGTCTCCAGTGCTACACAGCAGTGTATTAAAAAAACAATAGTAGTGTTTCTGAAGCATACAGATCAGTTTTACCAGTGCAGGGCAGCAGTGCATTATATTTTAATTAGTTTAAAGCATGTTTATTTTTTTGGTGTTACTGTTTGACAACTGGAAACTCAGACTTATTGCCCGAAAACCATAAAATTATTGTTAATTATTGTAGAATTATTGTACAAAACCAAGCGCAGATTAGGATATCTTCAAAATGTCTAAGGGACATCTGCCGTTGACTTCTACATGATCTCGGTTGGAGTTGGAGTACATTTTTTATTCAGACTTTTAAAACCATCAGAGTTTAATAAATCATGAAAAAATAGAGGTTGTTTTCCTTTTTCCATAAAAATAGGACTTTAATAAATAACCCCCTTAAATGTACTGTGATACAGGTATGGAACCTGTTACCTGGAATGCTCGGGACCTGGGGTTTGCTAGATAATGGATCTTTCTGTAATTTGGATCGTCATACCTTTAGGGTAGAACTACACGGACGACTTTGAGGCGTTGCTGCGCCCAAACACAGGCGTCAAGTCTTATGCGACGTAAATTAAAGTAAACAATAGCAGTCGGATGGTGTTGCAGCGTTCAACCGACATGACACGACTGTCGGATGCAGACGCGTCTGCATTCAACAGTCGTGTCGTGTCAGATGAATGATGCGACAAGATCCGACATTTGGATTTCTTACCTTATTTTCCGTCGCATCCAACTTGATGCCTGCATTTTTGGCGCAGCACATTGGATCCGTCGAAAACGCACGGAAGTCGTCCGTGTAGTTCTACCCTAAGTCTTCATGTATTCATTAGTGATGGGCGAATTTGCGAGAAACGGCGCCAGCGTCTCGTTTTTGATGCCGGCGCCCGTTTTTTCGACGCCGGCACCCGTTTTTGACGCCGGCGTCCATTTTTTTCGAAAAAAATTTTGACGCCGGCGAATTTTTTTCCGCAAATTTTCGCGGGCGTTTAGCGAATTTATTCGCTGGCGGCGAATCGCGCAAATTCGCCGTGAATTCGCGCCTGGCGAATAAATTCGCCCATCACTAGTATTCATTAATAAACCCAATAGACTGGTTTTGCTTTCAATAAGGATTAAGTATATCTTAGTTAGTACAAGCAACTGTTTTATTTGTACTTGATCCAAATTAGGAAAAAGGAAATTATTTTTATGAATTTGGATTATTTCGATAAAACGGAGTCTGTGGGAGACAGCCTTTCCGTAATTCGGAGCTTTCTGGATAATGGGTTATTGGATAACAGATCCCATACCTGTATGTATGTTTATCTTCCTAGTCCTTAGTGCTTTTCTACTTTAGCACTGTCCCATAAGTATATCTAGATATACAGTTACTTGTAATTAGCAGTAACTGGGGGTTCCGTATAAACACTGGGCAAATTTGCACCTTGGCAGTTACCCATGGCAAGCAAGTAGATGTTTGCTTTCAATGTTCAAGCTGTAGCTGGTTGAAAAAAGCTAGTCACTGATTAGCTGCTATAAGCTATTGCCCAGGTGCAAATTTTTCCAACTGTGACCCACTGTCTTTTCAATAAAAAAAAAGTAAACAATTGTTCTTTTCCAGGAAACTCACGTATTGCCTGTTACATTATGTGCAAGCAAATGTAAGTAAACGATGCACCTTTGAGGGCAAGAAAACTAAATAAACCAGGTTGACACTTTCAAGGCTCAAGTTTCAAACTGCTGTGTAAACTGATCCCAAAACTCATGTTACAAACTGCTGTGCAGTTACTTTGATTAATTAGCCTTAGCTATACTAAAATGGTTGAAAGTAGTGCATATGTATTATAAAATATTTTTATATAAATATATATATATATATATAAATGTTCCATTAACTATATTAGAAAACTGCTGTTATTTCCAAATAGGCAACATTTGGAACTACAGCTAGCCCTGAGAAAGTATCTAGATATGCAGCAGATTTTTAAAACACAACAATTTACTGACTATACAGAATATTAAATACCATTAACATCATTAAATCACTTATTATTTGTACAGGTATTAACTGAAACTCAGTTAATATCTGTTGCAGTTGCTTCCTATTTTGACTGATTTGATTTGACTTTGTATTGATAACAAAGTACCCTATAATTCCCATTTATTAACCCCCAAGGTCTCGTATATTCCTAAAAATACATCCTGTCCTGCATATAAATATATACAGGTATAGGATCCCTTATCCGGAAACCCAATATCCAGAAAGCTCCGAATTATGGAATGGCTGTCTCCCATAGACTCAATTTTATCCAAATAATCCAAATTTTTAAAAACGATTTCCTTTTTCTCTGTAATAATAAAACAGTAGCTTGTACTTGATCCCAACTAAGATATAATTAATCCTTATTGGATGCAAAACCAGCCTATTGGGTTTATTTAATGTTTAAATGAATTTCTAGTCGACTTAAGGCATGAAGACCCAAATTACGGAAAGATCCGTTATCCAGGAAACCCCAGGTCTTGAGCATTCTGAGTATATATATATATATATATATATATATATATATATATATATATATATATATATATATATATATATATATATATATATATTGAGGGGATCAAAAAGTACTTGTCTGTCTGTGATATCATTCAGCCTGGAGAGCAATTTGATTTGTTGGGAGCCCCAGTGCATCTGTGGGAGAGGAGGAGGACATACGGGAGTACCTTGCTTTGGAGCCAAATGTACAGGGTTTAAAAACCCCTGCTGCAGCAGCGAGTCAGAGGCAAAGAGAGGCTGGGAGAGACAGCAGAGAGGGTGCCAGTGCTGCCTTGTAAGAGTGCCCAAGGAAAGCTGAGAGAGGGCTCCAGAGCGCTCTGTTTGAATAAGCATTTGAGCTTCAGACAAAAAGAGAGCCCCGTTTGTCTGCTGCTGTGTGGATACTTTGACCATATGTTATTCCCCATGGTAAGGACAGATCTTGCTCGTGTACCTGCTACGAGCAAATACTAAGTCCAAAAGGAGAGGTACTTTGGCGGCAGGTAGCGCTACCTGGCAGGCCCGGACTGGCAATCTGTCAGTTCTGGCAAATGCCAGAGGGGCTGCTTAAGTTTCCATAGACAGTCACTATTTATTGGGCTGGTGGGGGTCTGCTTGGACCTCTGTGTACTTGAAATGCCAGGGCCTATTGTGAATCCCAGTCCGGGCCTGCTACCTGGGGACATATGAGCTCTTGGGAAGGGGACAAATTGCCAACAACTGAACTGTGCTAATTTACATTTTCCAGTAGAGTGTGGAACTGTGAAGTTGAAAGACTGTGCTAGGGTTTTGGTAGTCCACACAGGTTCCCAGAGGCAGTGTTGATATTGTTGCTGCTTACACTAACTAACATTTGTTATTTCTTTGTTATATAAAGTTAAATTGTTTTACTGAAAATTGTGTGTTTTTTTTCCCTAGTGGAATCCCCCCCTGTGATGTGCTCCTTAGTGCCCACTAGGTGGAGGCATTGTAAATATCAGTTCCCAGTATCTTTCATATGCAAAGAGAATTTGGGGTCCTGGATTGCAATGGGTTGATGGATATATAGCAGAGAGTGCCATAGCGTTTTGTATCTATCTGTCTGTCTGTTTATATAAAGGACAAATAATATCTTGCTTCTATTTTTACCTTGAATGCAAGCACCTACCTTTGTCTTTGTAATATAATTTCCATGTCACTAACTATACTTGTCAAGCTTTGGTATACAATATTAAAGAGCACAGGTGGGCATGACTTAATGCAAAGTCACTGACTTCATCAAAACACATGTTCTGTGATAATTGTACTTTTGGCAAGTTCCAATTATAGCTTTAGCAAATATTAAAAGACACTCTGGCATAATAAATGTTTCTTATATAAAACTCTAAAAACCTTGCTAAGACAGATTGAAGTCAAGGCACAACAAAATATGAAAATATATTTATATTTCTTAATTAAAGAGATACTGACACCAGAAAATAACTTTTTTTGTATTTGTCATAACTTTGTTTTTGAATGCTATTTATAATTAGGGATGTCGCGGACTGTTTGCCCGCGAACTAATTCGCGCGAACATCGACCGTTCGCGTCCGCCGAATGTTCGCGAACGTCGCGCGACGTTCGCCAATTTGGGTTCGCCTTAGCTGGCGCTTATTTTTGCCCTCTCACCCCAGAGCAGCAGATACATGGCAGCCAATCAGGAAGCTCTCCCTCCTGGACCACCCCCACACCCCCTGGACCACTCCCCTTCCATATATAAACTGAAGCCCTGCAGCGTTTTTTCATTCTGCCTGTGTGTGCTTGGAAGAGCTAGTGTAGGGAGAGAGCTGTTTAGTGATTTGAGGGACAGTTGATAGTAACTTTGCTGGCTAGTAATCTACTTGATACTGCTCTGTATTGTAGGGACAGAACTCTGCAGGGATTTGAGGGACAGTGAGTTTAGGTTAGTTAGTTTTGCTGACTAGTAATCTACCTTCTACTGCAGTGCTCTGTATGTAGCTGCTGTGGGCACTGCTTCTGATCTCATCTGCTGACTGCTGTAATAACCCAATAGTCCTTGTAAGGACTGCTTTTATTTTCTTTTTTGTTTTTTTTACTTTGCTACTGTAAGAGCCCAGTGCTATTAGTCTAGCTGTGTTGGGGAGTGGGACTGGTGTGCTGCTCCTCCTAGTAGTTCACCACTACCAGCACCAACCAGAGTCAAAATTGTTACAAAGTATCTTATTTGCACCTGTTAGCTGTTCTGAGCTCTCTGCCAAAAGCCAATTAAGTTAGAAACTGGTTTTTTTCTGGCTGTTCAGTGCAGAGAAAAGAGGGACTTTCCAGTACAAAAGAGGGACAGGGGGTTGAGTGGTCAAAAAAGGGACAGTTGGGAGGTATGCAAGTGCCACCTAGCTGTGTGAGCTTTTTCACATTCTGTCTAAATAACAATAATAATTCCGTGTCCGTAAACATCACCTGAGTGATGTTTTTACAGCAGCAATAATATATTCCGTATCCACTACTGTATACGTTGCCCTTGCAGGCATTGTTTGCCCAGTCTTTAACCAAGTACCACCTAGCTGTGTGAGCTTTTTCACATTCTGTGTCCAGAAACATCACCTGAGTGACGTAGTGTGATTTCTGCCCTTTACAGCACAAAACGCAGCTCTGTGTCAACAATGTATTTTTCAGATACATTTTTGCCCTTGATCCCCCTCTGGCATGCCACTGTCCAGGTCGTTGCACCCTTTAAACAACTTTAAAATCATTTTTCTGGCCAGAAATGTCTTTTCTAGCTTTTAAAATTCGCCTTCCCATTGAAGTCTATGGGGTTCGCGACGTTCGCGAACCGTTCGCATTTCGCGAACATTTTTCCCGCCGTTCGCTACATCCCTATTTATAATTTTGCCATAAATGTATTTGCCTGATGCTTTTCTATTACCTTTCTTACTATTCTGTTCCTCTATGAGGGGGCTGCCATATTTGTGCAGCGCTAGTCCTTTAGCATTAGAAACTCTAACTGACAGGCTGAGAAGAGACAGTCAGGTTTAGGAACTTCAAGTAGCAATTACTTACAAAATCAGAAGTATCTACGAAAAATGATCAACATGACCCATAGGCAACTTTTAATGTAGATTAAAATTTTGAAAAGAAAATTTTTAGTGTCAGTATTATTTTAAGTACGTTGGTAGAATAGACATTCAAGCATACATTTACACGTTGCTATTGTTGACTTGTTTTATTTAATACTTTATGCTGGATTGCATTTTCATGAATTTTACAAAAGAAACGAGATGTTACTACCATATACTGATATGGAAAGGCAAACAAATAGTATTACCTTTTGATAGCTGCTTTGGATTAGGACTGTTGAGACAGTTCCTTAACTAAAATTTATATTAAACCATCAAGTCACAAGGTATATAGGATATTCCATTTTATAGATAAAATATATGAGCAAAATATTTGGGGGTATCCAAGAAAAATAACATTGTTGATTGTTTTTCTGGGGTTGAATATTTTTATTAGAACCTCATACAAATTCAACAAGAGGATGTGGTTTTATTAGAACAAACCTCTCGTCCACCTTCCTCGTCCTCCCTCTTTTACCCTTCTATGTAATATTTTTAAAGCACATTAAAGATTATCAGATAACATATTTTGTTGTTTGTTTCCCAAACCCAAATATTTGGGTAACATGAAACATAATTATTCTAATTACAAATATGACTGCTCTTAAGAAACTATTGAGAACCATCTGGTAAATTAACAAGTCTGTACTGTAGTTCCTTAACTGAGTAGACCAAATCTCAAAGGATGGCTAGATATGCTTCGGGTCTCTACTGAACAGATCATGCTGCTTTGGGTCAAACCTGCTCTGTGATAGTTTCTAATTTGCACTAGTATCTAACATGACCTGATCTGAAACCACACAATACATTTCACAAGAGATTTCATTTCTCTTCCATAATTGGTCCCTTTGTTGAAAAGCCAACACATTTCAAGAAACCCTTTGTACAGTTAAGCCTTAACATAGTAAAAATGTGTAGTTTGACTGCAAATTATGTTTAGCAGTCCCAACACACACTCACACACATAGGAATGAAATTCTAGGTATAATCAGTTACATTTCTATTTTTTACACTTTATTTTTCAATTTAATTGCTGTCTGTGCTAACATTAATAAAATACCCGACTTGTGCTGCTAACATTTTGAATATGCAATTAAATTTGTCCAGATCCCATCCTCAAAATAAAAATGATGAATGTGAATCATGTCATATCCACTGAAATTAAAACTCTAAGCCAATAAGTGACAGTTTATAATTAATTGAATTTTTACAGGTTTTGATCAATGATGCCATTTTTAAGATCCAAAAAAAGTGTTAGTGATGGGTGAATCTGACCTGTTTCGCCTCTCCGAAAAATGCATTGAAGTCAATGGCCGAAAAATTTTCTTTGACACAAAACAATTTTTTTCAACCATTGGAGTCTATATGTGTAGTTTTCTCAGCCAAACCTCTGGTGAAAAATGGCACTCATCACTAATTCTAAGGCTTTCATCCATAAATGACTGATTTAAATGTGCCCATCTGAAACCATGCTCTCTGACAAAGAACTCACATCTATCATCGCTTTCAAAACTGAATGGTTTTTCAAATAATGGCAATTTAAAAACTGTCCTGGAGCTTCTTCCCTTCTTTTCTAGACTGCACAATCCTATAGTGATGTAAACAAGAAGCTTCAGCTACCCAGACATAGTCTGCTGCTTAAACATTAGTAGTACTAAAAATATGTTTATCAATATGTGGAAAGAAACTTGTGCATGAGTTACCAACAATAACCAGTCAGCTACAAGTTTATTAATGAAAGCAAAGATTTGATTGGTTGCTATGGGCCCCTGCAGCTACGTGTCCACCCCCATGGACTCCAGGATAACAGTTCTATGATTAGAATTTAACACTATTACTGTCAGTGACAGAATCAAAATAACTAAAGGTACAAAAAGGTACAAAGAAAAAATTAAGCAAGAGGGGGTGCAACCATTTAGAGGAAGGTTCATGAGAACAAGTAATAATCTTTGCTTGAGACATTTCCATAACCTTATGCATTTTGTACTCCAGGCATCATGGGCTTTTTAGCTCTATTTTTGGTGGCCTATATGGATTCCAGAGTGAGCCTTACCTTTTTACTTTTATGCATTTCTCCTTCTATGGCTGGGGGTGATGAATCTGACCCACACTTAATTTTTGTGAATTTTAACATTACAATGTGTTCATATGTTTGACATATGTATAGGATTTATGAAAAGCTAAGATTTTAAACTATTACTTTCCTTCTGTTTGTACAACTAAAGAACCATTTAATGAAGGCTTCATTTTTAATACATCCAACTGTAATAATGTTAGTATTAATGGTTGTTTGACTCAGGATGAAGTTCAAAAGAGACTAGACATGTGAAAGGAACTGGTTGGATAATGTGATGCCATTACTAAAAAAGGGGACCTGTTCTCAGCATGTTAGCTTGACATTTGTGGTAGGAAAGCTAATGGAAAAATGTGTGTTTTATTTCTTAAATGTGTGGTTTGTTTCTTAAAGGTTTTAAGTGTAAAAACCACAAAAACCTTTGTTGCAAAACTTTGTCAAATAAAAGTTGTTGAGGTGCTATAGAAGTCAGTGGGAGCTGTGCTGATTCTATTGGACCGCTTTTAATCAATTTGGACTTTTAGAGGTTTTTGGATTTTTTTCCACTAGGAATTGTCTGAAAAACTCATTTTTAGAGGTTTCAAGGTACTTTTTAGTGCATTGTTCAGCACTTTTTTTAAATTTGTACTTTTTATATACAGATCTTGTAATACATTAAAGGACATTTCTGGTTTTTGAGTTTGTGAGATATTCATGGTTTCAAAAACCTCTAAAACCACTAAAAACCGGCCTTTCATAAATAAGCCTCTAACAGTCATGGCAATGACAGCACACACTTTCTAGAAAAATTAATTAGCTCATTACTTACACATAGAGGTTACTGGCTATGAGGTGAGTTTAAACTAATTATCATTTAATAATACTATAGTTCCATTAAACCTGAACTATGTTTTTTTAAATTTTTGGAAAAAAACTGAAAAACTGTACACTTTCTTTACATAAAGTAAAGTGGTTTAATTAATTTTGATTAAGTTATGGCCTCAATGGTTATATACAGTAGATCAGCACAATTCTTTATTGTCAGAAGAGTTCCAGTCATGAGCATATGGTTCCTTCCTATTTTATTTTCCACCTGTTCCCACAGAGATTCCCTTTTTATAAAGAACATTTGTTGATCTCTAAGAAAATACATTGTACAGCACTGATAACATCAATAAGAGAATTTAAATGGTATCATTAAAGTGATTAAAGTCAACCAACAGACCAGTAAATGTCAACTGCTGATGGTTGCTATGAATTACTAGAACCGGAGAAAACTTTATGCCTATTACATTACAGTATCATTTCAGTTATACCATACTTGAATAACATATAAGATATATACACCTATTTGCAAATGTGTACCAAAGGAAAACAGAGGAGAGGAAGCCAGCAGCTGTATTGAGCAATAAGCTTGCTGTAGATAGAGGTGCCATTGTAATAGCAGTTATAACAGGTAAAGCACCGAAGTTCCAGTGATAGTAAACTTTGCAATCACTGAACCACTATAAAGACTTATCTAAAGACTCTCATATCCATGTTGTGGTATGAGACATACATGCCACGTAAATGTTTTAAAACATAGTAAATGTTCATTTCTTATTTTCTATATAAAACAAATTCTTATTTGCTTTATATAGCCTAGGTCTAAGGCAGTGATCCCCAACCAGTAGCTTGTGAGCAACATGTTGCTCTCCAACCCATTGGATGTTGCTCCCTGTGGCCTCCAATCAGGTGATTATTTTAAAATTCTTGACTTGGAAGCAAGTTTGGTTGCATATAACCAGATGTACTGCCAAACAAAGCCTCAAGGTAGTTTGACAACCTCATAGGGGCTACTAAATGGCCAATCACAGCCCTTATTTGGCACCCTAAGAAAATTTTTCATGCTAGTGTTGCTCCCCAACTCCTTTTACTTCTGAATGTTGCTCACGGGTTCAATAGGTTGGGGATCCCTGGTCTAAGGATTTGTGAACTTAATTCACTAACTGGCATCAAATTGAACTCCATCTCTCCCCACTACAATGTGCTATAAATTCTGCTGCTAGAAATCCTACTCGCCTCATCTAAGAGAGAGATCATGCCCCTCCATAAACTTCGAAACCACGAGTAAACTCTACTTCTCTAAAACCACGAATGATAAGAATGTTATTAAAAGATCCAAATATTAAAAGTATGAATGGAAAAAAATGCTGAACGATGCACTAAAAAATATGAAAACCTGTAAAAATGGTGCACAATTATTAGCGACTAAAAATACTAAGACATTTAAAAGTTGGAATTGATTAAAAATGGTCCAATAGGATCAGTGCAGCTTCCACTGACTTCTATGGGATCTTGATAACCTTTACTTGGCACAGTTTTGTTTTAGAGTTTTTAGTGTTTGTTTTTATTCACTTAATACACCACACATTTAAGAGTAATGCAATAAAACGTGAATTTTTGGAGAAAAAATGATTAGTGGAAAAAAAAAGTAATCTGAATTTTAGTAAATCAGCCCGTCAGTTTATTGTATTGCCAATAGCATAATTATTCAGATGTACAAAATATTAAAAACTGAAAGTGTAAGGCATTTTACTATATTCCCAGAAATATAAAAACCAGCCTATTTGTGGATGATGTTCTGATTTTCCTATCAAACCCTGGAACAGGCCTACCAAAATTACAAAGTATCTCGATTTTGGATTAGCTTCACTGTACAAAGTTAATACAACCAAAACACAATCTTGCCAGTAGGCTTTAGCGCTACCCGAATACAAAAATGAAAATGCCAATACAAGTACGATTGGCAAGAAATAGCTCTTAAATATTTAGGGACAAAACTACCCAAAAATACTAGATGCTTCTGGGTAGACTAGTGACCAACAAGATGCTAATACTACCTTATATCCTCTACCTTTTTCATAAACTCCTGGTGAAGTTCTATCTTACATATATAAAGAGCAATCATCAAACTTTCTCGAACTACATACTGTATGAGCAAATTAAAGAGCAAGGATTTCCCTAGTGCTGTTACAAAAACATACCTGTATGAATATGGCAGGATTAAGAATTCTAAACATTAGAAATTGATTATTTAATGGCCCAGTCTTCAGTCTGGTATAACACAACAGACCTACCAATATGGCTCATATGGCTCACATTAGAAAGAGAAATAACTTCTCCAAACTTGTTACAGTAATGGCAACTTCTAAAATGTTCTTTTTACTATCTTGCCTCTATGTAATACTAGCTCAGCAATTATGCCCCTGAAAGGATAAACCTTAAGGGAACAGTAGCATCAAAAAATTAAAGTGTTTTAAAGTAATAGAAATATAATGCAGTGTTGCCCTGCACTGGTAAAACTGCTGTGTTTGCTTCAGAAACACTACTATTGTTTATATAAATATGCTGCTGTGTAGTAATGGGGGCAGCCATTCAAAGGAGAAAAGGCTCCAGTTACACAGCAGATAAGCTCTGTAGAACATAATGGTGTTATCTGGTATTCACTACTTAACCTGTGCCATATAGCCTTTTTTCAATTTTCACCATTGCTACACAGCAGCTTGTTTATATAAACTATAGTAGTGTAAAGCAAACACACCAGGTGTACCAGTGCAGAGCAACACAACATTATATTTTCATTACTTTAAAACGCTTTAATTTTTTGCTGTTACTGTTCCTTTAAACATACCTAATATGGATGTGTCCTTTTGGAAACAAAAAACCCAAGAAAAGTTGCGTCAGACTTAAAGGAAGGACGTAACACCATTACTCAACTTCAGAATGAATTCTGTATCCCACAGTAGACCAATTTTCACACAATTTCTAACACCTCAAATTTAAAAGCATATTACCTCCTGCTCTCCATCCTGAAGTTATGATTCGAAGGGCCAAAAATACTATGCAAATGCTACCATATACTCATAAACCCATAGATATTCCCCAAAAAAATCCAAGAAATGATAAAGTAGGTCAAACTTGTATAAATGCTCCAATCACATGAAAAAATACAGAAATCTCCTATACAGGTGGTCTCTGGTACCAAGTGTTTTAAACAAAATAATCCAAGTATCATCCCCCCTACCATGCAGAGGATGTAATATGGCAGGATATTTCATGCATATGTGATGGTCTTGCTTAGCCATAAAACCATTGTGGATAAAAATATTCCACCGCATATCAAAGCCAACTGGTTTTACCCAACCTAGCTCTGACACTGTTATACCTTAATTTAGATACTTTGCCATCAAAATCGCAACATACAATTTTCCACCTTTTAATGGCATCAAGAAACAGCTATAGATCAGCGGTGAAAAAAATCTGTGTTTCACCTCCATACCAGAAAATAATTCCACCAGTTTCTTGGAACTGCTACCACATAAGATTGTTGGCATCAGCTAACAGAAAACAAACAAATATTTAATTATTTTCCAGAGACATCCTTTAAATTTCTGCATAAAGTATTTTTCTATGAACTGTAATTCTATAAAAGACCTTGAGGTAAACAGTATTTTTAATGTCCAGTATTAGGTTTCTGATATCATAAACCAATTTTGACATTTTCGCAGCTCTGCCAAAATCTTTTCTCACTGTATTCTCTTGCTCATTTACAAAAAAATCCCAATATATTTCAATGCCTTTACTAATTCCTTCTATACAATGGTTTCTAATTACTTTGCTAGTATCTCATTTTCTTACACCTCACTTTAATGCAATAAAAATCCAGTGAATGAGTGTACCCAATTGGAAAATCCCTAAGCTTAGTAATAGATTTTTTTCCTGGTTAAATGAAAATACACATTTTGAATATATTGTGTTTTAGAAAAAAATGGGAATGCATTCCTGCCATAACATATATAAAGCAATGAGAAAGAAACTACATCATTCATGTAAAACTGGACCAAATGTTTTCGGAGAAGTACTACTATTGTAGTGTTTAGTACTTATAGTGTAAATATATACCATTGTTTAGGAGGGTGTAGGTAGACATTTAAAATACATTTATATTTGTGAAGAGCCTGAAACAGGCTGAAACCACCTATACATACATAGGTACTAGAGATGTCGCGAACTGTTCGCCGGCGAACTTGTTCGCGCGAACATCGGGTGTTCGCGCTCGCCGGAAGTTCGCGAACGTCGCGCGACGTTCGCCATTTTGGGTTCGCCATTGTTGGCGCTTTTTTTTGCCCTCTCACCCCAGACCAGCAGGTACATGGCAGCCAATCAGGAAGCTCTCCCCTGGACCACTCCCCTTCCCTATAAAAACCGAAGCCCTGCAGCGTTTTTTCACTCTGCCTGTGTGTGCTGAAGAGATAGTGTAGGGAGAGAGCTGCTGCCTGTTAGTGATTTCAGGGACAGTTGAAAGTTTGCTGGCTAGTAATCGTTTTGATACTGCTCTGTTATTGGAGGGACAGAAGTCTGCAGGGGTTTGAGGGACATTTAAGCTTAGGTAGCTTTGCTGGCTAGTAATCTACCTTCTACTGCAGTGCTCTGTATGTAGCTGCAGTGGGCAGCTGTCCTGCTTCTGATCTCATCTGCTGACTGCTGCAATAACAGTAGTCCTTGTAAGGACTGCTTTTATTTATTTTTTTGTTGTTTTACTACTACTACTACTACTACTATAAGAGCCCAGTGCTATTAGTCTAGCAGTGTTGGGGAGTGGGACTGGTGTGCTAATCTGCTGCTCCTAGTAGTTCAGCAGCACCAACTTTAATTTTTTTTTTTTAATATTCATTTTTTTTTATTTTACTTTTTTTTATTTTACTACCGCTGTAGTAGTGTATAAGTTGACCTTTTAGGCATTATTTGCCCTGTAGGCATTATTTGCACACTGTTTTCTTCAACCCGCCATCTAGCTGTGTGACCTTGTTCACATTCTGTCTAAATATCCATAATATTACCGTCTCCAGAAAAAACACCGGAGTGACTTTTTTCAAGCAGCATTCATATATTTTACGTAATCCGTATCCACCGCTGTAGTAGTGTATACGTTGACCTTGTAGGCATTATTTGCACACTGTTTTCTTCAACCCGCCATCTAGCTGTGTGACCTTGTTCACATTCTGTCTAAATATCCATAATATTACCGTCTCCAGAAAAAACACCGGAGTGACTTTTTTCAAGCAGCATTCATATATTTTACGTAATCCGTATCCACCGCTGTAGTAGTGTATACGTTGACCTTGTAGGCATTATTTGCACACTGTTTTCTTCAACCCGCCCATCTAGCTGTGTGAGCTTGTTCACATTTTGTCTAAATATTGATAATATTATCGTCTCTAGAAAAACCACTTGAGTTACTTTTTTTCAAGCAGCATTCATATATTTTACGTAATCCGTATCCACCGCTGTAGTAGTGTATACGTTGACCTTGTAGGCATTATTTGCACACTGTTTTCTTCAACCCGCCATCTAGCTGTGTGAGCTTGTTCACATTTTGTCTAAATATTGATAATATTATCGTCTCTAGAAAAACCACTTGAGTTACTTTTTTTCAAGCAGCATTCATATATTTTACGTAATCCGTATCCACCGCTGTAGTAGTGTATACGTTGACCTTGTAGGCATTATTTGCACACTGTTTTCTTCAACCCGCCATCTAGCTGTGTGAGCTTGTTCACATTTTGTCTAAATATTGATAATATTATCGTCTCTAGAAAAACCACTTGAGTTACTTTTTTTCAAGCAGCATTCATATATTTTACGTAATCCGTATCCACCGCTGTAGTAGTGTATACGTTGACCTTGTAGGCATTATTTGCACACTGTTTTCTTCAACCCGCCATCTAGCTGTGTGAGCTTGTTCACATTTTGTCTAAATATTGATAATATTATCGTCTCTAGAAAAACCACTTGAGTTACTTTTTTTCAAGCAGCATTCATATATTTTACGTAATCCGTATCCACCGCTGTAGTAGTGTATACGTTGACCTTGTAGGCATTATTTGCACACTGTTTTCTTCAACCCGCCATCTAGCTGTGTGAGCTTGTTCACATTTTGTCTAAATATTGATAATATTATCGTCTCTAGAAAAACCACTTGAGTTACTTTTTTTCAAGCAGCATTCATATATTTTACGTAATCCGTATCCACCGCTGTAGTAGTGTATACGTTGACCTTGTAGGCATTATTTGCACACTGTTTTCTTCAACCCGCCATCTAGCTGTGTGTATTATCGTTTCCAGAAAAACCAACTGAGTTTTTGTTGTTGTTGTTGTTTTTTTAAAAATAATGCCAGGCAAAGGCAGGCCGCCACGCAGAGGCCGTGCTAGGGGCCGTGCTGCTATGCAATCCTGTGGCCCTAGCAAATTGCCCAGTTTTAAAAAGCCAATGACCCTGAACTCCCAAAATGCTGAAGAGGTAGTTGACTGGCTTACACAGCACACCCCATCCTCTACCGTTTCTAACTTTACCACAACATCCTCCTCATCCTCCACTGCTATGGCCACCCCACGTAACACTTCCTCCACCACCGGTGCCCCTTCTTCACTGGGGTCAGAGGAGTTATTTTCCCATGAGTTTCTTGAACTGAGTAATGCGCAACCATTATTGCCAGAAGAAGATGAAGGAGATGAGGACCTTACACCAGATTTAATTCTGGCAGAGAACACGATAGAGATGGACATAATGAGTGATGAGGAGGAGGTCCCCGCTGCTGCTTCCTTCTGTGATGTGTCAGAAGAAATTGATGCATCTGAGGAGAATGATGATGAGGAGATTGATGTTTTGTGGGTGCCTAGTAGAAGAGAGCAAGAGGAGGGTAGTTCAGATGGAGAGACGGAGAGTCAGAGAGGCAGTAGGAGAATAAGACTTAGAAGAAGCAGGGAGGACAGCCCGCAGGGATCAGTAGGGCAACAACATGTATCGGCACCTGTGTTCAGCCGGCCAACGCACCCGCCATTGCCGCCAATGCCGCCAACTTCTACTGTTACCGCCAGATCGCACACTTCCAAAAAGTCAGCAGTGTGGGATTTTTTTAATGTGTGTGCCTCTGACAAAAGCATTGTAATTTGCAATGAGTGCAGTCAGAAACTGAGCCTTGGTAAGCCCAACAGCCACATAGGTACAACTTCTATGCGAAGGCACATGAGCGGCAAGCACAAAGCACTTTGGGAGCAACACCTCAAAGGCAACAGGCAAACTAAAAGCCACACTCCTTCTGGTCCAGCATCTTACTGCTCTACCTCTGCTCTCCTTGACCCGTCTGAACCACCCTCCACTCCGCCTTCCACCTTGACCACCTGTTCCCATTCCCAGTCATCTGCCACCAGCCAAGTTTCTGTGAAGGCCATGTTTGAGCGTAAGAAGCCAATGTCTGACTGTCACCCCTTGCCCGGCGTCTGACAGCTGGCTTGTCTGCACTCTTAGCCCGCCAGCTTTTACCATACCAGCTGGTGGACTCTGAGGCCTTCCGCAAATTTGTAGCAATTGGGACACCGCAGTGGAAGGTACCCAGCCGCAATTTTTTTTCTAAAAAGGGAATACCACACCTGTACCAACATGTGCAGAGCCAAGTTACCGCATCTCTGTCACTTAGTGTTGGGCCAAAGGTCCATATGACTACTGACGCATGGTCCTCCAAGCATGGTCAGGGCAGGTATGTCACCTACACTGCCCACTGGGTGAACTTGGTAATGGCTGGGAAGCAGGGAATGGGTAGCTCAACAACAACAGTGGAGTTGGTGTCACCGCCACGGATTGCACGCGGTTCTGCCACCACCTCTAC
Source organism: Xenopus laevis (assembly GCF_017654675.1). Lineage (NCBI taxonomy): Eukaryota > Metazoa > Chordata > Amphibia > Anura > Pipidae > Xenopus > Xenopus laevis. The sequence continues at coordinate 108,757,610 of NC_054374.1, read as the reverse complement.
TCCTCCATCGCTCTCTACCTCGTCTTCTTCTTCTTCTTACTCTGCTGCTGGGTCCTCCTTCTCCTCCTCCACACCTGTGCACCCCAGCTCCCCCTAGGCTATTCGACGTGCCAGGTACGCCGTTGTCACGCTGTCTTGGGGATGACGTGCCTGGAAAGCAAAAACCATACCGGATCTGTACTCCTGTCATCTCTGCAGTCACAGGCCGATCGGTGGCTGACCCCACACCAACTGCAGATCGGAAAAGTGGTGTGTGACAATGGAAGCAATCTGTTGGCAGCGTTGAGACTAGGCAATTTAACACATGTGCCCTGCATGGCACATGTGTTAAATTTAATAGTCCAACGTTTTGTCTCCAAGTACCCAGGATTCCAGGACGTTCTCACCCAGTCCAGAAAGGTGTCGGCCCATTTCAGACGTTCCTACACAGCCATGGCACGCCTTGCTGACATTCAGCAGCGCTACAACATGCCAGTCAGGCGTTTGATTTCTGACAGCCAGACTCGCTGGAATTCAACGCTCCTTATGTTGGAACGTCTGCTGCAACAACAAAGGGCCGTCAACGAGTACCTTTTTGAACTGGGTGGTAGGACTGGATCTGCACAGCTGGGGATTTTTTTCCCCCGTTACTGGGTGCTTATGCGCGATGCCTGCAGGCTCATGCGACCTTTTGAAGAGGTGACAAATATGGTCAGTCGCACCGAAGGCACCATCAGCGACCTAATACCCTTCGCTTTATTCCTGGAGCGTGCCGTGCGACGAGTGACAGATGAGGCTGTAGACCAGCGTGACGAGGAGCTGGAAGCGCACGATTTCTGGTCGGAATCACCAGAACGAACCCAGGCACATGCTGCAACGCAGGGAGAGGTGCCAGAAGTGGAGTCAGAGGAGGAAGGTGGCTTTGTGGAGGAGGAGGACCAACAGGAGCAGGCTTCCCAGGGGGCTAGTGGTGACCTTTTGGGGACCCCTGGTCTTGTACGTGGCTGGGGGGAGGAGACCGTGGATGATGCAGTCCTTGATAATGAGGAAGCGGAGATGGATAGCTCTGCATCCAACCTTGTGAGAATGGGGTCTTTCATGCTGTCATGCCTGTTGAAGGACCCCCGTATCAAGAGGCTTAAGGAGAAGGACCTGTACTGGGTCGCAACGCTACTAGACCCTCGGTACAAGCATAAAGTGTCAGAAATGTTACCAACATACCACAAGTCCGAAAAGATGCGGCATTTACAAACCAGCCTGCAAAACATGTTGTACAATGCTTTTAAGGGTGATGTCACTTCAGGAACTCATCAACATTCCAGGGGCAGAGGTGCCAGTAATCCTGCCACGAGCACACCTGCAAGGACAAAGCCTTTGGCCAGTCTGTAACGTCAGACATGCAAATGTTTTGCTTCTGTCCAAGGCAGCGCCACAACCCTTCTGGATCCACCCTCAAAGAACGCCTCGACCGGCAGGTAGCGGACTACCTGGCATTAACTGCAGATATCGACACTCTGAGGAGCGATGAACCCCTGGACTACTGGGTGCGCAGGCTTGATCTGTGGCCAGAGCTGTCACAATTTGCCATGAACCTCTTGTCTTGCCCAGCCTCAAGTGTGCTCTCAGAAAGGACCTTCAGTGCAGCAGGAGGGATTGTAACTGAGAAGAGAACTCGCCTAGGTCACAAAAGTGTCGATTACCTGACCTTTATTAAAATGAATGAGGGGTGGATCTCGGAGGGTTACTGCACGCCGGAAGACTTGTTCTGACTTCTATGCAGCTGTCCTTCTCTTCAAGCCTCATGACTCCACACACAGCTGTCCTTTAGCGTCCTCCTCCTCCCTCCGCCACCGTTACAAACTAGGGTGCAAACCCTACTGGTTTAATTTTTTCTGGCCTCTGTGCTTCAGTGGCTGCAACCAAAAAAACTGGGCAAACAATGTCTACAAGGTCAACGTATGGCAAAAAATGACTATTTTCAGCATTTATATGGCATATTTTTTCTGGCAACTGTGCTTCAGTGGCTGCAACCAAAAAAACTGGGCAAACAATGTCTACAAGGTCAACGTATGGCGAAAAATTACTATTTTCAGCATTTATATGGCATATTTTTTATGGCAACTGTGCTTCAGTGGCTGCGTCCAAAAAAACTGGGCAAACAATGCCTACAAGGTCAACGTATGGCAGTTGTTTAAAGAGAACAGTAGATTACTAGCCAGCAAAGCTACCTAAGCTAAAATGTCCCTCAAATCCCTGCAGACTTCTGTCCCTCCAATACAGAGCAGTATCAAGCAGATTACTAGCCAGCAAACTTACTATCATCTGTCCCTGAAATCACTAACAGCTCTCCCCCTACACTATCTCTTCCAAGCACACACAGGCAGATTTTTCAGATACATTTTTGCCCTTGATCCCCCTCTGGCATGCCACTGTCCAGGTCGTTGCACCCTTTAAACAACTTTAAAATCATTTTTCTGGCCAGAAATGTCTTTTCTAGATGTTAAAGTTCGCCTTCCCATTGAAGTCTATGGGGTTCGCGAACCGTTCGCGAACCGCTCACATTTTTGCGCAAGTTCGCGAATATGTTCGCGAACTTTTTTTCCGACGTTCGCTACATCCCTGATAGGTACCGGTGAAGTTAGCCATAGCGACAAATCAGATCTTTTCTTTCATTTTCTAGCTTGCAGCAGACTGAAAGCTAAAAACTGTACTTGAGCCTTTATGGCCTTGACAGCTCCCCATCTTTCACACAACCAATGCCACACAAAGGGGCAAATTCACTAAGCGCCGAAGCGCCGAACGCTAGCGTCAATTCGCAAATTCACTAACGAATGCTGGCGTAAATTCGCTAGTGTTACTTCGCACCCTTACGCCAGGCAAATTTTCGCTATGGATGTAACTACGCAAATTCACTAACGTGCGTAGTGTACTGAACGCTACCTTTTACACTAGACTTCCTTCGCCACCTCAGACCAGGCGAAGTGCAATAGAGTAGATAGGGATTGCTTCAAAAAAAGTTCAAATTTTTTCTAAGTCCCAAAAAACGCTGGCGTTTTTTCTATATCATGGGTGATAGGCTGAAAAAGATCAAAACACTTTTTGGGGCTCCCCTCCTTCCCCCCTACATTTCCTAACTCATGACAACTTAACTATACAGTGGGCACATGTGTAGGGCAAAAAAAAAAATTTATTTGATGTTTTGAAGGTTTTCGAGGCATTTGTAGTGATTCTACGTATTCCTCCATTGAAATTTGAATTTGGCGCCGTATGCAAATTAACCATCGCTAGCGTAACTTCGATTCGCTTAGCGAATCATCGCCAGTGCAACTTCGCAACCTTATGCTACCCCTGTGCGCAACTTCGGATTTTTGTGAATTTGCGGAGCGCTGGCGAAACTACGCCTGGCGAAGTGTGGCGAAGAGCGGCGAAGTTACGCCTGGCGCAACTACGGGCATATGGCACACTGGATGTTCTTACTGCAGATCAACAATCAAAATGCCCCGTCTGCCTGTCACTGTTCTTAATGTTTTGAAACAGAAAGCACCCTGAATGATTGAAAAATGACTGAGCATATGGTTTGAAGTTCTGCCTGTCACCATTCCATATATGTCAGCCAGGGCAGATTCTATTCAATAATATTTAGAGTTATGAAAGATGGATAGGGTTGTTTTCTCTGCCACTGATCACTGGATGGCAGCAACTGTCAAAACTTGGATGTGCCCATAGCATTTCAGTTGATGTATCATTAAATTCCATCACAGATACATAATTTTGTAGTGCAATAACCCACCACTGTGCTGAGATAAAACATAAAATCTCATGCATTGTATAACAGTATAATCATACTCCATATGTGTTTAGAGTTGTCACCAATTCTTCAGGCATGTACCAGACGATGATATAAGGGGTGGATCCAAGAAGAAGTAGGGCCATTACATCACAGGTGTCAGCTGTGATGTTGCAGGGGTGGGGATAATGGAATTCAATGCAAATTCAGTAAATATGTATGGTTTTGGGGAAAGTTATTGGAGGGAAGTGAAGGTTTTGGGAGAGGTTGTAGGCGAGCTGGGGGCTGCATATCTAGGGGTTACAAATTTATAACTCCTGCAACCTATATGTGTATTAATTATTCTGCTGGTATAAAAACGTTATTTCACATCACACACGGCTAAGGACAGGGCAAGTGGACAATTCCACTAAGAAGTACCTCATTTTGCTATTTCTGTATTCTGTATTTTGACAAAAGAGTAAAAGGTAAGAAGCAAAAGGAAAGGAGATCAACATACATTTTAAAGTAGATGAGGGCAAGATTACAGCATTCTGCTCTGTTTTCACAGAAAAGTAGAAGTAACCAGGTCAGGAGTCAATCTCTTGTCACTGCTATTAAGGAGGTGCAGAGTTGCACAAACAGGCAGAAGTAGGTAAAGCAAAAACAGCTGTAATTAAAGATAAACAAATTGTATCAAATTGGTTTATATTAATATAGGCTGATATAGGTTGAATCAAAATAAACTCAAAGTGATTATTTACAGCAATTGTCTTATATGGTATTTGGTGTTTTGCAGAAGATTACTGAAGAATACCTACTCTTCGAATGCTATTGATGACTGAGATTTCTAGAAATAACAAATACAAAAAAATACATAGTATTTATACAAGTATTGCTTAACAATAAAAATACATTGCAAGCTTTCGGGGCACCAAAACCCCAGGTTTTCAGGCAAAATACAAATGAAAGCTGGAAAGGCAAAGCATATACTGTATACTGTTAGATCAGTGAAAGGTATTCATGGGCAATACATTAAGTTAGCCAATATAGGTATCACTTCTACGATACTTTTTGTATTTGTTTTTTTATGTATTATTTTTGCTACTGGCTAACATGGTACCACAGTTTTTGTTTTGAGATTTTTAGAGAGATTCTACATCAAATGATCTTCCATGAAATTGGTGGATAGCAATAATTCATACACAACAGTACAAAACATATTAAGGATTATCGTGGACTATGTGAGGTCCCTGCTTTACTCTAGAGTTAAACATCTCTAAACCATGTTCTCTGAAACATTAAAATCTGAAACGCAAATTGTGCTTACGGTGTATTACATATTTATTTTCATTACATGAATATTTATATAGACATGAAATGAATTCTCATGAACCACTTTAACCTACTGAAATTTGTAGTAAATAAGCAATAAATCATTGTTTTACCTGCCTGTTTGTCTTTGGAGACCTGCATCTATCAGACCTTTTAAAAAATGCTGATTACATTAGGACATGACGTTTGATTAGCCAGGCATGAAATGATTAATTTTACTTTAACTCACAGAACTGCACAGCCATTTAGCAATGATTAGCAGTGATTCTTGTGCAATACTGCCTGAAAGGGCTCGGTAGAACAACATAAACAAATATACTGTATTAATTCAAAGCTTAATCGGATTATAACCTTTGCTAACTGCATTTCTACTACAAAAAGTTCATGAACACTGCAATTTCATGACTTTTAGTGATGGACAAATTTGTCCTGTTTCGCTTCACCACAAAATTTGGGAATTTCCTGCAAAAATTTAATCCATCGATCGAAGGATTTTCCTTCGATCAGAAAAAGCTTAGAAAGCTTTTGGGGAAGGTCCCCATAGGCCAACATTGGTGCTTGGTAGGTTTTAGGTGGCAAAGTAGGTAGTCAATTTTTTTTTTAAAGAGACAGTACTTCGACTATCGAATTGTAAAATAGTCGACCGATTTTGAGTTCGAATCGTTCGTTTCAAGTCTAAGTCGTAGTCGATGGTCGAAGTAGCAAAAAAAACCTTCGAAATTCGAAGTATTTTTTATTCTAATCCTTCACTCGAGCTTAGTAAATGTGCCCCATAATGTTGTTCTGAAAGAAAACTTAAATGCATTTCGTCATGATTTTTATGGTGTCGTTTTTTATTTCTAAATTTACTGTTTAAAATGCAAATAATTTATTCTACCATGTAAAATGTCATTAGTAACCAACCAAGTGTATTTTTTTAGTTGTAATATTGGTGTGTATGCAGCCATCTCAGGTCATTTTGCCTGGTCATGTGCTTTCAGCAAGACCAGTGCTGCACTATGGAACTGCTTTCGACAGGCTATTGTTTCTCCTACTCAATGTAACTGAAGGAGTTACATTGAGACATAGATTTTTACTATTAAGTGCTGTTCTTATATCTACAAGGCAGCTGTTATCTGGTTACCTTCCCTGCTGATGGGCAGTTGGGGGGGGAGGGAAGGGAAGGGAGGGTGTGATATCACTCCAACTTGCAGTGCAGCACTGAAGAGTAACTGAAGTTTATCAGAGCACAAGTTACATGATTGGGGCACCTGGGAAACTGACAATATTTCTAGCCCCATGCTAAGATTTAAAAATGAAAATATAAAAAAAATCTGTTTGCTCTTTTAAAAAATGGATTTTAGTGCAGAAGTCTGCTGGAGCAGCATTATTATTAACTGGTGCATTTTGAAACAAAAGACACTATAGGGGGAATGTAATATTTCGTTAGCTCAAAAGACGCTTGCAAAGACAATGTTAGTGACCATGTTTGCATCCTTTTTGACCAATTGCAGACCTCAACGACTTCATTGCAGAGTTGGTGACCAAATGGCATTTTCAAAAATTTACAGCGTATGTAATAAAATTGAACAATTGCAAAGCATATTTTGTGCGAAAATGTAACAAATTCCAGAGCAGGTTTTAATACTAACCTTTGCTTAACAATGTAATATTAGCCAGCGCCTGATTTTATTTTGCAAGCAGCACTAAACATTCCCAAAAACTCTATTTTAAATAATACCTGCAATTTTTAATTACATTCCCCCTTACATACACTAATATGTGACCTATCAAAGAATCAACTTGGCTTGTAGATATCAATAAATATTTTCCTTTCACATCTTTTACACTGAGCCACCATGTTGTAATGTTCTCTGTGTGCCACCCACTGATCACACGACAGGAAAAAATGCAGGCTCTAACTGTAAGAAGTATGGGAGTTAAAGACACAGCTCTGACCAATTATTGAATGATGCAACCTAGCATGTATGTGTGCCCTTTCTTTTAATTCCTTTTATATTATACTTTATGTTTGGAACATTTCCCCATATATTATTAGAATTTTCATTAAATGTTACAGACACAGGCATTTATCTTCTAAAACACACTTTTTTAGTTGATTATATCCTGCATTTGTCATGAACAAAGACTTGTTTTGATTTCAAAATGTAGCACTGTTGACCAGTGTTTCCCAAATTATGTGTTGCCCCTCCTAAAAATCTGGGGGGCAATGTAGATACATTAACATATCAGATGCAGTATGCAACTTTTGGAGGAAATGTGGCATGTTTTTTCCACAGTGCAATTGAAGCATATAGGCAAAGCCCACTGTAGGCCTCATAAGGGAATCCTGGGACATCGTATGCTGCCTAAGGGTGCATGACAGGAGCGGGACAAAGCTGCCTGGCAGGGGGGTTATTATTTTGGGTTTAGTTACTTAGTGGAAGGGGTGGAGTTAATGGAGCTAATGTGAAGCAGTAGAAGTTAGGGAGGGCATCCATTTTCAAAGAGAAAAGGAGTCCCACCCTCCCTCCCTTGGTTTACCCTTTGTGCTAGTTGTCACAATTGTGGCCTGAGTAAGTGGGATACAGGTTAAGTCAATGTGGAATAGTGAGTATTTGGGGTTGATGATTAAGCTGGGCAGCGAGGGGAAAGCCCATTGTCACAGACGGGCAGCGGGTTGAAGCATGCAATCCAGCGTACCCACCATGCTGTAGGAACAAGCGGCTGGAGGCTGGTATGATTGCATACACCTAATTGGCTTACTGCCAGGGATCTTGCAAAGGATAAATGAGTTATGTTATATCACTGCTGATGTTGTTTATGGTTATAATGTTGTTAATATGGAAATGTTATTTTTATATAGTTTGGAATAAGAAGGCAGGTATTTGTCTTTGCCCATGTCATGCTATTCTTCCAAGGCTAGACCTCACAATGTTCACTGTTCCAATTACTGCAGTATTTTGCACTTACATATTGTAAAGCTTTGTACACACAGGCACATTTGGACAATGCTTGGCTATATTAGTCAATTAGTCAGGACTAAATTACCGGTTCTGAATAGATAAATGTTTTCTTCCTGAAATAATTGCTTAGGTGACCCATTGAGTGGATGGTCCCTGCACTATTTGTTTTTAAATGCATGGGTGTTTTTAGGCCAAAAAATGCATTCAATGCATCATAATATGCCATTCATTATGATGTACCTTGACTATAGTATATTGCTATAAAGAAAGTGAAGAAAGTCTATGGGGCAGATTTATCAAAAGTTGAAGTGAATTTTCGAATTTTCGAAGTAATTTTTGGGTACTTCGACTATCGAATAGGTCAATTTCGACTTTGACTCGAATTGAAAATATTTCACAAATTCGACCATTCAAAAATCGAAGTACTGTCTCTTTAAAAAACCTTGACTTTGACACTTCGCCACCTTAAACCTGCCGAATTGCTATGTTAGCCTATGGGGACCTCCTAGAACCTATAGGCAGTATTTGGCTAATTTTTGAGTCAAAGGATTTTTTTGTAAAATCGTACGATTCAAAGTACGATCGTACGATTCAAAGTACGAGTGTGTGTGTGTGTGTGTGTGTGTGTGTGTGTGTGTGTGTGTGTGTGTGTGTATGTGTGTGGGGGGGGGTTTGTTTTCATGCATGTGCGTTTGTATACACATTTCTGTTCAAAATATTATTCCCACCTCCCTAATCCTAAAACTTCATTTATAGGGGCTGATTCACTAAGGGTCGAATATCGAGGGTTAATTAATAATATTCGACTAGGAACTGAAATCCTTCGTCGAAGGATTTAGCGCAAATACTGCAATCGTACGATCAAAGGATTATTCCTTCGATCGAACGATTAAAGCCTTCGAATCGAACGATTCGAAGGATTTAAATCCAACGATCGAAGGAATATCCTTCGATCAAAAAAAGTTAGCCAAGCCTATGGGCACCTTCCCCATAGGCTAACATTGACTTCGGTAGCTTTAAGATGGCGAACTAGGGGGTCGAAGTTTTTTTTAAAGAGACAGTACTTCGACTATCGAATGGTCGAATAGTCTAATTTTTAGTTCGAATCTTTCGATTCGAAGTCGTAGTCGAAGGTCGAAGTAGCCCATTCGATGGTCAAAGTAGCCCAAAAAATACTTCGAAATTCGAAGTTTTTTACTTCGAATCCTTCACTCAAATTTAGTGAATCGGCCCCATAATGTTGTACAACAAATTATACTAAAGAAATTATTTACTCAAATTGGCAGCTATTGCTTAAGAGGTGCTATTTTATGCAAAATACAGCAAAAGTTTAATAAAATATTTTTTGAACAGGTGGCACGTTCCATTTGATAAACAGAAAACAGTGTAGGAGAAAATTTTCTAAAAATGTACTATTAGCATAGAATTGGCTTTAAAATGTGTAAACAAGTCAGTAGAAATAACTATAATTTATGTATAAACAGCTCTTTGCATCAGCCTCTTACCCTTTTGCTTCATTAAAATATGGTTTTTAAAGAGATACTGACAACAGCAATTAAACCTTTTTTTTACATCAATCATAATATTGTCTTCACATACTATCTATAATTTTGCCATTAAAGTATGCTTTTACATTACCCATCAGATCCCCCATGTTCCTCTCTGAGGGAGCTGCCATATTTGAGCTTCAGTAATCTTTTAGCATTAGAAATTCTAACTGACAGTCAGGTTGGCAAAACAGTCAGGCTTAGGACCTTCAAGTAACTTCAAATAACAATTACATAGCAGCCCTATGAGTGAAAAACATGAGCAAGGTCGGACTGGGGGGCCTGGGGCCCACCGGGACTACTGTCCGGGGCCCCCCCCACCCCCTATGTGTTCCTGCTTGAGGGCGCTATGCGCATGCGCACATGGTGCTGCGAAGCACGCCTAAGGAAAAAAATTTCCGCATATAATTTTATTGAGAGAGAGGTCTGGCCTGGCGGGGGCCATTAAGGGTCGGGCCCACCAGGTTTTTTCCCGGTATCGCGCCGGGCCAGTCCGACACTGAACATGAGCTATAGGTAACGATTGAGGTACATTAATATTTTGAATAATAATTTTTTTAGTGTCAGTATCACTTTAAGGTGTCTATGATAAAAAAGCATTCTAAAAATGCAATTTTCCATGTGCTGATATTTAAATATTTAGTATATGCTGGCATTTCTTTCTGACTGCAATTTTTATAAGAATAAAGGACAGTTTCCACAACTGGAAAATAATTTCCAGGGACACTGCCTAGGGTTCCTAGCTAGCTTGTGTTTTAACTGCCAGACCTGTAAAAGATCCTTGATACTAATTCTTGATACTGATTATATTATTAAAAGGGAAGAAAGCTAAAAAGATACTATTATAACACTATATTTCCTACATGGGACCACAGTTCTAGCACAGAATGTAGATTACAGAAGTTTAGGTATAGGTCTTGTTGCAAGCAACAACACAGAGATAATACAGGATTATACACACCAATCTTTAACTTTGAGCAGAATACATCTTTCTTCGGCAAAATAAATAGAAGCTCTGCCTAATTTTTTTAATAAAAATTTGCTTTGGAGAGGAAAATGGGAATTGTGATTCCAGTTCCCACAAAATCAGCTTATAATAAAGAGGTCGTTTTATAAGTAACTTTCTGAATAAGAGCTGCTTGTTGAAAATCTCATCACTGCATATAATCCTGTCTACCAGACATTACTCTTATCAGTAAACACAAACAGCTCACATGGATACAACTACCGGTTATTATCAGACTAGACTTCTTTGCTCTGCTAAACGAATGTAGAATTTAACCATAAGCCGCACATTCAGCTGAAATACAGAGTAGAGCCCCTTCATACAGTGCTTTCAGATCAATACTACTGAATAATGCAAGGAACACAAATCCCACTTCTTTCTCACAGTACAAACATGCAGCATTTTCCCCATTAAATATTTACACAAAATGAAAGTATTGCACTTGCCATCAGATTGATGCTTTCACAGTAGTAACACTGCCTGGGTACGTTTATTGCTTTTCTTAACATATAAGCGAAATACATTTAATGATATGTCAGAAATTTTAATGTAATTTCGTTAAAAAAATTCAAGCAACCATTGTTTTTTTTCTTAGAAAAAATGTCACATTTTACTCAAAGTAATGATGAGTGAAATTTTTTTTCTGCAAAGATGAATCCCATAGACTCTAATGGGTGAAAAAAATTGTTGCGCGTCAAAAATTTGTTGCACGATTTGTGACATGCCAGCAAAAAAATGTCAACCATAGGCTTCAATGCATTTCGGCAAATTTTCGCTGCTTCACTAATTTTCGGTGAAACGGGTCTGATTTGCCCATCGCTAATAAAAAGTGCTTGATGCAATATAAGTTCTTTCACTAACACCCTCATTAAAATATAATGGTGCTGTTAATGTTAGCTACCAATACTAAAAAATACTTTTCTGTCATTGATTTAGATTAGAAATGTGGGGGCGTAAAGCTCTGTCAAACACATGGAAACATGAGTGTTTGAACAGTAATCCTTTTATCATTCCAATTACTTCGGAATATATCAAGAATTGTAGAGGAAAAATAAAAATCTAGAAAAATGTTGACATGTATAGCATTTGCTGCAAATTATATATATATATATATATATATATATATATATATATATAATATATATATATATATGTATATAATGATAAAATGCTAAAAATCCTGGTGTGCATCAGTATTCTATTATTATACATATATCTATATATATATATATATATATATATATATATATAAATATATATATATATATATATATATATATCCACAATCCCAATCTGGAGCACTCCCAAGTAATGGTCACTGCCTGGGTGCTGGTTAAATTATGAATAATCAAATCGGCGAATAAACCGCACTGCCAGGACTTCCATAAAGTGTGAAAAACAAAGAAATTTTTTATTTCAAGGTTTCGGCTCCCAACTAACACCTCCTGAAGACGGCTGAAGTTGGGAGCCGAAACGTTGAAATAAAAAATTTCTTTGGTTTTCACACTTTATGGAAGTCCTGGCAGTGCGGTTTATTCGCCGATTTGATTATATATATATATATATATATATATATATATATATATATATATATATATACATATATATATATATATATATAAATATATATATATATATATATACATATATATATATATATACACATATATACATATATATATATATACATACATATATATACATATATATATACATACATTTTTATATATATACATACATATATATATATATATATATATATATATATATATATATATATATATATATATATATATATATATATATATATATATATATATATATATAAGATGATACAATAAAAATAAAAAAAGCATTCATTTAGGAATCTGTATACTACATATCTATTCAAGTATATTCTAAGTTGAAGTCTGGTTTGGCCATGTATGCAAGCTGCCCTCTGTGAACTGTGACATACTAGGAGATGAATAACTAGGAGCAACACAAAAGCATTTTGTGCAGAGAAGTTCATTGCACATTGATGTTGACATAAGATTTTCCTTTGTTTGGCTCCATTCCATTTCCGATGAATGTTTGCAATACTTTAAAGATATTACTAGAAAAAAATATATCAAAGCCACTATGGGTAAGCAGAGAGCAAAATGTTTTGTACATACTATAACCTATTTGCTGCCTTTCTATATTGGAAACCGCCTATAGAACTCAATGTCTCGCATACAGTGTGCAAACATCCTAGTTCCATTTAGTCATGCTAAAACAGGCTTTGGGCCACCTGAGATGCATGAAAGTGCATCAGGTCTGCTGTCCCAAAAGAGACATTCAAGTGAATAGGGGTCAGGAGGGGCAATTAAATGCACTTTACAGCCTGCTGAGAGACACAAGTAGAAATGTGCCCCATGACCCTACTCAAGAGAGGATGTCAGCATTGTTTGCTCAACCAAACTTTACTCACATTTTGCTGAACTGTAAATCCTGCAAACACTAACATAGCATCAGTGGTAAAAGGATGATGTAAAGTGTAGTCCAGCAAAAGAAACTAACACATAGGGGAAGATTTATCAAGGGTCAAATTTCGAAGTGGAAAATACTTCGAAATTCGACCATCGAAAGGCTTTACTTTGAATGTCGAAGTCAAAGTTTTTTTACATCGAATTTGCCCATCGAATTTGCGGTCTAACGATTCAAACTATTTTATCGTACGATCGTAGGATTTTACTTTGACTTCAAAAAAAATGCTGTAGAAGGTCCCCATAGGCTAACATAGCACTTCGGCAGGTTTACTTTGGTGAAGTATTGAAGTTGAAGTTTTTTTAAAGAGACAGTATATCGATTATCGAATGCTCGAATAGTAGAACGATTTTACTTCGAATAGAATTCGAAGTTGTAGTAACCTACTTGATGGTCCAAAAAATTACTTCTAATTTCGATTTTTTTTTACTTCAAAAATTCCCTCGAATTCACTTCGACCCTTGATAAATCTGCCTCATAGCATTTGTTTGGTGCACATTATAATATGAAAATCTGTAGTCCAGCAGCATCACGGTTGTCTACTTAATACAGTTCCCAGTCCATTAAATGCAAGATAATTATCCAATGAGAATCCTTTTTGCTTTATGTTTTTCTATAATTGTAACTGCATTAAACAAAAGAAAAACTATATATATATATATATATATATATATATATATATATATATATATATATATATATATATATATATATATATACAGTATATTCTTTCAGGAATGTCTCAGAAATACCTATGGACTGTGACTTTCTGATGAAAAAGACATAGGTGATTTTTCATTCTTAACATTCTCTGACTTCTCTGAAACATCTGACATTGTAGATCATGACATTTTAATATCGTTTTTTATAAATGAAATTGATGCATGTGGCATACTCTCTCTGTCTCTCATTCTCTCTCTGCATGTTCATCTGCACCAGTACACCTGTTATGTGGAGTGACACAAGGCACTATATTATCTCCAATATTATCAGTAGGCATGACCTTGGCTAACATTGCTCTGCAGATGACAACGACTATTCTTTTATATCGTACAAGACAAAATCCTTCTTTAATCATCCTTTAGAAATCTCCAATAGATGAGATTTTAGAGACTAATATTCAGCTAGGAGAAAGATGTTTTAAAGAATATGATCAATAAGTAATTTTTTATTTACACAACATTTTGCCCCAAATGTGACTTGTATATACAGACACATGCCTCAAGTGTTTTTTGTAGTTTTCTACTTGAAATGTGTTTCAATCCAGGAATATCAGAAGAATTCAGTAAGATTGCCAAGAGTTGACAAATGCACAAATCATTGTGAGGAAATTTTAAGGGATCAGGTGTATTGACTTTATATTTTGGCAACAACTGACTACAGATGTTGTAGTTAAATTAACTTTTTTTTTTTTAAATATTTTTTATTTCAAAAGTTTTTCACAATCGTAGCCATTATAAAAGTACATATACATTTAGTGAAATAGTTGACAAAAGCTAATGACAGATGTGATCCTCGTTTGGTTTTACCAAACATTAGTGATGGGCGAATTTGTGGCATTTTGCGTCGTCAAAAAATGCATGAATTTCCTGCGAAACGGTGCCGCATCTCGTTTTTGACGCCGTTGTCCATTTTTTTTGCCACAGGCATCGGTTTTTTTGACGCCTGCACAAATTAGCTGGCGAAAATGCGGTTTTGCGAATTTATTGGCAGTGGCGAATCGCGGGAATTCGCCGTGAATTTGTGCCTGTCGAATAAATTCGCCCATCACTACTAAACATTGCTAAATATTCTTGAGTGGAGGGGGTTTTATCCCCATTAGTCAACAATTCACAGTTCTATATGTTATGGTAACATTCTGTACCTTTTTAATTAGCTAAGTATCACAATCCAGTAATCAACTGCTGGTAGGAGTGAAGAGTACTTATCGTGTCATGGAAGATTTTGTGAAGATCAAGTATCATGTTACAAAGATAAAATCACCATTAAAACTTAAAAAAGGACAAAAGAGAAAAGAAAAAAAAATCAATAAACTCAAAACTAATGTTACTTTAACTGATGGAGTCTTGTTCTTGACTGCCTGAGTTGAATAAGTGTTCTGCTTATCAGTATTGGGAGTCGTTATTATTATAGTGTGAGTAGGCGGGTGGGGAGAGTACCATTAAACCTATATATAATCCATGGATGCATATATACTGATCTGGATACTGTAAGGAGGTCATTCTAGTCAGTTTATTGGAGGGTTAAATCAACTTTTAGTATGATGTAGAGAG
Source organism: Xenopus laevis (assembly GCF_017654675.1). Classification (NCBI taxonomy): domain Eukaryota; kingdom Metazoa; phylum Chordata; class Amphibia; order Anura; family Pipidae; genus Xenopus; species Xenopus laevis. Next base: position 108,742,251 of record NC_054374.1, on the reverse strand, counting down.
CAATATTCTGATATAATTTGCAATCGGTTTTCATTTTTTATTGCTTGTGGTTTTTGAGTTATTTAACTTTTTATTCCGCAGTTCTCCAGGTTGCAATTTCAGCAATCTGGTTGCTTTGGTTCAAATGACTCTGGCAACCGATCACTAATTTAAATAAGAGACTGGAATATGAATAGGAGGGGGTGTGAAAAATATGTAGCCTTGCAGAGCAATGGGGTCAGTGACCCCCATTTGAAAACTGGAAAGAGTCAGAAAAATAAGACAACTTTAAAAAAAAAAAAAAAAAAAAATGAAGACCAATTGGAAGGTTGCTTAGAATAGACACATTCTATAACATACTAAAAGTTAACTGAAAGGTGAACTACCCTTTAATCTTGAGCAAAACCCTCACCAAAGCTTTCATGCATAACTGTAGGGTAGCAGTAGTGGGTTAACAATGTGTAGTCTTATTTAACTTAGGAAAACAGGTAAGCAGTTATAGTTTTCATAACAGTAATAACCCAGTGTCACTTTAATAAAGTTTATATTACCTACATATAACACTGATAGGGGCTTAGAAAACTATGACACACCATATATCATAGGAATTGGAGCTTTCTATCATGTCAACTGTGTAACTATCATTCAGGGGGTTTTTTTCCCAGTGATGTCACTGTATGCAAATGATTTCACTGAAGATGCTAATTAGGAGACTAAACGGAAGTTTCACTTGAGTGACAGATGCAGTCCTTGTAAATTGCTCACAACTCTACTTTTAGAGACGCATATGATCAGCACATTGTATCTGCTTACACAATATGACTAAGAATTAAGCTTCATTATAGAAATGCTGATTGGGTTTTGCATGAATGCTGTAAGGTGGATGTGCTTCTTCACAACATGTTTACCAACCTGCTTTGAAATTTAAACACAGATTTACATACAGTATTTTTCTATTTAAAAATGTATTGTATAATCTTATGCATATCTAGACACAATGCCCCTCTTGCAACCACAATTATGCTGTAATCCTCAGGAATGCTACTGAATCTGAGATTGTATCTCCATTATCTATTTTTTAAATCATCCCAAGTGTTGCTTAATTGTGTAATCTCTTCTTTAATAGTAGCATTTTCATGCTAAGTATGCACATTGTTGCATAATTTCATCAGCATAGGTCTCAATTCTGTCTGTGCTTTCCACTAGTTCTACTAGGCTCCTCTGTAGTTCTCTGATTGCTGGCATGACTAGTGTAGTAACTGTTTGTCATATAATTGTTGTTAGTTCATTTTGTAACCATGTGAGTTGGCCTGACAGTCCTGAGCAGTCACTCAGTTCTTCTCAGTTTTTAGTAATTAGGTTGGGACTTCATACGCTGGGCTGAGACTCTTAACACTGGAGTAATAGTAGGTGGTAATACAAATGGGGTGAAGCTTCTTGGATCTTTAGTCTGGCAGCCTGGTGCAGGTGGTTGTTGAAGGAGTGGGAGTATGGTGGGTTGGTCCCAGTTACACTTCTTACTGTAACAAAAGGAATCCCAAACCCAGAACTAACTCCAAGGTTCCGGTCTAGGCCCGCTCTTCTGCCTGTAGCAGCCACCTTTGGCTTTGGGTGGAGCCCTCCGCTACTCAGATGCCACCAAGTCTTAATGCAGGAGAAACAGAGGGAGAGATCTGGGCGAGCACAGGAACCAAAGGTGCACAGGCAAGGGTCAAGCATGAATTTAAGGGACAAGAAACAGTATCAGAACGCACCCAGGAACAAAAGAACCTTTACATTGGGCATTTTCAAAAGGTACTTGTGCCTTTAAGTATTTGAATTTCGCGTGCATGCGCGACGATGTTACCAGCGCCGCTCGCTTAAACCTGGAAGCGAGTGGCGCATACTGCCCCTTTGCGCATCAGTGCCAAAAAAGAAGGACATGGTGGGGGTCATTTTCTAACATATGGCACATAAACTATACACTGGGCTCATGTGTAGGGCAATATAACAACTCTATTTTCTTTTATTAAGCTTCCCTGGGCTTGTGTAATGTAATGTGTTTGCTGTAACATATACATCCATTCAACTTTAACTTCCCGCCGTATGCAAATTAGCCAACGCTAGCGCAACTTCACTCTGAACGCTAGTGCAACTTCGCCAGTGTTCGGCGTCCTGAACGCAACTTCGTATGTTAGTGCATTAGCGTTGTCTGAGTGAATTTTCGCCTGGAGAAGTGTTGCGCTGCCTGCAAAGTAGTTGCTGGCGAATTTTCGGCGCTTAGTAAATTTGCCCCTAATTGTTAATCAGCAGAAGAGAATTTGGTCAATGGATCATGCATCACCACAAACAATTCAATTCACGAATTAAAGCTGTTAAATAAGTAAATGCTATGTAAGGACTAGATAGTTGGGCACATAATCATTTTAAAAACAATCTAGTTGTGTACAAGACTGGATTGAAAAATAAAATATATATGAAGATATGATTTCATAATTACATGTTTTTAGTATAAAGGCAATGGGGCAAATTTACAATAAGGCGAAGTGGCCATTGCTAGGAAATATTCCAGAAATATCATCTGCAGGGACATAGGCAATTTACTAATTTACCAGTTTCGCCCCATATTGCCAGGTAAATTTTCATTCAGGCAAACATTCATTACTCCGCAAATTCAGTGTAAATTTTACACAATGTTACCTCTTTCGCCAGAGTTTCCTTTACCACCTTAGATCAAGCAAACTGATGAAGCTACATCCTTCTCAATCTTATGTCAGTGACATCATATCCTGTATGCGGGGAAAGCCATACAAGTTCTAAAAAACGCTGGCTTTTTTCATATTTTAAAACAGGATTACCTTCAAAAGTCCTTTTTATTAAAGATTTTTGTGTTATCATTTTTTCCCAATGGTTTGAGGGACATGGCACACTTGTTTTAGGGTGGGCTTATGTCTAGGGCATTAGAGGATCTCTCTTGTCTTTATTTTGCTTCCTTGGATATTTGTAATAAAAAGTGGCCACTTCAAACATTTGCACCAACATCTCTATAATAAAGACGTCTATACGACCTATGTGTACCTGCCCTATTCCAATTCAAGCATAAGAGAACTAACAAAGTTTTGCTAAGCAGAAATGAACGCTAGTGAAAGTTCGTTATGAAATGCTTGCACTGAAGAATTAACTCTAGCAAAACTCCGCTACAAAGACGCACCTTCGCATGTAAGTGAATTAGCGAAGTGATAGCGAATTTGCACCTGGTGAAATGGCGCTGAGTTTGGTGAAGCCTTCGCAACTGAAAATTTGCCCCTTTTGTGAATTTACCCCAGTCTGCTGTTAAGGGCATTTAATTCTGAGATTACTATAGTTATGATGATATGGCTATGACTATTTCAGGACTACTGTACATTAGATGTCAAATCAGCCTCAAACTGTACCCATATATGCCATCTGGCAGTGTTGTTAAAGAGGTATCCACTGGCGACAGAGAAAATACAGAGGGAAAAAAAGCCTCTCATAGGAAATGAAAATCTGTCTGTATATTTATTAAGAGTTTGTTGGTAATATACAAGAACAGCTGTATTGAAAAATAAAACAGTTGAAAAGGATTGAAAATGGATTGTTGATATCTCTTGAGTTTGGTATGTTTGTTTATGATCCGTCTGTTAACATATTGTGAGCTTCTTTGAAGTGAAGTGACAACATGCTTTCTTTTAAAAACCAAACCAAAGCTGCCAGTTTAAATTAAGATACAAGTATATATATTGTGCAGAGGTTTAGAAGACAGTATCCCTCTGTGTAAACTTGTCATATATATAAATAAGTAAATAAATATTCAAACGTTAAAGAGTAAAATAATAATATATTTATATATTTTTAATCTTCCTTCTATACCTTATTGGTGAGCCAATATATAACATGGAGCAAATCAATAGGGGTACCAAAGCCAGCTATATGTGGCAAAACCTATGTATTTGGCAAGGTCACAAAATAAATGTCTTTGCTTTTTAATTTGGCCACACAAGGGACAGGACCATTACTGACAATATGATCATTCAAGCCCTCAGGCCAATGATAAGATTGTACTTGTATGGTCTAATGTTATCCTTGCCCAATAGAATTTTTTAAACATGCAGATTAAAATCTCAATGAGCCCTGTCCCATTTCACTTTGCTGAAAAATTCATGACACAGGAAAAAATTTCCGAAATGCATTGAAGTCAATGGGCGTCAAGATTTTTTTTACACACAGCGAAAATATTCTTTTCACTCCAAATGCATTAAAGTCAATGGGCGTTTTTTCCTATGGCGACTTTTTTTCCAAGATGCATTAAATCAAGCAAAAAAAAAAGAAGCTGTATAAAAAAAAAGCTATATACAGGCCAATATGCTAATGACAATTGTGGCATTCAATGTATTAGTCAATGTATGACCAGAACACTGAGCAGCTGCACTTTGATACATTTGCAATAATTTAAGACAACTATTTAAACAAGTCTCTTAAAGGGCAATTTCACCTTCATTAGCAAAACTGTTATAACACATAAAACATGGCCCTAAAACTCCCAGAAATATGTACACACTTTCATAACCAAAATTCTTGAAGTCGAAGGATTTACCGCAATTAGTTTGATCAAACGATCAATTAAATCCTTCGGATCAAATGATTCAAAGGATTTTAATCCATCAATTGAACGATTTTTCCACGACCAAAAAAGGCTTAGAAAGCCTATGAGGACCCTCCCCATAGGCTAACATTGCACCTCGGTAGATTTTACTTGCCGAAGTAGGGGCTCAAAGTTTTTTTTAAAGAGACAGTACTTCGACTATCAAATGGTCGAATAGTCAAACGATTTTTAGTTGGAATCGCTCGATTCAAAGTCAAAGTCGTATTCGAAGGTCGAAGTAGCCAATTCGATGGTTGAATTCTATTCTATTCCTTCACTCAAACTAAGTAAATGTGCCCCCTGGTGTTTTTGTCCCTCGTTGCATTATGTAAATTTTGGGAGATATGTGTATATATATATATATATAAATATATATATATATACTCACATCCAATAAGGTCCGCACTCTCAGTGCTGTTTGATAAGTTTAAAAGATGATTTTATTGTAGTAAGAGACTGACGTTTCTAAGGAGGTTTTATATATATATATATATATATATATATATATATATATATATATATATATATATATATATATATATATATATATATATACACACACCCACTGGGCATATTGGTAGTATTTATTCTGCACATAGGACAGACAGAATGCAGTATCAATGACCTGTTTTAAATTTACATGCAGTTGCTACGGAGGGCTGTGTGATGGATATGACCCTCCAGTAGAATTGTTTTCATGCTGACCAGTTTGCCTTAGGGTTCCTCAGACTTCTCTGTATTAATTGCTGACTTTATTATAATTTGCCACCTCAAACATGTACAAGACTAAGTTACCATGTTTTTTGCCCTTTGAACACTGTACTGCCACAAGTGTCTTTTGCTTCAGATTATTGTGCGGGGAGCAAGGTGTATAAAATTCCCCACGGAGATGCAATATAACACCTGCAATGGGAAATTGTGTCCAAGTTGAATCACAGTATTTCCTTAGTCCGCATGCGCATGAATGGCATGGTATTAACTAGAGGACCATTTGTTCTATATTCTGCATATAGTCTAAGTGGCTACAATTTTGCAACGAATTAACATTGTTATGGGGGCAGCCATTCAAGCACAGGTTATTCCATAGATAACAGATAAGTTCTGAAGAATCCCATTGTATACTACAGAGCACATCTGTTATCTGCTGTGTATCCTGGGCCTTTTCTCCTTTTTCAGCTTTGAATGGCTGCCCCCGTGGCTGACAGCAGCTTGTTTATATAAACTACAGTAGAGTTTCTGAAGCAAACACATCAGTTTTATCAGTGCAGCGCAACAGGACATGATATTTTCATTACTTTGATACACATTCATTTTTTTGTATTAGTGTTCATTTAACCATAACAATAACTATTATATAAATCCCAGTAAGAATGTTCAAATAATTAATACAAAGAAGAATGGATTTCAAATTCAGAGATAAAACTACATGTTATCAACGAATAAACATAACAGATGCTTCTTGGAGTAAATCAAAGACAAAACACCACGGTTAAACATAACAATATATGTAATACATTCACAAATATAAAGGTGTTGGAGTCAATGTACAAGGTACTATGTCCTACACCTAACAGCTCTAATCAGAGCAGAATTCGCACATGAATGCTCAAATACATTACCAGAGAATCCTGCAGAAATCTGAAAAGCTATAACATTCTAAATCAATCAATACTAATAGAAAGCACTTCACTGACCATGCATGGCTGTAATAGTAGAGAGTATCATGATATGTGCACATCTCTGAATATTTGCTCTAAAGTCCCTTTACAGAGGAACTCTACAGACTTTATTATTAAACTTACAAAACCTTAATCTTCAATGGATGGCTCGCCTTCAAGTTAACTTTTAGCATGGTATAAAATTGCCTATTCTTAGCAATGTTTCAAATGGTCTTCATTTATTATTTTTTAATAGTTTTTGAAGTATTTATCTTCTTCTTTTTTTGCCTCTTTCCAGGTTGCAAATAGGGGTCATTGACCCTGGCTGGCAAAAAATTATTGCTGTGGCTACAATGTTATTGTTGCTGATACTTTATATTATTTACCTTTCTATTCAGGCCTCTCCTTTTCATTTTCCAGTCTCTCATTTACAACCCGGCCTTGTTACGAGGGTAAATAAAAAAAGGTTTAGCACAAAATCACTGCTGAAATTCCAAACTGATGAATAATACAAAAAACAAAGAATAAAAATGAAGACCAAATATAAATTGTTTTGGAATATCACTGCCAACATCATACTATGGGGCAAATTCCCTAACCGGCGAAAATTCGCCAGCGATGGCTTCTCAGCCATTACAGCACTTCACCAGGTGTAAATTCGCTAGGACAACGCTAATTTACTAAAGTGCGAAGTTGTGTCCAGGGCGCCGAACACTGGCGAATTTTCACTAGCGTTACTTCGGCAATCAAATCGAAGATGCGCTAGCGTTGCCTAATTTGCATACAGCGGGAAATGATAAAGTTGAATGGACGTATATGTTGCAGCAAATACATTACATTACACAAGTCAAGGGAACATTAAAAATAAAATAGAGTTGTTTTAATGCCCTACACATGAGCCCACTGTATAGTTTATGTTCCATTTGTTAGAAAATGGAGGGGGGACCCAGTTACCTAAAAAAAAAATATATATATATATGATGGACCTTTGCAGGCTATCACTCAGAAAAAAGGAAAAGACGCCAGCGTTTTTTTGCGCTAAAAATTTAGGAAGTCCTGTGTACTCCATTGCACTTCACCTGGTCTGAGCTGGCGAAGGCAAGTCTGGTGAATGAGGTAACGTTCAGTAAAATCTGCATCTTTTTTAATTTGCGGAGTTACGTCCATTCGCCAAAGTGAAAAGCAACGCTATCGTCTATTTCCTTCACTATCGAAGTGACGCCTGCGCCCGTTAGGAAATCGGCAAAGTCCATGTGGGCGGTAATGCTAGTAAATTGACACTAGCGTTAGCCACTTCGTCCTTTAGGGAATCTGCCCCTATAAATTAATTAAAAGAAGAATGAACCCTTTGGGTTACATTCATGGGGTTTATATACAAATTTGATTAGTTATTGGAGATTTGAGTGCTATATGAATTCCCATTATAACTGAACTGTGATATTAAAAGCACTGCATGCATTGTTATAGTATTCTATGTTCAAGGTACTCACTTTTTAAGTGTAGCCCTTTAAAGGAATTTAAAATATGATCAATTAAAAATGATTTCAAAAGACAAAGAAGTTGACACTACGCTTTAACTTGTTCATAACATTGTAAAACTTTGATTACTGATACATAGCCTCCTACACTCTTTGATCATTTACCATCAAAGGCACGCTGTCACAGCCGTCACAAAGATCAGGTTCTCCTCCTCTATTCTGTGTGATCATCCAAAGGGTTTTAAAGAAACAGAAAAAAAACCTCTATTATTAATTAATCCAGTATAATTCCTGTTATTAAAATATTCTTCTGAACGGAGACTTTGAGTAAAAGTCATAAAAGCCTTTTCATTTGGATTTTGCTCTAGTTTTCTTCAGTATTAGTAGTAAACAAACACATTCAACTGGGAATGTTTATTACATGATTAATTGATTTTATGACAGAAAGCATAAGTTTAAAAAAAGACTATGCCAAAAATCTGTTCTAGGTGTGAAGCACTTAGCAGTCAGATAGAGCAAAAGAAAAGAGGATCTGTATGCAACACGTAAAGACGGAATTTATAGCATCCACACCCACATAAACGGGGGAATGTAATAAAAATCGCTAACGGAAAAACTATTCGCAATGCGAAAAGTTATGCCTTTGCGCGAACAAATTTTGCTTTGTGCGAATTTAATATAGCTTTTGCGAGCCCGGAAACTGTTTAGCGACCACTTCCGACAGTGAAAGACCGTTTGCGAATTTTATAGTTTGCGCCAATGCGCAGTCAATGTAATAAAACTTCTTACTGAAAAAGTCGTTTGCTTGCTCCAAAAGTTTACGACACCTTCAAGCACTTCTTATGAGTGCGCAATTAAAATTCGCAATGCGCAATGAAAATTCGCAATGCAATAACAGTTTAAGGAACAATATTACATTGCGAGATGTGGATTTTTAGTCTTATTGGTGCGAATTGAGTCTTGGCAGGTGGGGTTGAGAATGCTGAAATACCAAACAGGTATCAAAAACAAAAGGTAAGAAAAGTTTTTTTTTTAGCCCATTTAATGTGTGCTTGAAAACCTGTGAGAGGCCAGTTACAATGGCCTGTAAAAAGCTGCCTCTTGTAACTTTAAGAGCTGAATTTCCTGGTTTTAACACAGAAATTCGGCTCCGCCAGTGCAGAGACCGCTATTGCAGCCCCCCTTTGACCGACTCTGAAGCTGATGTTTTAAGTTTGGAGCGGGAGAAGGGGGCAGCATGAAATATTTCACTTCATTCCTAGTAACAACCACTGCCAAGTTTACATGTAGAAATAAAGGGATGGTGAATAGCAGATCAAGTAACAGTTACATACAGAGTTTATTTGGGTTGAAAAAGAACATCAGGTTCAACCCCGTCCAGTGCATATACACATGCTAATACAAGCCTATACACTAACATGTATAAACTATATATATGGGTATACCTGTAGTACCCGTAGATCTTAAGATCACAATAGTATTGGATATTATGCTTGTTTAAGAAATCATTCAAGCCACTATTAGACATTAAGGGGCAGATTTATCAAGCGTTGAATTTCGAAGTGCAAAACACTTTGAAATTTGACCACCGAATTTGAGTACTTCGATAGTCAAAGGGGGAGGAAGAGGAGGATGAAGAGAGTGGGGGGTCCCATAGTGGGGGTGAGAGTAGGGTAGGGGGGGTCCCGTAGTGGGGAGGAGAGTAGGGCAGGGGGTCCCATAGTGGGGGTGAGCATAGGGCAGGGGGGTCCGATAGTGGGGGTGAGCATAGGGCAGAGGGGTCCCATAATGGGGAGGAGAGTAGGGCAGGGGGGTCCAGTAGAGGGAGGGAGGAGTGTAGGACAGGGAGGGAGGAGTGTAGGGCAGGGGGGCAGGAGCGTAGTGTAGGGAGGGTGTCCCCCAGCCCATGCAGGGAGTCCCCCAGGGAACGCTGCGTGTCTCGCTCACCATCTGGGGCATGCAGCATGTCACGCACCCCACGCAGGACTCGGAGAGGCTCCCCCAGAAGGAGGCCACGGAGGCTGCCCAGCAGCGAGGAGGAGGAGGCACCACCAACTGCCTCAGAGAGGAGGAGGATGATGGAGGAGAGGAGGGCCCCACCACCAAAATGGCCCGACGATTTAACAGTTACAAGAATGGAGCACTGGTGGACAAGGTGGTAGCGCGATGGGATGTGCTGTTTGGGAGTCGGTCCCATTGCAACAGTGCTGCCAGACGCCAAGAACTCTAGCAGCAGGTAAGTAAACACTGTAGGCGCTTTACACAGGGATTGCCCCACTGTATACAAGCGCTTCAGTGACCTGAAGCATTGACTAAGGGCAAAGCTAGTTACCAGGAGAGCTAAAGCCCAGAAGACCGGCGGAGGGTGTGTCCCTCTACTCAGACTGCAACCCTATGAGCGCTAGCTTCTGGACATTATGGGCAAAGAGGGCTGTGAAGGACTGGACACAGACTGGAGAAGTAAGTAGACTTTTATAGAAACAAATATCTGACTCCTTTTTTTCCATATACCCATCATTTAGATAAATGTCTAATTTCCCCTTTAGCATTTCACTTCTTTGGTAAAATATTGCTCCTGTTTTGCATTAGAGGAGTTTCTTGTGCTTTTCTTTACAGCTTTGCGGTTTGTTTATTACTAATTATTAAGTGCAGCTGTGACATTGACAAAATCGCAGCCATTTCTTTATTAACCATTTCCCCACTATAGCACAAATGTTTAGAAACTGTATTAAAGGGGTGGTTCACATTTAAGTTAACTTTTAAGTATGTTATAGAATGGCCAAGTCTAAGCAAGTTTTCAGTTGGCCTTCATTATTTATTTAGTATATTTTTAAAATTAAATGACTCTTTCCAGCTTTAAAATGTGGGTCCAGAAAGAAAGGCTCTGTAAGACTACACATGTGATGTTATTGTGAGTTTTTCTTATTCATATTACTAATCAGAGCATCCCCTAATTATATCCCAGTCTCTTATTCAGATGAATGCATGGTTGCTATGTTAATTTGGACCCTAGCAACCAGATTGCTGAGATTGCAAAATGTAGATCTGCTGAATAAAAAGCTGAATAACTGAAAAACCAAAAGTATTGTCATATATAACATTCTCTCCTGCTCGCATCATTGAGAATGTATTTAAGTTTTAACCATTCCATCTCGCTTGCTGTGCCATTATAGATTCAAGTTTAACCATTTCATCTCCCTTGCTGTGTCATTATGGATTGAAGTTTAACAATTTCATCTTCCTTGATGTACCATTCCATTGGAGTTAGTATTTGTAATGAGAAATAAAATATATTTGTAGCTTGTGGGAGATCTCTACGCCAGGCTGCTAGCTGAGTACACTTGCAAGTCCATATAATTTTGTCTTTTAATACCTTTTTGCTTTCTTTATTCACAATTGCAGGACCGCCGCAAACATCGCGGCCTGACTAGGACAGTGACCAGGACCAGGATGACGCTGCTCAGCAACCCCAGGAAGAGGGTGAGGCTGAAGAGCCAGATAGAGCCCTGGAAGCTCAAGGTACAGACATGTTCAATGTTGTGACCAATGTAGTTGCTCCCTCAACTTGTTTAGAGCATTACTAATGTCCTATTTCACATTACAGAACACCGAGCTGAACGCCATGCCCAGTCACCATCCGTGATTCCTGTGGTTCCCCCCAGACGTTGTTTTTAACTAATAGCCCCTATTCCTTTATTTGTCTGTGTGTCACCAAAGATGCTATGTAATGGTTAAGCTGAGCTCAGGAGAGGTGTTTAGGAGAACAAAATAGGATCAGACAGCTAGAGCAGTAATGATATCTCCTCAGTGGCTGTTAGACTGGAGGGTCTGTTTTGTAATCTGAGCTGGGAAGAACTGAGAATGCTCATGAGCCAACAGCCTAAGCAAATTCCTGAGGGAGGGGCAGAGTGAGTTAGAAGAGGAGAAGGAATTCTAAGTGATTAAGGGGATACTGCAGCCTTTACTGTTAACCTTTTAAAAACCAGTGGCAGGTGTCTGAAGCTTTAAAAGAGGCTGTTCATGGTTTACATTTTTGTGGGGAGGGTTTACATGTCCTTTAAAACAATCTTTTTTTTTTTACTAAAAAAACATGTTTTCAAAGCTACAGACTGGTGTGAAATTTCCACTCTAATGTTGTGTTTATGCCACCCCCCCAAACATAAGCACCACCCCCAATCTAACTTGGTACCTTTTGTAATATTTTCTAACCTTTTGTTTGTTATGGGTTATGCACATGTCCAATATATATATTTATATTTTATTTTTCTTATAGGTCGTGCTGCTGCCACTTTTGCTGCTGCAGCAATTGAGGGACCACCACAGGAGGAAGGACGGCGACTGGGTGATCAACCTGCGGTGCAACCGGGGCTCATCAGCACAATGGTGGCTGACATGCAGCCTATGCTCCATCAGCAGTCCCGCCAGGAACTCTGGATGAGGCGGTGGATGGCCCAAATCCATGCTGACATTCGGGAGACCCGGATGACCATCCATCTCACCGACCAGGGGGCTCTGCTAAAGGGTGAAGTCGCTGGTCCACCTGCTGCTCCCCCTCCACCCCCAGAAGCTCCTCAACATCAGAGGGAAAGGGGGCATGGAAGGGGACATGGTCCTATCCGAGGGGACAAACGTCCCTAGCTTCAGTCTGAGTCATTTTCCAACTGACACTGGCCTCTTTGTCTATTTTCTCCTGGTAACAAACTTTGCCCTATTGACGCTTCAGGTATCACTTTGTCCATTACCCAGCAATGGGACTGACTCCCAAACAACACATCCCATTGTTTACACTGTGCTCTATTCTCGTCACTGAGGGGTGCCAACTGTGTCTGTTTCTTTTTTCACTTTTGCTAAGGTGGTTTCCAAAAATGCAATACACATGGATAATGTCATTTGAAAGGTACATCATTTTTCAGGGTATATACCTAACCCCCTTTTTTGCAGAGTTAACACTTCAGTTCCAAGTTGGACAACAGAAGAAGAGGTTAAATAGGACCAAAAGCCTCATGAACTGACATATAACCCCCATGACGAGACCAACATATTAAGGCCAAACAACAGACCTAGGTATTAGTGCATTTCAGTCATTATTGAGTCAATATCGATGAAGGCTCCTAGATAAGCATTGATAAGCCTCTCACACACTCTTCTCTGTGGTTGGTTAGCCCTCCGTCTGCCAATATACCCCAAAATCCTGGAGTTGAAGATCCTCATCAATATCCGTGTGAGGCCAGGCTGCACTGCAACATGACAAACACAATGCTGAGGTGCATCGTAAGTGCAATTTCATCATCAACTTGGTGGGAAACATGCCTTCCTTTCCTTATTAGTTAATTGATTAACACACATCCAACCTCAAAGTCAACCAGGTACCATTAATTACAATCCCTGCCAAAATCACTTAATTAAAGTAAAGTACAAGTCCCAAGAAGCATAATTCATGTATTGTTACAAAATTGTAGCTAGTCTATGCCAAATACATGCACATTCCTTTAAAGGAATCTTTCAAATGGCTTTATAGAAAATATAACATATAACTTACCCACAAGCCAGCCCTCTGGCATTTGTTCTTGGGTGAAGAGGTGATTGGGAGCTGAGTGAGGGAGGATAGAAACATCCTGGACACTTCCAGGAAACACAGATTGTTGTAATGGGAGCGCTTAAAATGATGTTAGTGCTCCTGTTGATGGGGAGGTGGTGTGTGATCAATAGATGAATGCAATCAATGAGTCATAAGTAATTAGGGAATTGTCCAATTTAGAAAAAGTCCTGCTTCAATGTTATCCACTCTGCCTGGGTTGTAGATAACAAAATGGGCCTAGGTGATGGCCTCTAAGTCGAATAGAAGGATCGTATAATCGAAGGAAAAAAAACATTTCGACATTCGAAGTTTCCTACTTCAAATCAAAGTTGGACTATTCCCTAGTCGAAGTACACAAAGAAAAGCTTGAAATTCAAAGTTTTTTACATCGAACCTTCACTTCAACCTTTGATAAATCTGCCCCTAATTGAATCTGCCAGCACAACATCATCCAGAAGGGGCATTTTACAAATTTACTTTCTTTATACCTGCTACATAAAATGACAAAAAGTCCCTTTCTGGCCCACAAAGGATTTTCTTCAGTGAGTGCAGTCAGCAATTTAATTAAGGAGAATTAAACCTTAAAAATGAATATGGCTAAAAATTCCATATGTTATATACTGAAATTATTGCATTCAGCTTCTCAATAGCAGCAATGACCCAGGACTTCAAATTTGTCTCAGGGGGTCACCATCTTGGAAAGTGTCTGCGGCACTCACATGCAGCTGGTGAGAAGCTAAACTTAGGGGTTGTCTCAAATTATCAAGCAGAAAATGAAATTGGTCTGTAGTATAAGGTGATGCTACAGGGCTGATTACTAAATTCTGATACTAGTTGCACTGCTTTCTGTGCTGTCATGTAGTAATTATCTGTATTAATTACTAATCAGACTTATATTGTGACATTTCTATTCTATGTGTACTGTATATTGTGAGTGGGTCCCTAAGCTCAGTAAGTGACGGAAGCACAGAGCATGTGCAGTGGGGCATCTTCAGAGGCACAAATCTTCATTGCTAAAGGGCTGCCGTTGCCTTTGGGTGGTTCAGAAACCAAAAACATAATGTACAACATTTTTGCCCTACTTCTTTAGTTAAGCTTTAGTTCTCCTTTAAGCACTTAAAGTAAGTAATATCTTTAATTTACTTTTATATAATCTACTAGCAAAAGTCATTTATAATAGCATGTACTTTTGTGAATTTATTCTACTTATATTTCCCCTTGAGATTCATCAGAGAACATACCATCACTATAAGTTTTACATGGATAAGTTTATTTTTCAGTCTTTTTTATGTTGTATTGAAATGGCACACATAAATCCTCCTAATGTATTCATTATAGTGAACCATTTAAATATACTTGTAAAAAACCCATAGGAATGAAAACAGTGGGTATTTTTTTTCTGTGGTGAGTTCTAATTTCACATTTTGATAAATCTGGCCCTTAATTCCACCCCCACCTCTCCCTGTAATCAGCTGAGCTAGTCTCTTCACCCTTTGTTGTTTTTGTCTATGTTGTAATGAGAAGCAGAAATTCATTAGGCATTGGCATTATCGGTGCTTTAGCTAAAATCTAAGCAATTTCAGCTTCATTGTTTCCCTTTTTAATAAAACCTAGATGTCTTTTAATTAAACAAGCAACAGTATTTTAAATACAAGTCCTATTAAATTAATTAATGTCCAAAAAGGGTGTATACTGCCCCTGATCTAGGACTGATCTTTTGTTTATTCACGTCAATAAGAATTAAAGCTATGGGACCTGTTATCCGGAATGCTTGAGATCTGGGGTTTTTCAGATAAGAGAGTCTGCAAGAAAACATCATTTAAACATTAAATAAACCCAATAAGACCAATATGGATTCACGCTGCTTAGTTACCATCAACTGTTTTTTTATTATGGAATATTTAAATATTCATTGAAAATAAAACCATGATAGACCAGTACACATTGGTTCCAAAAAAATCCCACATAAAAAAGTATACTCCTTTATAAAATGGTATTTTTGACATCATGAGTGCTGTCATGCTTCTTCAATCTCATTATAGTCAATGGAGTATTTGCTTTAAGTCCCTGATGCAGAACTTAAACCTAACGTTTTGGCCTAACCAAAAAGTCTTTCTCACTTTGAGAAAGGCCTAGGGTTGGGCCGAAACATCATGTTGAAGTTCTGAAATAAATATTAATTTTTGTCGAGAGTCCCGGTAGCCGTCAGGATTATATATATATATATATATATATATATATATATATATATATATATATATATATATATATATATATATATATATATATATATATATATATATATATATATATATATATATATATATATATAAACTATTGTTATTTGTATCTGTGCAACAAAAATATTATTGTAGTAATTTTAACCACAAACATACTGGTTGCGATCCTTAGACTGTTGTGTATTAAAAAATCTCGCTAATGTTTTTCAAATGTACTTCATATACTTATAAATAGACAGATAATGGATTCACCTATTATTTTCCTCTGATCTTACAGATCAATAACTCAAGGCTAAGTGATGTACATTTTCCTAGAAAATTTGATAGGCTGTTTGTTAGCTACTCTACAGAGGTCAAGTGTGTGGTAACATCTAGAATCCCATTCAGTCAGGGAATATATTAGCATTGGATTTATGAAGCAAAAGGCTTGTAAATGTATATATAATGTTGTAAAGCATGTACCGTTTCTAGTGACCAGTAAAACACATGCACACCGATAACACACCAGTTATTTTTATCCAGTGCACAAAACTATATTTAACATCTTTTGTTTATTGCATAAAGATTGTCACCATTTTAATCTTAGGCCCATTGTTTTTAAAATGGTCTAAAACTGATACACAAGCCCCCTACAATTAGAAAGGAATGGTATTTAAAATAAACTAGTGGCAATATTACAACCTTTTAAAATTTTTTAGCATGAAATAATATTTGCTCTGCATTGAAATCACTTTTTTTTTGTTGTTGATTCTGCCATGCGTTGTTCAAATCATCCTAAAGATGATTCACTAGCCTGGCATATAGTACATCTGTGGGCAGCGTTCAGTTGTTTGATATAATAGTGGTTGCTATGGGACACTGTGCTGATGAACATTTTCATCTACATTTAGGGGGTTATTTATTAAAGTCCAAGTTGAAAGGGGAAAAAACACCACTTTTTTGTAGAAGAAAAAAACATTTTTTTTTCTTCTAAATTTATTAAAACCCGAGGCTGTAAAAGTTCTGAATAAAAAGTACAGCATCTCAAACCTGCCGAGGACATGTGGAAATCAATGGCAGATGTCCCATTTAGAATTGGAAGGTATCACGATCTGCACTGGGTTTTTGCAATAATAGGAAAATTTGTGGTTTTCAAGCGATAATAGTCTTTTTGTCCGCATCAGATTTTTTTCAAGTAAATTTATAAATAAATAAGGTAAAAATGTACATGGAGAACATTTTACAATTTAGTAAATAAACCCCTAAGTAAAACATGTACCATAGTTCTACACAGCTTTTCTATCTGAATTAACCTGTTCCCTGGTTTTTAGGGGCAAATACACTAACCTCCGAAAATTCGCCAGCGACGGCTTCGCTCACATCGCAACACTTCGCCAGGCATAGTATCACCAGGACAGCGCTAAGTCATTAAATTCAAAGTTGCGTCCAGGGCGACTACCCCGGCGAAGTAGCGCTAGCGTTACTGCAGCAAGCGAAGCGAAGTTGCGGTAGCATTGCCAAATTTGCATACGGCAGGAAGTTAAAGTTCAATGGACGCATATGTTGCAGCCAATACTTTACACTACACAAGCCCGGGAAACCTTAATTAAATAAAATTTTAAAATAATTATATTGCCCTACACATGATCACAGTGTATAGTTTATGTGCCATATGTTAGGAAATGTAGGGGGGAAGCCGGGTACCCCAGAAAAAATATTCGATCTTTTGCAGCCTATCACCCTGAGAAATTAAAAGTCGCCAGTGTTTTTTGGGACTTAGAAAATGTTTCTACTCTATTGCTCTTCGCCTGGTCTGAGGTGGCGAAGGCAAGTCTGGCGCATAGAGGTCACATTCTGTAAAATCTTAGTGAATTTGCGTAGTTACGTCCATTCGCCAGAGTGCAACTTCCCCAAGCTTAAAGGGCACCTATCACAGCCAAAATCAAACACATATTAACAATCTAACCAGTAAAAGCTAAACACGTTTAATCAAACTACATTTATAGTTTTTTGAAAAAACTGCAGGTTTTAAAAAAAATCCCTTACTTTGTCAAATTGATTCTTTCACTGAGGGAGGCCATACTGTGACTATAACAGAGACTCTAATATGCAAATTTCAGGAGCATGCTCAGATTGTAACACTGCTTTGAGTATTCTACCCAGAATGCCTTGTTTTAGTAAACTCCTCCACTAGAAGTATCAGGAGATTTCCCTATCTTGTCCCCTGCTGGTAAAGTCATTATGCAAATGAAGGACACACACTAACTTCCAGCAGGTGGCAGCACTACTGAACAGCAGCCAACACAGAGGTTTGGCTGATTTGAAAATAGTTTAGAAGGGTTGATAAGCAAGCAGGGAATATCAACTGAGCACGTGCGAGATTTCAAAGCTGCAGTTGGCTGGGAAGATATAGGTAGGAGGAGCCAGTGAAATCCAAGATGGCTGCCTCAGCTAGAACTGCAGGGGAGATAGGGGAGATCTTTCAGAAGGTATAGTGAGCTGATCATTTACATTATACAAACAATTGTAACTGTTTTAAAAATCGGATTTCTTGAACTTTCACATAGTGTATTTACTTGGAAAATGATTTTGGTCATGATTGGTGCTCTTTAAGGGAGCAAATTGCCACTAGCGTCTATCTCTTTCGCTAGCGAAGTTACGCCAACGACCATTAGTAAATCGGCGAAGTAAGGAAATGACGAATTTATGCTAACGTTAGTCACTTTGCCCTTTAGTAAATCTGCCCCCTAGGGTCTTTGTAGTTATGGCTGCCAGGCAAGAGAAGAACGGGGTTTCAAACAATGACCATGCAGGAACAAAAATGACAATTCTGTAGTTCAAAGAGGGCTATATGTACATCAATTGTTCAATAAAATCTGAAAATGAACTAACACCTGTCTTCAAACATTATTATGAAAAAAAAGTTTAATAAACTCACTTTGTCAAAATAAATGTATGTTCTTTTTTTTTAGTGTAGTGCACTGCTGAATTTATTCTAGCATAGCTCATATTCTTCAGAAATGCTATAATCTGAGTAATTATATTTATCGGTGTAACAGCAAAAAATGTAAATGCTTTAAAAGAAAAATACAATGTACTGGTGCCCTGCACTTGCACTTGTAACGCTAGTGTGTTTGCTACAGAAATTCTACTATAGTTTATATAAACAAGCTGCTGTGTAGCCATGGAGGCAGCTTTTCAAGCATAGGATACCCAATAGGTAACACTAAGGTGTTTATTTTCTGGTGAGTGATATACCAAGCCATACAGATCCTTACTTGGGAGCATAACATTTCATTAAGATTAAGTCACATGACTGGGGGCACCTCGGAAACAGTATGTCTAGTCCCATGTCAGATTTCAGAACTAAATATAAAAAAAAATCTGTTTGCTATTTTGAAAAAAAGTGCAGAATTCTGCCGGGTCAGCACTATTAACTGATGCATTTTGAAATAAAACATTTTTTCCCCATGACAATATCCATTTAAGGGAGCTGAAAAGGCTGTCTTTTATTTTATCAGATGCATTTTCTGCAAATAATAAATTATCTGCCTTACAGTGCTCCCACAAAACTTTTGATTGCCTTTTATAGCTCCCATTTATTTAAATGGGGTATCCATGACTGCGTAAGCCTAAAAACTCTCATAAAAAGTTACTTGCAGCCATTCTCACTCCTGGCCCGCCAGGATTCCATGAAAAAACCCGATGGGCACAGGTGTCAGTGGGCCTCTTGCTTCTAACCATTTGTCCTATTTCACGGTCATTCCCTATTTCTTTTTGGGAAAAAAAGAGGTTTAATAATGGAAGAATAGAGTATAGTAAGTAGATATAAAAGACTAGGAGAATAAAGAGGTTGAGTGAGGAGAAGAGGACTAATAGTTGGAAAGTGGAAAGTTGGTCCACAGTTTAAGGTTTTCCAGTGGGCCACTGGCATCCCAGTTTGACACGACTCCTAGTACTTTGCTTCTATGCCCACCCAGTTGCTCCTTTTACATATTTACAGAGGTATTACTAAAGTTATTTCCAAGTGAAGTAAATGTTCTACTTTTTGTTCTTAAAAAACTCTATGAATTTTAGCAAGAGTAATCCTTCTAGTTCAACTACACCGCCTATATCCAAGTGGCTCAAAACTGTGACTGACTAATGCATTTTAGCCCAGCTAACACTTTTTCATGTTATCCTATAAATAAGATCCAGTGTGATGAATTTTGTGGCATATTTAATCTAACCCAGTTTTGACCCAAATAGAAAATGTGAGTTCCCTGCAGACCGATACAATTGCGAAAGTAGGGCAAATATAATCTGCATGAGACAGAGTATATAGCTGGATGGATGATTGCCCTAATGAATGTTAAGGATTTACCTTATACCGTAATATTTTGACCAGGCTCACTCTGTTATCCTTTAAAATATGACCATGATTTCTAACAAAAATATGTTTTTTTATTCTGTAAATTCTACACTATCTGTGGTTTGTAGCTAAAACAAAATCAAAGTTCTTGGCAACAAATCTACATTAATAGAAATACATTTGGAGAAAATGGGAGTTGGACAAATTATGTCACAGATTGAGCAACTGTATATCAGATTGAGGGAAGGGATATTCTGCTTGACTGACACATCATGGAAACAGGTTTTACTAATAAAAGTCTCAAAATGTTATGAACTACTTTAAGAGATAGGATTATATAACTGTTTTGGATTGTTCTGACACCCTGGAGCTGTTGATAAATTGATAAAAATGCTTTATTTATTTATAAAGAATACATATGGCACTGAAGCAAGACTGATATGGTCAGTATTATTAAAGCTACAGCACTGTCTAACGATTTGTATTTTTCATTGACTAACACTATGCCGTATCGTGTTGTGTACATTGCATGATGAGGCACTCACAGGTTATTCCTATGGGTTTTGAAGGAATAGGGATGTTTTTTAACCATTTGGTAGAAAAAATAAATTACATCAGTTTTTATTATTTTATTTTATGTTTTGTATATTGATTCTTAATTATTAACTTCCTTGACCACAGTCTTTAATAGGTTTAGAAATGATAAAGAGATTTTGCCTGCGTTTTAATTTAAGAAATATTAAGTGGGTGATTAGCTACACGTTTAACATAAACATGTTTTCTTCTGAAGAGAGCATCATTTATTTATTTCTAGAGTTATTTCTAGAGTTTTTCAAAAAGAGGTGTAGAAAGATTGTTAAAGAGATGTATTTTTGTTGTTCTGGGGAAATTGATTGCCTAAACAGCAGGCCTGGTAATGTATGTGACAATACAGCAGCTAGGGCTCTTGTACAACACTTTTCAGTTAGATTTTCACCTTAGGGCATATGACATAAGGAATTTTCAGCCAGGAAAGAAGCAAATGATCATGACCATTCGGCCTGCCTTTTACTTAATTGAAATCTGTCTAGCAGTGACAGGCAGTATTTCAGGCAGAAAATGTGAATGCATGATATGTGCCTGTCAGTCCTAGTGACGCCAGGCAGATTCCACTGAAATGAATGATATGCTGAATGGTCTTGAGTAAGTCCTTAAACTGTGTCCCATGTGCCATTGGCCTGAAGGCCCATTTTTTATTCAGGGAGAACAAAGCCAGTTAATACACCTTCTGATGCCTTTAGCTTCTTTTTATTTATATTAAAGGAAAGTTGATTGTACCAAATGCTGGGGAAGTCAGGAAAAATGGATATGGGTATTTTCAAGCAATCCCCACTTAACTAATTTAAACGGAATGGCTTATACACTACAGTGGGAGGTCAGCAATAGCTTTAAAATGACACAAACACTGTTACCTTTTACCCCAAATGCTAGTTGGAAAGGCTGATGAAGAGCCTCTAGTTAAGTTAAGGATTCCAAAATACATCTGCAGTGAAGTATCAGCAAAAAATAGAAGAAAATGATCTCCTATAAAAAGGAATGGCATGATAGAGGAATTAAAAGAAATACAGTCAGTACTTTTTTCTGTAATAAAAACGTTAAAAAAATCTCAACAAAAGTAAACAGATGCGATGTGAATCAAATAAGGTCAGAGACTGAATTACGTTTCTGCAAGAATGGCAAGGACCAAACTAAAACTGAAGGAAAAAAGGAGGGAATGTCCTGATTAATTTGGGGCACACATTGAATACAATATTGAAAGCAAAAGGAGCAGGTTGAAATGTAACGGCCTGTCACGAGAGACTATTCAGAATAAAGAGTTGAAGTGAAGACTTACATGGCTGTTTACAAATGTATCTGTAATGTCAAAGTTAACCTGGGAAGGTGAGTAATCTGAGTTAAAGTGATTAAATAGAAACCTTGGCAAATGGTGAATATAAAAGTTATCCAGACTGTGTAGGCAACGACTTTATTTAATTTTATTTGCAAAAATTTGAAGCACAAGCAAATAAAATGAGATAAAGGCTTTGCTATAAAATTTTGTGTGCTCAGTGTTGGACTGGCCCACCGGGTTACCAGGAAAACTCCCGGTGGGACCAGGTATCAGTGAGCCCTCCTGCTTCTAAACATTTGGCCTGTTTCATGGCCAATCCTTATTTCCTTAACAAAGAGGCTAAATAGATGGAATAATAGATTATAGTATGTAAAGAAAAGAGACTAGTAGAATAGAGGTTGAGTGAGGAGAGGAAGAAAATAGTGTAGAGTGGACCCCTGGTCTAAAGTTTTTTGGTGAGCCCTTGGTTTCCCAATCCAACACTGGGTGTGCTTCTTCTGTACACTGCCTGGTTGACATAATTGGCTTGGAAGCAGCTTGGGATATAAATGCACTCTGCAGTGATAAGTAAGTGGTGTGCTGCAAGAAAAAGTTGTTGTTGAATATAAAAGTTATACATACCGAAATGATGATGTTGTATGATAACAGAGGAAACCGAAAAAACAGAACAACCAAATGATAATCAATGACAGGTTGAAACTAATTGAATTTAATCTTTAAGACAGAGGAAATGAGATTTTATCAAAATATGGTTTGTAAAAGTACATAAAGAGATGCTTAAACCAATGGAAGCAAAAGGATAAGATTCAATGACTGTGGTAAAAAGGAAGACACAGACTGAAGCAGTCAGGATTGGAAGATGACATTCTGTATGTATAGGGTACAACAGACAATAGCTGATATATTAGTGTTATACATTAGTTAGTATCCACAGCATATTCCTAAAAAAGTATTTATCAAAATGTCTCCACTATCAGTATTTAATTCCATATTTAAATTGATCACTTAGGGGCAAAATCATGTGCCCTTTAACCCTAAGAACACTTGGATATGGAATTAATAAATCACATCTATATTTATTGTTCAACAAAAAATTGTAACAAAAGTAAAATCTTCCAAATTGCATGAATATGTATTCAAATGAATGAGTTTAACTCATAAAAAGTAAAAATGATGGGTATTTGTATTATATAATCCAGACTTTATACAGTAGGTGTTCCTACTGAAGAATTACACTGCTGTTGAACATTGAAGCTTTTCATATATTCATTATGTGCCTTTTCCTATGCAGCTATAAAATGTTTTTTGTTTTTAATACAAGTAGGCAACGGTAGTAGGGAATATGTGTCTTCACATTAAGTAGCACCTTTTTGGGGAGATATATGTCCTTTTTTATTGTTAGAGCAAGGTCATGCTGCATAACTAGTTAAGGCTCTACAATCTGCAGGCCCTGAACTTAATATTCATGTTGTATTATAATCTCCATTCTGACAAATGTTTATATAATCAGTGCTCTTTAAATGATGCCAGTAACTCATGGAGTTACTGGCATCATAGCAGAGCATCACACTGTGCTAATGCTAATGAGCTGATTAGCAATTTACTTAATTAAATTAGTGCAATTTGATGAATTAGGGTTTTTACTAACTATAAGACCTGCAAAGAATCATGACATAAATGTCTCCAGTGGACTTAAACCCACTGTTACTCTGCTTTCTATACTAAAAACAGCTTGATCCTCCTGTTGTGTTCTGAAAATGTCTAAAATAAAGAAATCGATATGTTTTGATATTATCAATCTTCTCCAGGCAACACACCATGATAAAACACATTTCTTTGTAGCTCTGCCTATCAATATCTCAATCTGTTCATGATATATAAAACAAATTGTTAACCCTACATTTTTATCAACATTGCTGTTATTTTCTCGTCATTTTCATAACTTTCCTGTGTCTTCAGATGGACAATAAAAACTTAATGCATAAGAACACTGACAAGGTATACAGAGATGATTTCAATATTCTAACCCCAGGACCTGATACTCTACATTTTGTTTAAAACCCTTTATTTTGGGGCTACAGTTAGGCAAAACAGTTAACAGTTAATAAAATCTGCCAACCAAATTCAAACTCAAAAAGCAGCCATATTCAAATGACAGTGCTCCATAGTCAATACATTTAAGGGCATGTAATGCCAAATATTAAGTATTTGGAAATAAAAGTTACCATCCCTACAATATCAGGTCCTTGGGATAGCACTAGTGATGGGCGAATTTATGCGCCAGGTGCAAATTTGCGACGAGTTTGCCTGTTTCGCCACAGGCGAATAAATTTGCTGTGCGTAATTTGCTGGCGACAATAAACAGACGCCCATTGACTTTAATGGGCGCCGGCATCAACTTTTATGCCGGCGCCCATTTTGACGCTGGTGAATTGTCCCCAACGTCAAAATTGCCATTTCACAGATTTTTCACCAGTTTCGCGAATTTTGCTGGAAATTCGCAACATTCATGGCGAACCGAAACGGCCCAAATTCACCCATCACTAGATAGAACTGTTAATATTGAAACTATTTTATTATCCCTTTATGAACAATAAAGGGAGTTAAATACATTGGCAGCAGCATCACAGTATTTAGGCTGCTTTCAACAGTATAAGTAGTGTCAAAAGAATCTGTCCCGCTTTGCTTTGCAAAACCATGAAATGTCGAAAACTCGCAAAATTAATTAAACATTTTTCAAGGCAACGTTTCTGGCACAAAACACATTGAAATCTACAGGCGTTTTTTTTTGCAGCAACTTTTTCAGCACAAAATATATTGTAGTCTATAGTTTTTTTTCATGTTGACTTTCTTCCAGCTTTGGGTTTGGGAATCTAACAGATGAAATGCTAAGAGACCAAACAGTGGAAAAAATAAACTCACCTCGCATTAGAGAGAGACTGTTCCTAGAGCAGGATTTAACCCTTGCAAAAGCTATTACAGTTGCTAGCCAAATTGAAACAGCAGTGGCAGAGGCTAAAACTGTCAGTCAGGGAACTGCTGGGAATGTACAGATTGTGAATTCAGTACTGTGGCCTAATAATGCACAGTCACAGGCAAAATACAGTGCTAAGGAAAGGGATTCACCTACACTGCAAAACCATGCAGCAAATATAAATAAAAAATACTGCTTTCGCTCTGGTTCAAAACAACACACTACAAATCATGCTACATGTCTTGCAAAAGCTAAACGGTGCCGCAAATTCAAAAAAGTAGGACATTTTGTTAAGATCTGCCGTAGTTCTGCTAAAGATGTTCAGGAAGTCACTACTACAAATGTTACAGTATTAAGTGTGGATAAAGCTGGTACATTTATTCCAGACAACTGCACTGTCTGTGTCAGTACTGCTTCTGCTGACAATGGACAATCCATTAACCTGATGCTTGATACATCTTCAGCTGTTTCTATACTACCAAAAGGATATTTTCTTGAAATACCTTGCAAAAGATCCGCTTGTTGCACCTGCCGTGAAACTGGTCAGTTACTTAAAGGATCCAATCCCTGTGCTTGGTTGCTTGCCAGTGACTGTACAATTTGAATCAAATACTGCAAAATGTGACTTTTACATTGTGAATAAGGGTACTGCTATACTTGGAAGGGATCTCTTTGCTGCATTAAACCTACAATTAATTGATGGTCTCATTACTACAGCACCAGTGCCTGCCACACAGCCAGTGTCTAAAATTTCACCACAAAGCAACACTTCACTGGGCTGTGAAAAGAACTTTATAAACAAAGTTGAGACCAGATGTAAAAACAGTACACCAGAAATTGAGGTGATTGCCCTACTCTATAAGAGAGACTGTCTCACTGAAACTAAAGAAACTGGTAGAGCAAGATGTGATTGAAAAATCAGAATCCTCTGAATGGGTTTCACCAATTGTTGTAACAATGAAGAAAACTGGAGGTATTCGATTGTGTGTTGATCTCCGTGAACCTAATAAAGCAGTTGTTATGGATAATCATCCCTGGCCACACATAGAGGAAATATTTTCAGAACTCCAAGGAGCAAAATTCTTTTCTACTCTGGATCTTCAGAGTGCTTATCATCAAGTATTACTGCATGAGGAAAGCAGAGACCTCCCTGCATTTATCACCCATGATGGTTTGTTTCAGTTTAAGTGTGTACCTTATGGACTGGCTTCAGCACTGAGTTGTTTTCAAAGACTGATGTCTTCTATACTCCATGGCATACCTGGTGTAGAATGCTACTTGGATGATATAATTGTCTACGCTCCAACTATGGATCTTCATGACAAGAAACTAGAAAAGGTTCTGAAATGCATTGATTCTGCAGGACTGAAACTAAACCTTTCCAACTGCCACTTCAGACAAACTCAGCTGTCATTTCTGGGTCATATAATCTCACAAGATGGATTACTGCCAGACCCTGACCATGTCAACGCTGTTACACAAGTACCTCCTCCATCTGATTTCCAGACTTTACGAGCTTTCTTAGGTCTTACTTCATGGAATTCTAAGTTTATTCCCAACTATGCTTCAGTTGTGGAGCCACTTAGAGCACTACTACGTGGAACTTTAAGGGGCACATTTACAAAGCTCGAGTGAAGGATTCGAATAAAAAAAACTTCGAATTTCGAAGTGTTTTTTTGGCTACTTCGACCATCGAATGGGCTAGTTCGACCTTCAACTACGACTTCGACTTCGAATCGAACGATTCGAACTAAAAATCGTTCGACTATTCGATCGTTCGATAATCGAAGTACTGTCTCTTTAAGAAAAACTTCGACCCCCTAGTTCGGCAGCTAAAAGCTACCGAACTCAATGTTAGCCTATGGGGAAGGTCCCCATAGGCTTGCCTATGTTTTTTGGATCGAAGGATATTCATTCGATCGATGAATTAAAATCCTTCGAATCGTTCGATTCGAAGGATTTAATCGTTCGATCGAACGAATAATCGTTCGATCGAAGTATTAGCGCTAAATCGTTCGACTTCGATATTCGAAGTCGAACGATTTTAGCTCCTGGTCGAATATCGAGGGTTAATTAACCCTCGATATTCGACCCTTAGTAAATGTGCCCCTAAGTCTGGTGTGGTCAGAGTCTGCTCAACATAGCTTTGAAATAATGAAACAGCTAACTGTGAACAGTCCAGCGCTAGCTTTATTTGATCCTGCACTACCCACTATGGTTACTACAGATGCTTCAGACTATGGTGTTGGTGCAGTTCTCACACAGATCCATGTTGATCATACAGAGAAAACTGTAGCATTTGCATCCAACACTTACAGAGACAGAGCGTAAGTATTCCACTGTTGAAAAAGAAGCTCTAGCATGGGTTTGGGCAACAGAAAAATTGAGAACCTACCTATGGGGTAGAGAATTTACCTTATACACTGATCATAGCCCTTTAACTACACTGCTTACAACAAAGGGACTAGGAATAGCTGGAATGCTTATAGCTAGATGGTCAGCAAGGCTACTGAATTTCAACTACAAAATGCAATACAAACTAGGTTTGAAAAATGTTACTGCTGATTGTTTGTCACGTTTACCTTTACCTGCAGCTTCTGATACACTGGATGAGGACATCGAAGTTGTAGCATTGACTGATTTACTATCATCTACAGTTACAGCTGCTGATTTTAAGCAAATTTGCCTCACATGTCCAATTCAAGTAAAACTACGGGACATCTTACAAAGCAAATGGCCAAATGCTGAGAACAACTCAGTCCTGATCTTCAACCTTACTATAGGATTAGACACAAACTGTCCTTAGTAGATGGCTATGTTGTCCATGGAGCTCACCGCTTACTGGTACTAGAGACCTTGCGAAAAAAGCTCATACAACTTGCACATGAGAGTCATCAAGGAATTGTACATACAAAACAAAGACTACGAGAACTATATTGGTGGCCAGCAATGGATGCTGATGTGGTAACTGCCATTTATTCTTGTGTTACTTGTCAGAATCATGACAAAACATCTATCACACATACACCACCACTTCAGCCAGAACCATTCCCTGATTCAGTGTGGGAAAAGCTTGCTATTGATAGTGTGATGTCCTTTTACAGATGCTCCAATAGACTGTAGATTTGCTATAACGGTGATAGACTATTACAGTAAATGACCTGAAATTGCATTTGTTTCTCATATAACATCAGCTACAGTAATAACATTTCTGTCTACAGTCTTCATCAGAGAAGGTAATCTAAAGGAGTTAATATCAGACAACGGACCACAATTTGTCTCATACGAGTTTGAATCCTTTCTGAGTGAGAGGAATATTGTGCATAGGAAATCTTCAGTGTATTACCCACAAGCAAATGGAGAAATCGAGTGATTCAACAGAAATCTGAAAGAAACACTACAGACAGCAAATCTTACTGGGAAATCTTGGAAAGTATTTACAACAGAGTTGCACATAACTACAGAGCAACATACCATGCAACAACCCAAACATCTCCTGCTGAATTATTACATGGCAGACAGATGCGCACTAAGTTACATGTTGCAGACAACAAACTTCCACAAAATACTGTGCCAACAAAATCATATACTGCTGACATTGTGAAACGTCATCAAGCCAAATGCAAGGCTTATACTGACAGAAAACGTGGTGCCAGAGAAGTACACTTTCAGCCTGGATCTTTAGTCAGAATTAAGAAACCAGGAATGCTGAAACAAGGACAATCTAAATTTACTACACCACTTGAAGTGAGACGCCAGCGAGGACCATACACATATGAACTGTCTGATGGACACATATGGAATGCAAGTAGTCTTGCTCCTGTTAGATATGACTTTGGAGAAGCTCCATTTGATGAAGGACATTTTCCTACTCCTGACATCAACTGATGTCAACTGCAATAGGCCTGAAGAAAGTGAACCTATAAAGCATACTGAGAGAATCAGAAAACTACCTGCATGGACCCAGGACTATGTGATGTGAATAATGTATATTATTGCTTTAAGATGCATTTTTGTTGTTTATTACATTTGCCCAAATGCTTTCCTACTATAGGGGGAATATGTGGTGTTTATACAAATGGCCTGTAGATGTCACTGTGCCCAGACTTATACTATGCATACTTCCTGACAGATTAAAAGTGAAAGTTACTGTTGTGTAATGCCTGCAGGAGAGCCTGCTAATAAAGCACTGTTATACTCTACTTATCCTCGGCTACCCAAAACATAACACAAATAACACACACATAATAATACATACAGAAGGTCTAAATAGGTCACTGCTCAATAGAGTTCAATAGAATGCCTTCACAGAAAACATTAGACTTGAGCATATGAGCTTAAATTTGGAGCTATTGTTTTAGAAGAAAGTAAAGGAAATTACAAACAAGAGAATATAATTTAAGACCTTTGCTGTCGAAAACTCACAAAATAAATTAACATCGATGTGCATTTTTTTCAAGGCAATGTTTCTAGTGCAAAATACATTGAAATCTACAGGCATTTTTTGCAGAAACTTTTTCAGCACAAAATATATTGGAGTTTCATGGTGACGTTTCTGTGGAAAAAAATTGAAATGTGGAAAATCACTGCAAATCCATACCTGGAAAAAATGATTAGTCAGTTACTCACTGCAGAATTGTCTTTATTGCATGGTATGTCAGTGGGTGGCTCACAAAATAGCGTGGTCATTCCAGAGTGCCAGTGTAGATCTGACTATAAAACAAACACAAAACTCATCCTTTGTGGGCTTTTAACAATTTATGGTATATGATGCCTGTGTGAAATTGTAACTACTTTCCTAAGGTGTTTAATCACCCTGAGAATGTAGTCCATCGAAAGTAAAAATAATGGCTACTAAGCAACACATGTTGGTTCCTTTGGTTCCAAAACTTTATTTGTGTCTGTTCCTAAACTTTCTCAAATACCCATTAAAGTCTTCTACGTGGCTTTCTGTCACCATTGTCTGTTTTCTTAAGAAATGTGTTGATAATAATTAGACATAAGGATTTTTAAAAAAAATGTAAAAATCATATACACGTTCAAGGGAAAGATGTGACTTTTCTTTTATAAATAACTGCCATTTTTGATGTCAAGATAACTTAGAAAAAAAATAGTATAATTATCCTATAACTATAAAACAATGCA
Organism: Xenopus laevis; assembly: GCF_017654675.1. Taxonomy (NCBI): domain Eukaryota; kingdom Metazoa; phylum Chordata; class Amphibia; order Anura; family Pipidae; genus Xenopus; species Xenopus laevis. The sequence continues at coordinate 108,712,357 of NC_054374.1, read as the reverse complement.
AACAAACAATAGAAAAATGGCATTCCTTTTAAACTTTGACATCAGGAATACAGTATGTTGATAAATGATTAGTTAAATTTGGAATAGATAGATGGGAGCAGTATATGTTATTTTACTGTCAGATAAACCACCCACTATCTTCCTTGTTCAGAAAGCAATTCTTATATGTATAGTCTCATAGGAATAAATGTCTTTATCAGGTATGATAAGGGAACAATTCAGGGTATAAAAAAATTGTGACTGGACCAGAAATACCATTTTTTGGTTATATTTGCTTTAAAATGACATCAACATAGTTATTCAGCTTACGTGTAGCTTTCAAACACTGTTACATACATTTTGGTCATGTGATTTTCACATCAATGTTTTTCAGTTTACGGTTTCATGTTTTTCCTTACTGCTTTGGTATAAATCTAAACAATACATTTCTAAGTATTCTTGATGTGGATTGGTGATCTTGCCAGTAACCTTCTGTGTAGCTTTACACTACGAAGGAGCTTTCCAAGTGGGTCCTTTGGCTACTCCATAACATAGCTAACAGTGAGCTTTGGATCACAATGTTTGTTTTTTATAAATGGTGTAAACTCTATGCAACTGGTTTGTTTTATTTATTTGTGCATATAGTAAAAGTTGAAAAGACCAGTTAGCATAGAATATCTAGAAAATAAATAATTTTGACCCATGAAAGCACAAACATATGCTGCAGCACTGTACAACAGAATTGTGTACACATCAAGCATACAGAACAAATCACAGCTGTATGTACAAATAATAATAAATACAGAAGGTCTAAAGAGGCACCTGCTCATTAGAAAGCCTTTACAGAAAACATTAGACCTGGGCATATGAGCTTAATTTTGGAGCTACTGTTTTATAAGAAAGTTAAGGAAAGTACAAACAAGATAGACCTTTGTTGTTTTTCACTTGGGCAACACAATGGTTTTAATAATATGTTTTAATTAATATATGTTTTCTATAAACCACAAAACATATTTTTGTCAAAGAAAGAACAAATTAATGTATTTAGGAACAAAATCTGACAACTTTTTTGGTTAGTACTTAACAAAATATAGCACAGTATTCTTAATCCTTGCATGCAGAATGCAGCCAAGTGCTCTATTTTGCTGCAACCTTGAAGATTTCCATGTGTTCTTCTGTTTGTATTGTAACCCAGCAGGGGGTTAGAATATTGAGATGAAATGCTGGCAAACTCTTATTTCAGATGTTACTATGTCATGTCAGAACACTTTCCTGCAGTAATGCACTTTCAGTTACCAGTCAATAGGGCACAGCATGGCATAATAGCATTCATATCATTATCTAGAAGGAATGGTGTGTAAGAATAGTGGGGAAGAGACTTTGGGATTTTTCTGTATCATTTTTAAAATCCTGTAACCATTACACATCAATTTAAAATATCTAAGTCTTCCTGTACACGGAGAAATCCTATTGCAACATCACACAAAGACAAAAAGCTATTATTATGTAATGCTGAAATACAAAGCAAGCTTCAGGGTTGTTCTTTAATGAGTGCAGTGTGTACATATACCAATACACACATACACATTTATTTGGGACCTGAGGTTTTCCAGATAAGGGATTTTTCCATACTTTGGATCTTTAAGTCTAGTAGAAAATCATGTTAACATTAAGGGGCAGATTTATCAAGGGTCGAATTTCGAGGGTTAATCAACCCTCAAATTCGACCCTCAAAGTAAAATCCTTAGAATATCGAATTCAAAGGATTTAGCTCAAAAGCCTCGATCGAATGATCGAATAAAAATCGTTAGATCGAATGATAAAATCATTCGAATCGAACGATTCAATCGTTTTTAAGCGATCGATCGAAGGATTTTTATTCGATCAAAAACAGCTTCGAAAAGTGCTGGGGAAGGTCCCCATAGGCTAACATTGCAGCTCGGTAGGTTTAAAGTGGCGAAGTATGAAGTCTCTTTTTAAAGAGACAGTACTTTGACTATCGAATGGTCGAATAGTTGAACGATTTTTACTTCGAATCGTTCGAATCATTTGATTCAATCGAATTTGACCCATTCGATGGTCAAAGTACCGAAAAAAATACTTCGAAATTCTATTTTTTTTCATTCAAATTCTTCACTTGAGCTTAGTGAATCTGCCCCCAAATTAACCCAGTAGGCTGGTTTTGCTTCCAAAAAGGATTCATTATATTTTAATTTGGATCAAGTAGATACTACTGTTTTATTATTACAGAGCAAAAGGAAATACTTTTTAAAAATTTGATATATTTGGATAAAATGAGTCTCTGTAATCTGGAGCATTCTAGATAATGGGTTTCCGGATAATGGATTCCATATCTGTACCATACTAAAAGAAAACTATGAATGATTTTCTCTTTGTATATTTATATACTTTCAATGAAGGAAATATTTCTGAAAAGTCACTGGGTAAACTTTATTCAATGCCACAGGTGCCTAATATAGTTCTAGTAAACAGAAATGTTTCTCTTCCCATGATCAACCGATGCCAAGGTATCTGTGTTTCATGCAAGGTATTTAGAATAATGTGCAAATCATGTGTACAAGGTTTTCCATTCAAGGAATGAATATGCCTGAGAGATATGAGAGAGATCACATAACTTTCTACTGCAAGGGAGTATGAAATAACAACTACATCAGATGGTCCTATTGGAACTGATAGGCAAAATAAAAGAAAAAATAATTTAACATACATCTGATAAAAATAACATATCCGTTATAAATATAACACAGTAGTGAAGGTAAGCAGGAGAAGTTTTGGTACGTTTTAAGAATATCATCTGCTGGCAATAAAAGCATTTCAAACAGGTCTAACATTTTTAATGCAGGAAATACAAACTATTATACATTGCAAAATGTGCTTTTTTCTATCTAGTTTTCTTTAAGTTTCATTCCACATGACGCCAGCAACAAAGGGAAAGTTTACCTTGGAAATTACTTTTAATACAATGTATATAGCGTTACCGTATTTTAACACTATAAACAGTTTGTTTTATTCATTTTTTTAGGTTTTCTGTAATATTATACTTATTGATCTGCAGCACAGAAAAATCCCTGAGACTGTTGCAAAATATGATTGTCTACATCGCACCAAAAGTTTATTCTAAGAACCATTATTTTTAGCCTATATACATGTATATATATATATATATATATATTTCTTTATAACAGAGATTTGCTCATGATTAGAAAAAACAAACATGTTTTTGTTACACTTTGTTACAACCATACTATTTAATTCAGTGCAAAGAAAAACTGCCATTCTTGTAAGTAAAACTCTTTTATGCAAACAATGTTAGCTTTGACTGCTCTTATCGCACCACTTTAACATTTTCAATAGCAGCGTGAAATATTGTGACAAGTTGGCTAAATATTAATCATAGGCATCATTTGAAACAATCACAAATTCATTTCTAGCTCTTTTATGTTGCTTGTCCCTTCTGTTATTAAGCGCCACACGGCAGGGCTTACTCAGGTGGTTGCCATGGCTTAGACCTGCCAAATCTCATTCATGCAGAATTAGCTTCACTCACTGCCTCTGTTTCCAAGCTACATTGCCTCTAACATATAGTGATAGGAACAGGATGTGAAGGGATAATAAAAATAAATCTTACTCTCGGGACAAATCAAATGAAGATTACAAGTAGCACAATTGCCTACTGTGTACCATTGAAGGAAAGAGAGAGAGAAAAATTACACGACTTATCCATTTAGCCAGAACTGAAAGGAAAGTTTAATCTGGTATCTTTAACAGGAATTCTCCTTTTAGGTGTCATTTATATAATTTACAAACTATGGTGATGTGTGTAGTAGTGATGATATATTAATGAAGTTTACAGATTTAACCAGCCGATTTTTTTTTTAATCAAAAGTAATCATCCACCCAGATGCATTGCACAAAGTTCTGACAGGTGACGCATTCTGCCATATTGACATGTGTCCAAATCCACTACACGCATTTCTGTATAGTTGTGCTCAGCACTACTGCCTTTAGACCAACCTCCTGTTATGAATTCTTGCAATTGCAATTGCATACGAAGGGGAACCCCTACTGCCGCCTCCGATTGATGCAGCAAACTTGCACCTGAAGAATCAGGCGCCGTACATCATTTTGATGCTGAACATCATTTTGACATCACTGCGCTGTGATGACATATAAACTTAAAAACTTGTCAGCATTCTTGCATCAGAGTGTGTCAGTTTTGATGCATCCTATGGAATTACATCAAGTGCATAACCCCTCCAGGTTGCAATGACGCTGGAATCATGGGAAAAAAACATTGGCAAGCACATTGTAAATATGTTGTAAATCTGCTTTAGGGTTATAGAGGCTGCAGAGCACAAAGGGTAATATTTGAACCATACAGCACATAGATAATATACAGTAATATAGAAAAAATGTAAACTATTAAAAAATATCAACAAATATTTACAGTGTTGCCATAGTAATCATATCAGGGAAGGTTTCATTTATATGAGATAAAATAAAAACTCAGTCTAATATTATTTTTATGCTAATAGTTGTTTTTTTTGTACACATCACAGTCAGAAAGTAACTCTTAGTAACATATCAATGGATGCACAATGGAGTTGTCTTGCATATTTATTTGTTGGCATTCTGAATCCTCAAAAGATTGAAAATAAAAGGTTAGAAAGGCTTCATTTGATAACAGAAACATTTGAAGGTCACAGAAATAATTGCCCAATATTCAACTAAACAGACCAAATGACCAGAATCAAAACAAACCATTATACTGTTAAAAATAAATTATACTGTAATACATATTCTTAATAGATATTTTCATTTCAATTTGCCTACCATTAACATAGATTTGACATACTGGTAGGTAAAGGGCTGTTGCTGTGAATAGCCAGCTATATAAAATCTATGTTTATTGGCACTTCCTAAATGTCATCCCAACTACTGGCTGAGCCGTTGGTCCGACTTAGCAGTATAAAAATGTCTAATATAAACAGGCATTTAAGCAAATTTCAAACGTGGTTAACAGAACAAGTTTATCTCAGTTTTCTTTATGACTTTACACCTGCTTTAAGTCTATTTATAGCACTATGATAGACTTTTTTTTTAATTCACCAATTACAGTATGTCATATAACACCAATATTAAGCATGGCGGGAAGCCATGTCTCTTACTGGCTTTTTGTACAGGAGTTCGGTAGGCTGTAAGAATGGCTGTGGTCATTCCTTCTGAGACAAATGCACTAAAAGTGCAATTTAAGCCAGCTAAATCTTAGTAGAAGAGATAGTAATTAAGTAGTGATCCACACATAGGTTTACATGCACCATAGTTATAACAATTATAAATGACAAGCATTATAGTAACAATCACGCAACATAAATAGCTACATTTCTTTCTTTATCACACACACACATTATTGTAGTATTACTGTAGTAAAGTCTTACTGAAACATGCTGAACATATGGATATGTTCAATATTAAAACCTGTAGTAATGAATTCTCAAACAAAATGGGACTCATTTATCAACACTGGGAAAATATGCCCATGGGCAGTAACCCATGGCAATCAATCAAATTGCTGCATTAATTGTTCTACTTGCTGTTTGCTTTCAAAAGCTAATCAATGATTGGTTGCTTTAGTCAACTGCCCATGGGCAAATTTTCCCAGTGTTGATAAATGAGCCCCAGTTTGTCCTATGTTTTTAAACAGGTTTGATTGGGTTTTATTAAACCTTCATATTATAATAATTGTAGTCATTAGGATACCTAATGTTCTCATTTCAAATAACATCTTCAAAGTGTAAACTCAGTCATAACAACAGACATCACAAGAAGCCAAAGACAATATTAGAATCATCCAAGAACAATATGGAAAATAATACCTGTAGCCTAAAGCTGATAAATAAATATTACTTTATAGAAACATCATATACATTGGAGCAGGACTGACAGACAGTACTGCTAGGGTGGAGATGATGGTTTAATGTAGTTCACTGATTATATGCCCTGTACAGGTATAGGACCTGTTATCCAGAATGCTCGGGACCTAGGGTTTTCCAGATAACCGATTTTTCTGTAATTTGGACCTTCATACAATAAATCTACTAGAAAATCATGTAAACATTAAATAAACCCAATAGGTTGCAAAGTACTGTTTTATTATTACAGAGAAAAAGGAAATCATTTTTATAAATTTGGATTATTTTGATAAAATGGAGTCTATGGGAGATGGCCCTACCGTAATTCAGAGCTTTCTGGATAATGGGTTTCCAGATAATGGATCCCATACCTGTATTATGTAAATATAATACTATAAAACTGCCCTTAGATAATCCCATGTTGTTGCTCTAAAATAATTTCTGCCCACTGTTTTACAAGGTGCTTGGGTGGTTTTCTATTCTGGAGCTTTTGGTGTTAGGGCATAATGAAAAATACTGCCATTTGTGAAATGGAGTGAAGGTCCCTACTTTCGCAGAATACACAATAAGGTTTACTGCAGGGATGGAATTTTAATGTGTTAGGAAAGCACTGTGCTGAATACATAAACAGAGAAGTAACCAAAGAATCAAAACACGGGGTATACCAAACGTCGCTTTTGAAGAACTGTATAAATTATGGTATGCATTGCACAAATTCTCTACATGCTCAGAAAATAAGTTAATTTGTGACATACTGTGGTACCCTGATTTAATTAGCGGCGATTTTCAGTTGTTCCAGGTGCTGCTAACAAACTCATCTGATGCTCTGTGATTGCTGCTGTGCTGTAATTATCTCTTTTGGTGGTAACAAGGTAAAACCATTGATCAGTTGGCTAATTACCTAATTATTTCATGAATCTTTTGGTCCCATGCTTAAAATCTAGCAACCTTTAAATAATACCGCTTATTGTAAGATAATCAACAGTTTGGTCAGAAGTAAAGACAATAAAGCAAGTTTGTTTCTAATAAATAATTAATCTGTAGTGTGCACAGGAATACTTATTTTAAGAACTATACAATGATCTTAAATTTGGTCAATTTATTTTATAAATCGCAATACACATAGAAACACATTTAAATGTACATTTTGTAATTAAATTGATTACAATTTAAATTGAAATAATTCACTTTAGACTAGTACAGGTATCGGATCTGTTATCCAGAATGCACGGAACCTGGAGTTTTTTGGATAAGGGGTGTTTCCTTAATTTGGATCTCCATACTTAAAGTCTACTAAGAAAATTATTTAGATATTTATAAAACCCAAATAGAATTGTTTTGCCTCCAATAAGGATTAATTATATCTAAGGGCTCTTACACAAAGCCGTTTTTTCCATGCGCTTCCCTTTCTGTTCAGCTGCCGGGGAGCACAGGAGTAGACACAGTCAATTATTTTGAAGGGGGCTGTACTCACACTGGTGCATGTAAGTACCAAACAAAGGTTGCGGTGCAGCATGTTGCATTTCACCTGTGTTCGACGCATACATGCGTCTGCGTGAGTACAGCCCCCTTCAAAATAATTGACTGCATCTACCCCTGCGCTCCCCTGCAGCTGAATGGAAGAAAGAGCAATGCAGGGGAGCGCAGGCAAAAACGGCCTTGTGTAAGAGCCCTTAATTAGGGTCAAGTACAAGGTTCTGTTTTATTATTACAGGGAAAAAGGAAATTAATTGTACAATTTTTAATTATTTGATTAAAATGACATCTATGGGAGATGGCTGTCCCGTAGTTCAGAGGTATCTGAATAATGGGTTTCCAGATAATGGTCATTTTAGAAAATTCACACCCTACTAGATTTGCATATCTTATATTATGTGGTTCTAGTAATCCATAACAAACAATTATCTTTTACACTCTAGTGGTCTGCTGTTTAAAAGTAAATAACAATATATTTACTATGGATATAAAGACCTAAAGAACATTGTTTATAAAGCTCCTGGCCCATCACTTTAATTCTGTGTTTGATCCAAAGATGGTAATTTTTATTTATAGCTAAAAGACAACATTTTTTTTTTGCATGTATGTCCGTTTATGCTTACACAGAGAAAAAACATATCACAGGTGGGATGGGTCATAAATCTTGCAGGTATAGAGTATAGTCCTTGTACCTTTGTGAGGATCCAAACCAATGATCTAGGCAGGTTTAGGCAGTTGTTGTAAACTTGAGCTTTGATGTTTCAAATATCAGATGGAACCAGTAGCACCTTTATAAACCCTTTCCCTTCCTTACATCCTGACCTGAGCATTGAAGCTTGTCCCTAACTCTTGGCTTATCCAGCCATTCCTAATAGAGTTCTACCTTGTAAACCTTATTTTATCTTTGTGGTTTGGGTCTAGTTTTTAACGATTTTCTGCAATATTATATATTTTTCCCAACAGAATGCTTAGGTCAGGAAATGTGAAAGGGAAAGGTTTTTTTATAGGTGGTAACTAACACCTATTTATTGCAACTTTAATAAGTCTGATGAGAAAACATGATGTAAACCTATATTCCCCAGTAACCTTGTGATTGTATCAATATGTCCTCCCCAGAGCATATATGAATTTTACTGAATCCAGCTAGAGTATTGCAATCTATACTCCATGTCAATAGAAGGTATGTCCTAAAATAATGATGCCACCTCTGGAGATCCCTCAATTCAACTTTTTATAATTGTTATTATACTTTATATAGTATAGACATCCTACTCAGCAGTTTATATATGGATTATACATCATTCAAATCAGTCACTGGTCCAGTGGACCTTACAGTCTAAGCACCCTGTACACTGTATGATCAATTTTATCAGGAACTAATTAACCTTATAGTATGGGTGAGATGAAACTGGAGTTATCTTTTACACTCTAGTGGTCTGCTGTTTAAAAGTAAATAACAATATATTTACTATGGATATAAAGACCTAAAGAACATTGTTTATAAAGCTCCTGGCCCATCACTTTAATTCTGTGTTTGATCCAAAGATGGTAATTTTTATTTATAGCTAAAAGACAACATTTTTTTTTTGCATGTATGTCCGTTTATGCTTACACAGAGAAAAAACATATCACAGGTGGGATGGGTCATAAATCTTGCAGGTATAGAGTATAGTCCTTGTACCTTTGTGAGGATCCAAACCAATGATCTAGGCAGGTTTAGGCAGTTGTTGTAAACTTGAGCTTTGATGTTTCAAATATCAGATGGAACCAGTAGCACCTTTATAAACCCTTTCCCTTCCTTACATCCTGACCTGAGCATTGAAGCTTGTCCCTAACTCTTGGCTTATCCAGCCATTCCTAATAGAGTTCTACCTTGTAAACCTTATTTTATCTTTGTGGTTTGGGTCTAGTTTTTAACGATTTTCTGCAATATTATATATTTTTCCCAACAGAATGCTTAGGTCAGGAAATGTGAAAGGGAAAGGTTTTTTTATAGGTGGTAACTAACACCTATTTATTGCAACTTTAATAAGTCTGATGAGAAAACATGATGTAAACCTATATTCCCCAGTAACCTTGTGATTGTATCAATATGTCCTCCCCAGAGCATATATGAATTTTACTGAATCCAGCTAGAGTATTGCAATCTATACTCCATGTCAATAGAAGGTATGTCCTAAAATAATGATGCCACCTCTGGAGATCCCTCAATTCAACTTTTTATAATTGTTATTATACTTTATATAGTATAGACATCCTACTCAGCAGTTTATATATGGATTATACATCATTCAAATCAGTCACTGGTCCAGTGGACCTTACAGTCTAAGCACCCTGTACACTGTATGATCAATTTTATCAGGAACTAATTAACCTTATAGTATGGGTGAGATGAAACTGGAGTATGTGGCGAATATCCAAGTTTCTTGCAGACAATGTCCTTACTAGGATCAAGCCTAGGATGCCAGCACTGCAAGGCTGCAAAACTAACCCAGCTTGGCTTGTATTATTGTAATGTAACGTGAACTGTTAGTATTATTACCCATTACGCCCTCTATGTTGAATACAACATAATGTATGCAATCTGTTCTTAGTCAATATACTTTTTACTTTACAGGTATAAAAAAAGGGTTAAATATTTTGGGTAGATGATTGACTACCAAAATAACTTGATGGGATGGATTTTTCTTGCTATAGTTGCACTAAGGTAAATATGTATACCAGATTTATTCCAAAGAATAAGTGTCACGATCGGCACCCAACACCAGAACAAACACCAGGCACCCTGGTCTCGGCTCGTGCTTCACCAGTAGTGTGACCGCCTTTGGGCCTCGGGAGGAGCCCTCGGCTTACTTGGATGCCACCTGGACTTAAACGAGAGGTGCAAGATGAGGGTTCTGGATAGGCAGAGGTGCACGACTGTAAAGCAAAGTCTTTGGACAGAAGATTGTAGTACAAGGCGTTAGGCAAAAGAGTAGTCAGATCAGGCCGAGTCGAGGCAGGCAGAGAATAAACATAGTCAGGCAGGCAAGGGTCAAACCAGGAAGTCAATCAGAGGGTTAATCAGAAGAGGTAGTCGGTAATCAAGCAGGGGTCAGGATCCAGAAGTCAGAATAGTCAAAATAGCCAGGCAGGGGTCAAAACAGGAATCAAACAGGTTCAGGATATAGCAACAAATAGCACAAGGCTCAGGCGCACCAGGAAACACAATCCTATCACGGGCAATGATGTCTAGTAAAAATGTCCCTTTATACCTTTAAATTTCGCGCCATTGCGCGCTGACGTCATCACTCCAGCGCGCATGCGCGCACAAAACCCGCGCGCGCGCACTAGGAAGGAGCTGGAACCAGGGAAGAGGAGCGGCGTCCCCGCCACACCACTAGACCACCAGGGTGAGTCTCTGTTACAATAAGTCTTACAGCCATTGTTTATTGCTATTCCTTCCTAACTACTAATTAGAATAAACAAGTTAATACTGTATTCGATATCTTTGTCACTTAATGTGGAGGTCATTTACTGCAAAAAAATCCATGACAGAAGATGTTAGTTCAATTAAAATCATTTTTCATTTGCCATTAGGACAATCTGGTTTGACAGGCTCATTTGTTGGAAACTATCATCTATAAAAATGCCACTATTAAAAATACAGGGAAGAGTAAAGTAAGAAGAGAAAATAAATATGTGAGCACTATACTGTATATTTATCATGGGAAACTGTAAGCATGATGCAATGTTACCAATAAGTATTGTAGATAATGGGAAATCTGTATTCTAAATGAATCACACTAAAAGGGCTATTGACATATTTAGGACCATGCCATCACTGTGTAAATAAAATAGTTGCCTTGAATCCCAATTTAACAGCTGTAAAATTTTCTATTGAGGTAATTGAAAAACCAGACCCAAACGAATATGCATTTTGCAATGTAATATTCTTTGTTAGACAATTACATTGCGTATTTTAATTGCTCATGGTTCACTTTTAAGTAGTGATTGGCAAATTAATTCGCCAGGTGCTAATTCGCGGCAAATTTGTGCGATCCGCCGCCTGCGAATACATTTGCGAAATGGCTGTGAAAATTCGCCAGTGTAAAAAAAAATTGGACGCCTGTGTCTGAATTTTTGGCGAAACAGCGCAAATTCGCCCATCACTACTTTTAAGGCATGCTTTAAGGTGGTACACTCTTTTGGCATGAAGATAAAATGTTTTAGATACATTGTCCACAGGGGTAAACTATAAAAATGTGCCATCTTTTTGTGAATACTTTTTGTGTTAACAAAACTTTAGTTATCTTTTTTAACCATGAAAATCTATGGTTTTTGTTATTTCTGGTAGTAAAAAGGATAGGTAAATTTATGTTATTCCATGTTTGAATAGCCTGGTTCTTTTAATGTAGCTAATTAGATTACCAGTGCATAATGTACCTCTCTTGCATAATACACTTCTGCTAATTGGCAAGTTAACAGCTGCAAAAAAAAGAACTGCAAAAAATGGATTGTTTATACAAAGATCTCTACTTTTGTTAACTTTGCTAATTACAGGGACACGTCAAAACAAAACAATGTTGTGTTACTGCTACAATAGAAAATATACAATAGACTTTCAATCATCCAGGTCATGATATACAGTATCTCATGAAGAAGCCACTCGGATGAGTGGTAAAACAGTTTAAACCACTTAGCTAATCTAGTTGCTTTAGACTTATCTCCAGTAGATAATTTATGTTTTTTCTTATTAAAACAGTATGCAGAATGTATTTTCAATGCCCTTTCTAGGAGAGTACATCTATTGTACAAACGTAAACGCAAGCTTCATTTATGTATTTGGCATAAGCTTCTATGAACCATTGAGCAGGTAGCATTTAAAAGATAACCCCCAATAAGAAAAGCAGATACCTACTACCCTAGGTAGTCCCACCTCCCTGCTTCCCCCTCACATAGTTAGTTACCCCTGAAATTGTCCCTAAGGGTTCCTAACGTATGGGTGCAGAGTAAGTGCAGCAGAGCTCATGGACGACACTTTTCAGATCTCCGGTCATCTTCTCTAAGAAAGCGCCAGGCGCATGCACAGTTGGAGCAGTCTTCTGGTTTATAGCAACTCCGCATGCGCCAACAGTGTTGGAAATAGGCGAATGGAAGAGGACCAGTGATCTGGAAGATGGCAAGCTCCGCTGCACTTACTCTGCACCGATATGTAAGCAAACTCTTAGGGGCCATTTCAGTGGTAACTAACTATGGGGATTTTCTTATTGGGCGAGTAATTTCTCTTTTAATGATCATCTGTTTAAATGCAAACATCTTAGTGTTTGATATGGGCACACTGCATGCCTTTTATTTCATATGGGTGTTAAAAAATTTTTGGTGTTGTTTTCCCTATTCAAAAGTTACTTTTAGGAAATGTTTAGCCTGTAGGACCAATACACTGCTAATGAAGAATACGGCAATTAGTTGGGACCACAATATGTGGTATACCTTGACAGGAGTATGGTGAATTATTTATTACCTAAATGTTTGACTAAAACAAAAACACACTGTAACTGTTGATAGGGCTAGAGATTAGGTATCAATCAACTGTTCTGATTAATACGTGTATAATGACAGTAGGTCATTTAGTTTACAAAATCTAATAATTATAGAAGAGGCTTAAATATGCATTTATTATCCCTTGCCCCATACATATTTTATAGGTTATGCCTAGAGATTACTACTGTTTAATAAATGTAACTGGTAACACGGATAGACAGAAATGAAATATCATTGTGCTGGGTAACAGCGGTTACATACAGTAATTTTATTATAAAGCTATTTCCTTCTGCTAGTGGGCCTTACAAATAGAATGTGAACATGTAATTTTATTTCTGTTTGTTTTATCTATCCGGACTTCAATGAACAGGGAAAATTAATCTATACAGGCTTTGCCATACAGATAACCTTTATGAAAATGAATTAAATGAGCCTTATTAATTCATTGTTCTTTAAATCTTGCTTAAGTTTTCACAACAAACACAATATTAAAGTATTACAGATTGAATATAATTCCTTGTATTTGCATAAAATGTAAGGATTTTAATTACACATACTAATACCTAGTAATACCTAGTACCAATTAAATGGGTTGCCCAACTTTCCCTATTTTCAATAGCATTAGATTCTCCCCACAACCTGACCTATTTAAACTAGCATTATCATAAATATAAAATATTATATATAAAATACAGAGGAAAACAAGGTCCAATAATGGATTCATTCTTTATAGAAATAAACGGATGAAAGGTTTATCCAGTGCAAAATGATATGTGAATAAATTTCAGGGGAAAAAAACCTGACTTAAACGTTGAGCTGTCAAGATTAAATGGCACAACTGAGCGGTATTGTTAAAGCACCTTCCTCCTTACTCTCATAATGTAAACTCAGTTTCTCAGATCCAATCGCACATGTATTTCATTAGTCTATAAAGTTCAGTAATCCAAAGCTCATTTGGTTTACGTGACTTTTCTATTGGAATAACAACCTACATAATTATTTCAAATGCAACCACTCTCTGCAAATTAGAATAGCCTATTGCAATATTTGCACATTATGAGAAAAAGAAAACTGAATTCACCAAGGGGCCTATTCATGAAGCTCGAGTGAAGGATTCGAATGAAAAAAACTTTTTGTTTTTTGGGCTACTTCGACCATCGAATGGGCTACTTCGACCTTCGACTACTACTTCGACTTCGAATCGAACGATTCGAACTAAAAATCGTTCGACTATTCGACCATTCGATAGTCGAAGTACTGTCTCTTTAAGAAAAACTTCGACCCCCTACTTCGGCAGCTAAAAGCTACCGAAGTCAATGTTAGCCTATGGGGAAGGTCCCCATAGGCTTGCCTGAGATTTTTTGATCGAAGGATATTCCTTCGATCGTTGGATTAAAATCCTTCGAATCGTTCGATTCGAAGGATTTAATCGTTCGATCGAAGGAATAATCCTTCGATCGTTCGATCGCAGGATTTGCGCTAAATCGTTCGACTTCGATATTCGAAGTCGAACGATTTTAGTTCCTAGTCGAATATCGAGGGTTAATTAACCCTCGATATTCGACCGTTCATACATCTGCCCCCTAGAGTCTTATTAAATTTTATAGAGAAATAAACCTCACAACAGTCTGTCCTTTATATCTGTACTATCAGTGATCATACATTTTTAATGACTACCTCTTTCATTCTGCTTTTAATATTTCATATTTGTCATGGCATCTGCTTACAGTGCTTTGCAAACAATTCATTCCTTAAGTACCCTTTTCTTATTTTCGTTTACAGGATTTATTATGTACCAAGTGATTTTTTTTAAAGCAGACCTGTCACACATAAAAATCAGCATAATGAAAGTCCTTTGCAAACTAAACATGGTACCTAAATTATTTTCATTAAAACATCCCAACCCTTATAAAGGTGTTTAAATATCTGAGCTGTCAATCAAGTATTACTAATCCTGCCTTAATGCCTGAGGTATAGAGGTGGAACAGTCAATTACTTTCACTTTCCATTCAGCAATCCCTAGATGTCACTGCTCTCCTCACACTCCCCTTCCCTCCCCATACATTAAGTCCCCCATTCCGGTGTTTACACATGATTTGGGGGTGATACACAATTTGTCTTAATAAAATTCTCCACAAAATGGCACCTGCCTGCTTGCGGTGGTAATTACAAGACTGAAGGAAACAAAATTTAAATAACAAATACAGGGTAAGCAAAGCTTATTTTGCTCAACTAACACGATAGAAAAGAATTTGGAATTATTTTAGGTTGACTGGCCCCCTTTAAGCTATATGATGGGCAAGCAATACCATTCTTTATCAATTAGCTCAATTCTTCAGTCTGCTTGCAAAGCAGAACATAGCAATTGAATGTTGAAGGTCCCCTACATCACAATTAAATTGTAAGCTCTTTAGCTTATATACTATTTTTATGTAATTCGTACACTACTAGCACTAGGCCCACAGATTATGATAGAATATTATAGTAAGACTCCTAAAACTGCTTAATAAGAATTTAATTATTCTCAAGAATGCAGCTTTAATGAAAAAATACTTACTTACACTAAAACAAACCATACTGTAATGGCATATCCGTTAGCATTGTTTCCTTGTAAAGTCCTAGGTTCTAATGTTGTCTGGGCACTAACTATAAGGTGTATGTCCACCCTCCTTACATCGGTTTCCTCTGGGTGATCCGGTTTCCTTCCACATTTAAAAAACGTAGAGGCAGTTTAAATATTGGTTAGCTGAACTGTGATGTAGTTTCAACATTTTATGACATAGGGGCTATTTTATCCACGCTTCACTTTGTATATTTACCAAAATTCAAGATTTTTGTGCTAAAAAATTTGAAACCCTAAAATGTAAAACTTCAGCATCGAAAAAATTGTCCTAGACACAATTTAGGCAAGTTTTTTTCCATTTGTGTTCTTCGCTTTTTAAAATGTATTTGAAGACCCATAAAAAAATTGAGTAGAATAAGAATTTAATTCATTCTGTTTTTTTTTCATGGTTTTATTGTATCCAGTTGTTACAGTTTTTTTAAAAATAAGAAAACATTCAAGTTTAGTACAATTTCACACTAATATGAATTTTTATAAATAGTCCTCTCTGTGTTATTTAACTACGGAAAGCTGAAAGTTAACTTGTCTGCTTTGATTTTAAAATAATCATTTCACTTTAAAAGCTATAGGTTATAGCTTTGTGTTCTGGAAATTCAGTTTTCAATGGACCATTCATTTATCATCACGTTTCATTAGCCTAAAGGGTCCAAATAACCTCACTCACAGGCATTGACATCTGCTCGCTAATAGATGCCTGAAAGTAACACATTTTTGTTACTACCTTTCAACTATTATTTATTCTTTTTCATGCATCACAAAAAGAGACAATGCTAACCTGCTGGAGAGACAACACAGCAATTTCCAGCATTGTCAAAGTTAAATATTTAACATTTTACAAAGATGGGCCCTCATATAGTTAAAGTGGATGCAAGTTGTACTAAGAAATACGGTTCATCCAATCTACTATAATAAGCAGGGACTATGGAAATATTATTTTGTAGTAACACATTTATGTTGCCAGTGGGTATTATGGAGTCCCTGTATTTTCTTAGGGGGTAAAATATAATCTGGAAGATTAAGAGAGGTCAATTTAGATCAATTTAAAGTACTTTAGTGAATGGTCCTTCTCTGTCCTTTTTCTCATTTGAGGTTCACTGAATTAGGCTTTTTTTCTCCTGTATAGTGATGGGCATATCTATTCGTTTTGCCAAAAATTAGTGAAAAGGTGAAAATTAGGCAAAATGCATTGAAGTCTATGGGCGTCAAATTTTTGGCGCAACAATTTTTTTCATCTATTGGAGTCTATTATGGGCAAATTCACTAAGATGCGAAGTTGCGCCAGGCGCAACTTCGCCGCACTTTGCCGCACTTCGCCAGGCGTAGTTTCGCCAGCTGGAGTACTTTCGGATTCAGATTTTTAGCAGCTACAGAGCATAATAAATCTGGAAAAATTCAAGTTTTTCCCCTTTAAAACCTCGACCAGAAATTTGAATTGACTATTCGCCACTTAAACCTGCCAAATGGCTGTTTAAGTCAATGGGAGAGGTCCAGTGATCAATTTGGACATGTTTGCAGCCTTCCTGACATTCAAGAAACCCATAGAGCGGAGTGGGGCATGACTAAGGGGCGAATAGGACTGTTTGGTGGGAGGTGCAGTATTGTAGTAAAAGCAGGCACGAGTGAAGGAGAGGGGGCTTAAGAAAGAAATAGGGGTGTGTGAGCCGGGAAATCAGTCTGACCAGGAGGAGGCACGGGTAACAGCGTTTCCCTCCCACCCGCCCGAATAAAGGGGGTTGGTTAAAAAAGTCACAGCTTTGGCGTAGTGGGTAGCCAAAAGGGGTAAGGTGAGATTGGCCTGGGGCTAGGCTTAGGGGAAAGGAGGCACAGCAGACATGGAAATAAGTGATGGAGGCCTAGTTTAGGCTGGAGAACGGGTTGATTAACAGGAATACTGTAAATTATTGCAAATGTGTATCAAATGCTATATGCAGCCTTTAGCGGCTATTGTGTTTGGCTTGTATTTTACATATGTCAACATGTTGCTCATTTTAGTATATGCAGCCTTCAGCGGCTATTGTGTTTTTACACATGTAAAGAATGTTACTTATGTGTTATAAGAAAAATGATGGTGTGGTTGTGGTGAATAATTTACATAAATTTGAATAAAGTTATGGAATGAGCTGCAGCCCTTTTCACCCAGAACTATTGTGTGGAGTATTTATGGGGAGTTGGTGGGTTGGAGGGCTGACATTGAGCTATACGCAAGTCAAGTTGGAGGAAAAAACTTGAATCGAGTTTGATCAAATTCGATTCCAGTTTTCGAGTCCTTTCAATTTGTCTGAGTTGAAAAAATGTTCAACTTGTTTCAATTTATTAATAAATTTCTATTGGCCGAATTTTGAATTTATGGGAGTTTATGGGAGTTTAAAAAAACATGAATTCGAAATTCGACCCTTGTTAAATGTGCCTCTAAGTATAGATTCAATTGACTAGTCAGACACTGTAAAAAATATTTCAGGGAAAAAAACAATAATGAAAATTATTTAAATCTATAAATTTAGTGAGTTAGGAATATTTGAATAAAATGCTGAGATTACCTAGGGGTGATACAGTATACAGGGATCAGAGTTCAAAATACTATGTATTTGGTGTAATGTAGTGGATGATGTGGGGCTCAGCCTGAGGGCCAATTAGGGTAAGATTTTGGTATGAAAAATGTATGTGCTGCCCTTAATAAAAAAATTGATTAATTATGAAAATATATGCTGTAACTGATACAAGGTGAGCGCAGTCCTGACTGGACCTGAAAGAGGTTATCTTTGAAGTAACTTAAAGGTATTTAAAGCATTACAAGACCCTGAATGGCAGTCTCCACCTCTAAAGAGAATGTTAAGTATAGAAACAAACACATTTTTAGCATTAGGGGCCCTGAATATGATACAATGATATTGTTTATTGTTGAGCAGTGGCATGTACTGACACCCAAAGGAAATGAATGTGTTTGACTGCTCAATCAATAATAAATCTGCAGACTGAATAAAAAATCTAGTCACAGAGTATAATACAACCTTGACATATCATATTATTGTCCAGTTTAATATAACCATGGGGCACTGTTATTATGTCTCTGTTCACCACGGAAAATTGGATCCATGCCCAGCACATGAAATAAATTTCCTTTTTATTACTTTTATTTCTCATTTAAAGCAGATGGAGATGTGCAAATTAGTCTTAGATTTATCTTCTGGAACTGTGTGAGGACAGCTCAAAAACCAAATGTTCAATCATCAAGTCTATAAATGTATATGTTGTACCAATTAGGAAAACATTTTGTCTTACTGATGCATTTTAGAAAGTTAAAATGTGGAACATATAAATGTTATTGTTACGGTCTCTTGTTCTGTCCCCTCATTTGGAACTGGACTGTAATGCATATGCAGTGGAACTGTTATATCAATTATATCCTTTCTAGAGAGATGAACTATTAGAATAAGTCCAAGTAAAGGAACTAAACTGGGAAAACTAAGCAACTGATTATTGAGGTAAGCATAGTATTCATGTTACAAAATCATGGACTATACACCACACCTATTTAGTAACTGGGTAAACTTAAGGTTGACTAACCAAGTGCCTCAGCAAAGAGGCACAAATGCTGCAAAGTAAACATCAGGAGGATGGGATGAAAGGGAGTCAAAAAATGTGTCTGTTTCTCTGGAAAGATTCACTGATGAACAAAGCAGCAAAGAGTTTATTGTATAGTCAGTTAAAGAAGATGGTGCCCGTGAGCTCCGCTGTGTTTCTCTGCATGGAGAGGTCTGCGACACTTTTTTAAATAGTGGACTTTTCAGGGAGGAGGCAGGGAGGGGGGTGAATGGGGGCTATTCGATTTGGACACTCTTTAGGAGGGGAGTTTAGTTCACCTTTAGGAACTTTTTGCTAAATGTAAACAAACCTAACTTGCCCATTCTTTCTTCACAATTGAGATTCCCATTGTTTTTATCTGAATGAGCAACACTATTTTGCTAGCGAAGGCTATACAGAATAAACTAGATGAGGATATACAGTAAAATAGGATAGCAGTGGGCATAAAGCACACAATGCTGGGTGGGACATAGCATTTTTTGATGAAGACAGATTACATGTTGAGTAAATGAATTTGTTTGGAGAATGAAGAAATCACACTGCAGAGTGGGGGAAAAGGTATGCTAAACTATGGCTGAGTGTGCTGCACTGCTGAGGGAAAGGACACATTATACTAGTGGTGGGAATACATAGGGAGAAAGCTCTGCAAAAGGGGTGAACAAACAGAATATGTGAATTAGGGGATGGGCAGTAAAAGGAAGCATAGTTTCGCAAATACTGAGAAGGATTCAGGCTAGAGAGAGAGGGAAACTGGTTCATTATTTAGTTGCTTTCTGCCGATAAATCCACTCACTTTATGAACTCTGCAATAGCCCCCTAAATTAACCTCTCTGATGCCAACATAATGTTTGATTACACTCAGTCAGCAACAGGTTAGTTTGCAAGTACATAGCTATCTACTTAAAGGAGCAGCAACACCAAATAATGTAAGTGTTTTATAGTAATGAAACTATAATGTACTGTTGCCCTGCTCTGGTAAAACTGCTGTTCAGAAACACTTCTATAGTTCATATAAACAAGCTGCTGTGTAGCAATGGTGGAAACTGAAAAAAAGGCTATATGGCACAGGTTAAATAGTGGATAACAGATAACACCATTATGTTCTACAGAGCTTATCTGCTGTGTAACTTCAGCCTTTTCTCCTTTGAATGGCTGCCCCCATTGCAGCTTATTTATATAAACAATAGTAGTGTTTCTGAAGCAAACACGTCAGTTTTACCAGTGCAGGGCAACAATGCATTACATTTGTATTTCTTTAAAACACTTTTATTTTTTGATGTTACTGTTCCTTTAATAAAAAGATTTATGTTTAGAGGCTGATTTAACTGTTATTCATTAACGTTTCTGCCAAGTAATTGTTGATTCAGAAGTAATCAGAAGATGCCTATCATTATGAAATGATACATATGCGTCTGTCTTTCTTTCTCTTTAATCACAATTACCCAGCCAACCTAAACAGTCCAGTCGTGGGCACCTCTGGTTGCTATGAGCAACAAGTTTTAAAAGCAGCAGTAAATCATGTAGATAAAGCACCCAAAACTGCTCCACATTGACCTCGGTTATAGTCACTGATCAACTGTTCTGTAAAATTAAATTGGGCCCTAGGCTCATGACACATCTCCACAGGCATTTTCAGCTGCCGTTCCCAGACTCAGTTACAGATACAGCCTGTCATTTGCATTCCTGCATGATTTTAAGCTAAAATATTGAACACTTCCTCACTATGTGAAAAACTACGGCAGAAAATATACCAAGTCTGCCATAAGCATTGGTGCCTGTGTTTACATTTCTCAAAACATGGATCAAATTTCATTTGTTGATTGATAAAATGTATAAAATAGGATTTAGAAATGTTAGATGTTTTTCTGTAGGTGCTGGATAAACAGATTTAAATGTAAAAATATATTATTTTACGTGATAAATTTTGAAATACGAATTTCAATTTTTTTTTAAACTCAAATTGAATTTGGACTATTCCCTAGTCAAATTACACTAAAATAAATTCAATTCTAATTTAAAAATTACAATTTCCTATTCGACCCTTGATAAATCTGCCCCTTAATGTCTGGTGTTTAATGTCTGGGATTAATGGGTGATGAGAAAGGGACAAGTATAACTTATTTTATCACAGTGTGTTACAAGGGAAAAAAAATCCTGGCTTTATATGTTAGGCATTTTTATATAGTCCTCATTAACATAATAACATAATAGGTTTAATAAATATGAAAACAGAAGCTTTTACTAAACAGACACTGTCATGTTTTCATTCCTATATCACCATACAAATGACAAAAGGGGACTTTTCCATGTGGTTAACTGCCTCAAGCCCTTTTCCGTTCTTGCAGTATATTCATGACTCTGTTCTTTAATATTTCAGCACTGAAGCTAAATCACTGAACTGGAAATCAAGTGTGGAGCAGCTATGGAGATCATCACTCATACAAGAAAATGTACAATAATTTAAATTAATAATTTATTCTTTTTTTCTGAAAGTCCAGGGAATAGGAAATACATTGGTTTATTAAAAATGTGGTATATTTTAATTTAGTCTGCGACAGACTACAGCGCAATATTTATTTAATATTTTTGAAAACATGAGGGACAATATTCAGATCAAGTCAATGAACTTAGAAAATGTACATTAGCCTACATACTTTAATTCCACGCATGGTCTTACAGTCTGACTTTAGGTAGGTTTTTGCAGTACAGTAAAATAAATATTTTGAGAGATGTGCATATACTATATATAGTTAATAGTAATATGTACTGATGGGCAAATTTATATCTGACGTCAGCGACAATTTAGAAGCGGGCGATGATTACCGGACGCCCATTGATTTTAATGGGCACCGGCGTCAACTTTGACGCTGGCACCCAGCATCAAAATCAGCGTTTCGTGGAGAAGTGAAAAGGGACAAATTCGCTCATCTCTAGTAATATGTTAGTTTGACACAAAATGTGATTATTACCAAAAAGCGGGGTGCTCACTGTACATGGAGCTACCTGTTAGACCCCATAATATTCAAATCAGAAAGAAGGTAGAGAACACACCAACATTAGAAAAATAGCAAATCTTTTATTCCATGATATATCAAAAAGCTTCCGAATGTGTTTCAACCCCATGTAAGGGACCTTCATCAGGGAAACGCGCAAAAATGCACATGACAAAGGCCTCTTACATGGGGTTGAAATGCATTGGGATTCTTTGTAAAATATTATGAAATAAAAGATTTATTTTTCTAATGTTTGTGTGGCATCTTCTTTACCTTTTTTCTTATATACTATATACAGTAGCTGGGATGTTCTGATTTCTGTGTCATGATGTGAAATTGAAATCTGCCACTCGGTGGGATCACTCCTACAAACCTCCAAGCAAACACAAGGGAGATGTTAAGTGAACAAAAAGCAAATTAAGTGTTGCCTTAGCTGAGATTTACAAATCAGCAGGTAAACATATACAGTAATTTTGGGGTATGTGTACATTGGTGTTCAACCTTCCTCTAAAAAGAGGTGTTAAAGAGATTGTTTTTTACAAAGTGTATCTGCTAATAGTTCTCCTTCAGTGGAATCCTGCATTGGAATCAGTTATTCAAAAGAGCCATTTTTAATATTTAATTTTGAAATTTGACATGAGGCTTAGCATGTTGTTAGTTTCCCAGGTGCCCTTAGCCATGTGACTTGTGCTTTGATGAACTTCAGTCACACTGCTGCACAGCAAGTGGGAGTGATCATTTTACCTCCCTTCTACCCCTCCCAGCAACACATGGGCAAGTTAACAAGATAACAGCTCCCTGACAGTTGCCTTGCTAAAATGCTCCCACGTCCCACCTAGTGGTCCGTCTATGGCTCCTCCAGTTACACTGAATATGAGGAATAATAGATTTTCTGAAAGCAGTTCCATCGTGAAATGCTGGCTCTTTCTGAAAACACAGGATCAGGCACAATGACTTGACTTGGTTGCCTATGCACCAATATTGCAACTAAAAAAGTTTTAATTGGTTCATGAATACATTATTAAATTATATAATTATTTCCAATGTGCATAGTGTAATTTAGTAATACAAACTACGCCATATAAATCATGACATAATCCCTTTAAACTTAAAGTAACTGTGTACACTTAAATTTTCATTGCACCAATGGTAAACTTCCAGCAACCTATAAGGCATGCCTACCCCCTCTTCTCTATGCACAAAACTAGTACTATATCTTAGACTACAGAATGAAATTGGGGCATACAACAATAATTGGGCTAATGTCCAACTCAAATAAGAGATATGGGGAGCACTACTTACACTCTTCAAGTGTTGTTGCATACAGTGGTGCTATTCCTTAGACGCACGGCCACATCCACATTCAGCAACATTTCACAGGAAAGGCACTTCACCGCTTCTTGTTGTGCAAATAATCCTATATTTTAGCCAGTTTTTCCACCCCAAGTACAGAACAAAGGGAGGTGCTAACCCCCGAAACTTTGTTCTGTACTTGAAGTGGTAAAACTGCATAAAATAAAGGATTATTTGAAAAGCAAAAAGTGGTGAAGTGCTTGCCTTTCCTGTGAAATTTTGCTAATGTCCAACTCCGCTGTGCATTCAGTGTGTTTACCTTAGCAGAACTATGGCTTTTGCAATATACAAAGATAGGTATAAGGTGCTGCATATATAAATATTTTTATTCTTCATGCATACCTATATTGCCATTGTGTTTAATATCATTATGATTTTTAACTTGAGGCAGAATTAAGTGGCATTTGGGAACATTTTGAATGTGCTTTGATGTTATGAAATATGACTGCCAAAGAGAAGTAATTTTGATATAGTCTCAGTAGATCAAATTGTTTGGCTCATAATGGGCCTAGATCAATTTACTCTGAACAGCAACTGCCAAACATTACAGTAGTCTGAGGAATGCTTCTTTGGTCAGAATATTTGGAACATGATTATACTTGATTAATAAGGGTTTATAACTAGTGATGGATGAATCTGTCCCATTTCACTTCAGTGAAAATTTGCGAAACAGTGAAAATTTGCCAAATGCAACAGGCAACAATTTTTTTTTTGAGCAACATTTTTTTTGCCGGGAAATTCTTACATCATTACTTGCAGTCTTTAATGGTGCATTTAATTTTATATTTGCAATGACATTGGCAGGTTTTCATTCCCTACATTATACTAGCAAAAACATTATTTCAAGGCAGAGCAATATCAAATAGCTATTATGTAAGCATTATATAACACTATATAACAAAGCAGCTGAGATACTGTATGATAAATACTTGGAGCCACCAAGATAATAGAGAGGGGTTACAAACACCTTAGATTTCTTGATAATTTAACTCATTACTCAAGGAGATGTAATTTACACATCAGTAATAAATCATTTAATGACTGGACTTCACATGAATACATAGTATATATTGTTTATAATGTTGATTTAAAAAAGTAATTTCTTCATTCTATTAAAGTGTTTGTATGTGCAAACAATTTTGCATTTTTTTGTCTAAAATGAACCTTCCCAAAAAACTCGTGCCTGCCACTAAACAATTATGTGTCACTCTAACACTTGAGTAAGACATGGATATCTTCCTTGCACTACATTCACATTCAATGGAAGAAGGGCCAGTGGATACGAGGAATTTTGGACATAAGTTCTGATAGACAAGGTCCTAATTTGAAGGGCACTAGTACTGCGTTTATGGTACAATCCATAGAGCATTACAGAAATATTTCTCAGACACCAACACTGATTTACTTTACGCTGACTTTACACTATTAACGCATAAGGGCAGAGCAAGTGATAAAATGTATTTGATCTGTTCCAGCCTGCTGAATCTAAGATGCCAAAACATGTTTGGAGTTGATCAGTAATTGCTTAAAAGGCAGTATCATTTTCACCTTATAATTGATGATGCATATGGGATACAAAAAAAACCATTCATTAAGAGTCTTCCTGTATTATTTAATTATTGCTATGAAATAAGCAGATTCATGTGTTTATTATAGAAGTTTCCATTCATGTATGTAATAGACGTATTAATATTTTTTCATGCAACCTTATTTCTATCTATTCTATTAAAGCATATTGCATGTAGTGAAAAGCAAGTCTGTCCTGTTTCATTTTACAAAAATTTGAAAACTAAAGAAAACTTTCTGATATGGCAAAAAATGTGGCAAATATACTGACGTCAATGGGCATTTTTCTCGCATCATCTTATTCTTTGCAAAATACATTGAAGTCTTTGGGTGTTTTTTCACCCCTACTTTTTTGTAGAGTCTAAAATGGCATCTGTTCTGAAAAATGATGGTAATCACTATCCATTGTATGTAATGCTCACTGCTAAGCATTTTTAAAATATGAAGAAGGGGTGCAATAAATACTGTTTATTGCAATATATTAACAAAGAAAATTGTGTTTCATGTAAAGGAAAATTTCACTTTAATTAACTAATATGATGTAGACTGTGATATTCTGAGATTGAAGTTGATCTTTCCTTTTTGTGGTTTTGTGTAATATCCTGACTAGAGTCAAATCAGTGACCTGGCATTTCTATATTGTCTGCATTACCTCTGCCATATGTGAGCACACAGCTAAGGTACTGGTTCACTCCTATTACTATCCATGTAATTACAAGTAAGCATGGCTTGTTTCACCTGTTGTCAATCTGACTACAGGTGATCTGTGTAAGTCATTAGTCTGCCTATAAAACCCCCTGCTCTGCACTGACTCATTGCCCAATGTAGGTCTATTCCTGGGTGTGATTCTTGTCTGATCTTCTGTTCCTGACCCCTGCCTGTTTTGACCTTTTGCTGTATCGATGCCTGAACTGACCCTTGCCTGTTATTGACCACTCTTCTGGATTCCGATTCTGTACCATGTTACTGACTGGATTGACCCTGGCCTGTTTATCCTGACTATGTTCCGGGTTCCTGATCCTGTACTGCACTGTACTGTCCCTGCCTGTTCCATGACTGTACTCCCTGTTCTCCGTACTTCCTGTGTACATTATGTTTCAACTCTCCAACAAATTCCTCAAAAGCACTCTTCTTGGTCATTTGAGAATGAGATATCGGTTACATAGAAAGTTCTGCCTTCTTAGACATAGCATACCCACACTACCCCTGGTCCCATTAGTCAAAGTATTGGGTATTGATGGAAGCTCCATAGGATGTGGGTTAGTGTCTTTCAAATCTGAAAATCTTACAATGCCCATGGGTTCTAATCACTCAGAACACATTTTCTTTTTCATTATTGGTTGTCCTCATACTCATGTGATCCTACTCCTTCCTCTGTAGAAGGTTTATCTTCCTGCTATTCATGCTCCCCCTGGTTACCAAAACACAACCCCAAGTGGATTGTATTTTTAATAAAACCTATAGGCTAGGGAAAGGGAATGCTAAAGCAGATACCCTTTCCAGGAGTTTTGTCTCTAATCTTCAAGAGAAATCAGTGCATAATCCCGCTGTCTCTGGGGAAGTGACAATGAAACTAAGACCAGATTTCTATTCCTCTTTCTATGAAGCTCAGGGTAATTCTAAGGTATCTGGGCATCTGGGCCACAGTAAATTTGGCAGAAAGCTTAAGCAGGTTATTAAGAACATACATCTGCATTACTTCCAAATTTTTATCTAAAAAAGGAAAATCTATTCCAATAAACAGATCCTTTAATGAGTATTTAATTTTCCTTAAAGCAACTGTTTAATTGCATTTAAAATCTACTTGAAAACCTCCTTTACTTGAACTTCCATTAAACACAGCGCTCACCAAAACTAATTTTAATAATGTTCCAAAGATCAAAAATATTTGTAATTCTGTTTTTTCTGCTTCAAGCCTTTTATAACTCTAAATTTTATTCTGATATTCACTTTGGCATGTATGGTGCTCTTATGAAGGCAAGCTCTAGGATGAAATAAAATAATTTATTAAGATTGAAAGGTACAGGAGATTTTAATTCAGTCTCCGAAGATCATGTTTTGAAGGTCTCATTAAAAGACATGGTCCTCATCCAACTTTTAACTCAAATCATATTTAAGAAGCATTACAAAATAATTAAATCTTATGATGAAATGAGCATATATAGAGTGTCTTATTTTTCTAAATGGGTTTATTCCAACTTCACTAAATTGCTAAGGGCCTGATTTTATATTTCATTCCCATACAGGTAAAGTATGCACAGCAAGTCTGATTCCTGGTTGGTGTATTTGAACTTGAATTTGAACTGTGCAACATTCTTTGAAAGTAGAGGTAACTACCCAAATAACCATTGACATAATTGATTTAATGCAATGCTTATTTTGAAAAATGCCATATGGTCCTGTTATATTCACCATAAGTACTTACTTTCAGGGCCTATGTTACTACTCTTGCTACCAGGATGTCTGGCCCACTTAGCCAGTAATCTGCAGAATGTTTTGTCAAAGCCTTTGACATAGCTTTCTACAGATGAATGAAGTGTGCTTTGGGCAGCTTTCTTTGTATTTAAATGTAGGGACTGGATATATGGTCATTGTGAATGGGATGCAAATCATCAATAATGCTAGTTGGCTTAGAGGTGGTTCACCTTTAAGTTAACTTTTAGTATGTTATAGAACGGGCAAGTCTAAGTAACTTTTCAACCCCTTTTCAATATTTAATTGTTATTGTTTTTAATTTTTTAGCTTATTCTTTCCACCTTTCAAATGGGGGACACTGACCCCAAATACTCTGTAAGGCTACAGATTTATTTTTATTGCTACTTTTTATTACTCATCTTTCTATGTAGCCCTCTTCTATTCATATTCCAGTATCTTATTCAAAGCAGTGCCTGGTTAGTGCTAGGGTAAATTGGACACACATTAAAGTCCAACAACAATTGATTTTTGCAGCAAAACACTTAATTGCCTCTATAGGGTGCATCCACTTCCCAGACCACTTACAGGCCAAATATACCATCCAGGCTGCATATAGGGATATAGCACACCAACTCAGACTGGCAGTTGCCTTTATCACATTTTATTGCCAACTTTGAAGCACAAGCTTTCAGAGATGAAACCCTTCATCAGGTGAAATACATACTAGTGAACAAAAAACACTTTAAATACCATACAGATCATGTGACGCTAACATGTGATCCATTTAACCGTATCCCAACCGCATAATCATAAGTCCCATGTGGCTTCACACACCTCAGTTTATAACATTCAAACAGTCCAAGTTCATTACATTTGTTTTATGTGTAAACAATAAATGATAAGTATCAGGGTAAATTGGACCCTGGCAACCAGATTGCTGAAATTACAAACTAAAGAGCAGCTAAATAAAAAGCTACTAACTCAAAGACCACAAATAATATAAAAACAAAACCAATTCCAAATTATCTCAGAATATCAGTCTCTACAAAAGATGAATTGGCGATTTGGAGTGTTTGTAGAACGTCCGTTTCTACGAAACATACTTTTTAGCGCAAATGTACACATTTTTAGTATAATTGCTTAAGCCACAATTTTTCTGTAAAAAAACCATAAAACCTATCAATACAAAAAAAACAGTAAAAAAAAGCTGCTGAGGTCATCTAGAAGTCAATGGAGGTTCCCCTTCTTCCCTTTTCTTGCAAAGATCAGCCTTTTGTTCATGGTTTTAGAGATTTTCGAAGATCAAAGTGTTCGTTGTTGTAGGAATTTTTAATCGGTTCACAAATAATTTGTTTTCTGATTTTTTCAGCGGCTATTTTCATTTGTACTTTTTGTGTTACAAGGCATTTGTGATTTTAGAGAAGTTTAATCGTAGTTTTAAAACTTCTGAAACCACCGGGTTTCAAATCAACCCGTAAAATGTAATCCATAGGTAAATAATCAAAACAAAAATTGTACTACTGTAAGTTGTACAACTCAACGAGAGAAGGCTTTAAACATGATAGTGTGCAAACCTTGCATAGGTTGCAATGGCTGTAGGAGACAGATGTATTCTTTTGGCACAATCTTGTTCAGGTTACATTTTAAACTTTATTGTGCATCTCTCTCTACTGCCAGTTTCATTATGCTGTATTTGGATTGTGCATTTGCACAATTGTTGTGACAAAGATGCCTATCTCCCTGCTTGAGCCCTACTCAATATTAGCTACAAATGAAAACAACGCAACCCATTTAAATAATAGCAGGTATTTTTGGTTTTTTGGTTGAATATTTGTTTTAATACTCTTAATTGTAATTTTTTGCATTTCCTGAGTGGAAATTGTTTCTGTTTTCAGGCAGATTACAATGAGAATGAACCAGATAAAAGAACATTTTTTTAAAAGAACTTTTATTTGAATTCATTGGTGGTTTCTTGTACGATCCTTCAGAACTAAAATTTAGAAGAGTGGAGCTTGTTGTTCTCACATTAGAAGATTAATCTAGTTAAGCACACTTATGAGGCTAATTGAAAAATTGCAATGCACTACTTCAAGGTTATGATAGTGTAGTTTTGAGATACCAGCATTGTTGCGGTGTGAAAAAGCATTAATATAGCTGAGTATAAAGTATAAAAGTAATATAGAAAGCAAGCTGTGAACTAATGCACACACTAACAATGCAAAGAGCTGCTGCCAGCTTGCCATAATCAAATGCAAATCAGCACACCTAAGGGTAAGGCCACACTGGGCGTTTTGGGGATATTTGGTCGCCTGGTGACTAATCGCCTTGTCTTTGCAGTGACCAATCTATCCTAACGCCTTCCCCCACTCTGCGCCGGCTAAAATGAAAAAAAACGCTGGCGCTAATCACACGCGGTAGTTCATTTTCCGAAGTCGCCGAATATAGAGTAGAGACAGAGTAGAGTCCTATCCTTAGTGAAAAAAATAAAGTGTTAAAGTGTTATCTTTGAGGGGAAACAGACCATACCTGCTTTTCTCTTTATTTAGCATGATCTCTTCCAAAGACACCATTAGGCGGGGGTTGAGAGAGCGAGCCTTTGTTTTTTTCACTTAGGATAGGACTGACTGATTTTTTTTTTTTTTGTACCTTTTGAAAATGACTAGTATTGGAATATTCAGGGGATTTTTTACTAAAATTCTACTTTTATCACTATTTGGCAAAAAAAAAATTCACCAAACTCCAAAACCTGAATCTGAAATCCCCTTTATTTTGCTGCAAAAAAGTTGCAACAAAATTGAGGGTCATTTGAATCGTGCAACTGTTTTGAATTGCTGCTCCAAAAACTAGACTTATATCTGGTCGTCGTCTGAAAAACTCGAATTTATCAGATTATCGAATGATAACCAGCGCAAACAGCCCGAAACTCTTGAAAATCCTAAAGGTAAAAAACATGTTCCAAAAGGTTAAAGGGACCATCTGCCATTGACTTTTACATGATTTTGGCAGGTTTTAGTGTATTTTTCATTTAAAATTTTTAGCAGCTTCAGAGCATAACTCGAGGGTTTCTTTTGGATCTTTTGTCCTTTTAAAACTTGACCAGTAATAAATAGACTCCTCAATGTTCTGAATGTTTACAGAAGAAAAAAACTT
The DNA here is from genome assembly GCF_017654675.1 of Xenopus laevis. Lineage (NCBI taxonomy): Eukaryota > Metazoa > Chordata > Amphibia > Anura > Pipidae > Xenopus > Xenopus laevis. Next base: position 108,681,764 of record NC_054374.1, on the reverse strand, counting down.
GCCAAAGGCATAGCCATAAAAATGTACACCTTCTTGGGAAAGGAAATCAGTCAACACCCATTAGGGTTCTGCTTTGGTGATATACCGTGTATTTTGGAGAAAAGATGTTTTGATTTGATTCATTTACGTCTTTATGGTCTCTGCACAATAAAGGCGAATGAAAACAACTCAAGGTCCCTTGAAAACTAGCTGGTAAATACATGGCACAGGAAATTTCTTTTGTTAAGTGATAAGTTTCCGAGTAAGCTAGTTCAAATTACTGTTGGGAATCGTAGCCGGGCTAATTAAAAAGAAAATTGCATTTGTGGATAGAAAGTCAGACAGTAATGCTCCACAATGAGCAGCTTGGTGCAGGATTTATCTGCGCTTGTACAACTGTGACTGGTGTTTCTGAATACAATTTGCTTTTCGTTAAATGAATGGCTTGAACTTTTGAACCTATAATTGTGCTTGTTGTATTACATAAAAGGCAGATCAAATATTTTCTTTTTTTCCTGCAATTTTATGCAGGAGAACGTATGCTGAGTATTACAGCAGCATTTACATTACCTTGTGCTAATGAATTTGTGTTTCTAATCCTGGCCCACTTTAGTACAGGTATGGGATCCGTTATCCGGAAACCCGATATCCAAAAAGTTCCGCATTGCGGAAAGGCCGTCTCCCATAGACTCCATTATAATTAAATAATCCAACTTTGTTTAAATGATTTTCTTTTTCTCTGTAATAATAAAACAGTAGTTTGTACTTGATCCGCACTAAGAGATAATTAATCCTTATTGGAAGCAAAACCAGCCTATTGGTTTTATTTAATGTTTACATGATTTTCTAGTAGTCTTAAGGTGGGAAGATCCAAATTACAGAAAGACCCATTATCCAGAAAGCCCCAGGTCCAGATCATTCTGGATAACAGGTCCCATACCTGTACTTTGTAGTAGAATCACCCCCACACACACCAATGTACAGTGAGAAATACTGCTTAAACATGTCCTTCTTATAATCTATTAGCGTTGTGTAATTTCAACATAATATAAATCTCAATGGAATCACTTTCTATTCTGATGTGCATTTCTATAGCAACTAGAATATCCACCTGAATCAAATGATCTCTTCAGACTAGGAAAAAAACAAATAGGCTGTGCATTGTTATGTCTACTGCACGCAATTTGACTTTTGAAAGCAAAGAGACTAAATAGCATAAAACAATCATCTAAAAGATTATTGAGAGTCTGTCAAATTAGCACCACGGCATCCCATCATTCTCAGCCGGTCAGCTGCTGGAATAGTAGGTATCTGCCATCTCTAAAGCTGCACTTGTCTGTCAAGAGAAATTTCATTCATTTATAAACATTGAGAAATACTGCATTAATGCTACAAACCCATAACAACCAGTAATTAAATATTATCCAATGCATGTAAGATACTGAAAGCTGATTGGCTGCAATGGGTTATTGCCCATGATTAGCAAATGAATTATGTTCTTGCACTGAATGAACTGTACATGTCTCATTTAATAATATTCTGTTAAATATATATTTTTAGAAACTTGAGTGTGGATTCTGCTTTATTCTTTTACTCCAGAATCACTCAGTCAATATTTAGTGAATTCCATTGGTGAATTGGCGAGTTTGTAGGGCCCCCCTGCAGAGGAACATTCAGAGGTTCCAGACGAAGAACGTGGGCGTGGGGCCTGATTGAGCGCAATTGATCCAGCATATTAACACCAGCTGTGCAGAGCTTCAACTTCAAAGTAGGAGAAATCAGGAGAAACACGGCACAATATGACCAACGCTGCAAAATTTCCAGGCCCAATAGTGACATTGGGAGAAACACAAGCGCAATTGAAGCCACTGACTACTTGCCAAGCATACACACATAGCTCAGATGATGTCACTGAAAACTGGGGGAATTCCTATTAGACTGGGGGAGGGCAAAATCAAGCATCTCCTGGGAAAATGGGGGGGTGACAGGTATGGCTGTGCCAGTATAATCACTGAAGATATGGACAAAAAGCACTACATTAATCCCAGACATGCCAATAAAACCTCTGAAAAATTACCAATGAGCACTTCACTCCATACATGCCAGTAAGATCACTGGAAATTACTAATAAACACTCTATTAACTCTACACATGCCAGTAAGATCACTATGTCCAATAAACACTTCATTAAAGGAGAACTAAACCCATAAAATGAATATGGCTAAAACTGCCTTGTTTTATATATTGAACTTATTACAGCAGCCTAAAGTTTCAGCTTCTCAATAGCAGCAATGATCCAGGACTTATCACAGGGGGTCACCATCTTGGAAAGTGTCTGCGACACTCACATGTTCAGTGGGCTCTGAGCAGCTGTTGAGAAACGAAGCTTAATGGTCATCTCAAATTATCAAGCAGAAAATGAGGTTGGCCTGTAATATAAGCTGATGCTAGAAGGCTGATTATTAAATTGTGATGCTAATTGCACTAGCTTCTGAGCAGACATGTAGTAATTATCTGTATTAATTACTAATCAGCCTATTCTATGTGTACTATATATTGTGAGTGGATCAGAGCATGTGCAGTGAATCAGCAGAAAAGAAGATGGGGAGCTACTGGGACATCTTTGGAGACACAGATCTTCTCTGCTAAATGGCTGTGGTTGCCTGGGGCTGGTACACAAGCCCAAAATATAATGTACAACATTTCTAGCCTACTTCTTTAGTTTAACTTTCCTTGTCCTTTAACTCCACAAATGCCAGTAAGATCACTGAAAATGGCCAATGAGGACTCCATTAAATCCTGAGCCAGTAGGATCAGTGAATATATTGAAAGCATTACCTTACACTTGCAGAATACCACTAGCATCAACTAGTCATCAATGAATCCATCTATTAGGATATTATTAAATCCATCTTAACTTTCTGGCCTCTGGTGAGGATTCAGTCAATTACTGATTAGTTCCACGTACACATATCTTCAACTTAAACACTGCCACTTCTTATTTTATCAATGTATTCAGTGCACAGTTTTTTGAATAATCAATTGATTCTGGCCCTTTCTCTTGAAATGGCCTTCCATGTGTGATTCTATTCATGTGCGGCCTGTTATCTGTGAAAAACAATTATCACGCTGTGCATGCTTAATTAACAGCATACGTTTGTAAACAACCGAAATGTGTGTATGCATGAGTGTATGTTCATCAAGAGGGTTGTACCAATTTCACTTACTAAATTTCTTTTCTCTTTGCGGTAGAGTAAAGGTCAACAATCTCATAAATTACTGGTTAAAGGGTTTGAAAGGTTTGTCAGTTGGATGTATTTGAAAATTACATTTATTAGAAACATTTTTTACTTAAAGATCTTAACACTGAAGGCTTTTTTAGTTACTTACTGCAGTTCCAGCTATATGATCATAGCCAAAACTAGTGCGATGGGGACCATAAAGTGCAGCAACTTGAGAGTTGATATAACTATTCTTAAAAATAATGTTTAGGCTGTGAAATCGGTGGATTCTCTTTAATAGAGAGCGAAATAATAAAAATGTCTATTATACTGTATATCTATATAACTTCTACTGTTCTAAAATGATAAAACACTTCTATCTGTCTATCAATTGATTGTACATATGTATATATGTAAGAACGTAGAACAGAAAAGCTTTCTGTACACCGTTTACAGCTTTATACAATGGTCAAGTTGTCAGTGAAAAAATAAGTGAAATGAGAATGGTGGTTTAGAAATTGGCATTGCTGAAGTGACATGAGAATGGTGGTGTAGTAGTTGGCATGTAGTTGTCTAAGTTTGCTCTAGGTACCCTGTTTTCCTATCACATGCCAAAACCATAAAGGTAGATCAGATGGCTCTTGACAAATTGCTGAAGGAGCCTGCCATTGGCTGGAGTACCTTTCCATTTGTAATTACCCTATCGAAGGATTTTGTTGCCCCCTTTGCCATCTTCGTTTTGACAAGCAGGCACTGCAGGGCTGCAGGTGACTTTGGCTATCCACAGCTTCATGTCACTCATTAGTAATACTGACACATAACTATAGATTCTCATAGGAATGTGTCAGTATTCCTTTAATATCATGAGGATAGTCTACAAGAAAAGTGTAAAATAATTTACTACCTAAAACCTACCTTTTATGCTGATTTGAACTCTTTTTGGTACAAAAATGTCTTGACTACCCTAAGTATAATGTTGCCACATGTATGTGCTTTTTGTATGTTCTACTGCCCTCATCTGTAAATTTACTACCATAAAGGTTAAAAGTAAAAATTTGCCTTGATTCCATGCATCAGCGTATTTAATTAATAAAGTAATTTAATGCACAGTACTCCTCAACAAAAGACTAATTAAATGTCATTTGTTAGGAGGAAATCCAGAAGAAATCCCCTGGTAGGCTATTGATATTTGCATGTATGAAGATTCTGCAATTAACAAGAGAAGTTGCCTTGGCTTCCTAATGTGTGCAATAATGTTTACTTGACATAATAAAACAAATTAAAAATGACTCCATGTCATTAAGTATCTGATATAAAAAGAAATATGTTTTTGCACTAAATGAACGGCACATGTCTCATTGAATAATATTCTGCTAAATATATATATATATATATATATATATATATATATATATATATATATATATATATATATATATACATATATATATATATATATATATATATAAATATATATATATATATATTGGTTACATTTCATTTATTATGTGTTGGAGAGCAACACAAACATGCAAAAAGCTCATTTAGTTCCAGTTAGGCTCTGTGGTTGACTATTGGTAGCCCCTAGGTTGACTGGCAGTCTGTGTAAGCCTCTGTTCTGCAGTACATCTGGTTTTATGCAACCAAAACTTGCCTCCAAGCCAGAAATTGAAAAATAAGCACCTGCAAAAGTCATGTAGGCATATTCTGTGAAGAAAAGCATAGTGGGAAGTTGTACAAATAAATCCATTATGCCCCTGAGTCACATTGATAAAAAAAAACACAATTTTTTGGCTTTCATTGTTTCATATTTTACAACAGTGGCCAAGTTATTTCCTATATAATACATTCTATGAGTCATGTGACAGTACTAAGTAACTTTCATAAGGATATATTTTACAAATGTACTTATGGCTCTTGTGCATAGCGAATGCCAACCATTAAACAAAAAAGCGGTGATGATGTTTATTTCAAGAAAACAGAAATAGTTGTATGATTACCTGGAATACGTAAATATCCAATGAAATTGAAAAGAAAAAGCCTAAAATAATTTTAGATGTAATTGTTCCCTGTTAAAAATATGAAAGAAATGAAATATGAATGGTCTAATATTAAATATTCGACATTATTTTGATGTATAATGAAACATTTTGAGGAGTGTTTTACTTACTGTACATAGGTTGTTAACTACAGAATGCTGCTGCCCATAGCAACCAATAAACAAGCAATTAACATAAATGAAATTTAGAAGCTAAAAGCAAAGATAAGCCATTGCTATTAGACATTTAATACATTTAAGATTGACTCGTATTCTCAGACTGCATTCGGTATAGGTGCAGCAATAAATGAAGTCGTACATTCTTAATACTCCATCATTACATCACAGTCGCATATTTTTTTTTCAACGAATGATGGAGAAATAATTAAAACCTTCCATTTGACAATCAATAATTATCACTTCACGTAATAAATATATGTAATTTATTTAAAATGTCAACGTCACCTCTGCGCATGAGAACTTTTTTTTTTTTCCTGATACAGAATTGCAGCTAAATTCCTGTTTTCAAAAACGTAACCCCGCATTTTGTTGCCTTGGTATTGCATGCATTTGGTGAGAGACAAAACTTGAGAAAAAAATTATCGCTGACTCCAATGCAATTGGCACTAGAAAAACATTTGAGAAAAAAATGCAACAAAAAAAATCCCATTGACTCTAAAGGGGAAATTTACTAAAGGGCAAAGTGGCTAACGCTGGCGAAAATGTAATTTCGGCACTTCACCAATTTACTAATGGGAGCTGGTGTTATTATGCTAGCGAAGGAGATAGACTCTGGCGCAACTTCGCACTCTAACACTAAGCGTATTTTCACTCTGTCGAAAGAGCGTTACTACGCAAATTCACTAAGTTTTTGTTTTTACTGAACGTTACCTCTATCGCCAGACTTGCCTTCGCCACCTCAGACCAGGCGAAATGCTGGCATCTTTTCCTTTTTACAGGGTGATAGGGTGAAAAAGATAGTAATTTTTTTTTCATTTCCTTACATATGGCACATAAAATATACTGTGGGCCCGTGTGTAGGGCAATATAACAACTCTATTTTACTTTATTAAGGTTCCTTGAGCTTGTGTAGTGTAATGTATTTGCTGCAACATATACGTCCATTGAAATATAACTTCCCGCCATATACAAAGTATCTAACGCTAGCGCAACTTCGCTATGCCTGGCATAGTAATGATAGCTGTCGCTGGTGAATTTTCACCCGTTAGTGAATTTCCCCCTAATGCTTTTGTGACAAATTTCAGTTGTTTTTTCAGCTGTTTTTGCCAAGGTGAAATGGGGAGTATCTTCATCACTAGCTACCTGAAATCTATCCTACATACGCTACAGCAGGGGTCTCCATTCTTTTACACAAGCGACATTCTTGTTCCCCACTAGTGTTTTGGAGCAACACAAACATTAAAAAAAATTCCTGAGGATGCCAAATAAGTGCTGTAATTGGCTATTTGTAGCCCCTATGTGGACTAGCAGACCACAGGAGGCTCTATTTGGCAATGAAAACTTGCCTCCAAACCAAGAATTCAAAAATAAGTCCCTGCTTTGAGGCAACTGGGAGCAACATCCAAGGAGTTGGTGAGCAACATGCTGCTTGCAAGCCACTGGTTGGGGACCACTGGTCTACAGTTATGCAGCACGTCCAGTAGTTGCTTTAAATCCTACTCTCAATAAACGTGTTACAGAATGTGTGCTCTGATCTAAGAGAAAATACAACAGGTGTGATTTATTGTTTAGAAATGCACGTTTCCCTTTTTTAAACTAACAATAGAAAACTAGCAAGCATTTACAGTTCAAAAAAGCATGCTGTAGGGTAAATGTTTAAAACCACTGTTTTATGATATAAATGAATGATTTATAAATGCATTATTTCTGTATCACACAGAAGGGCAACTTATAAAAGTCTATATTTTATAAGCTGTACTTTAATATAGTGAAATGGAAGTGAAATGATTTCATGTGCTTGCACAAAGAATATATCACCTGGGTGTGCTTCATTACCCAGCTCTATCAGACATGACCTCCAATACCTTTACGTGTGTCAAAAGACAGAGACTGACAATTGTAGCAAATTGCTGTAAATTGAGGATGCCACTGCAGGACAAGCATTCATTAAAGAGAGGTTTGTACTGTAACCTGATACTGTCATTTGAAATAAAACGATTCCTCAAATACAAAACAGGCACAAAAAAAATATAACACATTTACACAAATGTATGTAGTATATGCTCTATAACTATTACTAAAAACTATTATTAGGGATGCACCGAATCCACTATTTTGGATTCGGCCAAACCCCCGAATCCTTCGTGAAAGTTTCAGCTGAATACTGAACCGAATCCGAACCCTAATTTGCCATTTTTTGTTGGATTTTTGATCAAAACTCTCAAATTCAAGTTGGAAATATTCCAAACTCAAATTCGAATTTGAGATGTATCATACCTTGACCCTGGGAACCACTCGAAAACCTACCGAGTTCATGTATAAGTCAATGGCAGAGATCCAGTGACCCATTTGAAGATGTTAATAGCCTTTCTGACATCTGAGTAAAAACTCGACTCGAGTTTAGTCTAATTAGATTTGATTTTGAGTTTTTTTGGCGGTAATATTCATTCGAGTTTTAGACTCTCAAGCTTTTTTTTTTAAATAAGATACTATTCAGTTTCGAGGTCATTCAAGTTCATTTGAGGTAAAAAAAAACTATCACTCTACATTTGATAAATATGCCCTTAATAACAGGAGACTGTTCTGAATGTACAAGTGGTATAGTGCTCCTGTAAATGAGCTGCATCATGTTACTGTGCATACCTCACAACATTTTAGTAGGGGCAACTAAAATCTAGATGGCATAGCAAGAACTCATGAAACAAGACCAAAGTCAAATGGAGGCAATTCACAATGTGAATCAGTAGCATGTTAGTCTATTGTAGTGTCAGAACATTAGAAGGGAGAGTTTAAAGTGTTATTGTGTTCAAATATAACAAAACAAAGTACTGTATGACTGGAAATGAAGTACAAAGAAACAAGCACAATGACGACAGCAAATGTGTTCTTGAAATTTGTCCATAATCTCCAACCTATGAACACATATGTATGAGCCAGTAGGTTAAGAGATCCAATTAATAAATAATGCACAGCAGAATATAAATTCACCAACTCAAATTTGAATTTGAATGTGAGATTTATCACACTTCGACCCTGGAAACAGTTCCAATTCGAATATTCGCCACCTAAAACCAGCCAAGTTCATGTGCAAGTCAATGGCAGAGGTTGGTTGAACCATTTTAAGATGTTAATTGCCTTCCTGACATTCAAGGGGTTTTTTTCGAAGGAAAACTCGATTCAAATTCTGATCGAATGCTCAGGAAATGGGGTTTCTTTCCATCATGTGGATCTTCATACTATAGGTCTACTAGAAAATCATGTTAACATTAATTAAACCCAATATGATTGTTTTGCCTTCAGTAAGGATTAATTATATCTCAGTTAGGATCAAGCACAAGGTTCTGTTTTAATACTAGGAAAAAGGAAAACACGTTTAGTAACTAGAATTATTTAATTAAAATAGGGTCCACATGAGATGGCCATCCTGTAATTTGGATAACAGGTTTCCAGATAACACATCCCATACCTCTATTAACAAACTGACCCCCAGTCCATTAATCAAGTGAAAATTCATTGAAAACACCCAGTCTATAATGGAGACGTGTTTTATATTGCAGATCAAACCAAATAGCTCATCCTATTGATTATCTATACCTTTTTTTCAGCCTAAAATACTGCTGCATGTGTCCCTAGAACCACAGTAAGATCCCAATTGTGGTGACCATTCTTTAATACTGGTATGGGATATCTGTTATCCAGAAACCGGTTACTCAGAAAGTTCTGAATTACAGTCCCATAGACTCCATTTTAATCAAATAGTTAACATTTTTAGAAATGGTTTCTTTTTCCTGTGTAATAATAAAACAGTTACAAGAGGGGGGTTGTGGGTGCACTCCTAAGGCCATATAAAAATATATATAAATACAATAATCCCCTGTCTTAAAAAAAGAAAAACAGGGTTTTTTGTTACAAAGTTATGATCATAAAATTGGTAAGCCGCCATACCACGTCAAGGTAAACCCCATACGGCGGTCCCTAACCTGTTTACCTGTGATCAAAATTTAAAACCTTGGTTTCAATCTGGACTAGATCCTCCCCCGCCACCTGCATATGCGGCTTTTGTAGGGGAGACTGCCCAGACCAACGCCCATTTAAAAAAAAAAAAAAAAAAAAAATGTGTGATTGTGAAGAGACTATAATGAAGGAAAAGTAAAGTTGTATATATAAGTGCACACTTGTGTGTGAGTATAAGTACAGGTGTGAGTATAGATTTAGAGGGAGATGAAAAAGGAATATACTTATACTCACACACATCCACACACAAGAGTGCACTTATATATACAACTTTACTTTTCCTTCATTATAGTCTCTTCACAATCACATTTTTTTTTTTTTTTAAATGGGCGTTGGTCTGGGCAGTCTCCCCTACAAAAGCCGCATATGCAGGTGGCGGGGGAGGATCTAGTCCAGATTGAAACCAAGGTTTTAAATTTTGATCACAGGTAAACAGGTTAGGGACCGCCGTATGGGGTTTACCTTGACGTGGTATGGCGGCTTACCAATTTTATGATCATAACTTTGTAACAAAAAACCCTGTTTTTCTCTTTTTAGACAGGGGATTATTGTATTTAAATATTTTTTATATGGCCTTAGGAGTGCACCCACAACCCCCCTCTTGTACCTAATAATAAAACAGTAACTTGAACTTGATCCAAACTAAGATATAATAAATCCTTATGGGAAGCAAAACAATCTTTTTGGGTTTAATTAATGTTTAAATGATTTTTAGTAGGCTCCAACATATGTAGATCTAAAACACAGAAAGAATACTTATCTGGAAAACCCCATGTCCTGAGCATTCTGGAGAATTTCTGGATAACAGTTCCCATACCATTCTTAAAATAGGGCAGGGGTTTAAACCCTACCTGATGGTGTTTTATGCCAACATGTTTGTACAAGCAGGTTTTCATTTCACCATAGCACTGAGTTCTGTATCTGACCTAGGCTACCAACAAAACTAGGGTGGCACAGATTCTTACATATGACAAAGTTGGTAGCGCTATAATCATATCCTGGGCCCCTACCAGGACTAAAACTTATTACAATACAAGAGAGCACAGGGCATGTGTGAACCTGTATAGTATTACTAACATGCAAACATAAGCCGCTGCACTGTACAATAAATGGGTATACATAACATGTAAACCCTATTGTACTCTGTAATCCTTGTCCGTTATCCACCATTTATTCCCTGTTTGCTATAACTGCAGTAAAGCACTGCGTATCTTGACAGCGCTATATAAATAAATGATGATGATGATGATGATACAAGATTACAAAAACAACCAATAACCAATACAAGAGGTAAAGAGTATGTATAGTACTAGGACTATAGGATAGTATGTATGATTAACTGTAATCTTTTTTCTGTTGTTCAGGATGCTTTCTGCCAAGAGAAAGTGAGGTGGAAACAGAGGTGTTTTCTCAAGCCCAGAAGCATTTTACAGATGTTGTTGTTGTGTGACTTCCTTTTGAATCTATTAAAATGAATGTTCAATGTTTTGGAGATTTTGTATAAATACCTTTTAAGATGTAATTAATTGAAACAAATTATTTGCAGCCACATGAAGGCAGAACAGTTAGAAGCATAGATGCTGTATGACATAGGAAACATCTGCATTTTTATTAAAACTACTCAGTGTTTGGCTCTTGCAAGGTAGATAATAAGTTTCTCAGATACTCCACCTGCTTAATTAAGTCCTGTTAACAACAATCCCAACTCAAGGAGAGAGAGGGGTTGTATATGGGAAATCTTATCACTGACTTCAAAAGGACTAAACATGGAGTAGCTTCAATCTGCCTGTTTGTCTTTTTTAGTTCAAGAAATAACAAAAACTACAGGCTGTTCATGATAAAAAAACAAAAATTATGTTCAGCACCATCCCTATTCATTGAAATTATGTTTAACAAGGGATTGGGTTTACTGCCCTTTAAAGATTGAGTAAGTGGTGATGAGCAAAATTTTCCCCAAAGTTTCACCACCAAAATGATGCCCATAGAGTCTATGGGCATCATTTTGGTGGTGAAACTTTGGGGAAAATTTTGCTCATCACCACTCTAATGTGTGAAAAAATGTATCTTGTCTCAAAAAAAATGTTGTCACCCATAGACTTCAATGCATTTTGGCAAATTTTCACTGTTTCACTAATTTTCAGCAAAATTAGAGTTGCCCATCACTATAAGTAAGCGTTTTATCGTAAAATCATCTATGATTGCTCTTAACATCCCCAGAATAACATACATTTCTCCCTGCATTGAGTCGTATTTGGTTTCAAAATTACAAGCAGCTTACCTTTAGTTGTTTTAGCTACTTCCTTGTCTACCACAAAGCTCCATCACTTTTCCTTTCTGAGCTTTCCTTCTCTCTCCAACTATGAAGGACTCAAAGAGGAGCACTAAGCATGCTCATTGCCTCTGCGCCAAAAGAAATCAATCAGGCATAACCAGTCGGAGAAAGTAGGAGAGTTCAGGTGCAGAGCTTCACAATAGATAAGGTAGCTATGCTTAAACGTATTCAAAAAAACTGAAGGTAAGCTGCTTGTAATTTAGAAACCACATAAGACTCAATCCAGGAAGAAAGATTTGTTATTCTGTGGGATTTCAGAGATAGAAAACAGGTTTACTTATTCTTTAACTCCTTCACTGAATACTATAAAGCGAAAAACCAAAAGACATAAAGTTCTGCATGAGGTGCAATGTTAGCTCTAGTTGGAGCAAACCTACTCTGCCATTGACTTGTACATGAACTTGGCAGGTTTTAGGTGGCGAATATTTAAATTAGAACTGTTTCCAGGGTCGAGCTGTGATAAATCTCACATTCAAATTCATATTAAAGTTGGTGAATTAAAATTCAAATATGTGAGTTTTGACCAAAAACTATTTAGAAAATTTTAATTCAAATTTATCATTTGAATCTTAATAAATCTTCCCCTTAATGCTAAAGATGTTTACTCACCTTCACACAAAAAGCTTTTTATATTTACTAGAGTTCTGACACATACGTAGTAAAAGACAGACACGTCAGTTGCCTGGTTCCTAGTCCAGACCTTAATGAGGATCCACAGATTCAGTGGGTGGATCTGGAGCTTTATCTGACTTCAAGTGGGTCATGTGGTTACAGTTAATATAATTATTAGTCGCTGAAAATAGGTTCCTTTTTTTCTTGGATATAAAAGGCATTTAAAACTTGTGGTTTATTACCATTCCACCTCATTTAACACTCTCATAATACAAATTCAAATGGGAAACCTGTTTTCAGTAGTAGAATACGAGGGGGCGGGGAATACAAGCTCAGGTGTGAAAAAAATAATGATAATAAATCAAAGAAACCGTAGAAAGAATTTGGTGACGTATTATGAATGAATGACAATTATGATAAAGATGCAAATTTCAGTGATAGTATTGGTACAGTATTCAACAGCAAAGGCATAGCCAATATAGAAGATAAAATAAGTATTATCAGATGATTGCTATTCAAAGATGTCTCTTCTAAGAGTGCTTCAATCCAGAGCAATTTGTTGTTGTTACAAGCAGCATTACAAGCGAATTGTATGAGAAGTGCCCTAGGGAAATTTCTTTAGGTTTCATCAATACTTACAGTATGAAAAATAATCAGATATGCACAATGATTTTATTCTTCTGCATGCATACATATATATTTAGATATATATGTCCGAGGCTATTCTGAAAGTGCTAAATTGAAGATGCAGTAAGGAACCTAAGGAACACAGAATATGTGCACTAATGTCAGCAGTTATCATTTAATATTATTTTCAGTCAGAGTAAGGCACTTCCAAGGCAAAAACTGTAGACTTAAATGTGCGTTCGTTTCATATTAGACTGAACTGTGATCAACTTGGAACAATAAACTAGCCAAAATAAATTGTCAGAGAGACCAGTCAGGATTTATGAGAATCTTTCAATTACTCTACAGCCTCTATTCTATGAAACATTGTAAGACCATTTCGATTATTGGGTACTCTGTATCATGGGATAAGCCAAAATGTTTTGAAAAGTATATACTAAAAACCACAGCATGGGCAACTAATGGACGCATTAGTGGCCCACAAAACAACAGCAGATTAGTGTATTTGAATAATGCAATTCTCCTCTATGACTTTGTGTTAAAATACTTACTATACTCACTATTTTATTGCTTTAACAATCATTTCATTTGCAAATCTACCAAAAATGTACCAAAAATTAGGCTTTTGGGGGAGACTGTGAGAATGCATTTTATTTTTCCCTGGTGGCAGTTTAGACTTCAGATGCTCATATTGCATGTTAAAACATGTTGGTAATGGGGCCTAGAGAACTAGATTCCTTTAAATGAAAGTTTTAAATCAGTGTCCAACAGTTCTCCAGAAAGTTGATTATAGATTTCATAGATAATATCTCCATTTATATTGTATTACAATAGTCCTAATTTGCTGCTAAAATGTGTTTTATTTAACAAAGAATATTAAAATCCTTATTAATTTGTGTAAGGAGTAAGAAAAGAAGACAAGTTTAAGTTAGACATACTGTTACACACTGTTATTATTGCACTGCTATTCACTGGGGGGATAAAATCATGAAATCATACGGATGTTTTCTTTCTTTTTCCAATGGAAACAATTCACCTTTTACTGGATCAGCAGAAGAACACATGGGATTACTGTGGCTTTTATTGATTTTAAGATCTCTCTTCATTTTCTTTACAGCAGTCTTGTGTTTTATAAGGGACCTAGTGATCTGATTTTTTCTGTATCTACAAAGAATAAAGTCACTGTCCCAAAAGTCTTCATATTTTTGCAGAAGGTTGACATATTAACAATTGAACTTTTGCCAGTAACATACTGGCAGTCACACTTTTGGCTAAATAAAAATAAAAGGCTGGGTATTTAGGCCACACTTGATCCACTATGTTTCTTGTAATGAAGCTGTTACCAGACACAAGACTGAGCAGAACTTAGTTTTATTTCAGAGCTTTTCCAACATTTGTGTATATGGGCAGATTTTTTACTTCCTGTTACATCACCAGTGAGTCCTGTGTTGCTGTTACAGGTGCTCACATATTACAAGATACTACATTTCCCTTTTTAACAAAGACCATTGTTATACACATTCTTCATGGCATATATATAAATGTTACTGCTCAATTATGCATGCAACAAACATAACAAAATGACTTTAAGCCATGCATGTTACTTTACATTTTACTTTTCAATTATGAACTTAAAACTTTACTGCAACAACCTATCATGCACTTTATTACTCTCTGTATCTTTTAGGAAGTTTGATCAGTCTCCTGGATCTGGTTTTACAATTTTAAAGAAAACAGACTAGTAGAATAAAGAGATTGAGTTTGGAGAGTGGGCATGTGGGCATGTGGTCTAAAATGTTCTGGTAGGTTTCTGGCCTCCCAGTCCAATACTAAGCTCAGCTGTAAATCCATGTCAGAGGTTATGGTCAAAGGTACCATTATTAGGAATTACAAGGTCTCTCTTTGTACAGGTATGGGACCTGTTATCAAGAATGCTTTGGACCTGGGGTTTTCCGGATAACGGATCTTTCCGTAATTTGGGTCTTCATGCCTTAAGTCTACTAGAAATTCATTTAAAAATAAATAAAGCCAATAGGCTGGTTTTGCTTCCAATAAAAATTTGGATTATTTGGATAAAATTGAGTCTATGTGAGACAGCCATTCCGGAATTCGGAGCTTTCTGGATAATAGGTTTCCAGATAAGGGATCCTATACCTGTACTACTAATGTTTTTTTATGGAAGCTGGGTTTCATTTGGAGGGGTTGAACTTGATGGACTTTGTCTTCTTTCAACCTGAAAAGAAGATGTAACTATGTAAATATGGTCCTTCATTTTAAACTCTGTTTCTAATTGGTGAACTGCTGAATAAAATATGTATTGTAAATTTTAATGTACATTTACATTGAAGGATGTGTTAAACAAGACTATCAATAACTGATGAGAATTTCAACAAGATTAATTGAAAATAAGTGAGTACAAACAGCTGGGCTACATATCAATATTTTAGGACTTGAAAAATGTTCCCTATAAAGATTAATATTTATGTTCCTAATGAGGTTTATGATTGTAATATCATAAACAGATGAACACAGAACTATAGTTCTCTAAATCAATTTAGGAAGTTTAGGTTTCCACAAGGGGCCCATAATCTATGGTTCTGGTTTAGCATTAATGGATCCATCTAGATATATGCAATAAAAAACTCAATGGCTAAGTTTAAGCATAGAAAAAGGCAGAACATTTCAAAAGCAACTCCATTTCTTTCTATTAATGCAGCTAAGATGTCCTTGGTCTCAAGGGGTTAAAGTTGAGCTTGTTTAAAGGTAAGATGCCTCTGAACATCAAAATGATTGTTTCACATTCTGAGCTGCAGTGCGGTCTGTTGCTCTGCACCAAATCTAGTATTGTGTTACTATTTAATGCTGCAGTCTATCTTTAGACTCCTCTGATGGTTGCTGATAAGTCACTTAACATTCCTTTGTCAGCCTTCATAACATTGCCTCTTGCTAGACTATTACATCCAATTCAGAATTAATATTACTGTGAAGAGTCAAAATTGTGACAACAATATGTTGCATGGTATAGTCTACAAAGAAGAGAGATGCTCCTCAGACCACAATTCCATTCTTGTTAGATTTGAAAGTACATTCACTTTTTAAAATCTGAAATACTATAAAAGCTTGCATTAGTCATTCACAACCAGTTAACATCATGCCACATTAGCTTGGCAAGTTTTTCTTCTTTGACCTAATGCTAAATTCCATCTGTGTATGGCAACTGAACAATGTCAGTCAATTTAGATATTTGTAGCAATTGATAATTATTTATTATACGGTATAATATTATGGCCTGAATGCTTTCTATTAATTAAGCAATTGATATTTTTACATTATTACAAGACTAAATAGGAACATCAGCAACTAGTACTCATCATTCTATTTTTCCAATAAAACATTTTTAAGTAAATTGTCAAGGTACAGTATATATATTTTCTACAAGTAGCCTGTAAAATGTAGAACTTTGCCCCAATTTGCCCTCAGTCCATGTAGGAGTGGCAAGACATACAAATCTTTCAACAGTCAACATGTACCATATGTGACTTTATTCCATGTACAGTATGTATGCAATAATCATTAATCATTATGCAATAATCATTAGAGCACATTAATTGTATCTGCACTGACTAACATCCTTCTAAGGCAAAACCATTTGATGAAAAAAGTCAATCCCTCATGTAAGACAAAAAAAAAATGTATTTTCTTAAACATAATCCTAAATGTTATCTTTTCACAAGTCAGCTAATAATTCCCTCACTAAAAATGCTAAAAAAGCAGGTCTATCATAAATTACCTGAATTGCATCATCTTTGATCCTGTCCATTTGTCTTAATGTGTAAAACATCCAAGAAATTGTTTACTGACAATAGGGAGTATACAGTGCAAAAACAGGTATAAGTGAATTTTTTTGCACTTTAGCCACAGGTTAGTCCCTGTATTTCCCCTATAAATACAGCACCCCTTACCAGTGATGCTGGAAAACTCCTATTCAGGCCTGAAATCAGTTCTATACTTCAATAAAAGATATGTTAGAACTACTCACTTTGTACAAAACAGGGCACCCAAAAAGTAATATTTACTATCATTATGATAATTACTTTAAATCAGTAACAGAGAGCATTGACTTTGAGCATCAAACTGATGGTGTGATAACCTCATTACAGTTGGTTGATCAAGAATGTAAAAGCACACCATAATATTAATTCCAGTAACTAGTTGCAGTCATTTACTGCATTTACTGCCACAATAATACTGATGGCTGTTATGTATTAATAAAATTCATCTAATATTAACGTTGACCTTTCGTTTCAAATTAACAAATATGTATCAAATGGATAGCTCATACCAGGTAAGTAATAATTGATGTACATAGAACAGTTACTTGGGCTTCTGCAGAAGAAAAATGAATAATAAATGCATTGTTTCATGAACTACTTTCCAAATAGTTTTAGGTAAGTTGGAAAAAGAGTATAACTGCAGGAAATAAGGTTTTTGGTTTTTTTTACCAATAATACGTGTGTCGGACACATTGGTACATACTTTTCTCGAGTTCTTCCGACCAATAAAAACCAGGAGGTAGAATTTATTGTTCTACTGTTCCAAAGCAAACATATATTATGCTTAATTTGGAACCCAAAATGAACCAAGTGGAGAGTGGACATTGACAAAATTTATTAAGGTACTGGCATCCACATACATTCTTTACCTTCCACAATGTTGTTGATGCTTTCATCTGCCTCTCATGGATGGTCTGCAAGTGCATCTACTGACTCTAGAGAACCCTAGAGCTACCGCTAGCCTGGGCCTAGAGATAGCTTAATGGTTCAATGGACATCCAGTGAATCAGATGCAAATTCCGGGAGTAAGGCAACCCTTTATTTGTTGAATCAGGTGAAAATGTGATGGATGCAACTGAATGAACAATATGGAGAAAATTTATTAACAATCAAGTTTTTACTGAGATTCAAGTGTCTTTGCAGCAAAAATTGGGAATTCAAATTTAAGGTCCCAAAACTCAAATGTTTAAGATTTACTAAAAAAAAAAAAAAGAGAGAGAGCTGAAAAACTCAAATATATAAAAATTCAGCATATGAAAGCTGGTTATAGTTCATGTAAAAGTCATGGGAGTTGTATTAGCAAAATCCTAACTATTTTTCAATTCAGGTTTTTGAGACTTATCTGAAATGTGGCAGAAAATAATAGGTAGAATATGAGGCTTTTTTTGTTTAAGTTAAAGTTTTACATCAAGTCTTTAAGTTTATAAGTTTTTAATAAATAAACCCAAATTTGGTGAGTTTTCAAGTCTTTTCAATATACATTTTTCAAACAAAATTGGAACAGGTTTTGATAAATAGGCCTCCCCGCATCCCATATAATATCTGCAAAGAACTTATTATGTACAAAGTAGATGGGACAGCAACTCTTTTATAGTATAATTAGATGTCTCTAACTTGTTGGCTGATCCCCTTCTTGCTGGGCTTCCATTAAATGCCCAGATATGGACAGATGTAAATATAACCTGGCACAGGATTTTGGAAGTTTTCATGGTCATAAGTAATAGTAGTATAAAATTATTCCTTGTCCAGAACTTCTCATTATTACTACAACGTGAATATGATTTCCACCCTCTCAATAAGTACCTGGAGTCACAGTACAAAACATGTCTAATATATTTGCTTTTTAAATATTAATTCCATGCATAGTCAGGGGCTCTGGGGCTGCTGCCAACTGAGGGAGCGGGTCAAAGAGGGCAGCATCACAGTTCATTGAGCGCAATAGCGCTCTCTGCACTAGCAAAGCCGGATTTCCGGGTTAAAAACCAGAAATTCGGCTCTTAAAGTTACAAAAGGCAGCTTTTTGTCGCCCCTTGTAACTGCCCACTCGCTGCCGCCTGAGGCAAGGTTCTCACCTTGCCTCATGGCAGGAGCATCCCTGTGCATAATGTTAAATTAATAGAAAATAAAAAGCTATTAATACAATAGCTGAATTTGATTTTTATTTCTAGTTTGGTTAGAAACGTCGTCCAGATAACTAGTCTCCCTAATACCTATTATTACAGAACTGACAAACTATCTCGGGTACACAATAATTATGGCTTTATCTGCTTGTTTCTTTTACATTTGTTCCTTTAGCACAGTTGCAAGGCTTCAAAGGAGATTGTTAACCTCTGGGAAAGTACTAATTTATCACCAGTCAGCTCTCCAATGTGATCTGATGCTTAAAAAACATTTCATATATCGCTATAACATTCATAAGTTATTTTATATAGATGCAGGCATGTTTTTCCCTGCATATACTGTATATATAAATAAATTATATATATATATATACATATATATATATATATATATATCATGTGATGGTGAAGACAATATTGATCTTAGATCAACTTTTAGCATTTTTTATTTTTATTTTATTTTCTCAAATATTTCATCTTATAAGACCCATTATTTATCTGAACGTGTCCAAGGTTGGCTTTTCTAAATGATGCCATAAACAAAGGTCTCTGCAGTTCTTGAGCAGAATAGTTCTCTAGAAATCATTTGGATAAGAGTATTCAGTCCATTGGCCTGCATTTGGACAGCTCTGCTGCTACCTATAATTCCTTACCACTGTATCTCTCACCTGAGAGGGAAGTATACAAATAGGCACAGTAAACAAGTATTCTGTTTTAAGAAGTAGCATTAAATACAACCCCCCCCCCACCTCATCACATTAGTATTAGACTAAGGACATAGTGGGCAATTTCATCCCCTCAAGTTTTAGGAGGACGAAGGCGGGACGCAATACCAGACATGATGCTGCATGTGTTTTGGTCAGGGGTTGGACATTGCAAGGAGAACCCTAGTCTGACGCTGCCACTGACTAATAAATCATGAGAAAAACTGCCGATGCTAATGTGTGAACTTGTCATTACATTATTATCTACTGATAAAACCAATAACTTTAATGTTGTGTCAGTGGGCGTACAGGATATTAACTTATTAAGCAACCTGCAGTAATGTTTTAAATATTACCGAAATTATATGCCCTATCTATTAAAAAATCAGGGGGCATGAAACACTTGCAAATACTAATATTTTCTCTATCCTTTGGTGTTTACAGGTATATATAATATGCCAAACACCACCCATCAAGTGTGGCAGCTATGTGGCAGGGTTGCAACTTGACTGGCTGGTTAAACTGATAATTTATTCCACTGTTATTAATAGTAAAATACAGTGCATAAATGTGACAGAAAATATTCAGAAAAATTGGAAACCCTGATGATGGTAGTTGTGTGGCTGGTTTCACTTAAAAGAAAAACATGGCACAAGAATTAAATTTGCTTTTTTTGCAGAAAACTCAAATACAAAAATTCACCATGTAAAAGCTGGCAAGTTCATGAAGACATCAATGGCAGTTGTGTTATCAAAATTCAAGCCATTTTTCAACTCAAGCTTTCATGATTAATTCATAATTTGTCATGAATTTTGAATCATTAAAGATGATTTCACTGTGTTGTTTCAGTTATTTTTTTCATGTTTTAATGTGATCAAATGTTTGAAATTCATGTTTTTTAATAAATAATGACACATGTAAAAAATTTCAAATGATAAAAAACCTCAAAAATGTGGGCAGCAAAATGTACCATGTGTCATTACCCTTACATATCTAAGGTTGCCATTATTTGTGTACCTTGTAAATAGCGATGGGTGAATCTAACTCAGTTCGATTTGCCGAAAATTTAATACGGTGACAAATTTAATCCACTGAAGTCTATGAGCGACAAATGTTTTTTTCATGCGCAACAATTTTTGACATGCAACCCATTGGAGTCTATGGGCATCTTTTCGGGGGACAACCAAGCGAAAAAATTCGCTCATCACTACTTGTATACATTCTAGATAAAAAAAAACTCCCATACTCCGGGAAACTAAATATTTTTTTTGAAAATCTGTAACATCCAGCTATGTTAACAAATACTACTATATCACAAGTAATAATGAGAAATGTTAAATTTTATGTTTTTCAAAAAACAATAAGAAAAAAATTCTACAGGCATATAAAAAAAATCAAGCTGCATCAGTATAAGAATTATATCTAAATATTTGAACATTAATAAAGTGCACAGTTACCTTTTGAAAACATTTCTTTTACTGTACGAAAAATTAGAGCAAACATTTGCTGAGGTAAAAATTATACTTTCTACAAGCCAAAAACCATCTCATTACAGGGAATTCATACAGCTTCAATATTTTTCAATTTTGCAGACAGCAACATGCTTTGACAACATAAAGCAGAGCTGAAAAACAGAGATCTAAAAGAATTTTCCAAAAGGCAATTTCAAAAACACTATACAGGGAAACAAATCTGTTTAGCAGTGGTGACTGGCTCCATTGCCTTTTGTTTTCCTCACAAAGGAAATGTTATTGTTAGAATTTAGTAGTAATTTGCAAAGTAGCCTTTGTTTGAACACATAATGGGTTAAGCAGAGAGCACTTTTCTTTTTACTGCATTTCATTTAAAAGTGTGAATAACTTTAATTTGTCTTGCACATTGATGTAATCTTGATTGCAAATCTAAATATAATTTATGATACTTCCTCTGTTCCTCATAAAATTTCACATAATATATATATATATATATATATATATATATATATATATATATATATATATATATATATATATATATATATATATATATATATACCAAATCCAAAGGTGCACTCCGTTGACTCAGTAAAGACCTGGGTGCCAGCCAAAGTAGGTAAATATTTTTTCTAACGAGTGGAATAAAAAACAACTTACCTGCATTGAAAACATCCTGTGAGTGTCGCTCTTTTTCGCAAATATATATATATATATATATATATATATACAATTTTCAAAAAAGGTCCGCACACACAGGACTTAGATAAAAAAGAGAAAATATCTTTTATTCAACGTTTCGGCTCGGACACTTGAGCCGTCCTCAGGAAGTCTCAAGTGTCCGAGCCGAAACGTTGAATAAAAGATATTTTCTCTTTTTTATCTAAGTCCTGTGTGTGCGGACCATTTTTGAAAATTGCATACTATTGTTTTTTGTTCCAGCACCGAGGCATCCATTTTGTGCTCTGAGTGCACCGACTCCATGCTGTTTATATATATATATATATATATATATATATATATATATATATATATATATATATATATATATATATACCAATATGAACACTTGCACTCCAATCTCCAAGTCTCAAGCCGGGTGCTTAGTCAATATGTATTGTATATTTTTCAAAATGGACCAGCACACCGTTTATCTTCAATCAAAAATAGTGTTTATTCTTCATACACTGTGCATCCAACGTTTCGGCCTGCATTCAGGCCTTTATCAAGGCCTGAATGCAGGCCGAAACGTTGGATGCACAGTGTATGAAGAATAAACACTATTTTTGATTGAAGATAAACGGTGTGCTGGTCCATTTTGAAAAATATATATATATATATATATATATATATATATATATATATATATATATATATAAATGAAACACAATACATTTGTTGCAGTATGCACTGCAGCCTTTTCACCCCCAAATTATAATTTTATTGTTATATTTGCTACAATACACATGTATTAAACAGTATAAATGAATGTGTAGACATAAAGTATTATAAATGGAGAGGTATAGCATCTATTGTCCAGAATTCTTGGGACCTGAGATTTTCCAGAGAAGGGAACGTTCCATTACTTGAATCACCTTACTGAAAGTCTGCTAAATATCATTTAAACATTAAGGGGCAGATTTATTAAGGGGCCGATTCACTAAGGGTCGAATATCGAGGGTTAATTAACCCTCGATATTCGACTAGGAATTAAAATTCTCGACTTCGAATATCGAAGTCGAAGGATTTAGCGCAGATAGTTCGATCGAACGATCGAAGGAAAATTCCTTCGATCGAACAATAAAATCCTTCGAATTGAACGATTCAAAGGATTTTAATCCAACGATCGAAGGAATATCCTTCGATCAAAAAAAGTTAGCCAAGCCTAAGGGGACCTTCCCCATAGGCTAACATTGACTTCGGTAGCTTTTAGATGAAGAACTAGGGGGTCGAAGTTTTTTTTAAAGAGACAGTACTTCGACTATCGAATGGTCGAATAGTAGAACGATTGTTAGTTTGAATCCTTCAATTCTAAGTCATAGTCGTAGTCGAAAGTCGAAGTAGCCCATGCGATGGTCGAAGTAACCCAAAAAAAACTTCGAAATTTGAAGTTTTTTACCTTCGAATCCTTCACTCAAAGTTAGTGAATCGGCCCCCAAGGGTCAAATAGTACATTTTAGAATTTTCGAATTTTTTTGGTGTCAAAATTCTCACATTCAAATTCTAATCCCCCTATTCTAATGTGAACTTGAATGTAAATTTGAATGTGAGATTTATCACACCTCGACCATGTCATTGTGCACTATAAATCTACTAAAAAATATAATCCAACACAAATAAAGAATGTGGAGATCATCATCTCCTGAGTTCATTTCTCAATAAAACAATAAATAACTATAGTGCATTTGAAGCTGCATGTGAATGGGCGTAAAAATGCCCAAATATCAATATTCATTTTGATATTTCACCTGTACTAAGGTAAAATTAATTGGAAGCCAGAGTACCTGGAGGAAAACCATGCAGATACACAGGGCAAATACCAACTGCTAAAATTAGAATCAAACTTAGAACACCAGTGCTAACCACTAAACCACCTTACCTGATTTACTGACAGTTAATGGGAACAGGATGTATTGAGGTCCGTTGCCACCCTAGGCACCGGACCATAGAGCACCCCCCCCCCAATGTGCAGAATTACATCATGCAAACAGTGCCTTGACATCACTTCCACTGGAACGTCACTTTTGTCACTCCTACACTGGTCCTGTACCCCTCACCCCCCCCAGTCGTATTTCAGCTGTAAGTCTCTGTGGTGGCTGAGGGGTGAGATTTTATTTTTAATATGTTTTTAAATATATAGGCCACCACCCAAAAGCTGCTGCAATAGCCACAGGTCTTCGAACGCATATATATATATAAATATAAAGCAAAATTACATTCCCATTTCATCAATTGATGAAGGTCTGTATCTAGGGAGAGAAAAAGCACAAGAGCCGAGAACAAGACAAAATAATTATGTTTGTAAAGATTCTCATTCATCCAGGTCATGGTATATCCGTAGAAATAAGTCAAATCAACTGGACTTACTGTGGTTTTTTTCTTTTCTTGAAGACGTTTCACCAGTCATCCAACTGGCTTTCTCGATTCTGAATCGAGAAAGCCGGTTGGATGACTGGTGAAATGTCTTCAAGAAAAGAAAAGAAAAAAAAAAAAACACAGCAAGTCCAGTTGATTTGACTTATTTCTACAAATATAGAAAATGAACAGTAATTTAACTGAAAACAATGAGTGTAAAAATGAGGACAACACACAGACAGCAAAAACATTAACACAAATAAATTAACGAAAAATCTTCTAAAAAGTTTCATTGATTTCAGTAGAAGTAGGTGTCAACATTAAGGGGGTTATTTACTAAACTCATGTCAGGCTTTTTGGGACAAAACTAGAATTTTTCTGATTTTTTTTTTAAACTAAACTTTTATAGGGATTTATGAAAGCCCGAAGCTGCAAAAAGTCTGCATATGAAAATCCACCATCTCAGACCTGCAGATGCTGGATATAAGTCAATGGGAGAGATCCCTATCCTATTTGGAAGTTTCTGTGGTCTGTGCTGAAATTAGCTATTCGGGAGAAAAAAATCAAATGATCCGGATTTTCCCTCGATTTTAGCAAGTTTTTCCCTGAGCTGATTAAATCAAGCTTTTTTAATTATAAATAAGGTCAGATTGTGGATTTTAGTTTGGTTGGTCTTTTTTAATAGAAAAATCAGAAAAATTCAGACTTTGAGAAAATAGCCTAAATATAAATACTAAAATAGGATGCTAAGGAACCCTGGTTTAACCAGAAGTAGCAATGTATAGAGACTTAAAATGATAAATTATTTATACAGAATGTTAAAATGTGTGCAGATTGAGCAAGCATAATATTTACATCTGGGCATTTGTTCCTTTCAGGGGGCAAAGGAGTGTGACAAGTATAAGCCAGATGTACAAATCATGCATTTTTTATCTTTAATTTATATTCATAAAAATTTTTTGAATGTAAAATACATACTCAGATATGAAAGTAGCACTTTTCTATCAGTTCTATCATTTTTATTTATAAGACATGGTCATATATATTTATACAAAGTATTCATTCCTACACAAAATCACTTGTAAAACAATTAGGTTTTCAATTTGTTTAGCTATGTTATTTAGACTATATAATGTATAATGTGATTGTAAATAGGAAAAATCGATTTGTCAGGCCAGGCACAGAATCTGTCAAACATCTGTTTTAATATACAAAGGATCAATAAAGACCTTAGCTGGAAATGTTTTTTGGAATTTCTAGGTGCCTTTTATATTTTAAGCTAATGGTGACTGAACTGATTGACAGGATATTTAATAAAATGCTGCCCGATCGTTGAAGCAAAACATCAACAGAAATCAACAAAAGGATGAAATTATAATTTGGTAGAAAACAAAATCTGTATACAAATGACAGAACTTGTACAGAGGTAATATATTTGAAATAAGTGTGTGTTTGTTTGTGAGTGTGTGTGTGTATTTAGTATTTTGTTTATTTCAAATAATATACATTTCAACCTTTTTTGCCATATTGCTTTGTGGAAAAGTAATAGCAAGTAATAGCAAGACATAGAAGGCAACAACAGTGCTGTTATCAGGAATATTCAGCCAAAGTTCTTGACTTATAGGAAAACAACATCAATTGTAAGTCCCTTCAAAAATCAATCAAAGGTAGTAAAAAGTACAAAATATTTATTAGGACATAGTAGACAGTGGCCTAATGAGTTTCATGCCAGTTGGGGCACTTACTCATAGGCTGTGAGTGTCAGCCTATGAGTAAGTGACTCCAAAAGGCACGAAATGCGGTAGGCCGCTGTCTACTATGTCATAAAAAATATTTTGTACTTTTTACTACACTTTACCTTTGGACTGGGGTGAACTGTGAGTATATCCTACTACTTTTTGCTTTATTGCAACTCTATTTATTGTGGTAGTGTCCATATTGGCTTTAAGCACCTGCTTTTTTCGTTCTTTGCTTTCTTAACTTATAGGTCTGATGTCATTATACTGTGACAGTTTTTTAAATGTATTGCCCACTTTATTATGATTAATTCAGCAGACTATACATTAGAGAGAATAAATTGATGAGCCTATACTGTAGCGAGAAATTAACCATAGCTTGGAAGGCAGAAAATACTGCATATTTTTGTGGAGTTTCTACATCTCAAATCCTGTACATTTCATAAAATGTATATTTTCCTTTTTACCCCATTCTATAATTGCAAAGACAATAATGTATTCTCCAATTGCCACAACCACTCCCCTTGCCTTTTGAGTAATGTCCCTACTGTCTCTGTCTGTCTGTTTTCCAAAACCCACTGCCCGCAGTTTCTCTAAAACTGAAACTGCAAGCTGAATCAGTAGTACCTTCATGACAACTCAAGGTCTGGGGTAAATTACTTGCAGTACAGTTGTTTTTCAATATAAAGTTGATGGCACATCTCTGAGGAAGGTATCTGTTCATGTCTTTCTACTGTCCAAAGAATGTCCTCTTCATTAAGTGCTGAGATCAAACAGTATAAGTGTTATAAGTTATAAGTGTCAAGGGCAGTCCTGACATGCTATAAACACAGGTATTCCTACTTTCAAATTATATAGGATCAACACTTATTCAGCACTGTCTCTGATATTGCAGTAAGTACAACTCTTTCAGGCAGGTACTTTTTCAGAAAAGTGACCAGCAGGAGGCAATGACATGATTGATGCACTAGACCTATGGTCTCTATTTACTCCCATCTTCCTAACATCACAAAAGCATTTCATGTGAACGGGTGAATTATAACATTAGCACACATGCTGGTTACACATGACTTGATCTCTAGACATAGATAGCAATCCCTGACAAGAAAAAAATATTTTTGAAACCACTTACATGTCACATTCCGTTACAAATATTTCCATCCAGAAAATTAAAAACTTATTTTGATATGGTTATGAGATAAATAGTCTCGGAAGACATAAGTTAAGATCAATCAGCTGTTATCAGAATGGCTCATTAAAAGCATCGCCAAAGCTGGGAATTCAAGTGTAAACCATAAGAATGCTTAATTCAAGTATAAGGTAAACCCTGAAGTTCAAATTGCATACTGTAAATACTGTATGTTATATTTGTATAAAAAAATCAATATTAGCAGGAACTACAGTAGAAAAATGTCAACTTAAATATAAAGCAACTAACTTTAAATTCAAAATGTAACATTTTTCTATAGCTGATTAACATTTATGCCTTTGAATATGCTTTTCTCTATGTACAAACAGTCCTTTCTTGGGGCATTATTTTACAGCAGATTATTTTATGGGGGTTTAGTTAATAACAATAACATAAAAGTGCAAATAAATTATTTGTGCATAGAAATGATTCAAAGGCAAACATTACTAATCCCTGTTTTAATTTATTTGATAAAGCACTCCAATAATGATTGCACTTGAGCATTTGTGTTAGTGTTTATCCATGTTCTGGTCTTCACATTGTCTTCCCAATCTGTTAAAAAAGATTGGGTTTGTCACAAATAGAGAACCTTGCATTTGGTTGTTCTTGATGATCCTAGTAACATGTGTCAAAATAAAAAGATATAAATGAAAATAATAATAATAATAAGATATCTAACAAGCAAATAATTGTACAAAATCCATTGCAATGGAAATCTTTGGTCACACACACACATACATATGTAGGTTATATCAGCTAAATTAATTACAAGCATTGATGAAAAAAATTAATTGTAGCTTAAAATATTTATGTCCTACAGTTTTCGCCTTAATTGACTAGGAGGAAAAAACATGCTGTTTGTTTATTGAATAGGTAGTAGACTGTGTGAGTGCAGGGGTGATCCAGGTCTTTTTGCCACCCAAGATGACAGTTTGTGACAGGCTCAATTGGTCTCAGATGCTAGCTGTAGTGATGGGCGAATTTGCGCCGTTTTGCTTCGCCGATCAATTCACAAATTCCGCACGAAATTCGCGAAACGGCGAAAAATTCGCGAAACGGCGCCGGCGTCTCGTTTTTGACGCCGGCGCCCGTTTTTGACACCGGCGTCCGTTTTTTCGCTGGCGTTTCGCGAATTTATTCGCTGGCGGCGAATCGCGCAAATTCGCGCCTGGCGAATAAATTCGCCAATCACTAGCTAGCTGGTCTTCCCCTAAATAAACAAGGACCAATAAGCAGTAGTAGTAGTACTTCTGGATAAGCTGTAGGAAAGACATATACTCGTTTCATTTTCAGTTCACTGTACGGGGCATATTTATTATGATGTGTAAAAAATAGCAGTATATAGAGTGACTTCTGCCAGAAGCAATGTTAAAAAACTGGGTCAAATCTAGTGTTCGCATTGCGTAAAATTACACACACCTTTGCCATTTTTTTTTACACAGCTTTTTACGCTGTTTTTTCGTTTTACATAGCATAATATATATATGCCCCTATATTTTAATGTGGTGTATTGGTCTGTCACATGAGCTTGTTAATTGTTTTCCTTACAGCACAAGGTCTACGTATATGTGTTTTTTTTATTAATTTTTTTTTTTTTTAAATTAAAGGGTATTTTTGCAGAAAGAGGACCCAAGAACCAGCCCTAAGGAATTGTCTGGGAGTGCCTCATCTGACCTAAGTAAACCCCACCTACTCATCTCCTGCCCAGCCCCAAACCAACTTGATGAATACTCATAAAAGAGAATGCTAGAGACATTATATAATAGACTCAGGGGAGCATGGCAAACTACATTGTGAGTAATCAAAGCCCAGGGCAGGTGTTATTTTGTCTTTTACTTACGTATAAAAGGGCAAACCTATCAAACACAACGCAGAAATTACTACAGACAAACAGTGAAATTATAGTCATTAAAATGTTCAGTATACTATTGTTACAAAACAATTGTTTATCTTAGCAGAGAACTAATTGTGCACATATACTTTTTAAACCAGATTGTTTTTTCCTTTAAAAAGCATATTGTATGGTTGCAGGGTAATGAAAAAAAATCCAATTTTTAGGACTGTATTCTGTGGTATATATTATCTAAATACTGTAAGTGGACTCTTATCCCAATGATTATATCTTTTGATTAAGCAGACAAGAAGTAACAGTGATTTAGTAAACAAGTCAGTATACTGTAGATTTTTGATTCAGATCGCTTTATTGAAAGCAGATTGTAATGCAGATGTTCTATAAGTGGAAGGCAGAGGACACTCTGGAAAGCATAATACTTGACATCAGTTTTAAGCACAATAGACAATCGGTATGAAATTATCCACCTTACATTTTTTTGCAGAAAATGTTATCTATTAGAAAGATAAAATGGCTCATTTATGACTGCAGACATAACAGCAGTTGTGCAAAATGTATGAAACTTGTTGTGTGACACTACTCATTCAAAGCAGTTGCATCCAAAGCATCCATGCAATTCCTTATAGTTATACTATGCACTAATTTGTCGGTCTTGGCTCCTTTGAATTACAAGTGCGGCTATTGATGCAGTGGAGCCCTGGAGCTACAGTCACCTTCATGCTGGCAGTATTTCCTCTGCAGCCTGGATCAATAGGCGAAGCAGATTTTCACTCGGAATTATGTACCGTCATAATGGCAAGTGTGGGATATTATGCAAACCCACACTCTGACATATTAGATGAAATTGTGTCTGATTCACTATAGCACATACTGTAATTGCATGCTTTTTGAAATTGAGTCAAACACTACACTTAACTTGGCTGCAATGATGCTAGAATTTTGTTTATGTGATTAAAATCTTGGGAGAATTGCTTCTTCAATTACACCAATGGTCCAAAATGAGCCATATAATCTGTTTGTTGTAGACATACAGTATATAACAATTATTTACTATTTGGTGGCATGCTTGTTCCTAAAACCTCCTATCCTTTTAAAGGATAATTCAGTCCCCTCTTACTGGACTCTATTGCCCCTCCTCCTCGCTCCCTCCCCACACAATCTATTAAATTTAAAAGTGTACCTATTTGTGAACCTTCCATAAAAATGCATAATAGAGTAGAGTTCACAAGTGCCATCTTCTGCCCCTGCTCTTTGGGTCCTCTTCAGTGACCTTAGGCTTCAGGAGCATGCGCAGTTCTGGATCAAACTTCAAGTTTTCATGCTCCTGCAGGCTCTGTGTCAGCAAACTGTCAAAATGCTATGAGGCAAAGGATATCTTCTGTAACTATGCTGCACAACTCTTTACTTTTTATGTCAGGTTTACAAATAGGGACACTTTTGAATGTAATGCCCTGTTCAGGGAGGGTGACCAGTTAACGGGGGCTGGGGTTTGAGTTGAATACTCCTTTAAAAAGTTACTGAGGAACGTGACCTAGGCAGCACCTCCTGATCCATGGACCACTCATGTCCAGATACAGTGTATACTATAATGTAAATGATCCATGAGTCATTGGGTAAAGAGCTAGAAGGATGCAAGGGTTTCTTTGCAAACAAAATATTCAATATAAAGCATCACAGGGTTGATAATACTCACACACAGGTAGTCAGATAAATGTCAAATACAGTCACAGGTGTAGCAGATACAGACAGAATGGCACCCTTGAAGGAATACACATATTTAAAATATAATTTTGGATGAATGTTGTTTCCCTGACATACCCTTGTTAATCTCTTTCGTAGCTTGTCCTTTGCAATTCTTATTGACCCCCTTGTACTTTATAAAAGTTTAGGGTGTCCCAGCTAACTGAATGCCAAATAACTTAAAAACAATGTAGAGATTTTTTAATGAATGTATAGTGCAAAATTGCTTAGAATGTTTTCTTTTAGCAGGCAAAAAATTACTTTTTGGGTTGACATTCCCTTAAATTCTGGCTTTAATCCTGACAAACCTCTCTGCCCTTTTTAATCCCAGCCTAAAAAAAAGATTAAACCATTTAAATTTTTTGGCCAGTCACATGTTTCATTCCACCAGGTCTCAGTGATACCAATTATATCATAATGCAAGCTCTTCCATTTTACCAACAAGCTCTGTGCATTTTCCAACATACAGTGGACGTTACTACTTTTCTCTCTGATATTTACATTACTCATACAGTTAGAGTCATTTTTACTATTAGAAAGTTTTCTTTTTATGTAGGGCTGACTGTCTTACATTCAAAATGTATCTACATGCATGTATAGGATCTATTGTACAGATGTTTAGGACCTGGGAGTATTCCATAATGTATGTATGATAGGATTATTCTACCATCAGCATGTATTCATGCTGGCTTAATTGATATCAAATATAAGTTAATTATTGCAAAGAAAAGTAATTCAGTGATAATTAAAAATATTTTCTTAAAGATCACGCTATGGGAAATGGTATTTCCATGTATTCATAGCTGTATTTTAAAGGCATTTAAAGTGTTATACTCTGTTCCATGATTATCCTTACAGACTGGACCTTTCATTCGGTGTGGAATAATAACGGCAAGACCTCTTTTTAGAAGTTTCTCAGCTACTATCTGCAGTGCACAATTTCATTTTGATAAAGCAGTCAAAACAATATTCTGTTGTAACTGTACTTTGCTAAATGTGGGATGATAATTTCCTTACAGGAAATCACTCAACTAGGTTTCTAAGGAGACGGGACAAGCACACCAAGCTAATATCAGGGTTTATATGACAGCAAAGGCAATTTGCTGAGAGAGCAGGGGATTTTAAACAGGCAGGTGCAGGAAACATGAATGTTTAATCACTGGATCTGACAAACATCAGTATATGTAGATGCTTAATAAACACACACACACATATATATATATATATATATATATATATATATATATATATATATATATATATATATATATATATATATATATATACACACACACACATACAGGGTAAAGTTAAAGTGACAAACTATCTTTTTCCAGGATGTAGCACGCAATACATTTTTTGGGAGTATTTTATGTTTAAAAAAATACCTTACAAGTCAATAGACCAATGGAATATGGGAAGGAACAGGGACATACAAGGGTCACAACAGGTTTGGCCAAGATGCTGCATTTCACTTCAGATCTATATTGCTTCATTACTTAATTCATTGTTTTCTTCCAAACAAACACTGAAAGATAAACCCTACTTATAGAGGTGTATTTCCTTTTTGGCAGTACAATATATTATCATGCTTGTAGTGTTCTTTTAAAATTACATTATACTAATACCTACTTAAATATTTGAGTATGAACTGTCTGCAATGCAATTAGTATCAAATATATTACTGTGCAAAATTGCTTGTCTTTCTTTAAAGGAGAACTAAAGCTTAACTAAAGAAGTAGCTGGAAATGTTGTACATTATGTTTTGGGTTTCTGTACCAGCCCAAGGTAACCACAGCCCTTTAGTAGGGAAGATCTGTGTCTATGAAGATGCTCCAGTACCTCCCCTTCTTTTTTCTGCAGATTCACTGCACATGCTCTGTGCTGCTGTCACTTACTGAGCTTAGGGACCCACTCACAATATATATACAGAATAGAAATGTCACAATATAAGGCGGATTAGTACTTAATACAGATAATTACTACATGGCAGCAAAGTGCAACTAGTATCATATTTGAATAATCAGCCTTGTAGCATCAGCTTTTATTACAGACAAATCTCATTTTTGCAATGACCCCTAAGCTTAGCTTCTCAACATCTGCTCAGAGTCTGCAGAGCATGTGATTGTTGTAGATACTTTCCAAAATGGTGACTCACTGTGACAAGGTTGAAGTTATGGATCATTGCTGCTATTGACAAGCTGGATAAGTAGGCTGGTGCAATTAGTTCAGTATATAATATATGGCTTTTTAGCCACAATTTTTAGGGTTTAGCTCCTTTAATAAGCTGTTTCTAAAGCTTTGTGCAGAATCCATGTTTTTCAGAGAATGCTCCACTGCTGCTTTTGTGGTCTCCAACCTCACCAATTAAACATGTACAGTAAAATATGACTTAGTTTTGCATTTTAACCAATATCCAGTAGCTGGCAATGGTGACATGTAGTTAGCATGAAAAATGCTTCAAGATGTCGGGGAAAGCAGGGAAGGGGGCAATGTCTGAAATTATTGGGCGCCAGTATCAGGGGCTCTTTACTAGAGGAGGTACTCAGCAGCAGTGGTTTCAAGCTACTGGGAAAGCATCCTTTTTTAATGGCAGAGGGTTGTAGTCATAATCAGATTATGCAGGATAAATGACTCATTCCAATGACATTGTTATTGAAAAAAAGAAAAACGAAAACGTCTGTATTTTAAAAACTTAACTAGTTCATATATTTACTTGGCTCTTATATTTCACAGGTAATATAGTGACTGCATTAACCATCATACAGAAGTCTATAGTAATGACATTCATTTTCTTACAGTAATTGTTTGCCTGCCACATCTCACTCATGATTTCCAAGCCAATTTCCGTTTCTATATCCTTATGCTGTGTCAGTGCTGAAGATTCTGGCATTGGCAAATGCAAATGAGCTGAGCAACTGTGTCATTTTCTCCTCTCCTTCTTTCCAGAGATTTCCCTGTAGCTGTAGCTTGGCTCATTATACAGCTTGGACCAGCAATGCACTTATGGACAGCTAAGGTCAATCCCCTGCTCCCACCAGCTTCAGCTTGCTTACCGACCATGAATTATAAAACTGGCAACAGTTTATACAGCCAATTCTTATGACAATGCTATACACTATGGTATATGCTATGCAGCTAGAATAAACATGTGCGCGTGTATGTACTTCCAGTACACAAAGCATGAAGCAGTACCGGTAATGGCAGCAAACATGAATTATATGTTCACAGTGACAACATAATACAAGAATAAAGCAGAACCATACAGTTCTCTAAATTATGATGTAGTTATGGTTGCAGATTGGCAAGGGCAGTGTCATGTGATTTCACAGTTGCTGCAGTGATTCTATATAAAACACTCCTACTCTGTACCCCTCTTCCTTTGCTGTACTTATGTCCCAGGTCACATATCACACTGCTGGGAATTGTCGTGGGATTAATATGGTCAAACTTGCCTCTTGTTCGTTGAAAAATATAACTGATACATACCATAGCTCCTGATGGTCTAAGCATTTAGAGGACCCCAGGAGTCAGTTTGATACAGTATCCTGTGATTTGAATGGATAACAGCCAGTCTTTTTCAAAATGAAAATCTGTAGATAAAATTCAAAGAAGACACTGCTCTTCTTTATTTCCTCTCAGATGTACTCATTTAAGCAGATAGCTGGCCAGACTGTACATCAGCCAACAGCCCTAGTCTTATGGCCACCGTAACCTAGGCATACAATACTACAAGACTAGTAACTGGTAGAAAGTAGTAGCTGTTTAGGAATAACAAACTCACAAATCTGTATAATGCAAATAAAGTAGTTATGCAAAGTGCTCTTAGCATACATCTAAACCACATTTAAGCATACATCTAAGTAGAACTGCACATATCATTAGGTTATCCCAATACTGGAAAAAGGAATTGCAATGAGACAGTCATCATTTCAGTGTCTAATAGTTCTGCTTCTCTATATTAAACAGAGATGGGTAACCACTGGCTCTGCAGATGCATTTGAAATAATTACTCTTACCATCACAAAGACAACAACATCTGAAGGGCCAGCCTACCCATGCCATCCCTGATATAAAGAAATATATTTAACTAGGAATTTCATGGAACTCTTGTACAGTCCAATCTTATGATATTCAGCAAGGGAGAGTTGTGTGTGTCATATCTTCATTATATACAATATGTGTATATTTTATGTATACATTGTGTTGGGTATTGCATACTGTTTGGCAGTGCACCTGGTTTTTATACAACCAAAACTTGCCTCCAAGCCTGGAATTCAAAAATAAGCACCTGTTTTGAGGCCACTGGGAGCAACAACAATCAAGGGGTTGGAGAGCAACACGTTGCTTATGAGCTACTGGTTGGCGATCACTGATTTAGATCCAGCATATCAATATTTGTAATTTTCTTTATCAATATTTGTTATATATTATTTGTTGTTTCAGTGTTGTTTTGTATCTGTTATTTTATGTATTTGTTATTTCTGTAGATATGTGTCAATAGCTTCTGTAGATCAATGTACAGTTTATTTTGATTGAACTATCTCTTTCATGAAAGAACCCTTATAACCAGGAATACTTATACTTATGCACATGTGTATATGAGAATAAATATACATATTTACATAAATATATCCTAAGTCAACACAAGCACCGTTATCTCTTTGATGCATCCTAACTATGAAATACATGTGTGAGATATATTTTAATGGCCCTGCATGTTAACTACAGTAGCCATGTGACTACATTTCTTTAGCAATATTTGTTGCTGGATCAAGGTATGTACCTCTTTAAGTACTGTTCACAACTGGCATCATATGTTGTTAGGCAACTCGTTATTTTTCTATAGCGTTATATGTAACTTGGAAACATCGAGGTACTAAATAATAATGATAAAAAGTCTACAGGCTTGCCACATCTAGTAATCTATAGCAACCAATCAAATCTGAATGTGTTTGAAGGTGATCAGCCCCAACATATCTCTCTTTTTAAGAAATGTAACTTGACAGCAGTTTATTTTAATAAATGAATATCTATAGAGAAAATTATTTTATGAATGGGCCAGTTCATGTTTAGACATTTTTTCTAAGTTGAACATCCCCATTAACATTGCGGCAATGCGTTTGATATGATGATATGTCATCCATGGTTTGCCTACCAACAGCGTCAGGTCTCTTTCGGATCCTTGGCTATTGGTAGGTCTCAGATGTAATGAGTTCCTGGCTCTGTTCATTGATTTCCTATTTCCTGACTTTGATCTGTTCCCTAAGTATGTCCATCTGTGGCCTGTCCTGACCTTCTGACTTTTTTCCTGGGGACCTTACAGCCAAACCTGTAGCTTTAGATTACTGAAGGAGTTAAAAGGGGGTGCAAGACATGAAACGTGACTAGAAGAATTGTTGGTTTCCTGAATTAATTTGGTTGTTGCATCAAATTCTTGTGGCCTTTGGTAAAGTTATAATATAGTAATAATACAAAATACAGACCTGTAATATTCATAGGGCTGAGGCATGTTAGAAAGAATGGGTTGATGGTGCTACATGTATTCAAATATATGATAAATAGTGTTACTAAAGAGAACAGAATGCATTTTTGAAAAAATGGAATAGTCTGTCATTATGATAGCCTAAACTGTCAAAATAATCCACTGAGGGTGTTGTAGGGTGTACTTTGTTACTTAAATCATACCTCCCAACATTCTGGAAACGGAAAGAGGGAGAAAAATATTTGCTGCGATATGGGTGGCGAAAAAAATTGGCCATGCAGCCTTTTTTTGGCAGCCGCACCCCCCTAATTACCATGCCCATTTTATAAAATTTGCCAGGTTATGAAAGTTTGAACTAATGAAGGTGAATTGCCCTTTAAGCTGTGAGACTAACTTCTCCCAAGAGACAAAACTGGTACAAATGTATCTTAAGTATTTATTCTGGGCTCTCTGCCAAGAGCCAATTAAGTTAGAAACATTGTATCTTTTTTGGCTGTTCAGTGCAGAGAAATCAAGACTTTCCAGTACAAACGCCTGAGAGGGATTGTCCCGCTCAAAACGGGACAGTTGGGAGGTATGCTTAAATTATGATTGATTAGAACAGTATAGAATTGCCTACCTAAAACAATCTATTTATCTTTACCTAAATAACATGGGATTAACAATGCTACAACAGAAACTGTATTAAGGAAGATAGGATTTGGACAGCATAAACCAGTATTTGGATGCTGAGAGATTTTTTTGTACATTAACAGAGGGAGCCCAGGAAAAATACACCAAATATGGGGACCACCCTCTCAACTCTCAGTAACTAAAGACAACATCAAAAAGAAACATTCTAGATTGTTTATACAGTACCATTGCTGTATATATATAATTTGTCTTATGTACTATGATTTTGTCTTCTGGAAGTTTGCAGTTTTGTGGATTCTTCACTATATTCTACAACATTCTTGTCTGTTTAAATATTTCTCTAGTTTCATACTTTATTCACAGGCAACAATAGCAAATGCAACACCGTTTGTTCCATCAACTCCCCCTATATGGCACCATAGAAAATACAACAGAAGAAAATAAATCAGATTTTTATAAATATTACTGTTTCAGTCAGTTATTAAAATCTTACAATCAATAAGTCAAGTTTCTGCTAAGGGTAAGTGATTTATAAAATGTTGTGATTTATACGAACGACAAGCACTTTGTTAATGTAAAATTGCAAGCTGTGGATGGTTGACTGCATCAGAGCTATGTCAGTGCGCATGCAGTTTTGGGGATGAGCGCTTTCTGCCTAGGGACTTGCATATATTTTTCCTTTCAAAAACATGGTTCAGCCTGTCACACTGCCAGCCCAAGCTGCCAAAGGAAAAATGCTAGAATATTGCAGGGTGCACCAATTAGGAAAAATGATAGTAGAACAACATATTCCTATAATAACCTATTTTTAATATCCACAATACCGTTATTTATAATTATGACTAATTTATAGTGATATAACATAAACTGCCCAATAAAGAAAGTTCTTTAATAGTGCTATAACAATGACTCCATAAGAAAGGTAGGGCAAATAGATAAACACATTAGCATATAAAGAAAACAAAAGAATAAATGTTAATTGTGGTCCCATTTTCTTATTGGAAACTTTATTCTGTTTTATACAACAAAGTAAACTTTTATGCATTTGGCTTTGCTGCTGGCAGTTAACAATGGTAAAATTAATCATTCATTCATACTGCTCACTTTTTGGCACAATGTAGTAAGTAAAGGGGGCTGTGTTTGTGAAGCCATACAATACAAAAAAGAGACAGCTGGGAAGATCTGCTTATCTGGCAGTGTTAATAGAGCAGCAGCAGCAGATCCTGATTTATTCACCCAAGTGATGGGCCAAATGGATTTGCTACTTTGCAAACTTCTAGTAAACAAGAGTCTAGGGGGCAAATTCATTAAGCGTTGAAAATACGCTTAGTGAAAATACGCCAGGCGAAGTTTCGACAGGGCGCCGCTAATTCACTAAAATCCAAAATTGCACGCAGGGAGGCGAAAGGTAGCGAAGTTGCGCTAGAGTTAGCCGCTGCGCCCTTTGGTGAATTAGCCCCTAGGACTCTATTACAATATTACATCTTCTTCTTGCTTTAATGCAAAGAAATTGCAGCGATAAAACATGATCTCAAATTTTATTCCTGAATTTAAGTATTCCAAACTCAAATTTATGTTATCAAACAAAGGAGGTGTATTTTCAACATGCATGCTTTTTTTATTTTTGAAGGGATTTTTAAACAGTGAAATATGTAACAACGAATGGAACAATGTCATTTTGCTTTTTCCATATACCTGTATGGGATCCATTATCTAGAAACCCATTAAATAAAAATCTCCGAATTACAGAAAGGCTGTCCCCATAGACTCCATTGTAATAATGAAATAATCCAGTTTTAAAACTGATTTCCTTTTTTCTATGCAACAATAACACAGTACCTTTCTTCTTCATCCAAACTAAGATACAATTATTCTTTACTGGAAGCAAAACCTATTTGGTTTATTTAATGTTTACATGATTTTCTAGTAGACTTAAGGAATGAAGAGCTAAATTATGAAAAGCTCCATTATCTGCAAACCCCAAGGTCCCGAGCATTCTGGATCCCATACCTGTATATGGTAGCATCTGAGAAAAAGATAATCTCAAAAGTAATGGAGTTGATTCCAAATTGTCTTTAGTGATAGAGTTTAAAAAAAACTTTTAGTTAAAATTAGAGAATTAATTAATTTTGACATCCTGTTTCTCAACAGCATGACAACAAACATCCATCTACCTTTTCTTGTTTTGCCATCTTATTTTCTGGTACTCATCTGGATCTCTCTAATTACTGTCTTCCAGTCAGTTGATCCTACTGTTCTTGAGACTCATCTAAAAATTAGCCTTTTT
The DNA here is from genome assembly GCF_017654675.1 of Xenopus laevis. Taxonomy (NCBI): domain Eukaryota; kingdom Metazoa; phylum Chordata; class Amphibia; order Anura; family Pipidae; genus Xenopus; species Xenopus laevis. The sequence continues at coordinate 108,642,635 of NC_054374.1, read as the reverse complement.
AAATTATTCCAAAAGGCCTGATATAGTTACAGTCTATCTATCTATCTATCTATCTATCTATCTATCTATCTATCTATCTATCTATCTATCTATCTATCTATCTATCTATCTATCTATCTATCTATCTATCTATCATCTATATACAGTATCTATCTATCTATCTATCTATCTATCTATCTATCTATCTATCTATCTATCTATCTATCTATCTATCTATCTATCTATCTATCTACAGTATCTATCTATACAATATAATTATAGTAATGCTATGCCTCATTCTTATTCTTAAAGGAATAAATAGTAATTTAGAAAAGCACCACCGATCAAATCCAATTTTCTTCTTTACAGAAGGCAAACATCCTGCAAGGAGTAACAATGACATGCTTATATGGTTAAACCATTTTGAAAAAAAATCACATTGTTTTTCTTAAATAATAAAACTAAACATTACACATTGTTGTTAAATGTATGTACCTCTAGATGAAAGTGCTACTTTTGTTTAGCCCTATATAGTAGTATAGTAGCAAGTCTATAGTACGTGAAACACATACTCTAATCAAAATAATAATACTGTATGTGCCTATTTGCATTCTTTTAAAATATAATGATCTGTTTTAAAGAAACAATGAAAAATGACAGATGTTCAGAATTTTGTGTGTGATTAGAACGCTTCAATCACTACTATCTTTTCTTATCATTGCTGACAGGAAATTAATTATTGATAAAAGCTCTTGAATAATCACATGTAACCTGTTCCTTTTATTTTTCTCTGTTACAATAAAATATTTTTCAGCAACCTCTATTTGCACATTTGCAGACTCAATACATCCATTTTCTTACAAACAGAGAATAATGAAGGCTTAAGGCTCCAACCAGGGACACAACACCAGAGGGCACTAAGCGGCAGGGCAGGAGTTAAAGGAAAACTAAAGCTTAACTAAAGAAATGGGCAGAAATGCTGTACATTCGGAGTCTTCAAAATTTCCCCAGTAGCTCCCCATCTTCTTTTCTGCTGATTCACTGCATGCTCTGTGCTGCTGTCACTTACTCAGTTTAGGGATTGACAATATTCTGCATATACAGAATAAAAATGTCCCAATATAAGGCTGATTAGTAGATAATTGATATCATGGGTACATGGCAGCTCAGAAACCAACTCAGAATAAGAATGTAATAATCATACCTGTAGCACCAGCTTTTATCACAGGAAACCCCCATTGATTTGTGACGAACCCTAAGTTTTAGTTTTTCAACTGCTGCACAGAGCCCACTGAGCATGTGAGTGTTGCAGACACTCCTAATAAAATCCAAGATCAGAAACTTCTATGAATACATCATTATTACTATCTTACTACTATAGGGATGCGGAACCTTTAGGCTAGTTTAATAGGTTCAGTGCATAAAAAATGAAATTTTTAACCATATTCATTTTTAAGGTTTACTTTTCCTTGAAGAGGGGACTTAACTAACTGACATAATAGTTCAAATATACAGTATGGGGCAGATTCACTAAGGGTCGAATTTCGAAGTTAAAAATACTTCGAAATTCGACCCTCGAATTGAAATCCTTCGACTTCGAATATCGAAGTCGAAGGATTTAGCGCTAATCCTTCGTTCGATCGATCGAAGGATTTTTCGTTCGATCGAACGATTAAATCCTTCGAATCGAACGATTCGAAGGATTTTGAATTTAACGATCGAACGAAAATCCTTCGATCAAAAAAAGGTTAGCAAGCCTATGGGGACCTTCCCCATAGGCTAACATTGACTTCGGTAGGTTTTACCTGCCGAAGTAGGGGGTCGAAGTTTTTTTTAAAGGGCAAGTACTTCGACTATCGAATGGTCGAATAGTCGAACGATTTTTCGTTCGATTCGTTCGATTTCGTTCGAATTCGAACGAATTTAACCAATTCGATGGTCGAAGTACCAAAAAAATACTTCGAAATTCGAAGTATTTTTCATTCGAATCCTTCACTCGAGCTTAGTGAATCTGCCCCTAAGTGTTAAATTTGGGCATCCTACAAAATTTTTCTCTGGGGCCTTGTAAATGCTGTTGACCCTAATATATTAACTGAAATTAAAAACAACTTTTGCTTTAAAAAATGCTTTGAGCTCATGGCAGGAAAGTACTATCAAAATATTCCAATGTCACTATGAAAGATAAGATGAATATAGGGGTTACGTGGACGGTCCACTGACACTGGCTCACAACCCAGTAGTGATGGGCGAATCTGTGCAGTTTTGCTTCGCTGAAAAATTCATGAAATGCTTTGAAGTCAGTGGGAGTCAAAATTATTTTTATGTGCATCATATACGTGTCACTATCTGTTCCAAATGCATTAAAGTCAATGGGTGTCAGAATAATTTTGACCCTTGCCAATTTTTATGTGCACTACAATTTTGACGCGCATCAATTTTTTTTGACGCGCAGATTTTTCGTCATCTAATTGTTGCCACAGTGAATTAAATTTGCGCGCAGCAAAACTTGGAAATTCGCAGTGAATTTGTTCAACCCAGTAAATCTTGCACAAAAGTGACTTAATTGTCTAGTTACCCTGGAAACTTGAGTGGTTTCACCAGGTCCCACATGAAAAGCTATATTATTTTACTTCACAAATTTCACAGATCACAGAAAAAAGAGTGGATTGAGCACTTTGAGAAATAAAGGTTACAACAACTGTTTTCAGTTACCAAGACTATAGTGGGTCTTCTGCTGAACTGCAAGCTCCTCCTTGTCTCCTTCAATTAGATACATTAATTTTATGAAAGTTTAGTTGTAGCCTAAGGCTGGTATCTACTTCCCTCACAGTACCCTCCCTAGACAAAGGTTTGATGAGAGAGTATGGTTTATAAAGGTTTATATTAAAGAATTAAGCATAAATTATTGTAACATATGGTGCTAGATAAGTGTACTGTTTATTCACAAAACGTGAATTGTATTAATGAACCTAAGAAAAGATCTCAAGTATTTAGAGAATGCATCAGGTTAAAGGCCAAGATTATTTTGTTACAGGAGACACATTTTAAAGACTCTAGTATACCAAATATTAGGAGTCATAAGTATGGTTTTCAAAATGTATTTATGAGCAATAATCCAAGGAAAAAGGCTACTGGGGTTATGACTTTGATGCATAAAGATGTACTGTTTAAGTTGATTGCTGTTAAAAAAAGATAAAGAAGGAAGGTATTTAATTATTAAGGGTAACTTAAGTAACACAAAAATTACAATAGCAAATGTTTATACACCCAATATGGGCCAGGCATTTTTCTTTACTAGATTTGCATTAGATTTAGAAGAATTTGCTGAAGGCATTATTTTAATAGGCGGAGATTTTAATTTAGCTATCAATCCACTAATTGATTCATCTATAGGTAGATTTAATGTTTCCTATAAACAATTGAACCAGATGAAGAAAACTTTTCACAAGTTACATCTGATTGATGCTTGGAGATTTAGAAACCCTAAAATTAAAGAATACACTCATTTTTCTAAACAATTTCAATACTATAATAGGAAAGATTATATATAGATTAACCAAAACTGGCTTCATTTAATTAAAGAAGCAAAAATAGAAGTTGCTACAATCTCTGACCATTCTCCAGTAGTTTGTGAATTAGTTATACCGAATTCCACTAAAGCTGAATACAATTGGAAGTTAAATAATTTTCTTATACACTCAAAGAAAAATATATTAAGTTTAGAAGCGGAAATAAATCAAATAATTACGCAAAAAAATACTCAAGGAATAGACCCGGGAATATTATGGGAAACAATTAAATGTGTAACAAGAGGATATTTAATTGCGATGGGTGCTAGAGTGAAGAAAGAAAAAAAAGCAGTTATAGACACATTAATTGAGGACATTCAGAAATTAGAAATATCACATAAGGGTAATATAGATGCCAATATTTTAAAAGAATTAGAAATGAAATGAATACAATTAAAATCGATACTGGACCAGAATATACAAAAAGCGTATCTTAATTGCAAACATAAAACATATGAGTTAGGTGATAAATGCAATAGACATTTTGCGAGAAAACTAAAAAAATCACAAAATAATTCCTATATTGATTTAATCAAAGATAAACAACATCAAACTTATCGCACTACTCCTAATATAGCTAAGTGTTTCAAAGAATTCTATCAAGAACTATATCAACTTCAAACTAAACCAAACTAGGCAGTAAAATTAACCAAAATCAAAGACTTTATATTGAATGCTAAATTGAAGATGGGTACTTCATCAGAAACTGAATGGGTAGAGTCACCTTAGTTCAGACAATTAACTCCTTTTTCAAATAACAAAAATCCGGGCCCAGATGGATATGGTAGTGCCTTTTATAAAACTTTTTTAATAGTTTTAAAAAACCATTGTTGAACTATTATAATTCAATTGGAAGTGGTTGCAAAATACCTATACAGCCACAAACTGCCCATATTTCTATTATACCTAAACCAGATAAGGATCCAGCTTGTTGTGCGAGTTATAGACCAATCTCGCTCATTAATGTGGATCTCATAATTTATGCAAAATTATTAGGCAACAGATTTCGCTTGGACCAATGTGGTTTTGTTCCCAAACAAGAGGGCCAAGATAACACTAGTAAGGTTATATCTCTGGTACATTATGCACAAATAAAGAAAATTCCTTTGGTTATTATAACTACGGACGCTGAAAAAGCGGTTGATCGGATCTCATGGGATTTTCTAACTTTAACATTAGAAGGCTTTGGTCTAGTAAATTATTTATTTCTAAAATCATGTCTCTTTATGATGTATGAGAATTAGAATTAATTGTACTTTATCTTCCCAGATAAAAATGTATAATGGTACTCGACAAGGATGTCCTCTATCACCTACTTTGTTTATAATGGTAGTGGAGACATTGCTGAACACAATTAGAAATAATATAAACATTTCGAGTTTAACAACTAATAATATGGAACATAAAACTGCATCATTTGCAGATGATTTTTTATTTTTTATTTCTAAACCTATGACATCGCTCCCAAATCTAATGGTTATCTGTCTAATTTCAAAATAAATTTTTCTAAATCATAAGCACTAAATATTAACCTGTCGAGTCAACTAAAAGACCAGTTAAATGGCTCGTTCCCTTTTCAGTGGGTGGAAAAAGCCATTAAATATTTGTGGTATAAATATACCAGGTGAGTTATCCTACTTGTATAAATTAAATTTTGAACCTCTGTTGGTAAATATTACAAATTTCTTAAACAACTGGAGAAAGATCAAATTGTCAAGGCTAGGAAAAATCCAAGCAATAACGATGATAGCATTACCTAAAATATTATATATTCTCCAGACGTTGCCAATAGAAATACCAAAGAATTTTTCTAGGGAAATAAAAATCTTATTTTCAAAATTCATTTGGGTGGAAAAGAATTCTAGATTATCCTATTCTTTGCTCACGCAGCCTAAAGAGAGAGGTGGTTTGGCACTACCAGATATTTACCTTTATTATAAGTCCATCCATCTAGGGCATATTCATCAATGGAATTTGCAAGATAAAACAAAATTGTGGCTTGATATTAAACAGAGTGAGTCAAATGTTCCTTTGAATAATCATCTTTGGACGCACAGGAGAAATATACCACCTAATATTTGGAGACAACCAACCATTGCTGTTTCATTAAAGGAGAAGGAAAGCTACAGAGGCATTTTATTGCCAATAGATTAGCTGCAATAGTGCAAGATAGAATGTTATATTTATTCTGTAGAATGTTTTACCATAACTGAGTAAAAAGCTCTAGAAGATCTCTGTTTGTTTAGGATAGGAGCTACAGTATTAACATGGTGTGACATCACTTCCTGCCTGAGTCTCTCCCTGCTCTGGGCTCAGATTACAGTAGAGAAGGGAGGGGGGGGGAAGAGGAGCAAACTGAGCATGCTCTTGCCCAGGGCAATGAGGTTTAAGCTGAAGGCAGGAAGTCTAATACAGAAGCCCATGAGTACACAATAGAAGGAAAGAAATGCAGTGTTTCTTTTGACAGGGGACTCAGAGCAGCACTACTTTGGGGGTTTACTGGTATATTTAGATGGACCTTTCTGATAAGGCTTACTTCGTTTTAACCTTTCCTTCTCCTTTAAAAGTATGGTTTGATTCTTATAAAAAATACAATTTGGTATACAACCATTACTACAAAACTTGGATTTTCCCCCTAGTCTAGAAAAGGGAGTATTTGATAGATGGGGAACATACCTAGACAGACCAACTTTAATCAGGGATTTTATTGAAAATAATACGATTATTCCATTTTCTTTGATCCAGGAACGATGGGGCTCCCACCCGAGAGACAGTTGCAATTACACTCAAATTTATCATTATATTGTTAGACATAAAATGCTACACTCTGACCTCCAGGATACCTGGTGGGAACTGGAAATATAAGATGCTGATAAAGGAGAATATGAAAATTGTTCCATCTCACCAGATGAGCTGGGAGCAAGAATTGGGCATTAAATTATCTAATGAGCAATGGATTTCTATATATAAATCAATGCATACATCTTTTAAATCCTCTAAAGCAAAATAATTTGCATATAAACTGGTATCACACTGGTATTATACACCAGTGAAATTGAAACAAATGTTTCCTGAATCCCAGGATAAATGCTGGAGGTGTCATGGTGATATAGGGTCTTATAGTCATATCTGGTATCAATGTAAGGTTTTAAATACATACTGGAAACAAATAATAGAAATAATAGAGAAGGTTACACAGGAAGAGGTCTCAGATGATTTTTATTGAAATTAATTCTTCACTATGATCTTGGTACAGATGTTACAATTAAGAATCAATTGACAATTTTCATGCTGCACGAAGCAAAAGCTATGATTGTGAAAAAGTGGAAAGATAGGAAGCCCCCGACAATTCAAGACTGGATTCTCCATATGGAAAATGGAAGAAATAAGTGCTATGATTCATCAAAAAAATACTAAATATTGGCGGATATGGGACCCATGTTTAGATTATCTAAAAATAAAGGAGTGATAGCTCTAATAATTCTGCTATAACGAGGTTTTTATATATGTAAATTTAAGAAAGTTTGATATCTAGAGGGCAAATATGATTCCATATACTTTTAATGAAAATGCTTTTATATATATATATATATATATATATGGGTGAAACCAAAAATACTCTCTTGAATGTTTTGTTTCGATTGTACTCCCTCTCTGCATAGGGAAGGAGAATGATTTGTGGTAAAAATTACCCCCCTCCCCCTCATTTTGTCCCTTTACCCTTTCTAATTTCTGTACCCTTATTTCTTTTGGAAATTTTGAAAATGATAAAATAAAGAATTTATTAAAAAAAAAAAAAAGGCTGGTATCTAACCATTTTCAAGGGAATACAGACTGTAGGTGCATTTTTAACCAGTAAAGCCCTATACCACGTGTTTTGCATAAGGTTCCCAACTACAATAGTGGAAAGGACATTTACAGAGTCAAAATCAATGTTGGAATTGATAACTATCTTAGGGAATACCATATACAAAATTTTAGGATTTGGCAGAATACCATTTCTTACACAAAATATTCGAGTAATGAATTGAATCCAAACCCTCATTTGCATATTGAAATGTAAAAATTGCATCAGTTAGAAATAAAAAATAAATAAAAATAGCATGAACTAAAGTTATGTGTTTCTTACATGTTTCATTTTTTCTATTTAAAGGAAAATAATAGGGCCCCATTACAAACAGAAGTGCAATACCAGGTACAAAAAAGCATACAATAAAGTAATTCCTTCTGGTAAAGTTTGCGCCGGTTATATCAGCTGTTTTTATATTCATAAATAAATGGCACCATTTTTGGTCAGATAAGTATGCAGGCACTATTATAGGCCGATGTGATTTTCAGGACTGTATTGTGACTATGTGTTCTGTTCTCTGTCCCCTTCATACAATTACATGCATTTCAAAGCAAGCTGAAATAGGGCATTGAAGCTATCAAATGGTGAACTCTAACATTCGCCCATTGTTAAATATACTTCTAGAAATCCTGCAGGAATGAAGAGAAAGTGGGTGAATTTTTCAGTGGTAAACTCTAATCTCACATTTTGATAAATGTGTCCCTTATTGTAGCTTCCTATGGGATTGATTCACAGATTCTTTATCAGGATTTATTGTGGTTAGTGATGGGCAAATTTCTCCCGTTTTGCCAAAAAATTAGCAAATTCGCAAATTTCCTGCAATCTAAACGTTTTCACAAAAAAATCTAGCAATTCGAATGTTTTCACTAATATCGAGCAATTCGAATGTTTTCACTAAAAAAATCGAGCATTTCGAACGTTTTCACAAAACAATTAAGCAATTCGAACGTTTTCACGAAAAAAAATCGAGCAATTCAAAAGTTTTCACAAAAAATCGTGAAAATCAGAAATTGACCCCGGCGAAACTCGGAAATTCGTTGCAAATTCGTGCCAGCCGAATTTATTCTATAGAAACCTTTATAACCTAATGTATATCTGATCTGATACATCTGATTTGCCGCACACTGCCTTTTCCACCTCCTTTACAGTTTTGACACATGGACATTAAATTCTTGCCTAACTTGATGATATTCTCTGCATCCATACTAATAAAGCAGCAGCACACTGTGCATTATATCAGACCTGTGCTAACTGTACGTAAACATTTTTACCATAACAACATTTATGCCTAAGAACATGTATAATACCAGTAATAATAATAATAACTGTAACATCTGTGTGTATTTATTTGCTATGGCTGTCTCCCTAACAGTTATTACTATATGAGCAGGCTTATTGCTGAGGAATTCAAAGCATTGTGAAAGTGCCTGGAGGCACCTGAGCAGTTCAGACGAGTGGCAGGTTGAATGAGTCAGTTCAGACTAATTGTAGCTTGCCTTCTGAAGAACAACCTGTTAACCCTGTATGTGTTAGTTACCCTATATAGGAGATTTATGCGGCTTCTGTTGCTGGCAATCTGAGCTTACATGGTAAATATGACTCATGTCATATGTCATATCATGGCTTTGTAACTGTGTTGAATAAACTTTAGGTGTTGGCATAAATTAAACGCACATATTGTATTTTTAATTATGGGATTCAGAATGTTTATGGTTCACATAAGAGATTTTCACATGAAAACAGTAACTTCAGACTACAGATTCTTTCTTACAATATGTCTTAAGCCCTTACTATTCCAATGGGAACTTTTCTGAGACAATTCCATATATGTGTTTGTTATGAGTGGAAAATGCAGCTGGAAACACCGTGGTTGTGTTTGTACAGGTATGGGATCTGCTATGTGGAAATACATTATCCAGAGTTATGGGAAGTCTGTCTAACATACACTTCATTTTAATTAAATAATTCACATTTTAAAAAATGATTTCCTTTTTTCTCTGTAGTAATAAAACCGTAGCTTGTAATTAATTTCAGCTCAGATATATGTAATCCTTATTGGGTTAAATTTATGTTTAAATTATTTTATAAACCCCTTATCTGGAAACCCCCACGTTCAGAGCATTCTGTAAAACAGGCCCCATACCTGTACCTATGTTTTTTTTTATTTATTCCCTGATCACTGAACCCCTTTAACCCTGTATTTACATTATGGAGAAGCTATTATTTGAATCATACATAGGGGATTGGGAAGTTTATACACTAGAGAAGACAAATAAGGTGGAAAGCAATTCAATAAAGAATGGAGGAATGAGAGAATATAACACAGACTATTAATCTTATAAATGAACAGAGAATATCTGGATAAATAAAGTACTTCTAGATGCACATCATGTGTTGCACTAATAATATGCTCTTGTAACAATAAACAAATCCCTTTATTTATTTATTTTGACAGTTTGTTTTACATAATTGATTTCAAGAATAATTTCACATTCACTGAATGTTTGTTAAACAATGGAGCACTTGGAGATTATTTGTACTTGTCTTTGATCAAGTATTAGCTACAAATGCAGCCAAAACAAAAGCACTGGCATAAAAATCCACTCGTAGCTCTTCAATTTTTCCACCATAATCTCTCCTTATTCTTGTTACTAACCAACTCTGTTTTACTGCAATTCACAGCAATACTTGAAAACTGAAGATTTTTGTTCAGCTGATTCTTTGTCCAGATACTAAGGGGCATATTTATCAAGGGTTGCATTGCGAATTGAAAAAGACCAACCAAAATACGTTTTTTTGGGGTCGAATAGATCTGTTTTCGATCATATTCTGTCGAATTGGAATCATTTGAATCGAAGGAATATCGCATTTGATCAAATTCAATTTGAAGTTTTTTCCAAAAAACACTTTGATTTTTCAAAGTCCACCAATTGACTCCAAATAGGTTCTAGGAGGTCCCCCATAGGTTATAACAGCAATTCGGCAGGTTTTACATGGCAAATTTTTAAAGAGACAGTACATGATATATTTCAATATTTCAATATTCAAATTTTTTAATGTTTTGCAAATTCAAATCGAATTTGGACTATTTCCTAGTCGAAGTACACAAAAATAACTTGAAATCCGATTTTTTTAAATTCGAAAATTCATCTCGACCTTTGATAAATCTGCCCCTAAGAGCAATGCCACACTGTAAGATTTTGGACATTTTGTCCACTGCATTTTTTATAATTCCAAACACACAGCATCAAAATATGTGAAATGACCCACAATGATAAAGACTTTAAAGACCCCGTGCTGAAGCCTTAAAAGATGTTTTTTTATCAGAAAATTCACAGTACATGATATATTTCAATATTCAAATTTTCGAATGTTTTGCAAATTCAAATCAAATTTGAACTATTCCCTAGTCGAGGTACACAAAAATAGCTCGAAATTTGAATTTTTTTATATTTAAAAATTCACTTCGACCTTTGATAAATCTGCCCCTAAGAGCAATGCCACACTGGGAGATTTTGGACATTTTGTCCACTACATTTTTTATAATTCCAAACACACAGTATCAAAATATGTGAAATGACCCACAATGATGAAGACTTGAAAGACCCTGTGCTGGAGTCTTAACAGATGTTTTTCATCAGAAAATTCACACTGTGGTCTGTAAGTCTCTCTGCAAGGTCCTGCAAAACATTTCAGAGCAATATAGATAGTGAATATTAGTAAACCACAACAAGATTATATACTATAAATAGCACCAAAATATCCAACTGCATTTCATGTTGCTTCAAAGTTTGATCATCAAAGTCCTCACAGACATCAAACACACAGACATCCTTGTCAACTGGCACTTACTTGCCCTTTGTTTGGATGGTGTAGATATAAATATATGTTAAAATATATCTTATTCGCATATATCTGTTGGACGGCAGGCTGAAAACCATCAAAGTCATACAAGTCCCTCTGTAGGCCTGTATGTAGCCATTCAATGGATTTTATTTTACACATTTTGAATATGTAGGTAACCACAGAATAGTTGAATACTGATGCTGATCGGACAGGGATACTCACTTGTTGGAAGTAAGTTTCACTTGGCAGGCAAAAAAATATAGATGTACTATACTTATAGTTTATGTTTTTATGCTTTGCAGGGACATATTAGGATAGAAGCACCACTATAGAACCTGATCTAGCAGGCACTAGTGATCTGCGGCCGGCCTGATACCCACAGGACCCACAGGTCGATCCTGCGCCTGCTCGCCCGCCACTTTTGTAACATCAGCGATGGGGCCGCACCAGTCTATAAAAGGAGGTGTGGGTGAATGGAGGGCGGGCTTCGGGTGGGTCGGGAAAAACCCGACACGTACATCACTAGTGAGCACCACTGCAAGCAGTGGCAGATCTACTGGGGGAGCAGGGAATGCAAGTGTACCAGGGGCCGTACCACCTGCAGGCCACCAGTAGTTGGTGCTAGCGCGTAGGCGCTAACAAAAATGATTCCAGAAGAGGGTCGGGGTCCGGGTACAAGGTCTGCACCCGGGCCTGACACGCCGTAGTTCTATTACTGACTGTAAGTACCTGCAGCACTTTATCTGAGCTCAAGTAGACCGAATCATGTAAAAGATGCATTCAAGTCAGGTATGCAAAGATTACCCGCTGCTCAGTATAGCTATAATCATAAAAATACTAGATCATAAAAGTTAACATGGATTACAGGGTAACTGCATACACTGTACATGGTTCAACATAAGTTGCAGTAAATTAATATATTTATGGCATTATCAACTTAAAGTATCTCCAACCAGGAAGCATGAAGATATCTGGGCTATAAACATGTTAATGAGTGAAGAGAATATAATTTGTTCAAATGTATATTCCAGTCAAGATACCCCTCCCAAGTGAATATTGCTACCTAAAAGCGGAAATCATCCGTGATATTACATTGTAGCCTGATGTTAAAACAGGTTTTCTAGAGGCAATTTGTAACTGGTACTTGTTTTTTTTTGGCTGTTAATTATTTAAAATGTGCTTACACAGGACTCCAAATTGACATTTAAATCACTACCTGCTGCTAGGGCAGCCAGATAGTAGTTTGAATAAAATATAATGTCATTTTTCACCTTTTAAAGTACCTCGGGGGGGGGGGGGGCACTGACTCTTTTACTGTTCTAAATTGTTACATTTAGTTGATACATTTATTATCTTTGTCCCTGCTGAGCAGAATCCATAAGTTTCATTAAAGGCAGTTGATACAATAGTTGCTAATATTCCACAGCTATTGCTAAGAAATGTATCAATGAATTGTATCAACTAAATGTAGCAAATTGTAACAGTTCAGGAAACTCCTGGATCACTGAGAAACATTAAACTTACATTTTAGTAAAACAGTAAAAAATTAAAGATGGAAATCTGAAAACATCTGAACTGAAAAGGTTGTTGGAAGGCAGAAAACCCCTAAATGCCAGGGCCCTCATCAAGGTTTGGTTTCGTTAAAAAAAAATTTTCACCAATATAACTATGGTACATAAAGGGGTTATTCGCCTTCTAACACTTCTAACTGTTTAATTAGTTTCAGAAAATTTACCAGGAATAAAGCTTTCTATTTTCTATTTGTGACGTTTTTCTCATATTTAAATTTAATATTTCATGTTTCACCTTCTTATGTCTGTTACTGCTCTAAAATTGATACATTTAGTTGATACATTTCTTATCATTGGCCCTGCTGAGCAGAATCCCTGAGTTTCATTAAAGGCAGCTGTAAGAATTGATACAATAGTTGCTAATATTCTACAAATACTACTGAGAAATGTATCAACTAATTGTATCAATTAATTGTAGCAAATTGTAACAGTTCAGTATCTGCTCCTGGATCACTGAGCTGCCAGACTGAAACACTAGAGACACGAACATTAAAGTTTAAACTTACATTTTGGGAAAATTGTAAAAAATAAAAGATGGAAAGCGATTGAAAAAGTCTTTGTTTATGGTGAGAAATCGAAAAACAACTGAACTGAAAAAAGTCACTATTTGTGACCGTTTTTCTCATATTTAAATTTAATATTTCATTTTCACCTTCTTGTGTATGTAACTGTTCTAAAATTTATACTTTTAGTCGATACATTTCTTATCTTTGTCCCTGCTGAGCAGAATCTCTGAGTTTCATTAAAGGCAGCTGTTAGAATTGATACAATAGTTACTAATATAGCACAGATGCTGCTGAGAAATGTATAAACTAATGTTGGAAAATTTTAACAGACTGAAACACCAGAGACAGGAATATTAAACTTTAATTAAAAAGAAAATTTAAATTTAAAAAGAAAATTTAAAAGAAAAACGGTCAAAAATAAAACATGGAAAGCAGTTCATAAAAGTTTTTATTTCTGGTGAATAATCTAAACTGAAAAAAGTGTTTGGAAGGTAAACAACACCTTTATTATGGAAAATTTGCTATCTGCATGATTGTCACTTCTGCCAACATCACACAACTATAGGCAAGATACCCCAAACCAGGTCCATTTCTGAATTTACACATCAAGTCTCTAGCGGTAGCTGGGGAAATTTTTTTCATTGAAAATAATTTATCATTAAGATACATGTGGATTGCCCTCTAAAGCTGCTGCACTAGGCATATCTCTCAAGTGCCTATATTTAAATACAGCCCAGGGTGGGAGATGGTAACTTTACCCTGCCACCTTCTTATTGAATGATATGCTGCCAAACATAGGCAATGTTGTATTTATCTAGGCTAGGCAATGCTCTGCACTTAAAAAATGAGCCCCAGTATAATTTAAAGCAAATAATATAGACAAATATTGCACAGATACTAATTTACACAGTGTAACATTTAGTTATGCTACTTTCTTCCCAGCATATCAACACAAGCTGCTTAATTTTTTTTGGACTAAACACTCTCCAGAGGGCTAATTGGATACTTGGAGGAATAAATGAATACATCCCATGGTTGTTCTGACCTGATAAAGATAATCTGTGATAAAGCTTTTTTTTAATATTGCTGTTTATTTAATTTTTTTAAATTCACTTACAATAAAGTGTTATTTTAATGTTATTTCATTAACTGCCATAATTTTGTTTTCAGAACCCTATTACATTAGTCTCAGCTCTTTAATATCAAGATTAAACGTTGATTTTTGTGTTCATAATATAAAAACAATGCTTGCATAAATGTTATATTTACAGGAAGCAAAGTCGATCAGTGTCTATGTCCAGGTCTAAAGGTTATCTCTATATAGACAATTAATTCAAAGTTATTTGTAAATAGAGATCCTAATGAAAGCAGTATACTGTAAGTATGGCTGTTTAAATTTTCTGCATTTCTGATTCCTGACTCCTGAAACAATTTAGCAGAATGAGGCTGATTACCAGACATGAAGGAGAACTACATTGTTTTAAGACTCAGAATCAGAGAACAAAAAGGGATAAACATTGCATTAATTTCCAATTATAATTACAATGAAAAATATATGTACACTAGTTAACAAAAAGTATGTGGACATGTGCATGTCTAACATTTAATTCCAAAAACAAAAGTTTGGAAATGTATCCTCTCTTTGCTGCTACAAAAAGGCTCCCCACTAGATGTTTGAACACTGATGGTGGTGAGAAATGTAGAAATCAGTGCTCAATTAATCAAAAACTCAACTGAGTCTATGATTGGTGTGATAAGCATAGACTGGGCTACTGGTTTACACCCTAGGGCACCCTGTAAAGTTTTAACTTATGGAAGTGCACACTGGAAACTTATATTAGGTGCTTCAGATTGGGTGGCATAGAATGTCATATTTGGTAACTGAGCAAAAAGCTCTAATGATCAAAGTGTTAAATTGGCCATGATGAAATAAAGATTTTTTTGTCATGCAAACTAGTGCTAAGAGTCCATCTTGCTGTGCCTAACACTTATAAGCCATTTCCGCAACTACTGGGGATGAGATGAAGAAATGTGCAAAAAATATGGATGCAAGAAAGAACTGTTTTTAACAGCTGACACAGAAACATGTTACGTCCAGGTTTATACTTGCAGAGCACTAAACTATTAGAAGATGTATAGGAGGGATGATCCTCAAATAAAACCATGCACTTTGCACATAATGTACAGTGTTTACAATGGAATTTACCACACGTCCAATGTCACTGGATGTCCAATGTCACTGGAAATGTGGTGTGAATTAGGGGTAAAACCCATGGCAGCTCAGTCTAGTTGCTTTAAAGGAACAGTATCAACAAAAAAATAAAGTTATTCAAATATAAAATACTCATGTTATGCATGGGTAAAAGTTATGTGGTTGCTTTAGAATAGTGATCCGCAACCAGTAGCTTGTGAGCAACATGTTACTCTCTAACCCCTTGACCTCAAAGCAGGTGCTTATTTTTAAATTTCAGGCTTGGCGGCAAGTTTTGGTTGCATAATAACCAGGTGTACTACCAAACAGAGGCCCCTGTAGACTGCCAGTGTTCATGGAGGCTACTAAATGGTCAATCACAGCACTTATTTGGTACCTCCAGGAACATTTTTCATGCTTGTGTTGCTCCCCAACTCTTTTACATCCGATTGTTGCCCACAGGTAGAAAAGGTTGGGGATCCTTGCTCTAGAAAGAGTACTATAGATTATGTAAATAGGCTATTGTGTAGCCATGGGGCAGCCATTCAAGCTATAAAAGGAGAAAATGCACAGATTACTTAGCAGATCAAAGATAATATCTGTAATAGAATAAAGTAGGATTGTACAGAGTGCAGCTGGTATCTGCATTGTAACCTCCGCTTTGAATGGCTGTCCCCATGGTAACACGGAAGCTGGTTTATATACACTATTGTAGTGTTTATGAAGCAAATACACCTGTTGTACTAGAGCAGGGAAACAGTACATTATATTTGAATTGCTTTAAAACACTTTTCTTTTTTTGGTATTTCTGCTCCTTTAAATTATTACACAGTGCAATGCGTGTCTGTGACATACAAAGAGCGAAAATGTGAAAACACCTAGTTTTATTGTAAAACGAAAAGTAAAGTCTTAGTTAAAATGTTTTTTCAAAACTCCCGGTGATGAGTACAGTGTAGCCCTTATAACTGTATCTTTTTTCTAAAGAGACAAAAAACAGTTATTGAATCTTATAACACTGGGATAAAGTGGTCAGAGCAAAGAAATGTTATACTGGAAGGAGTCATTCATGCCTCGAAATTATGGCATTTTCTTCATTATTTATTCATATACCAACAGCAAGTTTACTCCCTAGCTCCATAATAATCTTATATACTGATGCTGTACATTCTTCTTTTGGAAAGAGGTATTCTTCCACTCTAATATGAAAGGTTATTTATAGCATCATTCCTTTTGATAGATACACTGCATTACAGTTGAATGAATCATTATATTCCTCTTTAAACTTAGGGCATATGGCTGACATTTGTCACTTAATGTGATCCTACCAGATAATGTGCTACCCAGTGTGCAAGTTACAGATGCTACAGGAACACTGGGACAAAAGGTCTGTAAAGATCTCATTTATAATACCAGCAAATGCAACTTATATTTTATTATATGTTTGGACCAATTAACAGGTAATAGACCTGTGCAGGTTGAAGTCACCAGTGTATTAGATTTTAAAACCATGAAGAAGTACAAGGAGTAAATGAGGAAATTTACTTATGCTACTTTTATAACGTACTTTTAGGGGGTTATTTATCAAAGTCCGAATTTATCTCAATATTTTCTGCTACAAACTCTGATCAAATCCGCTTGTTTTTTTTTATGATTATTATTATTTATTTTTACATTTTCCCAAAAATTTGCTTTGCAGGTAAAAATCCAATTTCGATCACAAATTTCACGATTTTTTTCGGAATTTCCCCCCAAAAACTTTGGAGTATTGCATAAAACCCAGCACAACATTTTGGGGGTCTTAAAAAAAATTGCTGTGGAGCCTAGTAAATTGTAATATCTAGTTACACCACTGAATAGCAATGACAAAGTAAAGATATAATAGGATAGGGTTTGAATTGAAACATTAGCAAAAAAAAAAAAAAAATCTGAAAAAATGTTTTTTTTTAAATAAATCTAGTTTATGCATAGGTGTTTATACTAGAAGAGCTGTTAACTTTGGCAGAGTGCTTGTTGGGGAAAAAATTCCCCTGAAGCAAATGCTCTCTGGAAGCTACTAAATGTTCCCTTTGATATCACTTAATGCTTAAAGTGGACTTTTAAAAAATCAGGAGAGTGTGGTCTGTTTGATAGGTTGTAAAAAGACATACATACGGTATATAAAGTATCAGCATTTTGTTATCAATGAATTATTCACAAATGATTTTATCAGGTATCAACCAAAAATTCTAATGGCCATGAAAAAAATGATATGGCTTTATTGTATGTGAGTAGAATCTACAATTTTCCAAATATAAAAAGATGCATGCACTATAAAGCACAGCAAGATATAAATGTATAAAAAGCAAAAAGTGCTAGATAAAGAGTTAAAGGAAGAAGAGGCAGAACATAACTGGAACCAAATTCTCAGAAAGAATGAGATGAGAGAGACAAAGGGATTTCTCCTTCAGAGAAAGACAAAGTAAAGGGATTTCAGAACCTTTAGTTAGATGTATATGAAGCCACTGTAGTTCTCAATGATCAACCGGTTGCTCATTATTCCAATGTAAAATTGTTCAAACAGTTTACTTAATCTTTCACTCAAGTATTTTGCTGTAAGAGTAAATCAAGATAAATAAACTTCATAAGCCTGCATCAGAAAGAATTACATCATGTAAATGTTATACAGTTACCACATTTCAGAGAATTCTCAATGTGGCTGACCCATCTCTTTACAAAACAAATAAGAAATGTATTTATGAGGCATACACGAATGTGTAAGAGCCAGCTTATTCCTACTCAACATGTTCAGGTTTTGCTGTATTTGTCTGCATGGGGTTGTATTGCTGTGTAAGACCTATTTCTTGAGTTGCTTTGCTGGTAAGGTCTTTTATGAGCTTGTTTGAATTTATATAAAAGGATAACATCAGTCTGTTTAAAAAGAAAAGAAACAATGATCTAAAGGAGAAGCTGGAGCTAGAGACTTTTTAATGACACACAGTATATATTTGCTCTTGTTCTGAATTGCCAGCAATGGCAATGTCGCTAGTGCAACTATAGAGGAAGCAGCCCCTGTGGTCACAGAGAGGGGCCCAGGGACAGGGGGGCCCGGACTATATAGTCAGCTTCCTCTCCAGTTAAAGGAATAGTAACGACAAAAAATTAAAGTGTTTTCAAGTAATTAAAATATAATGTACTGTTGTGCCTCACTGGTACAACTGGTGTGTTTGTTTCAGAAACTCTACTATAGTTTATATAAAAAAGCTGCTTTGTATCCATGGGGGGCAGCCATTCAAAGCTGAAAAAGGAGAAAAGGCAGAGGATACACAGCAGATAACAAATAAACTCTATAATATACAATGGGATTCATCAGAACGTATCTGTTATCTATTGTGTATCCTGTGCTTGAATGACTGTCCCCATGGCTACACAGCAGCTTGTTTATATAAACTATAGTAGAGTTTCTGAAGCAAACACACCAGTTTTGCTAGTGCAGGGCAACACTACATTATACAGTTATCCATTTTTTGGTGTTAATGTTCCTTTAAGAAAATTCTCTGCATGGGGGGAGGGGTAGTCAAACACTGGTAGATGTGGCATGCCTATTTTGACATCCTTGTACCGAGTGTTCAATTTAAATACAATTTCAGAGAATGTGCAGCTTCAGTACAACAAAAATGACCTTCTCACTGGTCAGTGTGATTAAACTGGTTGCTCATTGTTCCATTTTAGGGTGTACAAAGGATCAAAATAAATTTTTAGTCAATAGCAATGAAATTAAACTTCAGTCGTCTGCTAATTCCCAAGACTACATTATCTTTTACATCCCCCATGGCAGAAAAATGTAATCATATTCCGGCTGGAATGTCCACACATTAGAACTGATAGACAATGACCCTGCAGATAGATATGAGATTTGCTATGTGCTCTATTAGGCATCTTCTGAAGCACATCACATCTAAAGCATAGTGAGCTTTGGGTGCACCAATCATGCAAAGGTGCAAATGCGGGGAAGAGCATTTCTTGGTATTGTCAACAAACTGTACAGCACAAACACACTGTCATTTATACATGTGATACTGTACAACCTGTTTTTATGTATTCAAGATTTACTACTGCTCAGTTCATCTGCCATAGTCCAGAGAGAAATGTATGAATAGTATGAATAAAGAACAGAAAGCATTTTCTGTGCACCTTTTCCAAAAATGAGATGATCAATAACTGAATCCCTCAATAGCAGGGCAAAGTGTAGGAAGGATTAGCCTTCTGAGTAAACCACAGTTCATGGCAGTAAAAACAGAAGGCCCACTACTGACACAGAGACTGATCCTAGTTTCCTATAATGAAAAATAAAACTTGCCCTGGTGGTTCAGTGGTGCGGCGGGGGCGCCCGCCGCACCATCGACAGGGACACCCGCCATGACGCTCCTTATGCAGCGCCATCTTGGATCCTTAGGGCGCGCGCACCTCCTCATCATTTAAAGGCGCAGGCGAGCTTGCATGATGAAGCCAGTGCACAGTGGCGCCAAATTTGAAAGTATTTAAGGCTCCTTACAGCTACAGGACCTTGCCCGTGATAGGATTTGTTCCTGGTGCTTCTGAGTTTTAAGCTATTCTGTCTGAACCTGTTGTTGATTCCTGTTGTGACCCCTGCCAGGCTTTTGACTATTCTGACGTCTGGATCCTGACGCTTGCCTGAATACCGACTACCTCTTCTGCTTAAACCCTCTGATTGACTTCCTGGTTTGACCCTTGCCTGCCTGACTACGTTTATTCTCTGCCTGCCTCGACACGGCCTGATCTGACTACTCTATTGCCTTACGCCTTGTACTACTATCTTCTGTCCAAAGACTTTGCTCTACAGTCGTGCCCCTCTGCCTATCCAGAACTCTCATCTTGCACCTCGGGAGGGCTCCTCCCGAGGCCCAAAGGCGGTCACACTACTGGTGAAGCACAAGCCGAGACCAGGGTGCCTGGTGTTTGTTCTGGTGTTGGGTGCCGACCGTTACATTTCCAAAAAATGTTTTGAAAGAAAGTGAAAAAACATAATCCATAAAAGAGAGGATGTAAGAAACACTGTACCACTTTTTACATCAGTAGGCCCATCCAACCACAATATCCTAGTGTGCAAAAGTCAGAATATTTGATCGCAAACAGATATTTTGACAGATTCATGTATAATTTCTGTATTATGAAATATTTACCTTTTGGTCACAGAATGTTTCAATGTTTTGTTCAAGCACAGATAACTATTTTTCAAAGTATCTGCAAAACTGATGGTTTTTTTTAAACTGGATTCAGCATGAAGTGACACATTTATAAAAACTGTGTCTGTGGTTCAATTGTAGTGAAATCATAATCATAACTGTCCCCTTATTACATTATAAATACTAAACCCAAATTGGAATCATTAAAAAAAAATATCTATTCCATTGACTAAAATGCCATCATACAATTTGTGATACCTGCACTCAATTGATTTTAGCAATAAAATCAAAGTTTGTAAATATATCAATATATTGATCTGTCACGTTATGTCTATAATCAATGTCTCTTTTTAGTGATATACAAAAGCAGGAAAAATATCTTAAGAGAACAATAGTCAAATGCTTAATTTCTCCAACATATGTACTTAGTTTATTAACCTAGAATATTATTTAACATTGATATCCCTTTTGCAGTAATAAAATGGTTACTTTTTAAAAACATATTAAGAGAAAGTTGGAAAAGAAATAGATACAATATATATATATATATATATATATATATATATATATATATATATATATATATATAATAATTATATTGCTATTTTATTAGAGATGTTTAACTTGTTGGCTTGTCACTGCAGCTGTTGATATACTGCAATTATTAGCCTTGCTTGGAAAACAGCTAGGGAGCCCTAGATTGAAAAGCATTTCATCAGTATGTTTATAGAGATTTACTAGAACCAGTTAAAAGAAACTGCATTAACTGATATCCAGCATTGCCAATGAGCAGCCTTTTCAGCACTCTGGACAGCGCATAGCATAGAACAGCCTTATAAAGTCTATGTAGGGTCATCAGATGTTTTTTTTTTACTGGACTCGGGATTAATATCAGCCTAAAATATCATCCAGGCATTGAAGGGTTAATATTGCCTAAGTGCCTACATTGATAAATTGTCACCAAAAACACATTCCTAGATCAAAAATATGCGCCTTCACTATACTGACAAAATATGCAACAACCAACATAAGTTCAGAGGTTTCCACATCGTATTAATCTAACAAAAACATCAGGGGATAAGTATCAATAGGTTACTTAAGTCTAATGATATTGAAAAAATGTGATATTGCTATGTGTGAATGGCAAGCCATATCTATAACCATTACCCATCTGTTATGCATCCATTTCCTAATGAGAAATGTATCAACTAAATGTTGCAAAATTGTAACAGTTTAGAGTCTGCGCCTGAATTACTGAGCTGCCAGACTGAAACACCAGAGACGGGGACATTAAACTTAGATTTTGGAAAAACAGTAAAAAATCTTTATTTCTGGGGAACAATCTAAAAACAAC
The DNA here is from genome assembly GCF_017654675.1 of Xenopus laevis. Lineage (NCBI taxonomy): Eukaryota > Metazoa > Chordata > Amphibia > Anura > Pipidae > Xenopus > Xenopus laevis. The sequence continues at coordinate 108,620,586 of NC_054374.1, read as the reverse complement.
TGAATTGAAAAAAAGTGTTTGGAAGGTGAACTACCCCTTTAACTGATACCCAGCATTGGCAGTGAGCAGCCTTTTCAGCACTCTGGACAGCGCATAGCATAGAACAGCCAGTCTATGCAGTGTCATCAGATGCTTTTTTTTACTGGATTTGGGATTAATATCAGCCAAAAATATCATCCAGGCATTTAAGGGTTAATATTGCAAGTGCCTAGATTGACAAATTGTCACCAAAAACACCATGCTTTTCAGCCGGAAACACACATGTAGGCCTTCCTCTTCATATACACCATAACAGCACAAAACTCACAGTTTATCTGCAGAAGAATAATGATCACACAAGACATCTCTGCAGGTCTAATATGTCTGGTTTACTTGCCCTTTACTCGGCTGTTATAAGCCCATCCAACCTCAGGTACATTTCTTGAGAAGTGACAGCAGCTATTAAAATGATTCTGATTAGTACAGGTCCCCCGGGCCACCACCATAAATTAATCACTGGCACAGAACATTTAGACATTCAGTGATCCCTCCTTGCTGCCAATCCAGAAGCCCAGAAAGCTGGAAATGTAGTGTGTCCTTGAGCTATAGAATGACATGCTCTGTGCCTCTGATACAGGATCAACCTGATCTCAACACACACAGGACTTTCGGTGTTTAATAATAAAGGATCTAAGGTCACCCACATGACAGTTGCAGACAGTGCAGTATTGACTGCAAATCGACTGCAAGGAGCACATTTGTATTCAGGAGGAAGCTCTCAACTGCTGAGCTATCTGTCCACTTAGCATAGACGACGTGTGCAACTTGTGATGTGATTCAATAAAATACATACTGTCTTCTTTTTTTTTGCATTGACAATGGGGAACATAGATATTTCGGCAACGTCTGGCCATGTATAGATAGATAGCCTTTGAGTAAGTGCCCACTTCTGGCATTAAACGAGTCAGGCTAACACATAAAGACTTTTTCTAATGTCACAAGAAACTTTTTGGCTACTATTTCCCCATTGGATGGTCTCTTCCTTCATGTGCAGTTTCTATATATTGCAAAAAATGACTGGCAAACCTATTGACTGGGGGTTACCTAGGTAAGAGACCATTCTAACAAGCAATTTTTTCTAATTTTCCTTCACTTTTTTTGTTTATTGTTTATTGAAATGGAGACATACACTATTACCCATGCGGTTAAACGTTTGGCTATGACCTAAGCAGAATTGAGAGGATATTGTAAATAATTTATTTGCACTAGAGTTCCAGAAGCAACAAGTTAACCTTAGTAAGGATCACTGCTGTAATCTCCAGCAGACCAATGGCACAGTTTAAGGCCAGTTTAAGGCCAGCTCATCAGAAACCTATGAAAAGCACAGGGAGATGACACTTCTCTGGTGCTTAGGCCAACCTCATGTTTTCCAACTGAAGAGCAGCTGAACAGGGCTAAGAGCAACACACATAGGCCTAATTAATTTCTCAAGTGACCATCACCAGCAGCCACATAACTTCAAGCAATGGGGTATCAAAGCAGCGTCCTACCTTGCATTCCTCAGAGCAGGATCTTACAGAATACTCTTCCGATTGCAAATATTTCTGTAGCAAAAGCTCAAACTCCTCATATTTCTCCTGAGCGTGCTGGTCGTGCATTTGGTAAGCCCGGACGCATTTCGTGCACCCAGCTACATCCCCCTTTTCCGCCGCATCCCCACTACAGCTCAACGTGTCCGGATTGGAGAATCCAAAAAACAAATCCGAAAGTGTATAGGAATTACAAAAGGGTAGGTAAAAATGACTCATGTTGAAGTGAGTGGGTTTCTTCCTTGCCCCCTCACTCAAGTTCCTACAGACAGATTCTGCATCGTCGACACTAAAACACTGACCAAATGGACTAGGTGGGTAAGACGCTTCTAGTAGCCACAAAGGTTTGGTAGAATTTCCTAGAAAAATAGCTTTTTTGCCCTTTCTGGGGCTCTTTTGAGTTGATTGAAGAGTAGGTGAAAGTGAATGTCCTTCCACTGCTGGGAATGGATGAGCCATAGTGGGTGACACTAGGGTGCCCTGCTCTTTGTCTCTGGTCCTTGTCAGTGTGGCCTCAGCACAGAACCACAAATGATCAGAAAGCAGGACTGTGAAAAACAAGAGAGATGCTAAAGACAGTCGCCATTTCTGAGCCCTCTCTGAATCAGTGAATGGTTTTTCGTTCTCCCGGGGTGCAAACCAGAATTTTAAGCCGTCATCATACTGCCGACACATCCAGGCACCCCTGGTCATATTTTGGGAAGGCGCTGCTGACTCCACCGTGAGGGCTCCTTTGTCAGGGTCACCACAATATTCATTGACTTGAGGCTAGGTTGGCTTCTCCCTGGATACCTTGGCTTTCCTTTGCGCTTGGCACAGGCAGGATGGGACTTCTCGCAGTGCTGCCGATGCTCATCCGAGCTACATCCATCCAAGTAATGGGGCGCAGGGAGAGTTGAAGGCGGCAGTAGCAGCAGCAGCAGCAGCAGAGGGCATCGTCACATCACGGTTATCCATAGCGCTCCCACTGACTGCACGTCTCTTCCCTTCCTCCAGCTGAAACCGCTCCTTTCCCGCAAAGCACTTTCATCAGCCTCCCCCTTGCTCTGGCTGAGAAGCCGCACGACGATTTCAACAGATCGCACTGGCGACACGCTTCAGCCTGGCGTCTTTTCTTTCGCAAACTGGGCGGAATACCCTGGGTTTTGCCTCCTGATGGCCACAGTCATCTTGGTCCTGTGCTAAGTTGCCGCCATCTTCGTCCGGGAAGACTTTTTGGGGGGAGCTCGCTCTTCTGCGTCATCCCCGGCACCGAGATGTCTATATCCTGGCGCATTGGCAGCTCTGAGCTGAATGGGGAAAAGATCAAGAAGGAGCTGAGGAGGTGGAGGCAGCAGAGGAGGGTGAAGGAAGGGGAGAAATGACTTGGAAAGACACATGCAGATCAGCAGCAGCAGCAGCAACAGCCTTCTATGGAACTTATCGACATCCCCAATCAGTTGCTGGTGGCAGGCTGCTCTACATCATCATGCCCGTTGCTAATGAAGGGACCAGGGACGTGACAGCATTGATTCAGCAGCAGCACTTGGTGCTTTATACCAAAAGGCTCATCTTTGTGCCCTAGCTCATCTATACACACACACACACACTGTGAGATCTCACAGCTGCTCTCACTATGTCTGGAGACAATATGCCAATATGCAAGAATATCACAGATCTCAGCTTTATACAAGAGATTGATATGCAGCAGAACTGACACGGACTTCTCGCTGGAGATGAGGCGCTAACACATTCGCCTGCTACTAATGCCTCTGTGTCATCCCCCCTCTTGCTCACCCTGCTCTATAGGATTGCATTGTTTTATTTAACTAGAATCTCTTGTTTCCCTTGTGTGCTGCTTCCTACAGTTCCGCAGCATTTGGGGGTTCTTGCGTTTTCTCTGCAGCAGCAGCAGCAGCAGCAGCATCAGTCCCAAATCTCTACCACCCCATAGTGTTAAAGTTTCACTCATAGCAAAGCCATGGCAGGGGTTTTCTCTAATGCAACAGATCTCCTGCAGCTTAAAGGAACCCTCGGCAATCGGCATAGATGGAGGCAACACGTGCCAACAGGAGCCTCATACCACCATTAACATATAGAACTGGCTGTAGCTTGCTAATATTACCATGAAACCCAGGCACATTACATCCGTTGAAAGGGTTAATCGGTGATTTACATTACACTAGCCCTCTGTGACAAACAAGTGGCACCCCCTCTTTTTCCAGGAATCTTCCCCATGCGGTTGTGATTGAAGCCGCCATCAAACGCGGGTGACAGCCCAGTATACAGGAGCTGGTAAAGGCGATTAGTAGGCTATTTGCGCAGGAGCCTCCACTGCGGCAGTGATTGTTTCTTGAGCACAAACAATAAATACACTGGCTGCTGCTACTGCTGCACTGCCGCACATTCCCTATCTCGGGATTGTACAATCAGCAAAGGGAAAACGATATGTGTACAAATGTAAGCAAATGGAGCTTCTCATCATGAGCCTCATTTCCTAAACGTAAAAAAAAAATAATGTTCTGCATCACAAGACCGTTACATTGGCTGTGCGATGTTATGCAGGCATATATGTTGTCTAATATGTTAGGATCCGACCATGCATGTCCATCTGTGCTGCAGTCATTACTACTGGGACACTGTGAGTGGTAGCAAATGAGCTGCTTTGCACTGAAATAATAATAGATACACAGAGGGCGTTTTCATAGAGCTTCCACCCCACCAGTTCACTTGTTTGCGCCAGGATCAGGATCAAAATAGCAAGACTGCTGCCACAATAAGAACGACAAAGCACATTATTGCCTATGACTTGGTTCTACCCAGTGTCCAAAGGAATTCTGTCACTGGAAAACCAGTTTTAATTCATAATGCATCAGTTAATGGTGCCGCTCCAGCAGAATTCTGCACTGAGATCCATTTGTCACAAATGCAAGCAATTTTTGATATATGTTGTCAGTTTCAAGGAGCCCTCAGCCATGTGACTTTAGCTTCAGTCCCTCTTTATGGCTGTACTGCAAGCTGGAGAGATGTCACCCCCACCAGCCTATCAACTGAATAAGGGCAGATACATAAACTGTGATTTGGGGAGATCAGTTGCAGGGCGACAAATCTCCTTTCACAAGGAAACTTCAGGCGACTTCGGAAAACGAAACACTCCGAGTGCCATCCTGCCAGCGATTTACATTAGAGCCGGCGGGAAGGCAGTTCGGGGAGATTAGTCGCCCCAAAGAATATGAGATTTGTCACCGGGCAACTAATCTCCCCGAATTGCAGCATGTGTCTCTGCCCTAATGGGAAGGTAACCAGATAACAGCTCACTGACACAAGATAACAGCAACCTGAAAGATATGAGAACAGCACTCAGTAGTAAAAATCCAAGTTCTGCTGCAATTCCTCCAGTAGGAGAAGCAAGGACTTACCTGAAAGCAGTTCTATTGTGAAGTGCTGGTTCTTTCTCAAAAAAGCACAGTGTAAGTAACAGTTTCCTGAGATGGCTGCCTACACACCAATATTACAATATACAGTACTTGTTGGTTCAGCAATACAGTTTTATATAGTAGAGTGAATTATTCATGATTGTAATCCTCACAGCTAGTAATACATATTGCAGCATTGAGGGACTGTTATGGTGTGAGATAGTATGCTATAACAGAAAAACTGGAAATATAAAAACTAAATGCAATACTACTTGATCAGGGGGCAGATTATAATAAAATGTAATCTGAAGAGATCAGTGGAGCTTTTGAGCAGTCATGGAGGCCATAAAATCTCCAGTTAGATAGCATTGGTCTACATTATTATTCCTGAATCGAGAGAGAGAGAGAGAGAGAGAGAGAGTGAGAGAGAGAAAGAGAGTGCAATTGTCAAGATGTTAGCCATGTTGTCGTCTTTATCTGGTCTTGCAGTGTCCTCTGCACCTTGGAATTAGTTCTGTTCTGTGCAAATCCTTACCCAAGCCTGAAATCCAAAATGCCTGGAAGACTGGAAAAAGATGGTGCTCAGCAAACAGTACCATAGGGTGCGTTTTTTTTAAAGAGATGTCCCAGCCCAGGGTAGCAGGTAAGTGACAAGGATCATTGAGGATTTGTCTAAAACATGGCACCCCCAGAAATTTTACCTTTCCTTGCCATTTATTTTAATCTGTTTCACAAATAGTAATTATTCTTTTTTTCAGGAACAGTTGTTTATATATTTAACAATTAATTTCACATCCTAATGCTTTTTCCAGGCCCAGCCAACACACTGATGCAGAGTCACTGGCAGATTTGACCTGATCTAACTGGCTGATTCAAGCACCAATCAGCAAACTATACTTGATTTACAGTATGTATACATGCAGGGAAGTTTCCACCAGTGTTTTTTTGTTTTGTTTATTTATTTATTTTTTTTGCTTGGCTCATTGAATACGTTTCTCATGAATGGGATTTTGTGCATGTTCAAACTATGCTTACAACAAAGGGAATTCCCTATCTCGGGGTTCTAATACCGCTACATTGTCAAAATACATACATATTGCTAGTAAAGAGAAAGTGCAATACATACAGTCAGGAGAGATACCTGTATTTAAAAAGTAAGAAACAGTTACAACATTGGTGTGTTATACATATAATTACTTTTTATACAGCAATGCAGCTACAGTTAGGGATCAGACCTTATCATTTTTCCTGACCCTAAACTCCCAGCATCCTAATGATCAAGCCACCAGTAGAATGGGAGATATATGCTTGATGCACACTGTTTGGCATAAACTGCCATACGATTTTAAATAGTAATACTATTATGGTGTGTTATGTTAGCAGTGAGACCCAGAGAAAGTAAAGTGAGTTCATCTGCTGTGTAAGCTATAACTACAGAGCAACCGCATCTCATTCTGTAGTTTAAGATCTATAAGGGGTCATTTAAAAGGACCCCAGTCAGAAAGCAATGCCTGGGGAAAATTAATTAACTAAATTAACTTTTAGTTTGATGTAGAGAGTGATATTCTGAGACAATTTGCAATTGGTTTTTATTTTTTATTATTTGTGGTTTTTGTGTTAACATTTTATTCAGCAGCTCTTCAATTTGCATCTTAACCAATCTGGTAACTAGGGTCCAAATTTCCCTAGCAACCATGCATTGATTTGAGTAAGAGACTGGAATATGAATAGGAGAGGGCCTGAATAGAAGGCTCAGTAATAGTGATGGGAAAATTTATCCGCCAGGCGCGAATTCGCAGCGAATTTGCGCGATTCGCCACCGGCGAATAAATTCGCGAAACGGCCGCTAAAATTCGCTTACGAAAGTTAGCCGGCGTGAAAAAAAATTGTTGCCGGCGTCCAAAAAAAACCGGAAAAAAATGTTTCGCAAATTTTTCGCCGTTTTGCGAATTTTTCGGGAAATTCGCAAATTTTTCGGTGAAATGACGCAAATTCACCCATCACTACTCAGTAATAAAAAGTAACAATAACAATACATTTGTAGCCTTACAGAGCATTTGTTTTTTAGTGACGCCCATTTGAAAGCTGCTAAGAGTCAGAGAAAACAGACAAATAACTATAAAACTATAAAAAAATAAATAATGAAAATCAGTGGCGTAACTAGATATTACTGGGCCCCACAGCAAATTATTTTTCAGGCCCCCAAAATGTTTAGAGGTTGACTTGTTTCTCCAATATTTATTGAAATTGTATATGAATTAGGGCCTCATGGGGCCCCTATACCTCCTGGGCCCCCCTGCAGCCGCAGGGTCTGCTTCCTCTATAGTTACGCCCCTGATGAAAATCAAATTAAAAGTTGCTTAGAATTGACCATTCTATAACATAATAAAAGTTACCATGAAGGTGAACCACCCCTTTAAGGCTAATTAAAGGGGTTATGTAACCAAACAGACTGCATCAGGGCCTGCACCCCCTCAGGGCCTGCTGGCGGTTCAACTATTCAAAATTATTTTATACAAGAGTATGAAGTATTTACATTCTTATTGCAGAATAGTTTTGGACCTTGTAGTAAGCTGTTTCCAAGTACATTTTGTAGCCCAATGTTTGTGAGAGAATAAGCAATGAAGTTGAATCTCCATCCTTCCTTGAAGTCATTCCCATGAGCCCACTAGGGTGGAATGTGTTTTTATTGTTGTCGCCTTATTCATTAATAATGCACCATTTTTCAAAAGCTAAAAACAAGCAAATGAAATATTAAATGGCTCCATGCATGAACCCAAGTAATAACACTGTAGGATATTCTCATCTAGAACAGTCCCACAGGAAGCAGTTGTGGAAGAGAAGCCAATTTATTAGGATAATCAGTTTATTACCACAATGAGTAGTATAAAACAATTTGTAACACATAGATAAGACAAGAAGTAAATTACAATATGTAATTGTATTATGCAGTAAAAAGATTTATCTTCTGAGTGAAATCATTTCTAATTTTACTAATATTGTGGGGGTTTTTTGGCCCGTAAATATTATTGCAAGGCAAGTTCTATACTATAGAATCTATGCTATAAATTGGTTTGCTGTGGATTTGTGGCCCATTTATTAATAGTGATGAAAGCATTTTTTTGTCAGGCATGGATTTGTGTTCAAATTCAGAGTTTTGGCAGTAGCATATTTTTTTTTTCCACAAAAAAATGCTGTGTAAAAGGCCTACTGAGCTCAATTAATTTTGCATGAAAAAGCACCCACTGACATTAATGCATTTTGTGTAAAAAAAAAAACGCAAAAAACGGAGAAAAACTTCAATTGACTTCATTGCCATTTCACGTCACCTACATAATGCCACTAGGTAATATATAGTGAATAAAGTACCCCCTGTTGTAAAATATAAGGACATATATATATTACACATAATACATTTCCCTGATTTTACATCAATATCAAACAATATACAAAAAAGTAGATATGGTTACATAGAAAAAGCTACCTTTGACTTAGAAAGCACATGAGGGAACAATTGCTCATTTCAACCCGAGGGAGCCAAAGCATTTAAAGGGGTTGTTCACCTTCAATGTACAAATCTTATGAAACCACTAACAATGTTCTCAATGTGTTAGAAAAACCATTTTCCATAACAAAAAGTAAAAATGCCATTGTAAAAGCTAATTTTTATACCTATTAACTTAGCCCTTCTCTTGTCTCTCAGACCAGTTTTCTGAAGTGATGGGAGTGGCCTATTTTGAACCTGACACACCAAGAACTTCCTATATGATGACATCATCATGCCCAGGCTTTGCCCTTACTTGTTTCCTATTGGATGGTGATACTGCCCTCCTCCTAGTAATTTATTGGTTGCTTGTGAACTGAAACCAGTCACATAATTTGAATGATCATTGGTTGATTACTCAATTGTAATGGCAGAGGTTAACAAACGCAGCATATAAACAAACCTGCCTTGCAACAATCACACAGCCATGCAAACAAATACTGCAGAAAAGGAAGGAGCAACATTGTTCTCCCAATTCTTGCACTCTCCTTCTGCCTAGACTAAAACTGAATGGAGTGCCAAAGGGGTGCAAACTTTTCTGGGAATAAATACTGACGTTTCTATATTTTTATCTTTTAATACCTTTGGCATTAGGCATAATGTCAGTTACAAAATTGCAACAAAACCAGCACTGACTTGCTTAGAAACATATGTAACTTACACATCTAGCAGGGACAGTAGGGCTGCCACCTCACCCTTTTAAAACCAAACACATATGAAATCCACAGCCTGCATGGCTAATTATCAACTCATTTAGATGCTGCAGACTGAACTGATTTCTGTGCAGCCATGTATCATGCATCTAAATGAATTGCTAATTAGCTATACAGGCTGTGGATTTCATATGTGTTTGGTTTTAAAAGGGTGAGGTGGCAGCCCTTAGTGACAGGCAGAGCAGTGTTGAGGGCAGGTAGGTTTTTTGAACATTTTGTTCTCCCAGGGGGGCGGTGATTTACCTAGGAAAATTATACCTTTTTTAAGTTTTTAAGTGTTCCACTTCTGAACAAGATTTAGAGCTCTAAATACCAAAAAAATGAAAAAGTTCTATTTTTTATGATATAGGGATCTATACCAGAAAAATATTTCACTTCATGCACAAAAATTCAACTTATTTGGAAAGCCTCAAGCTCATACAAATAGTCCTGGAAGTCACGTCAGCTGCTGAATAATGATTTTTTATGAGGTAAATACACAAAATAATACATGGACCCCCCCAAAATAATATATTTCTGGAAAGTACAAGTGTCATCTCCCATAGTATCCATTATAATCCAATAATTCAAATTTATAAAAATTATTTCCCTTTTCTCTGAAATAATAAAAGAGTTGCTTGTACTTGATCCCAACTGAGATATAATTAATCCTTATTGGAAGCAAAACCAGCCTATTGGGTTTATTTAATGTTTACATGATTTTCTAGTAGACTTAAGGTATGAAGATCCAAATTATGGAAAGATCCATTATCCATAAAACTCCAGGGCCTGAGCACCTCAATCCCCCCCATCTGCACAGTTGAAGTCTCTGCTGCACACAGCCCACACTCCCCCGCCCTCTCACAAACTTGTAACAGTTTCTCTTCAGTACCTGAATGCTGCTCAAATTCCCCAGCACAGGAAGCAGTGGCAGATTGACAGCAGACATAGCCAATAGGAGTTAAGTTAGCTGCCAGTACAATGTGTGATGTCATATAAGGAAGAGGAAGTGAACACTGTAGTGTTTTTGGGGGTCAGTGACCCCCTCCCAGCACAGCGTCTGTGTGGAACTGAAGGATTAGTACAGGGACACTTCTGAGGTGAATATCGCTTGAACTGTACTTTTTCTGTTAACTATTTCTATGGAAAAGTTTGTTCTATTCATGTGAACTGTTAGATTTGTCAATTTGTTACAAAGGTGAACAACCCTTTATCCAGAAAACCTCTTTTTGAAGTAGAACCCTGGATCTGTCTCCACCTCGCCTTAACAGGGGAATATGGTCAATGGCTATATATCTAAAGGTAGGTAACCTAAAAGTGTTTGGCTACCGGCTAATTGACACACCGTCCCTAAAGGCTGTACTTATGGGGTCTGGTCGGTTTTGCCCACATATGACAAACCGCATGGACAAGTGATTAGATATAATACATGACTTGTACTGCACGTGATATGATGTCGCATAGTGAAACGCCTACCCAATTGGGGATGCAAAAAAGACTGGCCCGGTGTCTTATATCTGCACAATGTACAGTAGGGGCACCAGAAACATCCGGAATTGGTCCCTGGCAACCATGTCTGTGTTTTCTTAGTGTAACATTGTATAGGGTCACTTTTGACTAACAAATCCCTCAGATTAGTGCCACGCTTGTAACATATCATAGGTGGTTCGGGAATTATTTTAGCCAATTCTTTATCAGTCTTTATAATATTCCATTGTTTTTTAACAAATCATAGGTCCTTGCAGCAAACATACAGTTTATTACAAAAATCCACAGGGTTAAGTACTCAAAAATCCACCAAAGAAGTTGCGCACAAGATGTAAATATCTGGACAGTTGTTACAAAGTCAGCGTGATGTGGTACCATATTGAGACAGCTAGGGAATCATAAGAGTCATCACTAGAATATTAATGCCCCATGTGGTCTAGATCCCATACAGTTAAAAAGATCAGCAAGAAGACTATGCCAGATTCCCTCTTCAAACTGTTGTCCTTCACTTAGGAAAAGTAGAGTCAAGATCATTATAACATGTATTTTTCACCAGTGTTACACAAGTAACTCCAGGGAAAATGTCTGTTGGTGTAGCAAGTAAGGCTGTATTATTTTGCCAGCTTAGGAAAAGCCAGATAAATGGGTCCCTGGAGGGAATGAAGGAGAATAGGGTGGGCCCTCCATTCTGTACTCCGTTTAGTGTTTGTAGTTGCCCAGCTGCAGGTGAGAATCAAATAAAAGAAGTGTGGAATTACACATCAGTGCTCTCTGGACACCTCCCTGTGTTGGAGGGGCTAGTGGTGTTGAGTGAATGAGAAGCCCATAATGTACTGGTGGAAGCCACCCTGAGTGGAGAGAGCCCCACAGGGGAAAAGTACTGAATATGTTTGTTGAAACGCTGTCCAACTGTTTTTCTGTGACCTATATGTTGGGAAGAGTTTGCCCAAGATACTGTAAACCTGTGTTTTGTCTGTATCCCAGTATCTATGCTCCTGATCGTACAAGAACCTACCTATCATAGTTAGTGATGGGCGAATTTGCGCTTTTACTTTGCCGAAAAATTTGAAAATTTCCAGCGAAATTAGCGAAACAGCGAAAAATTTGCGAAACGGCGCCGGCGTCTCATTTTTAACGCCGGCGTCAATTCTTGTGCCATCTTTTCAATGTTTTTAACTGTATGTGTATATGTCAGATATACTGAATGCAACCATGATAAGATACTGTATATCTTATTAAAATCTTTATAATTTTAGTAATTACAGTTTATTTGCAGTTGCTGCTAACTAAATACATTAGGACCAAACACACTGGGTATCAGTCAGAAGCCCTGGAATTATTTTAAGTGAATCCTATAGTAACAATCTGACAACAGAACAGCTTATGCACTATTCAAAAAAAAAAAAAAACCTTTAGCTAGTTCCATCAGATTCAACCTCATTAATCCTTTTTAATACTCGTGCTATTATTATAATGCATTGAAGCACATTGTATTTTTCTCTCTGATGTAGCTAAACAGCTTTTATTGGAATACAGAGTGAAAAAGAACATGCTTTTCCATTGAAAAAGAACATTTAACCTACAGTACAAAACATGAATTTTAGGCTCCCTGATCACACTTATCTTGTCCATTGTCTATGATTAACCTACAGTATGTGCCACACAGAGTTTTGACTTCATGTAAAATGCTTTTTTAAATGTCTATATGGCAGGTTTTGAGCTATAATGATATATTATTTGTCCTCTAATTACAGTTCTCTGATTTTTTTTTTTTTACCAATGAAACTGCTCAATGGTCATGTTAGCTTCTCATTCATTCTCTTATTCTCATTCTCATTCATTCTTGAAAACAGCAAATTTATAACGCTAAAAGATTTTTCTTGAGAGGAGGATAATTTTTGCTAATTCAGAGACTGGTACAGCCTGAAAGAGTCACATTTGAAAAGTATCGACCAGACAAAGCCACAGATTAACTTTGTTTAAACTAACTTTGCAATTGAAAACTAACTTTGCAGACCAGGTTACAAGACAGGGTTTGATACACAATTATACATTACCAGTGCACAGATAATCTCCTGTATAATGTACTTCTGCTAACAAAACAGTCACAACAATAGAGGAAGGGAGGGAGTTGCTTAATCAAATTATCTACTTAGCAAGGGCCAAACATGAAGCAGTTTTAATTTCCCTTTTTATCCTGCTGAATGATCCTGCAAAAACGAAAAACTAAAATATAATTTTTTTAAATGATTTGATTACTTGTGTAAAAAGCTGTGTAAAATAAATGGCGAGTTTATCAAGGTGTGTGCAATTTTACGCTATGCAGATGCCAGATTTGGCACCGTTATTTTACATTGGTTCCGACAGAAGTCACTCTAAGAAAAAACATGTAAAAATGTGACACTGTTTTTTTTACACGGCTAATCCTGGAGATATGTGGTGTATTATCTCTCTGTTTTTTACACAGTATAATATATATGCCCTTAAGAGCCCGCACATATATAAGAACAGCAAGAGCAGCATTAAGAGTCAGGCACTATGATCCCCCATTAAAGTCAATGGAATTGATGATACCAAACTTAAAGGAGAATTCAACCTGTGGGGAAAAAAACCTGTACCCCCCACCCCAGGTAGGCCGCCCTCCCTTCTCCCCCAGGCTAACTACCCCCCCCCCCCCCGGGGAAATGCCTCATACTTTGTACGTACCCCTCGGCGCAGATTTTTCCAGCGAAGTTGCATGCGTCCATCTTCCAGCACCTCGGTAAGATGACTGGCAATTTTCGTGTAATTCCGCACATGCGCAGTTGTCGCAAACTGGCAAACTGCTCCAACTGCGCATGCAAAGAAATACTGATCTCCCAGTCAGCGCACCCAGGACTCGGACGATGGATGCGTGCAATTATGGAGTATGGGGCATTTCCCTGGGGGGGGGTAGTTAGCCTTGGGGGAGGAGGGAGGGAGGTCTACCTGGGGTGGGGGGTACTGGGTTTTTTTCCCACAGGCTAAATTCTCTTTTAAACCTCAAAACCAGGAGAAGTAATGGTCTAAAGACTCATCCTCCATTTACTCATCCTCCACTGAAAGCAGTGGGTTGAGCACATTGTAAACATGTAGGGGGTTATTTATCAAAATTCGAAAACCTCTCACTATTTTCTGAAAACTATTTGAACAAATCCGCACAGACTTTCCCCGCATATTTATCAATATTTTTAAGATATGACGTCCGAAACCTCTGACTTTTTCGGATTTGTTTATTGAACAAATCCCACTGCAGATCAGGATATCAACAGGACATCTGCCATTGATTTCTATATGAATTCGGCAGCTATGAGTTGGAGTACTTTTTTATTCACCACTTTTTTATATACACCATCGGACTTTAATAAATCCCGAAAAAATCGGGGTTTGGTATTTTCCCCTTCAACCAGAAAAAATCAGAGCTTAATAAATAACCCCAATAATTATAAATGTAAATTGCACAATAAATAATCCTTGGCCTTTCTCAGACTAAGACACTTTCTTCAAAGACAGGGAATTACTACTTTAGGAAATCCAACAAAATATGAACTGAACTTAATATATCCCCAGAAGCCAAGGAGAAAAAAAGCTTCATCTATAATTTATGGACCTTGGACCTAAACGAGCCTAAAGCACAGCACAACTTAAAGCAGAACAAGATATTCACTTTTCTTTAACGGAAAAACAATACAAATTCACATTTATGCACACTACAAAATTCAAATGTGTCTTAGCCACTGATAACTGGAATTAAAGCTACAATGTGCATGGGCCTCAGACAAAGCCCTTACTCTTTGACACAACAGTTGAAACCTATGCTGGAGGCATTGTAGTTAGGTGGGAACAACTACATATTTGGCGGCCCTTTCAAATGCAGAATTATCCTTGTATGCAACCGGAAGCAAACATCTATGCCCAAAAGAGAATACATGTATATCAAAGATAAACAATCCAGAAAACAATAAAAACATTCAACATTTCCCCATTACAAAACTAATATGGGGGTGTGCAGTGACCCCATTAAAGGAATCTTTACACATCTTCTCTGGCTTTAGGAGCCCATAAATGTAGCCACATTGTGTATGCATCACTGAGGCAATATACAGTACAAGAAAAGCACTCTAGTAGCTATTGTTTCTAAGCATAGTATATTGAGCATTTTACAACAGATTTAGGAACATATAATGGCTGACTGGAGCACATATGTTACATTAACTGTCATTCATCAAACCTACAGTTGTTGCCTTGTAAAATATTTATAATATTTTTTTTACATACGCTTTAGCATAAAATTTAAATTATTATGAATGCTTATCCTTTCTCACTTAGTGACATTAGCAGACTTCAAAGCACTTAAGCTGAGAAGATTAAGTTAAGACATTTTTCCCTAATATAATCATTCGCTGTCTGCATGGCAATCAGCTCTGTGCTGCCAGAGGGAGTGCAAAAGGTGATAACAACCAGCAGGATTCAGGAGTTGCCATGTGAACATTCTATTGAAAGCCTGTGTGCAAGCTGTAAGTGCAAGGTGAAAAAAAACATCTGTTTGGTATTCATTGTAAAGTGTATCACTGCTGGGGGGATTGGATGGTGTTTTGGAAATATAATCTTCATTTGCAGAAGGTCTTTCAATTGATCCATTGCAGTTGTAGTTCTATTAAAGAATAGTTGTATACCACAACAGTGGAAGTGTTAGAAATCCTGTTGTATGACACAACAGAAAGGTACTTATAATTTATATAATTGAAGCCACTTTGCACTTTCACTATATGATACTGATTTAGAAATGTGCAGTCCATATGCATAGTGGGTCTGAACAATATAATTTGTAACAACATAATATACTGTATTAGCCCCAGGTTAAAGAGAAAAGTTAATCAAATACAATGTTACATGAACCCTTTTTAGCAGCGATCATATTACTTAAATTATCTACAGAAACATTCATTACAGCTTTTTCCTTAACTTACGTTTTTTCTGAGGGAAACTGCTTTAATAAGCCTTGCCTTCTCTTATGTAAAGTTCATTTTTAGTACTTCCATTAAAGTTAACTGTGTTAAATGTTTCAACTGGCCTGTAATTTTCTTTTTTAAATTGTTTTTGAATTATGTGCCTCTTTCTGCTGACTCTTTCCAGCTTTCACATGGGGGTCATTGGGAGAGGTGCCTATCCCATTTGGAAGTTTCTGTGGTCTGTGCTGGAAATAGGCTGAAAATCTGACTATTTCTGGCTTTTCATGCAAAAATCCGGAAAAAAATAGTTTTTTTCAATTTTTTGCCCCAAATGCCCAAAAAAATTGTCGGATATTCAGGGTAATTCCAGCACAGACACAGGTCCCTATCCCATTGGGAAGTTTCTGTGTCTGTGCTGGAATTAGCTTGAAAATTAGACGATTTTGGCCTTTTCAGGCAAAAATCCATAAAAATGCAGGCTTTTTGGGAAAAAGACAGATTCTTTTGGATTTTTGCCCAAAAAAGTCGGATTTTCAGGCTTATTCCAGCACAGACACATATTCCCTATCCCATTTGGAATTTTCTGTGGTCTGTGCTTGAATTAGCTTGTAAATGCAACTATTTGGGCTTTTGGGGCAAAAATCCGAAAAATCCAAAAATTTGGGCTTTTTGGGAAAAAGTCTGGAAAAAAATTGAAAAAAACATACGATTCAGGTTTTCGCTCGATTTTATAGCTTTTTCCCCAATCTGATTAAATCAAGGTCAAATCGTGAATTCTAGTTTGTTGGGAATTTTTTTAAATTACATAAATTAGAAAAATTTGGATTTTGATAAATAACCCCCTTATTGTTATTGGTACTTTAATTACTCATCTTTTTAATCAGACCATCTCCTTTTAATATTCCAGTGTCTTATTCCAATCAGTACATGGTCACTGGGTTAATTTGGACCCTAGTAATCAGATTGCTGAAATTGCAAACTGGAGGGCTGCTCAATAAAAAAATTGTCTCAGAATATAACTTTTTTCATCATACTAAAAGTTAATTTAAAGGTGAAGAAGCCCTTTAAGGATTCCAGAATATTGAATTACAACAAATATAATGCATAATGGTTACTGCCTTGAAAATCAAAAAAGTCAAAAATGACCCCTAAACAGTTTTGGTTTGATTTCTTAGTAAACTCTGTTAATGTATATCTTATATACAGTAGTAAAGGGGGTAGAAAATCAGAGTTAACATGCATGCTTTGGGACATCTATCACCCTGTGTAAGATGTACAGTAGTTGGAAATATAAGTGAGAAAAAAATAGGAATTGTTCGTTCTCCAGTCTTAAATGCATTTTTGTCCAATGCAAAAAAAAAACCAATATAGAAGTACCAGGATTTATTTAAAGGAGAACTCCAGCTTCCAAACCGAAATTTGATAAAGAGGCCCACATACAGTAACACAGAAACCCCTAATATACACAGCACAGGTACTCGTTTCTGCAAAAAGTACGAATAAACGCCATTGTCTATCTCATTCTGCATCATTTGAAATCCTGGCCAGGAAGGAGGGACTAAACACTGATGTTACAAATTGTAACAACTTCTCCACAGCTTACAGACAACATGCAGGAACTACATAACCCACAATGCATTGCACTGTGATGTTCTGTTCCTTATTGAAATCATGTGTGCAGGGAATTGTGGGGTTTGGAGGATGCAGTCTAAAGACAGCCGGCTGTTGATACAAAGTAACAGTAGTCAGCCAGCTCAGCAAAGTAGTCAGAGAGATCAGAAGGAGAGCAGGGGGCTAGGCTTAGGGAACTGTCAGAAACCATTACAAATCATGAAAAGTCTGCATATTTTTTAAATGATGTTTATTGCAAAGTTGCTTGAAATTATGTTTACTTTTCAAAAATCTTTAATTATGTTTTTGTGGAGTTCCCCTTTAAATTTCTCTGAAAGCCGAGAATAAGACCTAAGTGTATTTCTTATTTCAGACATGTGTATGACTGAGAAATGGTTGGTAACCTAAACCGCCTATTCCAACTTGAATTTTTAAGGCATAATGTAAGTCATCTGAAAGAAATATTACTCTTTGTGGCCTATTTATCATACTATATAAAAAAATTACCAAATACATCACACATTGCCAAGCTGTGTATAGATTTTTGGCATAAATATTTTTCCTCGTAAAATTGTGAAAATACTGTGTCAAAAACTGTGATTATCTAATGCTGTTTTTTATTGCAGGAATTTACTTGCAGCCTAAATGTTTCCGATTGACTTGAATGGGTAATGCCACAGATATAATGTTGTGCTGTAACTGAGTTAAATACAATAATTGGGCGGCATAACAGTGAATATACAGTTTCATAAATTCACCATTTATTTACACTGCTTTTCACTCCATTTTTCTGATGTAAATAATTTTACACAGCGTGATAAATTGCCCCCTTCATGTTATTTGATTGAATGAATAGTTTGGTCTTTGAGTAGATGACACAAAGGGACATTCTGGGTTATATTTACACTTGAGTTCTAAGAGCCCAGTGGGTAACAGCAACACCCATTATGCTGCAATTCCCAGGTATCACATGCTGGTGATCTGTTATTTAACACAATTGCTACAAGTTCAGACAAGTAACCCGCTGAGATGCCTTACAAGGTTTTTCATTGAACTACTGCCCATTCTTACATATTAGTTATGGCTATTAAAGCTTGTGAAACTGTCAATATACACAGTGTAGAGTCATAATAGCAATGCCAGTACTACTTTAATTTAAATGGCTACTCATCTTTTCATATCAGTTAACCACACTGTTCTTAAGCATTTTTTAACAAATATGGAGGGAGGTGGGAAGATTGTGATCAAACATTTATTCTAGGACAATCCCCCTCCCATACAAAAGCTCTTACCAAGAAGTCTAATTGCCTCAGCTATGTGCCAGACTCATTAATGAAGAGTGGTGGAACAACTAGAGCAAATGAGAAAGAAAAATATTTGTGTTATTGATATGTCCTTGGAATGAGAGGGAAAGACAGAGCAATTGAGTATTAGATCTTATATAAGTGGCTCTCAGGGGCAGTGCACCCCTTTGTCCAACATGAGTTCAATTAATCGGGCTTAAACTGAACATAATTGTGCCTATTGTTTTATTCATAAACAATGTATGTTTTTTTCCTTGAGCTAAAGAAGGAAAATGAAGCTCCTCCATGTTTGGTCCTTGCAAGGTATATAGTTGGAATACAAGTATACAACCCCCTTCTCTTACCCTTTGTTTGACTGTTTTGTAACCAGTAGTCCATTATACAGGGGTATTATATGGGCACTGGTCTTTTTGAGAGGCTTCAGATGTTTTTTTTTTGCCTTCCTCTGGATCAACTGACAGTTAGGCAGGTTAAAAAAAAGTTAAAAGGTTGAACTTGATTGGCGTGAGTCTTTTTTCAACCTAACTTACTATGTTACTAAGTACTGGAAATTCCTTCTCTTAACAGATGCAGATTTATTTAAAGTAGTGACCAGTATAATACAATAAAAGAACTCATTAACAAACGCAAACACTAAAGCATATGCAAATTTGAGCATATATACAGGCATCTTTGCAATTTATGGTGTAGGAAATCCATTTCTCAAAAGAACAAACATATTTTTTTATATTCAATTTTGAAATCTGACATGGGACTAGACATATTGTCAATTTCCCAGCTGCCTCAAGTCATGTGACTTGTGCTCTGAAAAACTTCAATCACTCTTTACTGCTGCACTGCAAGTTGAAGTGATATCACCTCCCAGCAGCCAAACAACAGAACAATGAGAAGGTAACCAGATAACAGCTCCCTAACACAAGATAACAGCTGCCTGGTAGATCTAAGAACAACACTCAATAGTAAAAACCCAAGTCCCACTGAGACACATTCAGTTACATCGAAAAGGAAAAACAGCAGCCTACCAGAAAGCATTTCTCTCCTAAAGTGCAGGCACAAGTCACATGACCAGGGGCAGATGGGAAATTGACAAAATGTCTAGCCCCATGTCAGATTTCAAAATTGAATATAAAAAAATCTGTTTACTCTTTTGAGAAATGAATTTCAGTGCAGAATTCTGCTGGAGTAGCACTATTAACTGATTCATTTTGAAAAAAAACATGTTTTCTGATGACAGGGTCCTTTTAAGCTTGGTTAGCAGGTTGCCTTATTGTGGCAGATAACTAGCAAGTAAATTCTTTAATGATACTGCACGCTGAAAAAACATGTTCTGCAACTTATGGCAATTTACCAAAATGATTGCTAATTAGCCTCCATATGAGTAACATAGTGGGCCCAGCAATGATGATAGAATTCCGGCAAGAAAACTCCAGCATTAAGGGTAAAAACCGTGGAACCATCTGAATTTTGTACTTGCTTTTATAATAATCCCTTCATATACAATAATATGCTTATTAATTGAATTTATAATTACATCTAGGATCCCCTCAATGTGTATATTATGTTTTAGTTTTGTTTTCATTGTTACCATGTAGATTAAGGTTCAGCATAGTAACTGTGACTAAATGTGATAATGACACAGCAGACTTTTCTGATGGTCTTTAAATGACTTTAGCCTTTAATCATCAATTATACAGGAAGTTACTTTTGCTGGTGACTAACAGACCAGGTCACAAAATGTAAGGATTAAAGAGCCAAAGGGGTGCCATAAGGACTCTCTGTGTTAATAACTTGATCTGATGTGTGCAATTGCTATGCTGTGTCTGTGCAGGACACAAGGTGTTAACTGTTACTATTTCCTGTCTGTGGCATAGACATGGCATTCTGTCACCCCATTCTCAAATATGCAGTAAAGTCAATTAGGGTGGAATTTAGGGGCAGATTTATCAAAGGTTGAATTTTGAAGTTATGTGATTTTTTTTAACGCTAATAAATTAGAATGTACTCACAACTCGAATGGGAGGTTATTTATGAAAAAACTGTAACATCTAATATTCGATCAAATATGAACGACCCGAAAATTCAAATCGAGTTTACTCTGAAAAGAAACTCGAATGTCAGGAAAGCAATTAACATCTTCAAAAGGTTCAACGGACCTCTGTCATTGACTTCAACATGAACTTGGCAGGTTTTAGGTGGAGAATATTCAAATTAGAATTGTTTCCACGGTCGAGATGTGATAAATTTCACATTTAAAATATGAGTTGGTGCTTTTAAATTCAAATTTGGGTTTTGACCAAAAAAAAATTGAATTTACTATTCGACCCTTAATAAATCTACCCCTAGTATAAACACTTATTTGCTATCTTTTTAGTAATATGACTAATATATCAATGTTTTCTTATATCTGTATCCTTGTTGGGTTGGCTAAGGGGTATAGGTCAGATAGGCCTGTTACAAGTCCAATAGCAGTTTGTGGAAAAAGGACAAGTTTAAAGGATTGAGGTATCAGATTTTCAATGATATGCG
The DNA here is from genome assembly GCF_017654675.1 of Xenopus laevis. Lineage (NCBI taxonomy): Eukaryota > Metazoa > Chordata > Amphibia > Anura > Pipidae > Xenopus > Xenopus laevis. Next base: position 108,599,488 of record NC_054374.1, on the reverse strand, counting down.
CAGATGATGGCAGTGCTATTTCATATTATGAAAAGAAATCATTCTCTGTAAGATTTCTGATCACCAGGCCAAAGAGGATTCTGAAAACATAAAATTCAGTATGTACGTGCTATTCTTATAATTTACTGGCAGTGCTGGTGGAAGTGACGGTCTTGCTGTGAGTAAGAGATTTTATATCACACACTAGTGAGAGTCGGCAGGAATCCTAGAAAGTATATGACTTACAGTAGTAGTGTGCAATTATTTGCTAAGTGCTTCATACAGTATTTACTGGTTGCCCTGATGAAAGCTACAGTCTTGTGGTAAGCGAGAAGCTTTAAAAAGCATGGGCAGTAGGTATCCTGGTAAGAAAAAAAATATTTTGAAATATATACTGATCTGTAATGCTTCGTGTATATGGTGTTCTGATGGGGAGCTCTGATCTTGACGAGCAAAAGGCTTCTGTTCTAAACAACGGAAGAAATTAAAGTTTTTAAAAGGACATTTGTCCTTTCAACTAAATATGTTTTGATGATTGCTTGTTCCATTGTTGGAAGCTCTTGTCCTGCAGTTAGGCTTTGATATCCCACACCACTGACAAACCTTGCAAAAGAAAGCTGAATGATGAAAGAATGCAAAGACTTGTCCAAATGTCTCTGCACAATGTACTTTCCTCATTATTGGAGTTCTAAGCTTGTGCACAGGAGAGGCCTTAGGAACCCCATACCAGTAAGCATTCTTTTAAGTCAATTCACATTTTTATTGCCCACTTTTTATATAGTACACATTTACACAGTGCTGTACAAAACATGGTCATCATTTACATGACCATTCCCTGACCGAGTGAAGCTTACAATGCTAGTTCCCTGTCACATTCTCATAACAAACAGTAGGGTCAATTTTATCAAGAGCCAATTAACCTGTCTGTATGTTTAAGAGGAAGGAAGCTCACACAGATATAGCAGAACATACAAAACATACACAAAAACTGCTCCAGCCTATACCACCATAAATAAGAAAATTTTCTGCTGTTTAATGCAGATATCCACTATTGTCTCAGCATTTAGTAGCACCCAGTAGGATGCTAAATGCAGGCAACACTGTAGTTGTGTTTTTAATAAATGTTTGCCCCAGTGCTGACATCTGTGATGTATGTTTCTTAGTGGTATTTTGGATTAGGCATATATAATATTGCATCTCATAATATACGTTGAAGAGACTGATATCTGTACATGAATTATAACAGATAGAGATTAGGGAGCACCTCCCATCTGTGAAAGGTTCCAAGAGATGGTGTGCAGGGTAAATAAATCATATAATCAAGAAGAGAGAAAGAGAACTGATCCATATGTCTGCACCCTCCCATCCATCACATCCAATAACTCACAGATGGTTTAATTAATAAAACGTAACCTTTAATAAATTATTAACCTTAAAAACCACATGTCCAGTGTGTATCAATCCTATTAAACGAAGGTAAAGGCAGGAGAACAGACCAACCGAAGGCAGTGGGTTGGTCTAGTGCATATATAGTTAATGGCCTATGGAAATGTAAAATTACCAAGTATGCTATATTGCAAATAGTAACTCAATATGGTAATGAGTTACCAGTCCGTTGTAGGCACCAACCCTTTCACCCCCATAGATCCGGTGGTACGGTTGATGCTTCTTATTAACGTGTGATAAGGACCTGTTTGTCAGTATATCAGTCTATGCTGTACCACAGGCACCAGTATTTGATAACTATCGGCTGAAATGAGCCTCAGGCACCGATACTGATGTCACTTGAAATCTGCCTTGGGCACCGGTAGTGGCTGACTCAAGGTCTCGGATCTGTAGAAGCCACCAACCCCTTCACTCGCATAGAGACCCCCCCCGATCCGTGAATCTGTAACTGCCCCAAGACCTGTGTCTGTGTGCGAACTCCTGCCTAACCAAAGCTAAAAAGCTGCGCCTGACTCGTGTTTCACCCCCTACTCGCAGGCTGGTAACTCATTACCGTATTAAGTTACTATTTGCAATATAGCATACTTGGTAAATTTACATTTCGATCGACTATTAACTATATATGCACTAAACTAACCCACTGCCTTCTGTTGGTCCGTTCTCCTGCCTTTACCTTTGTTTTTGATACGCACTGGACATGTGGTTTTTAATGTTAATAATTTCTTCAAAGTTACGTTTTATTCATTAAACCACCTGTGAGTTATTGGATGTGATGGATGGGAGGGTGCAGACATATGGGTCGGTTCTCTTTCTCTCTTCTTGATTATATCTGTATATGAATATAACAGAGACACAGCTGCAATGTTTTTTCTGAGTCTTTTAATCCACAGCAACCAACTAGATGTTAGCACTGAATATTTAATGCAGTTGGCCGATTGACAAGCTGCAATGGGCTACAAAACCTTATCCACATTTACATTCTTTGTAGGAAATCATTTCTTCAGTGGTGAGTAAATGTACCCAGAAAAGAGAAAACTATGTGTCCTAAAACTCCTGGAAAACCATTTGTAACTGCTTACATTCAAGAGACTATAGAAGCTATGGAGTTGACTGGCAAGGACCAACAATAGAGTCCTTGGTCCAAAACTGTACTCAGGACCCCATGGCTGTAAGGCAGAAGTCCTACCCACTGAGCCACTATGGTGCAGTTACTCTAGGGTTACTGATCCTCTGGCCTTTACTACTAGAAAATCAGCTGTTAGCAGTCTAAAAGAATCTAGAACTGCTTATTTCTCCACATAAACTAAAAATATAAAATTAATGTAAATTGCAAAAACTACTGAGAGTACCACTCTCAGCAAATTTAGAGCAATTTGATTTGTATTTATTTTTTTTAGATCCCCTTTAAGTAAAACTATTATTCCATTAGGCAACAGTGCTATAGGATGTTACTGTCACAAGAAGCCTGAACTTATAGTGGTTGTATCTATTTTTCTTTTTTCTGCATTCCTTTTGGCTTCAGGCAATGTCGTGCAGTGAGCATTGCCTCTGGTTTAGTTGCATTGTGCAAGATGCACTGAAGAATCTACAGACTATACTATCTAACTTTGCTCTATTTAAAGCAAATATACTGACTAATAGTGTATGTCTAACCACACTAACACTAAGGGGCACATTTATTAAGCTCGAGTGAAGGATTAGAATGAAAAAAACTTCGAACTTAAAAGTATTTTTTTGGGTACTTCAACCATCGAATAGGCTACTACGACCTTCAACTTCGACTCGAACGATTAGAAATATAAATTGTTCGACTATTCCACCATTCGATAGTCGAAGTACTGTCTCTTTAAAAAAAACTTTGACTACAAACTTCGGTAGTTTAAACCTATTGAGGTACAATGTTAGCCTATGGGGACCTTCCCCATCACTTTTCTAAGCTTTTTTTGATCTAAGAAAAATCCTTTGATCGATCGCTTAAAATCGTTCAAATCGTTCGATTCGAAGGATTTTATCATTCGATTGAACGATTTTTACTTCGATCAATCGTAGGATTTGCACTAAATCCTTCGAATTCGATATTCAAAGGATTTAAATTCGAGGGTCGAATTCGAGGGTTTATTAACCCTCGATATTCGACCCTTAGTAAATGTGCCCTTAAGTCTTATAGTATAGGCTAAAAAATAAAATGCTTTATTTATGCACTTACAATGTTCTACAGCTAATATAATTCTGACATCCATTGAGCAACCAATATGACAGCTAAATAGATTCCCAGTGCACAAACAATCCACTTGCATAATGGACTCCTGGTAAGAAAACAGTCATAACAAAAGGTGAAGGGTGGGTTTAGTACACTAGTATCTAATCTACCTTACAAGAACCAGACCTGGAGTAGCTGCAATGTCCCTGTTTGTCCTTTTTAGCATCAATAAATAACAAAACCCATAGAGTTTTCATGTTTAAAACAACAGCCAAATGGTATGTTCAGCACAAGCTCTATTTATTGAACTCATGTTGGGCTAAAAACGAAACTAAAAAATTGGCCCACCTCATAGAAAATGTTGGCGAGCACTGCTGTATTGTTCTTCTGTTCTGAGTGTCTAGGCCTACTGTAGTGAAGAAGTGGAATAAGAGGATCTTTAAGAAGAACCCAAGGCCAGTGCAGTTTTCTGCTGCTGGGAATATTGGCTCAGGGTATCAAGTAAGTGAATACAATCCCTGGGGGTGCCCAACTTTTGGAACCCTTAGTGACTGATGACTTTTCTTCTCCCTTAAGAAAAGCATAGATATCAAATAGTTATCGCATATCACATTGAAATATTTTGATCAAATGTGCCAAACAGGTGACTAGTAAATGCTGCCTGCTAATTAGCTGTCATGGTTACTTGACCCAGAGCTAATGTGGCCACTTTTATTACATCAGAGCCTTCTAGATGCTTGTTTAGACATCAGAATTTACTGATTACAAAGGGGAACATATTGAATGTATATACATCCTACTGAAGGTTAAAAAAGGACAAAGCATTTTATTAAATTTAAACCACCACCAATGCCCATCAGATATAACAAATCAGATTTCCCTCAGTGCAAGTATTTTCCCTGACATTTGCCACAGCATTACATTTTTAAAAATTTCTGCAATGAACTCAGTGTGTGATATTAGAGTGGGACTCAAGGGCAGCAAGACCTTTGTTCCAATATTTCAGAAGAGGTAATATATTGCAGTACTGTCTTGTATGATGTTGATATGGAAGCTGTTTGGGGCTGAATTATATGAAAATGGTACCATTTAAATTTCTTTGTGGGATGCAGCTTGCATAATGCCAGTGGATCTCGAGTTGGATGGCATTCTTGTATCTAAAGTAATGATAATCAGTTAGGTTAAGAAATTTACCAATTGCTGTTGCTAATTTAACTTAAAGGAACAATAACACCAAAAAATGTAAGTGTTTTAAAGTAATGAAAATATAATGTAGTGTTGCCCTGCACTGGTAAAACTGATCTGTTTGCTTCAGAAACACTACTATAGTTCATATAAACAAGCTGCTGTGGAGCAATGGCGGAATTTGAAAAACGGCTAAATGGCACAGGCTAACGAATGGATAACAGATAACACCATTAGACAGACAGAGCTTATCTGCTATCTGCTATGTAACTTGAGCTTTTTCTCCTTTGAATGGCTGCCCCCATTGCTACAGAGCAGCTTATTTATATAAACAATAATAGTGTTTCTGAAGCAAACACAGCAGTTTTACCAGTGCAGGCAACACTGCATTATATTTTCATTACTTTAAAACACTTTTATTTTTTGACGTTACTGTTCCTTTAAGAGAGTCATTGATTGTCACTGACTTCTACTGTCGTAGCGGCAAAACCATTTTTAGTATGAGATGTAAATATGTGGGACCTGGGGTTTTCTGGATACTGGATCTTTCTGTTATTTGGATCTTCATACCTTTAGGGGGTTATTTATTAAGTCAAATTCTTCTGGTCAGAGTTTTAAAGGGAAAAACAATTTTTTCAGAGGAAAAACATGTTTTTTTCTGAGCTGGCTTTTAACAGAGGCTGTTAAAAGTCAGAATAAAAAAAGTACTCCTGAGATTCCTGCCAGGACTGGGATAAGGATTACTGAGCAACAAGCCCCCTCCAATAGATGCAACTAAAAAGGCAGGAAGTGACGTCACACAGGAAACACAGGAAGAGCCACGGGGGGGAATACACATGCCGGCAGGGCCCCTAGATCGAGAGTGCAACCTGTGCAAATATTTATTCCTATGTGCGATCATTCTTCATACTAAATGTGAGCAAATTTTTTATACTTTTTTTATAAATGGTGTTACACTATCCTGGCTTTATACCTCTGCATGCCACCAATAAGAGTGGAAATTTAAAGGAGAAATACACCTCGAAAAAAACCTGGACACTGGGGGGCATATTTACTTAGCTTGAGTGAAGGAAAAGAATAAAAAATACTTTGAATTTCGAAGTATTTTTTTGGCTACTTCGACCTTCGATTCGAACTAAAAATCGTTCGACTATTCGACCATTCGATAGTCGAAGTACTGTCTCTTTAGAAAAAACTTCGACCACCTACTTCGCCACCTAAAACCTACCGAACCTCAATGTTAGCCTATGGGGAAGGTCCCCATAGGCTTTCTAGCCAATTTGTGATCGAAGGAAAATCGTTCGATCGATGGATTAAAAAAGAACAAATATCGCTACATCCTTGGACTTCGATATTCGAAGTCGAAGGAATTAACTTAGACGGTCAAATATTGAGGGTTAATTAACCCTCGATATTCGACCCTAAGTAAATGTGCCCCTGGGTGTTGGTGTGATATTGATACATATCGCACTATTTTGTGTTTCTGTCTCTTTCTCTGTTGCAGTAGGCGCTGATCTACATATATATTTTTGGATACATTTTTATGCATTATATGTAGCTGGTCAAATGTGACCACCGTTCGGTCCCCTTGTTAATGTCACATTTGTATTTAAAGAATGCAGTACGTAAATAAAAATATGCATAAGTGGTGCACTCCAACAATGAGGTTAATGTTAAACAGAGTCAAATACATGGAGACAGACATAACATCTGAAATTTGCAGCTACTGACCAAAATATATTTCTTTTTATCTTTGTCCAAATAAAAAAGAATATATCAAAAATGCAGTCATCCATCAACTACTTAAAACCATGTTAATCGCTTTAAAACCAAGTTCCAGAATGCAAAATTAACTTCTGAACTTAGGAACAGCCTTGATAGCTTTATAGAAAGATCACCCTTCCCCCATTCCTTCTGCTACTCAGTCTATTACCATATTTTCCTTGATAGTGGGAAACTGCTTATCTGATTTAATGTCGCCTGAGAAAGTCAAATTTCACAATATGCTGAATCCGAAGAAGAGGAATCACATTTACAGGCGTTTCCAAGGCCAAATCAAAGTATGTAACATTTACTTGGAATTCTTCGTCCAAAGGATTTGCATGAGACCCCAATATACTCTTGTATGTCATTCAAGTTTCTAATCTCAGTGGATGACCTTGCATTGACTCAGATTATATGCAAGATCTACTAATGAATTAAGCATCAGAGAATGTATTTTATATAGTACCTTTATATATTTATACATGGTTTATATTTCTTAAGTGCATCTTCTCCATCTAAATCTAAAAAGCATCTAAAAAGCATAACCATACATTTATCAACATTTCTGGGGTATCTATGAAAGTCTGAACACCAAAAAATTCAAGTTTTTTTTTACTATGAAATACGAATTTTTAGTGGAAAAGAAACCTTGCATTTTATTAATTTGAATAAAAATATAAAAAAATAAAACTCCAATTTTTTATACCCCATGGATGGAAAAGTATGAATCCGTTAATCTAGCATCTTGGACCTTCCAAGGTTGTTTATTAATCAATGGATATCCTATTTGGAAGTTTCTGTGGTCTGCGTTGGAATTAGTCAGAAAATCTGACTATTTTGGACTTTTTGGGCAAAAATCCGAGGGTCTGCTGAGCTGGTTAACTGAAGGGAATGTATGTGTATGTCTGATAAGAAAATGTGCGTCTAGGGAGTCATAAATGACCCAATAACAGTGAACCCAATACAGAACTCTGCAGAACCTCATTAACAAGCATACTACAAGTAGAAAATACATAATTGACAACTACCCTCTACACACTGCAGTACTTAAGTGAGTAAGTGAGAAAATAGGCATTCTCTCCCATCTGGCTTCCAGTCTGTGGACCACCCCAGCCAAGACTCTGACCTTACTTTGGGAAGCACTACTTTAGCTAGTATTCTGTTTATATTCAAACAACATTACAAGGCAAACAGTTTAGAACTAAATGTAGAAAACAATGTGGCAATGTATCAAAAAGCTTTGGCCTAACCCAAGTAGATAACACCTACAGCAAGTCCACTGTCCAAGTTCCTACTAACTGCATCATAAAAAGCAATAAAAATGTTTGACTTGATCTGCCATGCATATAGCTACTACTAATGTCATTCTACAGAACATACTGTACTCTTAATTTAGATCCCTTAACAGGCCTTCAAATAACGTGTCCATTAAAGATAGATGATAATCCCTTTAAACATTATGTCACCCTTTCTCAAATTCATTGGCATGATACAGAATACAGGAGAAAACTGATCTCAGCTCTCTATTGGGAATTTGGGCCCATTTATTAACAACTGAATAGCGTTTTTTCCAACGAATCACAAAAAATTGTGGTTTTCTTATATTTCTAAAACGCTGTAAAAAATAGAGAATCTATTAAGTAAAAATCACCAAGTAAACATTGTCTAAAGTGCTGTTGAAGTCAATGGGAACTGCTCTGAACCTATTTGACCATTTTTAAATCAATCAGAATTTTAGAGGTTTTCAGATTTTTTTTCACTATAAATTGTCCGAATAAATTCAATGACAATCATGGTTTTAGAGTTTGTGAGTTTAGTTGTAGTTTCAAAAACCTCTAAAAACACAGAGGTTGTAAAAAAATATAGTATACAGAATAATATTGATCTAGGAACTGATTATTTAACAAAAAGCACAGTTTAAAGGCATTGTTCAGTATAAAAATATAAAATCTGGTGAAATAGCCCATGCAAAATAAAAAGTGTTTCTAATATAGTTAGTAATATATGTATAAAGGCTGGAGTGACTAGATGTCTAACATAATAGAACACTACTTCCTGCTTTGCAGCTCCCTTTGTTTCCACTGATTGGTTACCAGGCAGTAACCAATCAGTGACTTGAGGGGGGCACATAGGTCATAACTGTTTTCCTTTCCCTACTTAACCAGGACAAGCAGACCTGCAAGCCGACCCAGACCCACCACCCACTATGCCCCACCACCCAGACCCACTACCCAACCCACTACCCAACCCAGCCGGCAAACAGCTAACTTTCCCCCCAACCCGGTGCCGGTGAAAACTGTAAGTGATGCCACTTTTAACCGGACGTGGCATTGCATGGGACCCTATTCCTCTAGGTAAGGAAAGAAATCTTACCACAAACTCAGGAGAGGGTAGGAGGGACCAGTCCTGCAACATAGCCCGGTACCCAGATGGGTTACCCATGGACTACCCGCACAATCAGGCACTCTGAAATTTCTGCCCAAAACCCGACCACCTTGCAGGTATACTGCAGATACCCGACCCGATGCAGGACTATAATCTGAGCTACATGCTAGGGATCAATTGCAAACTCGGTGAACAATTATGTAGCATGTGGCCCCCCTTAAAGGATAACTAAACCCCCACAGCCAAAAGTCCCCACTGGCCCCCCTCCCATCCCATTCTGTAATAAAAATAAAAGGCTAAATTAATAATAATAAAACAGTATTGGTCAAAATAATGGTATCAATATTTATCATTGGAAAAAAAAGAACTACTCTTGGTAAATCAAAACCTGAGTTTAATTAGTTGAATAATACAAATAAAAAAAAAGCCAGGAAGCCCTAAAACTCTTATGCAGAACCACATCCAGCCTCCAAGGCTGCAGCAGAACAGCCTTAGTTTACATTTAAATTTGTATTACAAGGGTGTGGCCTGCATGGGGTCCGTTAGGTCGCTCGCTGGGTGAGCTCCGGTCGGGGGCTGCCAATAATTCTGCACCCGATCCTGCAAACAGCTCACTTACCAGCACGGACCCGCTGCTATACCAGAGGGGAAACAGGACGTATCTTTCCCGGTGGGTAATTACATGGGCCTACTGCGCAACACCAATAAGAAGCGGGAGGCAATGGCGAGCACCTCACAAGATGGCGCCTGCTCCCAGGGATCTAAACACGTGGAAACGAGGCGGGGAAATAATGCTGACACCAGGACACGGGCAGCAGCACAAAAACTAGTGCAATTCACCAGAGGGGTTCAAAACCTAAACCCAAATGGAGGTAGGCAAGCACCCCCACAAACAACAATGTCTACAACAGCCCAGACACAGAGACTGTGTACACTACACCTAATGGCCAGATGTCACTCCACAGCAGAGCCCACACTCTCTGACATACTGGGTATCATGACCAGCAATCACACTGCAATCATCACAAAAATTGATGAGATAAAAATAGACTTTGCTATTTTAATACAAGATGTGCAGCACATCAGGGAAAGGACCAGGGAGGCTGAAACTAGAATTGGGGAGTTAGAAGACCTCACATCCCTGCTGCCTGACCGGATTGAAACATCAGACAAACGCATTGCTGACCTAAAGGCAAAAACTGATGACTTGGAAAATCGCCTATGCCGAAACAATATCGGCATACTAGGCCTCCCTGAAAGGGTTGAAGGCCCCAACATGGAACAATTTCTGTAAAAATGGCTCACAGACAAGTTTGGCATAGCAGCCTTTACACCGATGTTTACCATAAAAAGAGCCCACCGGGTGCCTGGTAGGACTCCACCCCCGGGAGCACCACCTCGAACCATCGACAGAGATGCTGCCCTAGCGGAAGCTCGGAAAGCTGGAGACATAATGCATGACAACCACAAAATATCCATATACCCTGACTTCTCCTCGTAAGTAAGCAAGCAGCGAGCCAAGCTCACAGAAGCAAAGAGACAACTGAGATAACAGCAGATACCTTACGTGATGATCTTCCCAGCACGTCTGAGGCTCACAGACCGTGGGAAAGCTCATTTCACCACATCACCTTAGGAGGTCATAACATGGCTGGAAGGCCATCCACAACGCTCCCCACCCCGCTAATCTGGGCAAAGTCAGTGGGACCCGTTCCACCGAGGCACCACTGCGAGCCACTAGATAACCCTAAAGACTTTGGATCGACACAGCAATTTCGCAACTGGCCCACCGACTTGTAAACACCAGTAAACCCGCGACGGCCTGATCGGATCAGACACTGAAGTGACAGTACAGTTTACTTTAGTTGGAGAACATCAACCTGCTTAATACATTGGTACTTTACTACACTGGCACCTAAGGAAACAGGGGCAGTCTATAAGATTTTGATACTTGACAATGGCTGAACTTAAACTGCTGTCCTGGAATGTGTGGGGGTTGGGCAATGCTATAAAAAGGAGACTGGTATTTGATTTCATGCAGAGGGAAAAGCCACAAATAATGATACTCCAAGAGACCCACCTAGAGGGAAGCAAAATTCAGGCTTTGAAAAAGCCATGGATTATAAGCACTTATACCGCAATACATTCCAGCTACCCTAGAGGCGTCTACATCTTAATTGCTAAAGCATGTTTGTTTAAAACGGATAAGATTATAACTGTTAAACAGGGTAGATATGTCATATTGCATGGTTCAATTCACGGTAAATTAATCTCAATTGTGGGTATATACGTCCCCCCTCCCTTTGATAATGTGGTCTTGTATGATGTAATGGGTAAAACACTTACGCTTCCAATGGCTCCCCTCCTACTATGGGAGATTTCAATGCCATAATTGATCCCACAATAGACAAACTTCGCCCACTGGTACAGGTAATCAACACTTTTCTAAATGGGCCACAACATATGGATTAGTGGATCTCTGATAAATCCACAACCCAGGGACCCGACAATTTACTTGCTATTCAGCCGGTCATAACATTCTATCCCAAATAGACCTAGCTATGGGTACCCCGGACTTAAACACCATGGTATCTGGAGTGAGGATCCTTACTAGAGGGCATATCCGATCATTCATGGTGCTCATGAAGACTGGAACTTACCACAATCTATGAGAGAGACAGTTATAGTCCTCATTCCTAAGACAGGCAAAGACCCTTTGGAATGCTCCTCATATAGACCCATTTCCCTAATTGACGTAGATGCAAAATACCCCCCCAAATACCTCACCTCCGTATCTCCTACCCCGCACTTGGAATTAATTTACCATATGTAGCTATAGCTCCTAAAATTTCTAAATCGTAACATATGTTTCATGATGTCTAGAAAGAAAGACACAGCAATGTAGGTTGTTTGTACTCTGTTTATTTTATTGATTCAGTTTTGTTTAAGTTATATACACTTACCAAAATGCATCAAGATAATCACTGTGACATACTGTACCTGAATATTCTTCAATAAAAGAAATATAAAAAAAAAATATATTACAAAGTCTGTTTATGTATTTCAAGTGCAAAAACTTTCATGTTTACTTTAATTATGAAATTAAATTTCTTTCAATTTCTTCTGTGAGATGGCAATAGGAAAGAACACAATTATGAGATTTTATTACAGTCAAACTAATTTAATGCTGGTTAGACTCGAGTAACGAAAATCACTAAATTTGGCAGAGTAGGTTAATTGTTTATTTGACCCCAGTCTAGAATTGCCTAATATATTATCAATGAGTCATAGCTCTTTCTGCTTTGTCACCCATTGCCATCTGTTCTGACACTCTTGTTTCATGAATATCTATACTTATCTTGTACTCAAACCCCCTTCCCCAAAATCAAATACACTCAAGTCTGCAGATCTTCATACGGAATTTTTAGCAGAAATAAAACAGAAAAACACCATGTTGCTGCCCACAAACAGAAAATAACTGAATCGCTTTATGTACAAGTATGAGATCTGTTATCTGGAAACCCATTATCCAGAAAGCACAGATTTTATCTCCCATAGACTCCATTTTATACAAATAACCAAAATTTTTATTAATGATTCCCTTTTTCTCTGTAATAATAAAACAGTACCTTGTACTTGATCCAAACTAAGATATAATTAATCCTTTTTGGAAGCAAATCCAGCCTATTGGGTTATTTAATATTTACATGATTTTCTAGTAGACAGAAGGTATGAAGATCCAAATTACAGACAGATCTGTTATCTGGAAAACCCCAGGTCCCAAGAATTCTGGATTACGGGTCCCATACCTGTATACAGTATAGTTTATCATCAAAGCAATCATTACAATAAGGAGAATGTGTGTGCCAAATTGCCTTGCTCTAGCAGCTGATATATGGGACATAACTGTTTAGATAGATTGTTTTTGATTTTGAACAAGTGGGTCAGAATCGCAAGCAAACTAACTGAACAATTATGTCCCCCCCCCCTTCCTAAGACAACAGTCCCGGTGGGCCCCGGGCCCCCAGTCCAACACTGGTTGTATACATTATACATGTATACACAATACTAGTCAATACAGGAGTTAAAGCAGGTCCTGTGCAACAAACCTTACAATCTACAAGAAGTTATAAGAAACAAGATAAGAGGAACAGTTTGGGAATCCAATCTTCCATTTATTTTAATAAACTGGCCAACCCCAGCTGAAGAAAATCAGACCCACCACATGAAATTACCACTATCATACATCAATGTTGGTATGTAATTTGATGAGTTTTCACAAAGCTATAAAAAAAACTTTTTTCATGGGAGGCTATTTATGAAAATTCAAATATGTGTCATTTAAGAGCAGGGGTTCCCAACCGCCGTGCCGCTGACAATCTTGAACTGGGCCTCTGAGACTAGCGTCCAATTAATGCGGCGTCCTGAATTGGACACCAGCTGCCGAATTGGACACCGACCCCTCCCGACACCCCCAACTCCCACCCAGATGTGCCTCTACACTGGTCCCCGGGCCAAAAAAAGGTGGGGACCGCTGTTTTAACGGTCTTTTTCAACCTCAAATACACTCTCATTTGCAAAAAAGCATGAAAGTCTGTCTACTTATATATTAAAAGATTTGAATATAAAAGCACAGAGTAAAAATATGTAACGGATCCAAACAAAAATATGAAAACTTCATCCCCGTATAAGATAATTATTTGCATTCATTTTTACTTCAGTGAAATCTGTATTTTGCAGGAATATACATTCCATTAATGTGAAGTTCCAATAATTATACAGCACTATTAACTATAGTGGTCAGTGTCTGTTGACATTTTCTGTGTTTGCACAAGTGTTCTTTGCTCTGTTATCTAATACAGCATTAATCATTAACAGCAACCTTTTATGATTTTAAGTACAAAAAACCTGCAATATTGGTCATATTTGTCTGTTCTCTCTTGGTCTGTGGCAACCTTGGCCTTTTCAGTAGGTTTATCTCTTAAATGCTGCATTGTCAATACACTGCCTTATTCTGTTTTCAGGGGTCCAGTCTGTTGTTTTGAAACATGCATGAATTTTATTTTTATTGCTTGTTTAATAATATCAATAAAGGTTTCCCAAGTTTAAAAAAAAACAAAAAACTTCTGCAGTAATTTGTTTTGATTCTTCTACCTAGTGCATGTAATAAATGCAACTTAAACACCAGGGAAGATTTGCTTATCCATACCTGCAGGATAGATTATAGTTTATTGATATTACACTTAGCAGTAGCTTTCTGACTCTACTGCTCATCATGATTATATTGTTATAGGGGAATGTAATAAAAGTCACAAAAAGCAAAACTATTTGCACAAATAAGAATAAAAATTTACATTTCACAATGTAATATTCTTGCTCAAACTGTTATTGCATTGCAAATTTCAGTTGTGCATTGGCCACTTTAAAGCAGTGATTGAAGGCGTTGTAATCTTCTGGAGCAAACATAATAACTTTTTCGGTACGAAGTTTGCAAGCTGGCACAAACTAAAAAAACTCCTTCCACTGTTGCAAGAGGTCACCAACAGTTTCCAGGTTCGCAAAAACTATATTAAATTCATGTAAAGGAAATTTGTTCGCGCAAAAGCAAAACTTTCCACATTGCAAATATTTTTTTCTTTACCAACTTTTATTACATTCCCCCATTAGACTTTATATGCCAAATGTCCCATTTCGCCAACAGTTCACTAGATAACCAATGGCATATTTCCCTACCTGTCTCCACAAATGTGTGATAACAGGCTAATTTCACAAACAACATATCATCTTCTATTGCCCCTTCATATTTAGGACCTTGAAGCATCTTGGGAGTGAGCTATGTTATGCAAAATCATCTTGGCAACATTTCCCTCCATCTGGAAGCCACTATGTTTGGCATTTGCTTATGCACTTTTATAATGCTCCTATTTTTCAGCAACATATTTATGACATAGGGGAACCTGAGTCTGAATACATCTAAAAGGAAGTGGCAGTGGAAAGTGGTTGGTTTCTGTAGCAATACAAATGTATCTGTTTTAGGCTTTCGCTGCATGCTCCATCTAGTGGCAAAATAAAGACTTTATAAATAAATAAAAAGAAAAATATCTATGAGAATAAAAATCCCTTTAATGAAACTGCATGTTATAGCAGTCTCATTTCAGTTTGTTCTGCCCTCTCTCCCTGCTGCACTAGGGTAGGAGTCACCAAAAGTCCCTCACTCCAATAAGGCTGTATAGTTAGTTGTTGCATTGATAATGGAAAAAGATCCATTGGAGCCATATCAACTCAGAAATACTGCTTGCCCTACAGAGAAAATAGACTGTGGCAGCCACATGCAGTCAGAGGCAAGGAAGAGGTTGAACACTGTGGTGGGAGATGATACTGTACATGTTGGGATTCAGGGTTTATAACAGGGTGGGAGGTCTCCATGGCTGGGGTGGTGGGCCCATGAGAAGGCAGCCCCCAGTTATTGGGCACTGGATCACCCAGGCTGAAACTTTCTAGAGTATGGTATTGGAAGCATGTCCCAGTGTAGGTGGCAGGTCCCTGGCAACTGTTAGTAGCAGATGATGATAGATTCCCCTCTAAGGGGTAATATCCCTGGGCGGTTTAACATACTGGAGGTCTCAGATACGTGAACCAGCATACCTACTATACTGTAAATATCAGGATACATGTGATATTGAGCATGGCCACAAATCCATTAACCCATAAATTGTCAGGGGAATGTGAATTTAATGTTATTTAATGTTACTGCTACAATTAAACTTTGCAAAGAAAGTAATCCTCTTCAATAATAGGTTTAACCTTATTATCAGGGGACACAGATAAAATCGGAAATGACCCAAAAATGTATTTGAAATTAATCCTTCATGTCATTATAATTATCATTCTCATTTGTCGGAAGAAATTTTAGTGAATTGAAGTGGTTCAAGGAGGCTCACCCTAAAGAGCAAGTGGACCAGTTTAGGGGTCCCAACTCACACACCAGGAATCACTGCTCTACAAAAATAAAAAATAAACATTATGACAAAATTATGACAACAGAAGAATATGGAACTTTGCATATTCTAATGATGGAGTTTTCTATATGAAATAAGCAAAAGACGTTCTCTGCACTGCCTTCTTAACTTGTCAGGAATGCATCAAATCCTCTTTTGGGTATATCGCTATCCCAATATCAAAAAACACTGTGGTTGTGTTTATTTAATGCTACTACACGACATGTTTCGGGTCATTACATACCCTTTCTCAAGTGTAACAAAAACAGAACAAACAAGGTTATAAAAGCCCTCCCATCAGGTGAATAATTAGCCAAAGAGGCGTGCCATCAATTACATTGTTAAAACATTAAACAAGAAATAATTTCTTAAAATGTATAAAGTGTCCATATATACCAACATAGTGTCATCTTCTATGTTCTCATCAGTGCTGTGGAATAATAATATATAAATACATATAAAAAGATTACAAACATACATATAAAATCCACACAAGAACAAGGCATACAATAAAACTGATACTGTTCGTAGCCTATCTATTGGAAACAATGTATGAAAGTCACATAATGTATGAGGTCAAATTGTAACTAGGTATTGCACTTTGATTAACCTGCTATGGACAGAAGCATCTGATTCATTGGTTTAACATAGCTTTGTATCAGCATTAAACAAACCTTACCATAAACTTTATTCATCTATGTTGATGTAAATTCAAGGCCAGCAAGATCAAAAAGAAGAATATACATGTAAAATTTATAAAAACGGTTTTAGGCTCCAACTGTCATTTAACCCCTCCGGAGTTAGTGTATTCAACCTTTTTATCCATTTCCCTTCTGCCTGAAGTAATTTTTTCTGTCTATCACCACCTCTTATGTCCATTGCAATTCCATCTAACACACACCACCTAAATTGCATTGGGTTATGCCTAAGTTCAATAAAATGTCTGGAAACCTGTGTGTCAGTCTGTGTTCCTTCTTTAAAATTTCTGATATAGCCTCTATGTTCCTGAATCCTTTTTTTAACCTCTCTTTTGGTTTGACCCACGTATCCCATGCCACAAGGACACTTTAACAAATAAACTGCATAAAAACATACGAGTTACAGGTGGCATGGCATCTTATATTGATTTTGTGTCCCTTAGTTGGATGGTTGATCCTAGGTCTTTTCATTAATGAAGAGCAACAATCACATCCTAAACACAGGTATGTTCCAAATTTAGGTTTGCCTAAATTTTTTTTCCCTTTATTTGGTCTTGTGTCCGACGGGCAAAGCATATCCTTTAGTGTACAACCGCGTTTGTAACAAAACAAAGGCAGCTTAACAATCAACTGACCATATAGTCGATCCTTTTGTAATAATGGCCAGTATTTAGTGATCACCTTTTCTATTCTATCACTATGCTGGCTATACGTGGATACGAATGCTGTTCTATGTTCCCTCTCATTTCTCTGTTTTTTGACTAATAAGTCATCTCTTGAGAGTGATGATGATTTTCTATATGTTGGTCTTTAAACACCCAATGCTTTTATATTTCTGCTTAATGCCTGATTGACAATTACAAGTATGGGACCTGTTATCCAGAATGCTAGGGACCTGGGGTTTTCCAGAAAATGGGTTTTTGTAATTTGGATCATTTTGGATTCAGTAAACATAAAATAAACCCAATTGACTGGTTTTGCTTCCAATAACGTTTAATTATGTCTTATCTGGGATCAACTACAAGGTACTGTTTTATTACTACAGAGAAAAAGGAAATCATTTGTAGAAATTTGGGATTGTTTGGATAAAATGGAGTCGATGGGAGAGAGCCACTCCATAATTTGGAGCTTTCTAGACAACAGGTTTCCAGATAAGTGATCCCATTCATTACATATTTAAGACCATACATATTAGTAAAAGTTAATGTCTGATTTTTATGAAGATCTACACATGAGAACTTCATTGTGTCAATTTATTGTTTGTCCACGCATGCTTGGCCATACTGGATCACTGTACACACACCAAACAAATCAATACCACATATTTTGGATTATATTTATTTTCATGTGCTCTTGCACTACAACCAACACAACAATCTAATACAATAGCAAAATGTTGACATTGCAATTACAGACAACTTTCTTAAAAGATAATTATTTCAAATCAGTTACTTTTCAGCATCCCCTCTTAGCAATCTCTCTTCATCCAAAATATCCACATTCCACAACTTCACTGTCCTCACTGTGAAGAACCCCCTACGTTGCTTCAAATGAAAGTTCTTTTCCTCTAGTCTGAAGGGGTGGCCTCTGGTACGGTGATCCACTTTATGGGTAGAAAGGTCCCCTGCTATTTGTCTATAATGTCCTCTAATGTACTTGTAAAGTGTAATTATGTCTCCTCTCAAGCGTCTTTTTTTCCAGAGAAATCAACTCCAACCTTGACAGTCTACCCTTATAAGTTTAGTCTTCCATCCCTCTAACCAGTTTAGTTGCTCGTCTTTTTATTCTTATTTGTTTCGTTTATGTAATACGTTTGATACTTGTCTAGTAAAGCATAACAGCCTATCGATAGGTAGCATTTACTGATTGTGTGACTGAAAATAACAACTTGCCCCTCTCTGATGTCACTGGAAGGCTGGGCAGGTGTAAACATATAAATAAGTGACAGATGTCAGGAGGAGAAGGAGTTTCAATATGTTGACTCACAGTGATGAGCAAATGTGTCCCATTCAACAGTCCCAAAATTTGCGAAAAGGCAAAAATTAGCAAAAATGCATTGAAGTCAACGGGCATTTTTGAGCAGATTTTTTTTTTACATTTCCGTCTTCTTTTTTTTTTTGCTGTAAAACCTGGTAAAAAAAAAAATTTCACCCATCACTAGAGCTGACACCTCACTGGTTTCAAGCTGGCAAGTAAACTCTACTCTTAGGGGGCAGTGAAGCAAAACTTAATTCTGCAACAAATTTTTGATTAAATTTAGTATGTTCCTTAAAAAAGATTTTAAAAAGAGCTTATATTATTTTCTTCTTATGAATAGTCCCCCTTTAACGCGTGACATGTTAAGTTTGGTGCTTAATTTAAAATTATTACATCAGTCGCATTGTGGGAAATTGTTTTCTTTTTTTAGCCAATTCACAGAATACTTAGAAAAGATTTCAGAGTGACAGTGTTGGAAATTGAACTTGAATTCATAGCAAAAGGGTTTAAAGTTAAAATTATAGCAGAGCTGGGAACATTATCAAGTACAGTCACAGCAGGAGTTACTCTTTCCTCCCAGTGTGAACCAATTAATTGTATGGAAAGCAAAGAAAATGCAACTCACTGGCAAAATTCCAGTGTGTGAAAATGTGATAAAATAATAATAAACAGGTGCCCAGTTTTTTTTTGGCTGAACAGTTCCTTTAAAGAAAACCACTTAGTATAATCTATGATGTTATGTGTGATGATGCAAAGCTTTTTGTATGCATACCAGGCTTTCAACATAGTTTCTATACAGGTTTGATATCTATTATCTGAAGTGCTTGGGATCTGTGGTTTTTCCATAATTGTGTCTACTAATGGGTTTATTTAATTTTTACATTTTTTGAGGATTGTTTTGCCACCAATATGGATTTTTGTAGCTCAGTTACCACTCAGTACAAGGTACTGTTTTATCATCAACTTTAAATGGACCCTATGGGGAAATGGCATTCCTGTACTTCAGGGCTTTCTGGATATTGGGTTTCAGCATAAGTGATCCCATACCTGTAGTATGCACTATATACTAAACCTTTGCTTTATACTATACAGTAAAAAGCTGCTTTCATGTTTCTCAACGGACAATGCGAAACAAACGTAAAATCTCTGGCTCTCTGCCAAAAAGTCTCTTATATTAATTACGTTTCAGAAACGTTGTATCTTTTTCTGGGGTCTGTGCAGGGGATCTAAGAGAAACGCTGGACATTTCAGTAAAAAAACAAGGGACTGCAGGTCAAAATAGGGACTGTCCCACAGCAAATGGCACAGTTGGGAGGTATGGTCAAAGGTATCCAGACACCCCTTAAAATAACACCCTCAGCTGTACTCTCTGCCTAGTCCCAGGTTGGCTCTGTGTCTGAAATTAACAGTAGCTGTTCATCAGGAGCATGGGTTTTTCTAGAGACCAGCAGAAACACACAAATACAGCATTACCATGCACAATTGCATGGTGTAAATGTTGCCACCACTAGACTCTGAAGCAGTGGAAATGTATTCCCTTGTCAGTCTGATAAACAAGTCCAGATTTGGCAGATGGTTGGTGTATGCTACCTACAGAACCTGATGTGTTATGTCAACTTGGTGGAAGATGAATAATCACTGAAAAGAGCTGTCTGAAGCCCAGGGCTGGGCCAGGCCGGGAGCCCTGGGCAACCTGGCCGGCAAGCCCTGCCCCTGACCGGAAGAATTGGACACTAATTGCAAGGCATGGTTGCAAAAATGGTATGTGTGAGGATGTTGTATCAGGACATGGGTAGTGCACTTCATAAAATCTTTGCTGTTCCAGAGGGTGATTGAGGATAATATGAGACAATCTGTCAGAAGACTGAAGTGCCATCCAAAGTGGACAATACATTTCAGTAATTTTACCAAGGGGGATTTAAAAACAAGCTTAAAAAGCTAAATTCAGTTTTAACTTATTCTACAATCAAGCATCCTATACCTTCTGTGAGCATCTCAATGCTCTCTTCTGTGTCACTTTTGTGACTAATAAATATGTTCCTACAGCTTCTAATTAAGAGCTAGGTTGATGATAACATATAGATCTCTTCTTAGCCAACTTAAATTAAACCTCTTAATAGTTTAGTATAACTTAAAAACAATGTCAACAGAGGTATTTAAAGGCAGTTAACTGGTCTTAGCCAGTTTCCCCAATGTTTTGTCTCTAAACTGTTCCAAGTCATCAAGTGTCATACACTCATACCATTCTTTATCTTTCCTTATTTTTTCAATGCCAAGGAATCTCATGCAAAATGAGAGTGCAACCAGTTTTGGACATATCACTGGTAACAATTTCTGCTGCTTTAATTTGCACAATGACAGAATTACAAGGTTGAAAGTGATGTTACTTAGACTTTGCTAAAGCATTTGATACAGTGCCACACAAAAGGTTACTGGTTAAATTAAGGAATGTTGGCCTGGAACATAGTATTTGTACCTGGATAGAGAACTGGCTAAAAGATAGACTACAAAGAGTGGTGGTAAATGGATCATTTTCTAATTGGACCAGTGTTGTTAGTGGAGTACCGCAGGGCTCTGTACTAGGTCCCTTGCTTTTCAACTTGTTTATTAATGACCTGGAGGTGGGCATTGAAAGTACTGTTTCTATTTTTCAGATGATACTAAATTGTGCAGAACTATAGGTTCCATGCAGGATGCTGCCACTTTGCATAATGATTTGTCTAAATTGGAAAACTCGGCAGCAAACTTGCAAATGAGGTTCAATGTTGATAAATGCAAGGTTATGCACTTTGGCAAAAATAATTTGAATGCAAGTTATACACTAAATGGCAGTGTGTTGGGAGTTTCCTTAAATGAGAAGATCTAGGGGTTTTTGTAGATAACACTTTGTCTAATTCTGGGCAGTGTCAGTCTGTGGCTACTAAAGCAAATAAAGTTCTGTCTTGCATAAAAAAGGGCATTAACTCAAGGGATGAAAACATAATTATGCCTCTTTATAGGTCACTGGTAAGGCCTCATCTGGAGTATGCAGTGCAGTTTTGGACTCCAGTCCTTAAGAGGGATATAAATGAGCTGGAGAGAGTGCAGAGACTAAGTGCAACTAAATTGGTTAGAGGGATGGAAGACTTAAATTATGAGGGTAGACTGTCAAGGTTGGGGTTGTTTTCTCTGGAAAAAAGGCACTTGCGAGGGGACATGATTACACTTTACAAGTACATTAGAGGACATTATAGACAAATGGCAGGGGACCTTTTTACCCATAAAGTGGATCACCGTACCAGAGGCAACCCCTTTAGACTAGAAGAAAAGAACTTTCATTTGAAGCAACGTAGGTGGTTCTTCACAGTCAGGACAGTGAGGTTGTGGAATGCACTGCCGGGTGATATTGTGATGGCTGATTCAGTTAATGCCTTTAAGAATGGCTTGGATGATTTTTTTGGACAGACATAATATCAAAGGCTATTGTGATACTAAGCTCCATAGTTAGTATAGGTATGGGTATATAGAATTTAATTAAAAGTAGGGAGGGGTGTGTGTATGGATGCTGGGTTTTCATTTGGAGGGGTTGAACTTGATGTACTTTTCAATCCAATTTAACTATGTAACTATGAAAGGACACTTCTAGTTTCTCTATTCCAGAAAGAATAATGCTGGGTGGGTCTCTTTTCCTATATGTTTTCCAGTGAGGAGCCAACTTTAAACCAAGATCAAATAATGCTTTCATTGTATAACCAGAGCCAACACAAATTGAGTGAAAAACAGATGGTTTTTCCCTAGGGCCAGAAGCTTCAGCAACACCACATAAGAAATGGGACATCATTCCACCACAGGAACCTTTTCCCCAGTAGCCTCCAATGATTAATAGGCCTAGCTCATACATTAAGCCATTTACATATACAGGTTTAATCTTTAAGTCATCCTTCCCCACATGTATCTGCTTTGTAGATAGACATTGGATCTTTAACCATAATGTCTTCTTCCCTTTTATCAATTGCTTCATTAAGTGCATCTACATGTGCTTGCTTCTTTTTTATCAACAATATGGAATCTGCCTGGAATTAGAGTCTGAGCATTTCATGTGCCAATTTTTTATCATTAAGCAGCAGAACATCAAAAACACAGTAGCAAGTTTGTAATTCAGAGTCCTCTACCATGCATTTAATATCAAACTTATTTCCTTTTTGCATGAACGTCTGAGCATTTGGATTGTAGGCCATCATTTCTCCATCTACAATGCAATTTTGCGTGTTCAGTCTAAAAGTATTGTGTATATATAGTGTCAAGGAGCCGTCAAGGGGAGATGCAACGAATGTTTAGAAGTAAAAACTTTGGTGGTTCATTTGTTTTTCAATACCCTGAATGTTGGCAACTGCAGCCAGCATTGGTTTAAAAGCAGAGAACATTGCTATAGAAACATCACTGAGACACACATCAGGATCATGCAGCTGAATGCAAACTTTCTCAAGATCGGTGGTAACATTATGCATTTCTGCTGCATCAGGGTGGAAGATGGAGAAAACGGTTTGCTGGCTGAAACCAAGTTTCATGTTGTTTATTATCTTTCTGATAAGCCACTTTTGTTCAAGAGCAGTTGTGTTAGCAATCAAATGCAGCAAACTTTTTCTGAGTTCCTTTTTTTTGGCTGCATTAATTTTTGCAATTGAATCTAAATTATTTACTTCTTGTATTGACAGGCTCCCATCTTTTCTGCACCGTGACTTGAGAACAAAATATGCAATTGCAGCAAAATCCCCTGCATCACTATGCGAACAGGTTAGTGTTCTATAATTTAAAAGTGTAAATGCATCTTTGCCTTCTTTTGACAAGCCTAAAACTTTAATGTACAGTTTAGCAAGCATGGTTTCTTTGATTCCATAAGCCAAACTCTCTCTTTCAAGTTGTGGAAGTACAAGACACATGGCTGGATAAAAAGAATTGGTTGTTTTCGGCCGATTTTTATGCAGGGCATCATGAAATTATTTCCAGGAATCAACTGTTTAAAAATATGTCTTTTGTCAGTTCTGTTTTTGCATTTTTGAATTTTTTCAAGAGTACAGCAGAGATCATCAAAAGGCACTTGTGAGGCCACAGTATGTTCGGCTGCAGAATCTGAGGCTTTTGGTGCAGACATCAGGCTGTTATACCAAGCAAAAAACATAAAAAGTAGCCCAATATACAAGTCTATTACTGACTTCAAACTCTAATGGAAGCACCTGTGCTATTGTGCATTTTTAGCAGTTAGGTCCAGGGAAGTGGTCCTTAACCAAAGGCTCTTCGGTCAATGCTGAATTGCATCTGTACTGAGCAACTATAGTGAAAAATCAATACTAGGGAAAGCAAACATTGCCTTTGGCCTTTCCTGATGAAACATATACACAAATAGTTCAGGACAAAAATTCCAAATATTGCAAATCTCCTCTCCAGCGTTTAGTAACTTGTTCAGAATACACAGTCAGTAATACTTTTACACAAGCTTCTAAAATAATTCTCCCATTTTTTTATCATAGTAAATGACTGGCCCATGATATAATATATATTGCCAAAAGGCTGTGGTTGACCTAGGAATCTTCTATTTCAAAGAGAACTCTCCTCTGCTGTTATGCTTTTTTATTTCTGGCTATATGTTTGCAACTTTATTACATTCCACTATACAAATTGATTTGTAAAAATAAAACAAAGTAGATAAAGGATGCTACACATTTTAGAAAAAAAGATCAGAAAGAAATTTAAAAAATGTATGCAATAAAAATGCCAATTTTTAATGTAGGCTTTTCATAATTATGCTGTTCTTCACAGATCATATGTATTAAACTTTTCCTATATGGAAAGCTGCCCTTCAGTTCTTACCATTCCCTGACAGCTAGGACTGCCTTAGTGACAGCTAGCTATAGGTTACTAGCAGGCCTGGACTGAGAATTACAATAGGCCCTGGCATTTCAGGTACACAGAGGCCCACTCAGCCAACACAGAGGCCCAAACAGCCCCAACCAGCACACTAAATACTGACTTTCTATGGCACCTTATAGCAGCCCCTCTGGCATTTGCCAGAACCCATAGATTGCCAGTCTGGGCTTAGTTACTAGTTGTATGGAGGAATCAGATATTACAACCTCCTCTGGCAAAAATATCCCTTTAAAGGAAAACTAAACCCTAAAAATGACATATTTTATACTGAACTTATTGTACCAGCATAACATTTCAGCTTGTCAATAGCAGCAATGATCCAGTACTTCAAACTTGTCACAGGGGGTCACCATCTGTCTGCAACAGGGACATGCTCAGTGGGCTCTGAACAGCTTTGAGAAGCTAAGCTTAGGGTCATTGGAAATTATCAAGCAGAAAATGAGATTGGTCTCTAATATAAGCTGATGCTACAGGGCTGATTATTAAATTTTGATGCTAGTTGCACTGGTTTCTGTGCATGTAGTAATTATCTGTATTAATTACTTATCAGCCTTATATTGTGACATTTATAATCTATGTGTACAGTATATTGAGTGGATCCCTAAGCTCAGTAAGTGACAGCAGCACAGAACATATGCAGTGAATCAGCAAAAAAGAAGATGGGGAGCTACTGGGGCATCTTTGGATCCTAAGATTACCGAAGAGAAGAAGATGGCGCCCATGAAGTCTGATGCCTGAATCTGCACCAAGGGGTACGTAAAACATTAGGGGTATTTGCCCAGGGTAACACTTAGGCTGGGTGGAGGGGTAACGTTAGGGTTGAATTCTCCTTTACGAGGGGGCATATTAATGCTGAGCTCACTATGATAAGCTGTTGTTATGGGCTCAGTAACTAGTGAAGCCAGGGCAGAGATGCAGTTTTCTAAATGTAAACAAGAAAAAAAATTAAGTATAGAAAACGGGTCGAGAGAAAGATATGTCAGTGCATATGTATAGCACATAACATGTACCACCCGTCCACAATTCACAGGCCCACGACCGACAACGAGTTAAACAACACCCGTCTCGAATCTATTATTTGCTTTCAGTCACTAACTCCCCCCTGTCAATGCCTCTTGTCTTTAGACTGCCGAAAAAAACAGGCAATACAAAACGTCATCAAGGTGCGACTTAATTGCGTACATACGTCACAATAAACTATTTGGGCTGGGAATCATTTTTTTATATAGATTAATAAATCTCATGAAAGAAATTTAAAGTTTCATTACATTTTTTTTCAAGATTTTTGGAATTCGTTGTTTTAAAATTACAGTACCCTCAAGAAGTCTGAGATCCCAGCGTCGCCCTTAATAAAAATGGCGCCATAATGCAAGTCACGTGTTACAGCTCTGTCTGTGTGTCATCCCGGAAGAGCAGCGGCAAAAGAATAAACGCTATGGGATGAGGAGCCGAGAAGAACCTGCAGCCCCCATGCCACGTGAGCAGCGCCGGCCGATTTCAAAGTCAGGTGGGAATTAAATCGATAGAGATATGCCGATCATCAAGCGCTTGTTTATGAAGGGTTGGCGTTGCAGCGGGCGCTTGTCCGTCCATTATGGAATGCACTGGTCTGTGTTTGCATGGGGCACTTATTTCTCCTTCGCCAATTTCAATATCGATCGAGACTAAAATCCTGACAACCTTCACAGTCTGCATTTCGAGCTGTCAAGGTGCAGCGATAATTCTAGTAGTTTTCTAGGCTAACAGCTGTATCTTGCCTACCATAATGGCCGCTGCACCCTGTCACTTCCCATTTAGTCTCTACGTGTGTGTGTGTGTGTTTTTATTTCTTTTGTTTTTGCGATAGTTCAACATGTAACATTCCATTTGTGATCTGAGCCAATAAGTCTAGATTTAATTGAAGAAATGGAGGAAGCAGATGAGCAGAACTTTGCTGCAAACTTCATTTATTTGAAATGTATCACAGTACATGTTTCTGGCAAGCATGCCCTCTTGTCAAGTGTACATGACCATGTCACAACCAGTACTAAATCAATTACTGCACAAGTCTGCTGCCTATGACGAAGTGCCCCTAAGGCATGAAACGCGTTGGGCTTTGTGATGTGTTTTGCTTAATAAATAAATACTTTTTAACTTTTTTTGCATTTTGTTTATATTCTCCATTCATGCTGCTGCTAGGTTCTTATTGTCCAGCTTGACTCACTGGCAGAAAGGGTAGGTAACCTGGGTTTATTCCCTTTATCAATTATTTGACAGGAAGCGCTACCTTTTCGAACAATGATTTGCAATGATGTTTACTTTGCGCCAATGTTTTCCAAACACTGTCTTCCCTAGGGAAACCCAAAATGACGGCCAATTACAGAGATATGGGACCAATATATCAACCCGCTTATTTGCTGTTCTCGATATTGTTACACTGATGTCTAAATGATAGAGCAATCTTTTCATGTATCTGTAACCTTGTTAATTAAAGTGGACCTGTCACCCACACATAAAAAGCTGTATAAAGTCCTTTGCAAATTAAACATTAAACCCAAATTATTTTCTTCTTTAAAACATCCATACCTTTTATAAACGCATTTAAAAGTTTCAGTTGTCAATTCTATATTGCCTGCCCCTCCTCTATGCCTCAGGCATAGAGGCGGGGCAGTCACTTACTCTCACTTTCCATTCAGTACTTCCTAGATGTCACTGCACTTCATACATTCCCCCTCACTCCCCACACTCTTTAATTGTGTAGGGTACCATGCATGGGCATTAGGTCCCCAATTCTGGCACATACACAAGATTTTAGGGTGATAAACAACTTGCCTTGTCACAAAATGGCACCTGTCTGCTTACAATGATTGTAAATTCCAAGACTGAAGGAAACCACATTTAAGTAAAGAATATAGTGTGAGTAAATATTTTGTTCAACTAACTTGATAATTTGGAATTCATTCTTAGGATGACAGGTCCCCTTTAAGCAGGCCAAATATTGTGCTGCAAAGGTGGGCTTGAATCCAAAAAGGCTGAGAATCACTTGCTTTAAATGATAGCACAGCCTGATCATAATCCATTTTTTCCCTAAGACTATAGAAACCTGGAGGAGTAACACACTGAAATGTTTCACTAATTCCTTCCTTGCTTGGTTGTTGGCGTGTTAGTCTCCAAAACAGTTAGAACACTAAAGCTTACACATGCAATTTAAGTAACTTGTGCCATACTCTCAGTAGTCCCTGGTGACTGAGGTTAGACGACAGAGAATTAAATTAATATCTGAGGAACTAGTTGTACAGTGTTGCAGTAAGAATGCAAGGTAGTTCATTTGTTGTCAGATGTTGAATACATTGGTACTTTTTAATCATATTAAATAAACTTTTGTTTTATATTTAATAAAACGTGGTTGTTTATCTCTTGCTTTTATCTATTCAATATATAATGGCATTGGCTTTTTTCCTTACTGAATGTCTGAATTCTCATTTGCTATTTATCCTAGAGTAGCAGCTCTGATACTGATTTCTAGCTCATTTCTGGCTGATGCTCTGAGAAGGGATTCCGGTTTCGCTCCTGAAATTATTTTCCATGCAATACTGTTTGCAAAAGCTTAAAATTTACTGCCCTCTGGGTTTTGAGCACAACCTGGGCAGCCTTTGTTGTGTATCCACTTCTCTGACTCTGCATTGCACTGGTTGTGCTTCAAAAGCCATTCCATTAAAAGCTGTTCCATCAAATGGAGACTTTGTTATTGGATACTTTTGCTCTACATGCAAAGGTGGTAGGGTCTCTCTTTAAATGTTGTTGAGATGGCTGTGATGCTCATTACCTATTAGTATCTGCATGGGTGACAAAAGGTTCAGGATACCCTGCAGTTTTCAACAAATGAAATTGCTGTGGGTGAAGTCATACAAAATTTCAGTTTTGTTCCCCTGTGCTCAAATGTGGCCGACAAAAGTAACTGCCCCTAGTCTGTGGCACATTAGACGAAAATTACTTTATATAATACAGAAATCATTATGATAAAATGTCTTTATTCTTTCTTGCAGTGTACTGCAATTCTGTTGAAAACGTGAAATAGTATGGTCTGATGTAAAATGTGCATATTTTCCTCTAGGTACTATTTATTCTGGAAGATTAACTGTTGCTCCGTACTTGCCTGTTGGCCTTACAACTTAAAAGAAGACTTCTTCAGACACTTCTGGTACTGGACCTGAATATCTACACTTATCTACTCTAAAAGTATGTGAACTACAAATATTTAGTAAGACAATGTGTTAGTTCACAACTAGTTGTTTTTCGGGTAGATCACCAGAAATAACAACCTTTTCCAATTACTTTCTATTTTCTATGCATCACTGTTTTTATGGTATTGAAGTGTAAAATTAAATTTTTCACATTCTAAAGCAGCTCTGTGATGGGGGGTCGCCAACCCTGTAAACTGTTCTAAATTGATTTAGTGGATACATTTTTTTATCTTTGTCCCTGCTGGCAGCTGTTAGAATTACTACAATAGTTGCTAATATTCCAAAAACGCTTCTCCGAAATGTATCAAGTAAATGTTGCAAAATTGTAACAGTTTAGAGTCTGCGCCTGAATTACTGAGCGGGCAGACTGACACGAACATTAAACTTTAAGCTTAGATCTTGGAAAAGCAGTAAAAAATAAATAATGGAAAGTAATTGGAAAAAAAAGTCTTTATTTCTGGGGAATAATATGAAAACAAACTCAACTGAAAAAAGTGTTTGGAATGTGAACAACCCCTTTAAGATAAGTGAGACTTTTTGTGCTATGCTTTTCATTTATTGAGTATGGTGTTAATATTTTTTTTTTTTTAACCTCTACATAATGATTTAAAAAAAAAAGTTTTTTGTGTAACTATGACCATATTGTCATGTGTCCTTCCATGTAGCTTGGTTATCCTTATAGAAATACAAATCTAAGCATAGAACCGACTGAGAAATGCGGGTAAGAATAAATTCACATGTTGCCATCCCCCAGTAAATTTGGCTTTCCTTGTTCTTTAAAGAGGAAGGAAGATAATATTTTTACAAAATATTTAAAGTTATCTTGATGGCATTACCATATCTGCCTGGCTGTCACCTTCAATTTATTATGAGTAGATGTACATTTTTGCTAATTTTGACCATGTTTCTTTATATCATGTGATTGAATCCTGAGAAGCAAGTGTTAAAAATAATTCTCATTAAGCTTAGGATTTTACAGTTATTGTTACTCTTCATTACTTCTGAAGAGCTCTGCGGTCAGCTCTAATCTCACATTTTGATAAATCTGCCCCTAAGTGTTTGTGGCTTACTAGTTGCTTGCTTGTTCTTACAATTCATACAGCATGAGCATTTTATTTATTTTTTTTTTGCTTTCAGGACACACTGAAGTGACCTTTCATAATGGAAAAACATTGGGTTTTATGGTCATGTGCGGAAAGATGGCTGTTGGCATTAGCATCATGGTCGTGGGGTCTCTGCCGAATTTGTCTCTTACCATTAATATTAACTTTTAACATGTATGGTGGAGTGATTTTACTTTTGTTGATTTTTGTTTCTATAGCTGGAATCCTGTTTAAGTTTCAGGATGTGCTACTGTATTTTCCTGATCAACCTTCTTCATCAAGACTTTATATTCCAATGCCAACTGGAATACCACATGAAAATATATTTATAAAAACAAAAGATAATATTCGTCTGAATCTCATCTTGCTGAGATACACTGGAGATAACTCAAGCTTCTCCCCAACAATTATTTATTTTCATGGTAATGCAGGAAATATTGGACATAGGTTACCAAATGCATTGCTGATGCTGGTAAACCTTAAAGTGAACTTAATTTTGGTTGATTATAGAGGATATGGAAAAAGT
The DNA here is from genome assembly GCF_017654675.1 of Xenopus laevis. Classification (NCBI taxonomy): domain Eukaryota; kingdom Metazoa; phylum Chordata; class Amphibia; order Anura; family Pipidae; genus Xenopus; species Xenopus laevis. Next base: position 108,569,100 of record NC_054374.1, on the reverse strand, counting down.
GATGGAGAGCCTAGTGAAGAAGGCCTTTACATGGACTCAGAAGCTGTTTTAGATTACGTCATGACTAGGCCAGACATTGATAAAACAAAGATAATATTATTTGGACGTTCTTTAGGGGGAGCAGTGGCTATCCACCTAGCTTCTGAGAATGCACATAGAATTTGTGCTCTTGTGTTGGAGAATACTTTTCTTAGCATCCCTCACATGGCAAGCACCTTGTTTTCAGTCCTTCCGATGAGATACCTTCCATTATGGTGCTACAAAAATAAGTTCTTGTCTTACAGAAAAATCGTCCAGTGCCGAATGCCTTCGTTGTTTATATCTGGGCTTTCAGACCAATTGATTCCTCCATTCATGATGAAGCAACTTTATGAACTATCTCCTTCCCGGACTAAAAGACTGGCCATATTTCCAGATGGTACACATAATGATACGTGGCAGTGCCAAGGTTACTTTACAGCACTTGAACAGTTTATTAAGGAGCTGAACAGCAATCACTGTCCTGAAGCCAATGCAAAGACTTCGAATGTCACTATAATATAGATAGTGGTTTCTCTTGCACTTCTGTATATATTGTTTGTGAGGTGTGACAACAGAATGCCATTTGTACTGCTCTGAACTGAAATTTCTCCCTAGAAAAACTTGAAAACGGTATTTTAAAATGATTCAGAACTGTGCTGATTTTTCCACATAAACAGATGTCCAAGAGCTTATGCTATCTTCAGATGCCTTTCATTTTAAACAAAGTACTAGCAGATCTCTTTCTTAAAGGTCAACTAAAAGCCCAGAAAATGTTCTAAAACATTGATACCTTTTTCATAGGACTGCTGTACCAGTCCCAAGATAAACGTTATTATAAAAAAAAAATGTGGAAGAACAGGAACTGGCCTTAAATTTGTAGCTTACTTTTGGCTCTCCCTCACCACCCCAAGTGGTTTTGTAACCCCTTAGCCTTTGTTCAGACCCTACTAAAATGCCTTAGATGGCTAATGCACTCATAGTTGATTTGTGCATGTCACAGGAGAGGGCAGCTAAGATTCCTATAAATGGATAGAGCACCAGAAAATTGATTATTTTACTTCCAGGCTGATACAGCATGTCTGACTGTGTTACTTTTGGATGTGTCTTTTTCTATACAGCTTGTGCTAATGTAGTTCATGATATCTTCTATAATCCAAACCAAAACATTTACCTTGGGCATAGGCAATGTAAGCTATTCACTACACTACATGATGCTGTTCATTTAGTCTCGTTGGACTGCAAAACTCTATTTAAATCTCAGCTGAACTTGTTTTGAGATGACAAAATATAGATGAATTTTGAGAAACTACCCTCTCAAATGAACTTTATTAATAATGATCTATAAACAGAACTGATTTTTGTTCAACCTTCAGTAATTATGATAATGATTTTAATTCTGCATTGGTGAGGCAATAATAAGGCAGCACTCATTAGGATACTGTCACGTATGGTATCCCAAACCCAGAACAAACCCCAAGTTCCCAGCCTCCGCTCACGCTTCTGCCGATAGCAGCCACCTTTGGCTTCGGGAGGAGCCCTCCACTACTCAGATGTCAGCAGGTCTTAAAATGAGAGGACCAGGGATAAAGTTGTGGGCAGGCAAGTGAACAGTAATGTAAACAAGAGGAACAGAGAGTGAAGTCGCGGAACAGGTGATGACCGTACCAACCAGACAGTTCAGAATCAGGAGCCTAGTCAAGATAAACAGGCTGGGGTCAAAACCAATCGGTAACATGGTACAAATACAGGATCCAGAAGAGTTGTCAAACAGGCAAGAGTCGGTTCAGGCAGCTATACAGCAAGGTCAAAAACAAGTAAAGGTCAGGAACAGAAAATCAAAAGAGAATCACACCCAGGAACTATTAGGAAATAGATCTAAGTTGGGCAATGAGGCAGTGCAGTGTAGGGGGTTTTGTAGCCAGACTAATGGCTTATACACCTGTGGCCAGATTGGCAAGAGGTGAAACAAGCCATGCTTACTTGCAATTACAAAGCATAGCCATAGGACTGAAGCAGGGACTTAGCCGTCTACTCACATAAAGTATTGGTAACGCAGACAGTACAGGAACATCCGGTCCCCAGTTCAACTCCAGGCAGGTTGTTACAGATACTTTTGTTTGCAGGCTGCAGGGGCTGAACAGACCAACAAGTACCAGGTTTATATGATGGGTTTTTCACCTTTTGAGGAACAATTGTCCAATATAATTACTCAACAAAAATCAATTAACATTGTATCACTAGTTAATATTGCCTCTTACCAGACAATCCTGGTCTTCCCTTCTGTAGAAGGGGGTTGCCAACCCCATCTATATTCCATTAATGCAGAGATCAGCAGCAGGTAGAAACTTCCACAATGACATGGCATTTTTCGGGTGATAATCCGAAAAAAACTGAGTTTTGGATGTCAAATCTGAAAAAATCGTACAATTCTGTTTTTTTATTTTCACAATTTTATCAAGTCTTGTCCCGCATTAGATGTTTTGGAGTAAATTTATTGATAAATACAGTAAAAAAAAAAAAAAGTGGTTTTAATAAAATAGTGAAAAGTTTTCGGATTTTAGTAAATAACACTCTTAGAGCCACAGCTGCCATCACTTAAGTTACATTCCTGATCTTCCTTCGCTGCTGATCTCTGTAAGAATGCTTAACCCTGTGATTAGGTAAGTGCACATTTTAATCTTGGATATCTTGGATATAATTAAAATTAAGTTTTGCAACATAAATCATTTTGAAAAAGTGTTTCTTTTGCAAAGTCCTACCGCTTTAGTAGATGAACAACCTCTTTAAGAAATATCTGTGGGCAAGTAAGGCTACAGCAGATAGCATGTTTTGAGTGGCCGTTAAAATAGTTGCGGATTGCTCTGTATTAGTTTCTACCTTTTCAGGAATAAATACTGGCTTTCATATTTTCTCTCTTATGGTATGAGGTATAATTTTCACCTCCTAGGCTGGCTAAATGCTGGCCAATTTGTAACCTAACATTGTATTGGCTTTTCTGGGATGAGTATCTTGTGAATACTCAGTGGTGCACGGTTTCCCCTGATTGCCAATACCTTTTAAATGCGATCTGCGACTGAATGCAAGCATTTTTCAATTTCCCTACCAAATATTCTCTTTTTTTTTTTTTTTTTTCTACATGAACATTAGCTTGCCACATAATGGAAATTGGATTTTTTTTTTTGTTTAGTTAAAATAATTGCAACTGTCTAAATGCAGCATTAACCAGCAACACATTACATGATTTTAGGAGATTTTTGATGGATACCATACTGTGATGTTTCATATGATATATTAAGCGGTGGCTTAGATCTCTTTGTAGTGCTCATCCAGGAGATACTTTTATTACGCATGCCTATAATTTTCTGTTGTCTGTGTAGTACACACAAACAATTTTCTTAGAGGAAATCATTCTGATTATTTTCATTGCCTTCCTATTCGTAATTCTTCCTTCCTGACAACTGAGAAAGGGTCAGCCAGTATATTTATTTTTTATTTGTTGTATCCATTTTATTAAATGTTTGAATAATGGATCTGAAGCAATAGTTACTTGTAGATGTTTTTTTCGTATTCTAGCTGGATATAATTAAGGTAGACTGTATTAGTTGTACTGAATCTTGTAATAAAGTCTGGTTAAAACACAATGGGGTATATTTATCAAAAAGTGAAGTTAGAGATCACCGCAGTCATCTAGAGTGAAATTCCACAACGCCATTTATTTCTGAGATTTTGAAAGGCATTTTTATCAAAGGGTGAATTTTCACTTTCACCCATTGATTAATGTCTTTTAAAAATCCCATAGAAATGAATGAAGAGGGGTGGTATTTCACTCTAGAGGACTGTGGTGATCTCTAACTTCACTTTTTGATATACCCAGATGACTTTTTCTTTTGGAGTAACTGCAAGAATGGCTAGAGGACCTGCAGCGAAGACATTTAAGTGCTGAAGCTGAGGAAAATAAAAATAAAATGCAGTACATTGCATTGCATGTGTTTATATTTGCATTTTCTGTGTCCAACACAGTGCTTAAATGTGGTATGAGATATTTTATATGATTTGTTTTCCAAACATTGGAGTATTATGGTTGATAGTATGTCGGACTTACAACCAAATGCAAGGGCTTGTTCATAACTGTAAGAATGATCACTTTGTATAACAAGTTATTTCAGGACCAATGTTTTATCCACATAAAGCTGTAAATATTTAGAATAAATGATTCATGATTTTGAAATTTAATGAGTTTTCTCCTGGTTATTGACAAAAATTAAACTGTATGCAGCGTTTTGTGTACTGCATATTATATATTGTGTGTGTGTGTGTGTATATATATATATATATATATATATATATATATATATATATATATATATATATATATATATATATATATATATAATAGTCTTTATTGAGGCAGTGTGGCCACAATGTTTGTAACCTATTACTCCAAAAAACAAAGCTAAAGGGAAATGGTTACATATACTGTATCAACTATTTCTCAACACACAAGAATTGTATTGAAACTTGCTTTTCCTAAGCCTCTGTTTTTACAGGCAACCCTTTAGCCCTAACCAACCTATTGCTTAAGGTGGTGCTGTTATAGTACAACTTAACTTGTAAAGAACCAAACTCGGATGTTAGAATATTCAGACTTTGTGTTTCTGGATGAGAATTAAATGTTGGCATCAGAAAAGATGATCACAAACACCACTGTTGTATCAGTTTGTCTCTTAGACATTGTACCGTTATCACCTAGCTAAAACTTTAGATTGCAACTCATCCAGGCATAACTGTCGATTTCCAGAGCCATTCCCAATTTGCATAACTTTTTACATCTCAGTACAAACACCCACGTAAGAAAATATTATGATGACTCATTTGTAATTTGAATCAATTTATTTTCATCTTTAATTTTTATTGCTACAGGTATGGGATCTGCTATCCAGAAACCCATTTAGAAAGCTCAGAATTATGGAAAGGCTGTCTCCCATAGATGCCATTGTATCCAAATAATTTTTTTTCCTCTGTAATAATACAGTACATTGCACTTGATCCAAACGAAGATATAATTAAAGAAGAAAGATTGCCAGCGCATGGTTTGCCTTTAAAAATAATTACAAAAAATGTAAAAAAAATGAGACCCCAAGCAAACCATTTGACTGAGTAGTAAGACCAACAGTGCACTTAACCTTAAAGTGGAACTGTCATCCAGACACAAATCTGTATACCGTATATACTCGAGTATAAGCCGACCCGAGTATAAGCCGAGGTACCTAATTTTACCTACGAAAACTGGGAAAACTTATTGACTTTAGTATAAGCCTAGACACAACTACAGCCCTGTCTCCCAGCAGCGCACATTCTGCCAAAGCGACCCCCCCAGCGATCAACCGGACTTCTTTGCAAAGTTGATGGTGACAGAAAATTGCCAAACGGATTACTGTGTGCATTGTCCCACTGTCCCACTACCATGTGCAGAGGGTGCTGTTTGATATTGCCATCACTGTTAATCTTTCGTATAACCAACAGAGGGCGCTGTGTGATATTGCAGTCACTGTTATTCTTTCATACAACCAACAGATGGCGCTGTGTGATATTGCAGTCACTGTTATTCTTTCATACAACCAACAGATGGCGCTGTGTGATATTGCAGTCACTGTTATTCTTTCATACAACCAACAGATGGCGCTGTGTGATATTGCAGTCACTGTTATTCTTTCATACAACCAACAGATGGCGCTGTGTGATATTGCAGTCACTGTTATTCTTTCATACAACCAACAGATGGCGCTGTGTGATATTGCAGTCACTGTTATTCTTTCATACAACCAACAGATGGCGCTGTGTGATATTGCAGTCACTGTTATTCTTTCATACAACCAACAGATGGCGCTGTGTGATATTGCAGTCACTGTTATTCTTTCATATAACCAACAGAGGGTGCCCTGTTATTCTTTCATATAACCAACAGAGGGCATTGTGGGATATTGCAGTCTCTCCCCAAGTGTACTGTTGGTATAGGAATGATTAAAAGTGACTGCAATCTCAGCTACTCGGGTACCGCTGACCCGAGTATAAGCCGAGGTAGACTTTTTCAGCACATTTTGGATGCTGAAAAACTTGGCTTATACACGGGTATATACTGTAATAAAATGAAATCAAATTTCTATCTATTAAAGCATTTATAACAGTTATAAGCTCATTTTAAAATCTCAGCTGTCAATCAAATATTGTCTGCCCCTCCTCTAGAGGCAGGGCAGACAATTACTTTCACTTTCCATTCAGTACTTCCTAGATGTCACTGCTCTCCCCACATTCTCCTGTTCTTTTAATCATTTAATTGTGTAACCAGTGCATGGGGATGGACATCAGGTCCCCCATTCTGGTGCACAAACAAGATTCCGAGATGATACAAGGCTTGTCTTAATAACACTGTCTACAAAATGGCTCCTGCCTGCTTGCTATAATTATGAATTCCCAGACTGAAGGAAACAAGATTCAAATAATTTATATTGTTTACTTAAAGTTCATTTGGCTTGATAAATGTGATAAAATAGGATTTTGAATTTTTTGGGTGACGGGTCCCCTTTAACTCAGGAGCTATAGTAAAAAAGCAGAGCTTTTAAACCCCTGACTATTAACATACACCTATACATAATTCACTTTTTTAAAGGAGAAAGAAATTCTGTAGAAAAAAAACCCATACCCTCCACCCCACGTAGACCCCCCCTTCCTCCAGGCTAACTGCCCCCCCGGGGAGACTGGGAGATCGGCAATCTCCGTCAATTTCATCGCATTTGCAGTTGTCTAAAGCCGGCACATGCGCCGACTTACCGAGGACCTGGAAGATGGATGCCGCTGCCAGAATCTGCGACGAGGGGTAATTACAAAGTATGGGGCATTTCCCCGGGGGGCTGTTAGCCTGGAGGGAAGGGGGTCCACTTGGGTAGGGTTTTTTCTACAGGGTTTCCTTCTCCTTTAAAGTCTGAATGGCAGCTATAGGCAATGAGGGGCCTTGACATGGCACATGAGCTTACATATTTTGGCCAAAGTGTGGTACTAACTCCGCATTTTATTGTAATAATTATTTTTAAAGGCAAATTGTGCACTGCCAATCTTTTTTCTTTTTGTGTACAAATATTGGCCTTTTATCATTTATAGCATCTGGTCAACCACAGAATGTGGGTCAGACCAAGCACTGGCCCAAGGGAATTTCTAACAGTTGGTCAACACCACATCGTGAGTGAGACTGAGCGCTGGCGATTTTTTTTTCTGTGTTTCGTGTAAGATTAATTCATTTTTATTGGAAGCAAAACCAGCCTATTGTGTTTATTTGATGTATATATGATATTGTACTAGACTTAAGTAATGAAGTTCCCAATTACGAAATGATCCATTTTTCAGAAGACCCCAGATCCCGAGCATTCTGGATAAAAATACATGGATTTATTTCAAAATGTGAAACAATCACACTGGTTTTGGCAAGTGTAAAATATCACAAAATGCGAAAAATAGTGGGTCAGAGAAGATAAAGATTTATTGTATAGAATATAATATAATCTCAGATATATACAGGGTGGTCTTTATTAGGGATGCACCAAATCCCGGATTTGGTTCGGGATTCTGCCTTTTTCATCAGGATTCAGATTCAGCCGAACCAAATCCGAATCCTAATTTGCATGTGGAAATTAGGGACGGGGAGGGAAATTGCGTGACTTTTTGTCACAAAACAAGGAAGTAAAAAATGTTTTCCCTTCCCACCCCTAATTTGCATATGCAAATTAGCATTTGGATTCGGTTTGGTATTCGGCCGAATCTTTCACAAAGGATTCGGGGGTTCGGCCGAATCCAAAATAGTGCATTCGGTGCATCCCTAGTCTTTATTATTATTTTATAGGTTTTTTTTTTTTTTTGTCTTATTCTTTTGACTCTTTCCAGCTTTCAGATAGGGGTCACTGACCCCATCTAAAAAGCAAAATCTCTGTAAAGCTATAAATTTATTGTTATTGCTTATTGTTTTAGAAACCTGTCTAGATCTAAACTTCCTTTTGAAGGGACAAACATGATTAGCTTAATTGTTTTGTGTTTTGCCCTGTTTAGCTCAAGAAATAACAAAAAACATTTATTTGACTAAGTGCAGCATAGTCAGACCAATCCCTATTCATTACTCATGTTGAAAAGGGGCTATACTGCCCCTTTAATATCCAGAATTCTACTATGACTGTTGGCTCAAGGAATTTCTCAAGAGATCCAGTTTCCCCATTACCAGGTAGAGAAACAAGAGGAAGGACCCAACACTGCAGGTAAAGATGCTAATTTTTAATTTATTTTCCAAGTCATTGTTATCTTAAGTACATTTGTTTGCTGACAAATTCTTTTACTGAATTTGAATAGGAAATGGATTTATAGAAGTGGTGTAGACAGTTGAGACTAAAAAGATCATATTCAAAAGGGCAAAGCAGAGAATAAGACTATGGGAAATTATACTAAATTGACTTCAAAGAGCACTCTTATAATAATGATGCTCTTAAGATTTTCAAAACTGTTGTGAAATATGTCTTCAGTAAAGAGAATGCAATATAATCTGTCAAAGGCTGAATGAGCTACTATTAAGACATTACAGAACAATCATAATATCGTCATGAGGCATACTGGGAATGTTTTAGAGCAGTTATTGGATTAAGGCATGAAAGGATGTTTTATGCGTTTAAACCAGTTTTATACACTGAAAGTGTGCAAATGGTCAATATTTGGAATTTTTGGTGTAGGATACAGTGTGCGTCACCTTCATTTAGTGTATATCGGGGAACTAAAGCTAAGAAGGCATATATGCGTTATCGTGATTTTTTTTCATGCTAGCTTGCATGCAATTTGATACACATAATACATTGGAACAGTTACGCATTCATCTAGGCCTGTGCTTTTTGGTTAAATAGATGTTCTGTGTTTTCATTATTTGATTATTTGCTACTGCACTTTTGCTGCCTGCACCAATGCTCTGCCTGGCCTCAATTTCACTTTTGGCCGGCTGATTTGGAATTGATGCTTGGCACTCCTGCCATGCCTCCACTGGTTGCTGCTCTGTTTTAATCTTTGTGACTGTTTTCCCCTTTGGGAGGTGTAGGAGTAGCTTACCTCTGCAGACTTTCTGTGCAAGGTACCTACTACTCCTGGTAGGGTTGCTACCTGTCTGTTTTTCACCCAAACAGCCTGGTTTTTGAAAGGGCTGTATGGTTAAAATTGCCTTTCCTGATTTCCAAATTTGGATCGCTGTATCATCGTTATGTCCCCTGATGTCACTCACCCTACCCCTAAAATCATCAACTCCGCCCCCTGAAAAAGAAAAGTTATTAAGGATTTAAAATAGTTGACTGGAGTTTAGAGTAACCATATAACATTAGACTGTTTGCCATCATACTTCAAGTGTTCACAATGTAACTGCCTTGGGAAAAAAAATTAATATGGCTCTTTTTTCATCATCATTATCAACTCAAAAATTAAATGTTTTCTAATGAAAGAAAATGTAATACTTGGCTACATTCCAATATACATTAATGAAAAATGTTCAGTTATTTCTAAATGTAATTACCTTTGAAGGAAGTATTTGGGTAGTGGAGAAAGCTTCATGACAGTATTGAATCTCAGAATCGCATAAGCTCTTATTTCCTAACTCAGCACTACTAGCAGCAGCAGATTAACACCGGTATTGAGTAAGCAATTATGATCAAATATTAAGGACAGGACTGATTAAGAACAGGACTGTAAACTTATTTTTCAGAAAGTAAGGTATTAAAAGTGAACATCCTCATTAAGTCTGGAGTCTATCAGCTTATAACGTATTAATTGAAGTTAGAATAAAATGTTGTTGATATTCAAGGTATCTGAATAATTGGTCTGTGGGCTTAGTGAATGGATTTTGCGCGATTTTGCTATCCAAATGTAAGGCAGTATTCTGTTCTCCCTGAGGTGACATTGATGTCAAGATGGTAAGGTATAGGCTGATGGGTAGATTCTAGACTTAACAAAGATGTTGGGTATGGTTAATGTCATCAGTATGAGCCACATGTGTTTGCAATCACACCTTTAATAAAACTGGGAACACCCACTTTGGCATTTAACAGGTACACAATCCATTTCTTATTTTGGGCACATGAGTTATATTGGCGGATGAAGAGGCCATGTGGCTACCTGTCAAAATCCCACATTTCTTATTCTTCTTTGTACATATTTGTTGGGTATATCCTGCTTGTTGCCAGTTTTAAGGTAGCCATATACATGAGGCTGTCCCTCGAGCCCAAGTGGTCAGTTTAATGACTGTGTATGGGGTCCTTCCTATAGCCCGCCCAATTGATAGACAACAGTCAGCCAGATGTGGTCCACTCTTATTGGATCTCCATGGCCCCCCATTATGGTCTGATAGTTGGCCCATGGGCCAACACACTGCAGAAATGCTATGTCACTTTATAAATAAGTCTACTGTATTTGCCCCTTCACATTGATGATATGTCAATTATGTATGTATACTATATTGGATGAAATATCCAAAGATCTGTAGTTAAATATAAACTACATACGCCAAATGTTTTACATATACTTATTATGTTTATGTTTCAGTCTTCCATTCTTGTTTACAGTTAATTGCTGATACAACAAAACAAGTTGAAGATGAAAGTGATACAAAATGACAAACTTTTCTGTATAGCTGCCTTAGCTTTCCTGTAAGTTTTCCATTCTGTGAAACATCCAAGATCTTAACTTTGTACGGGTAAAGAAATCCCTCTGGAAACATTATATATACTCTAACACAGCTGGCTGGTTCTAGCCTTAACTGTCATCATTCTATTGTTGATAGCAGAAGTGCACTGATTAAAACTTCCACGTAAAGGGCAACAAAAGTCTCCATAACTCATAGACACCAATGACCAAAAACTGCAAAAGAGTGTAATTTAAGGTGGAAGATTCACCAGTAGGTCCTTCCAGTGAATGTTATGCAATCCATTCAGATAGTTATTATTTTCCTACAGTGAGAGCTGTGAAGCTGTGGAACTCTTTCCTCAAGCCTGTTGTATTGGCAGACTTCTTAAATAATTTCATTGCCCTATTGGGATTCAGGAAGGAATTTGTTTCACCCTTCTGTGGTAAACTGGAAAGGCTGGGATTTTCCTTCCTGTGAATCAAGTAACAGGTAGATTTTACTTAAGCAAAAAAGGTTGAACTTGATGCAACTCGCTTGCATGGCAGGAGAGCTAGGGCAGATTACAATTACAAATTACAATTTCAAATTTATCAATTTCAAATACAGGAATGTTAAGTACAACATATAGAGTTAGACAGAGTTGAACAGCAGTTGGGTTAGGAACGCCCTACAAACTGTGGACATCTCATTGCCGCTCATCATTACCTCCGTAAAACAGTACAAGTATTATTTTATTACTACAGAGAAAAAGGAAATCAAATTTAAAACTGTGATTATAATGGAGTCTATGGGAGATGGCCTTTCCATAATTCAGAGTTTTCTGGATAACAGGTTTCCAGAAAACAGATCCCATACCTGTACTGGACTGATTAATTCAAGTAGTTAAAAAGGGATTATGGTTTCAGCCTGGCAATTATAGGCCATAAAGGTGGACATCTGTGGTTGGCAAATAATTTGAAGGTTTGTTAAGGGACTATATTCACAATTATGTTTTGGTGAATGTCATGATGAGCAGTAATCAGCATGGCTTTATAAAATATAGGTCATGTCAGACGAATTTGCTGTTTATGATGAGGTTAGTAAGAGGTTGGACAGTGAAATAGCAGCAGTTTAATATATATAAATATAAAATATTAAACTCTGATGGACATGTCTTTTTTCAACCTAAGGCAGTATGTTACCTCTTTAATATAGGACAATACCCTGCTTGCCATTCCTGCTGTAGGATTGTTAGGAATCACGAGTTTGGAATTGGCTGCAAGGAGCCTATTTGCTGTGTAACCATGTGAAAGCAAGTTAAGCACTCGATGAAAACCAGGAATGAACATATTGTGCATAAAAGAATGGTGTAATGGGCGGTGGTACCTGGTAACCTAAAAAATTTGAAACCATTGGCTAGCAGCCAGGGCAGGCGGGCAACAAGCACTAGTCTGTAAAACAGGCCGAAGGTCAGGGCAATTGGCAGGCATACATGAACAAAACAAAAACCCTCAACTGATAGGAATTCTTCTGCATTCCTTAGTTCAGTCTTTCATAAATCTGTCTCTGAATCACATCTGTTGCTTCAAGGAAATCCAAAGAGATTGAGTTATAAACATTCTTAAGAGTTATCGGCTTTGACATTGTGCCCTATCATGTAAATGGAACTGGTGTCTATCTTGTATCTATAGTCTGTGTGTTGCTGCTGAGTCTTAAGCACAGATGGTTGATGGTGTCACAGATGGTTGGTGTCACAAGGACCTCATGTCACACTCCTGAAAACCTGATCATGCCCAATAATAATTCATAATAATAAGCCAGTGCATGATTAACTTCTCCCTTACTTATTTCTCCACTGCATATCTCCTTTATGCCTCTACTTCTACAATGTGGCCCTTGACTGGAACACCCCCTCTTGATGATGTCCATGTACAGAGTGTTGGTCTGTCAGTTTGCTTACTAAAAACTATTTTTTATTTGAGTGTCCAGCTTTACTTTTCTTTTAAACCTTTCCCTTTAACAATGCAATGCTATGATGTAGACCCGAAGTGGTATTCTCAGTAGTGTTTTTATTCCGGTTAATGGAATATTTATTTTCTTCTTAGCTGTGTAAATATCATAAATAATTTATATTATATAACATTTTGGTACAATGTTTGTTTTCTGAAAGATGATTCAAGTATCATACCATGGCTGTTAAGCTTTCTACAAGGGACATCTTCGGAGGAAAGGCAAAATAAAATACAGTATATATCAAAGAAACTGGTAATTTTTTCATGTATGGGCAGGTAAGTTTTTATTTTACTTATATAAACTTTTTTTGCTTTAACTTTAGACTGAAATACAGCACATTAACAATGTTATTAAGATTGGAGTAGTTTCACGTAATTTTACTGTAAAACTACAGAGGATAATAATATGCTGTAGGTTCTTCTACCATTTTGCAAATCACAAGTGTAAAAAAAACACGTGTAAGACCCCCTCTGGGTTATTCTGAACGGCCAACCCATGGCAAGAAACACTAGTATACAAAGGGACACAAAAATAAAATTCCAGTGACACATTTTATACCATTTTGACATGATAAAGCCAATCTCTCTGAACCACTGCTGTAGCCATGCTTAGGACATGTTTGTGTTGTCAGTGTACACATTTCTAACTATCGCTTTTTTTCAATACTTTACATCACTCAACTTTATAAATACACTGGAGTTCAGTATGAATAGCTAGAATAGTACAGGAGAAATACTATAGGTGGCCATTTATTTCACCTGATGTGTCCATTTATTTCACTTTTAATCACTAGGTGCATCTCCAAATTGCACAGACCATTCTCTTAAATATTCTCATAATTAACTTGTATTTATAATGAAAACATCCTCAATTGTGTCACTGTACAACAGAAGAGTGTAAAATCAAGCATACAATAATATACAAATACTGATCATACAGTAGGAAAGTGTCCTGCTCGACGTAAATATGGCTTTACTGAAGCATTAAAAAGCACCCTAGGCATGTACACCATATCATCTTTAAGGTCTGCTCCATCTGTATGAATTTAGTTGCTATGTAACATCCCAATATTATTCACAGTCACAATAGGATTGTGTGGACACTGCAGAGAACTCTTATCAATACTTGTGTCAATAAAGGCTTCATTCTGATCACCATGCCTTCAGACTACATTGTTGCTTAAAGGCTAAACAAGTTAAACCCAGAAATGTGGGTACAATTACTTGAATTTCATGGCAATGTAGTCCATCATTTCAGGGGTACATTCACCCCATGGAACAAACTATAGACAGGAAGCCCTGACTGAACTGGCCTTATTCCTAATTGACTTTTAAGCAAGGAAGATTTTATGGACTTCAGAGGTTTAAAGTTAAAAAATGTTGCAAATGGACATTGAGGAGTAATCTCTCAGGGAAAAAACAGTACCACTTAAAGTCGCTATGTTGTGCCACCACATAGCCAAGTACTATAGCAGCTTCCTTTCTTTCTTGTTGTAATACAATTTATACCAGGACCGAGAACCACCAGATATATCCAGAACAGGAAATACGAGTCCCAATGTATATTCAGATTTGTATCTTTGAACAACAGAGTTTATGGGTGAATTTCTTAGTCCCCCTAATGTAAAGTAGTTGCTAGAATTACAAATGCATATCACAGCTGGAGTTCCAATCCATCCTGCAAAACTAGTGCGGGTGCTTGGCACAACATCACACCCCTTAATTTAGCTACTTGTGTTGGGGGCATTGCTATATTTCTATATCTCAAGCCAGGTGTAAGGACAGCAGTGAGGACAGGTCTCCTGTGTCCACAGCTTCTCCATAATTTGCTCATCTGCGGTACAAGTTAGGTGGGCAAAATGGGACATGCATACATGCTTTCCACTCCCCACATCTCATGAATACAGTGCTGCCGAATGCAGACAGTACTGTATTCATGAGGAAAGCACGCATCGTGGAAGCAAAGACCTGTGCCCACAAGCACTCACTGCAGAGGAGGCTGCAAAATGTTAAAAACATGATGCCTGTTTTTGTACTTTTGCACCCACCAAACAAAATTGACCTCTTTTGTCTGCTGTCCAATACATCAAATTAATCGATAGAGTGAGAGAGCTGACTGGAAATGTGTAGCTTGAATTCCTGCACTTTGTGCCGGGTGATGATCCCAGTTTAGTTACATTATTTAAGTGCTTTCAGAATATGCCACCTTCTTATCCAATTCATGCTTCACATCTGGTAAGTGTAAGGATCATACAGTAAATAATAATAGATATTGTACCAATGGAAACTATGATTCCCGCCACCTGTCTTATGATCACTACCCATTACCAGTAGGATGAGAAGTCAAAACTGGGGACACTTGCCCAATAAACATAGCTAGCTTTTGGGAAAAAAATATTTCTGCCTATCTGTGTCCTTTCTGTCCTGTGAAATAGAACCTGGGTTCTTTTAAAATAAAGAATAAATAAAAATGGAACATTTTAAAAGCAATGGAAAGTAAATGTAAAATAACATGCATTTTCTTCCTGTTCAGTCACTTTCCTTACTTTCAGGTTAAGAAGTAACTTTGCTTTAACATATTTTATATTTTAACTGCTTTATATTATTTCTGTTGTTTTTCAAATGATTTAGGGTTACAAACATACACACATCCAAAGCTTATTTTTAACGTTTTAACATAATTTTATTATCCATTGGTTTAACAGAGTAATATAATAAATTATCTTACATTGCAACATGTCTAGTAACCCATAGCAACCAGTCAGCAGGTTGTATTTACTGATCGTCTGTAGCATCTCATTGGTTGCTATGGTTTACCAGGTGTGGGTAAATGTAAAACTTTTTATTACTTTACCCCATTGTGCTAGGCTACATTAATGGACCATCACCTAGCATTTGTAAGAGGTGTTCTAATAAAATTATGCTTTACTACTTTGAAATAAGTAATAGACCAAAAAGACATTTTATCACTGTCACTTTCTCCCTAGCACACTTTCTTGCTTATACAGCATGGCGGTTTCTCTGGACACTAATTATTAAAGGGGAACTAGTATGTAAATGAAAACTTTATATCATGGAAATGAGAACCTTGCAAAATTAACCTTCAATGAAAGCAAAGATATCATTGAGTGGAGAAGGCACATTTTTTTGGAGCAATTAAAATTTTGTGAGCAAAAGCACACTTGCCCAACCAATAGTTTTTGTTTTTTTCCTGAAAACCCAACACAAAAAAAAAAAAAAACCCAACACACATGGTGCCTGCAATCACAACAGGGAATTTCTCTTTGTCTACTATGTTTGCTGAATAATCATTTACTATTGGCACACAAACTACCATTTTTTTTTAATTGTCTCATTTATTGTAATGTAGAAGAACATATAATTCAGCCCTTTTGCAGGGTTCTAACATCTGTAAGAGTATTTCTACCTCTGCTTTCATTTTTGCTTTGTCTATAGCAGCCATTTTTACGTCTGTGTTTGTGAACCATTTTTTCAACTAGACCCGACCCATTTCAAAAATGACCATTAGGCTATCTGGAAACATAAGTGCATTGTGTACATGTTTGCATTCCTCCACAGAAAAAAATAATATTATGAATGCAAGATACTTTGTAAATCAGTATAAATGTGGTTGCGGCATACTTATAAAGAGCATAGAGTTCACTTTGAGCATTTCAGAATTGTCAGTTATTGCCAGCAAGCGTAAATATTAGCACTGGGGCCCGGCATTGGGCCTGGAGCCCCTGATTACATTACAGCAAATACCAGCCTGACTGTACTTTGATAATCGGGGATAAAAGAATCACTTTGCAGAGCATGGCCTGATGTTAAACAGCGTCAAAGGATTTGGTCATGGCACAATGAAGTCATAAGAAAGTCGATTTTCTGAGGTTAAAGGGGTCCATCAAGTTCAACCCCTCCAAATGAAAACCCAGCATCCATACACACACCCCTCCCTACTTTTACATAAATTATATATACCCATACCTATACTAACTATAGAGTTTAGTATCACAGTAGCCTTTGATATTATGTCTGTCAACAAAATCATCCAAGCCATTCTTAAAGGAGAAGGAAACCCCCTGGGTGCAAAAATCCCTCCCCCACCCTGGCCTACCTGTCCCCCCGGGCAAATGCCCTAACTTGTTACTCACCTCTCTGCGCAGGTCCTGTCCACGGAGCTCACAGGCGCCATCTTCTCCCAAGTGGTCTTCTTCCTGGATTAATCGGCATCTTCTGGCGCATGCGCAGTAGGAGCATTTACCGGTACGGATCTACTGTGCATGCGACGAATGTCACGAAGTGAAATCGGAAAACTTTGTGACTTTTGGCGCATGCGCAGTAGATCTGTACCAGTAAATGCTCCTACTGCGCATGCGCCAAAAACGCCAGTCAAAGCAGGAAGAAGATCGCTTGGGAGAAAATGGCACCTGTGAACTCCGTGGACAGGACCTGCGCAGAGGGGTGAGTAAGGGGCAATTGCCCTGCGGGACAGGTAGGCCAGGGGGGAGGAGGAAGGGGGGGCAACACAGGGAGGGGGAAGGGTTTTTGCGCCCAGGGAATTTCCTTCTCCTTTAAAGGCATTAACTGAATCAGCCAATCCAACATCACCCGGCAGTGCATTCCACAACCTCACTGTCCTGACCGTGAAGAACCACCTACATTGCTTCAAATGAAAGTTCTTTTCTTCTAGTCTGAAGGGGTGGCCTCTGGTATGGTGTTCCTCTTTATAGGTAAAAAGGTCCCCTGCTATTTGTCTATAATGTCCTCTAGTGTACTTGTAAAGTGTAATCATGTTCCCTCGCAAGCGCCTTTTTTCCAGAGAGAACAACCCCAACCTTGACAGTCTACCCTCATAATTTAAGTCTTCCATCCATCTAACCAATTTAGTTGCACGTCTCTGCGCTCTCTCCAGCTCATTTATATCCCTGGGTCCTCCACTCAAATGTTATTTTTGCGTATTAAAAGAAATCAGATTTGAAACAGCTTTCCAATGTAGATTAACTTCAGAATTTGTATTGTTCTACAGTGTTCTCTGGTTCTAACAATGTAGCAAAAGTCAGTTCTACTCCAGGTTTGTTAATCAGCTGGTTTCTGCAACATTTACAGGATCTCAGGCAATATAAACCTATACTTCTTCCAAAAGCAAATACATATATTTTAAAAATTTAAAAATGACACAGCACTCAATCTTTATATGCAGTGAAATTGTATTACAACAAGTACCTCCACTCCTTTATCAAGCCAGGAATAAAGTGGTACACCAAACCCATAGTAACCCACTATTAAATGTTCAAACCGGGAATACTTACATTAATAGGTAATGATATCACCATTTGTATCTTGGCAACCACCAAACATCAACATATTACTGCAGATATAGATGAGATCAATAGGTAGATATAAGCAAAGAAGAACAAAGGAAAAATTAAACCTCACAGAGGAACTGTCTCAGAAATATACATACAAATCAAAATCTTTATTTAATATGTCATGTTAAAGTACGCAGCCTGCGTATCCACCAAACCTCATGCCACCTTAAAGGGGAATTCAACCCCCCATACCCTCCATAGTCCCCCCTCCCTGCTCCCCCAGCACTGGTGTTAACACATGTAAATGCCCCTAAACTCTAATTACCCCTCGTTGCAGAGTCAGCACAGGGGAGCTCACGGGCGCCATCTTCAGTGCTTCAGTGAGTAAGCGCTGTATCAGCAAATGCACAGTTGGAGCAGTCTTCTGCTTTGTGAAAACTGCGCATGGGATGAAAGTGACGAAAATTACCAGAGCACCGGAAGAAGACCCAAAGATTACCGAAGATCTCTGCAACGAGGGGTAATTACAGGATTAAGGGCATTTACAGGTGATAACACCTGTGGGGGGGATTATGGAGGGTGGGAGTTTTTATTAGTTGGGGGAGTTGAATTCTCTTTTAAGATCTGTTCCCTATCCCCATTCTTGGCATAAGAGTGAGAGATATGCAGTTTGATTTGCAAAGTGGTCTCACCAATTTACAGGAGACCACATGGGCAGACCAAGTTGATACCACAGACTTGGTCAAACAGGTGTGATATCCCCCAATACTGTACTCCCTCCCAGTTCCTGGGCGTGTGAAGGATCTGCCTTTTATTACAATTATACACGGGGAACATCATTTTGAGTCCATAAACAGGTCTGTACCACACCCCCTTGTGTATTTGTGTCTGACAAGACCAACTGGGATCCTATAGTCAGGGTCAAAGTTCAACCTGAAGTGTCTTTAGGTCACTCATACCTCTCAGCTCCCCACTTGCACCCTTCCCTGCTGGCACCCCTACTTCCTTACCTACTCACCACTGCTACTGGAGCAGGTCACCAGTCACTGGGAACTGAACAGGAGGGTGATTCAAGCAACTGTTCGCTTCTCCTGCCCAGTCCCCAGTTTAGATGCATCCAGTGGGAAGCATGAAACCCCCAAATCTTTGCCACACTAAGCTTGGGTCTTTGTGGCCTGACTGCAAATCTGGGTCTGCAAACAAAAATAGTCAGCACAACCTTATTAAATCTTCTTACTTTTCTTTGGATGGGTGCAGGTTCTCCAGTGGCCACTTTCCACCAGCAAATGCAGTCAAAGTACGATATGAACAGCACCACAATTGTAATTGAAGTTAAAATGCCTTTATTGCTCAAGTGACGGGCATTACCGCAACGTTTCAGGCCTCATTTGGCCCTTTTTCAAGCTAAACTGACAACCATTACACCAGTATTTAAACATTTAGTGCCATCTAGTGGACAATTAGAAACAAATTACAATCATGTGAAACACATTGTTACATTCAGTAAAAAAAGGTAACATTACATAAAAAGTATCCATCCGGTGAGCAGTGCAACAAGTATAGGTGAAGAAAGTTCATTTGTAATAATACTGCAGGAAACCTGCAAGAATACAAGATAAAAACAGTGTATAAGAAAAAGTTTTTTTTATAAAAAGAGAAATACTTTTATTTTAAAATTATTTTATCTAAAAATAGGCTTGAGATCATACTCTTTATTCAAACCCAATGGAAATAATGTCTCCAGTCTCCTGATCCAGAAGGCCTCTCGGTATAGGAGTGTTTTAATCCTATTCCCCCCTCGACGTTTTGGGGTAACCACTTCAATCACCTGGAATCTTAACTGGTTGACATTATGTCCTGCTTCAATAAAATGTCCTGCAACTGCTTGCTCCTTCTTACCAGTTTTAATGGCTGACTTATGTTCACGGATACGTTCTCGGACGGTTCTCGACGTCTGCCCCACATATGCTAAGCCACAAGGGCATTTGATGACATACACAGCATAGGAGGAAATACATGAGAACCGTCCGAAAATCCGTATGGGTGTCCCTTTTCTGGGATGATATAAAAATTCACCCTGTTGGATATTGGAGCAGCAGTTGCAGTTTAAACAAGGAAAAGTACCATTTTTACCTTTTTCTTTTAACCTTACACTATTTGCCCCTATATCTGTCTTCACTAGGGTTGAACCAATAGTTTTTGCTTTTTTGTAGGCAATTATGGGAGATCTTTCAAATGCTTTAATATTCGGTAAGTTGTCTTTTACCAGAGCCCAATGGGATTTCAATATTTTTGTGATATGTTTACTTAAGACATTATATTGGGTGACAAAAGTAACATGTTCACCAGTTTTTTTCTCTTTTTTCTCCAATAGCGTTGTTCTCTCTTTTGTTCTCAATTCATTACTCTGCCTATGTAGTAAACCTTCTGGATAACCCCTTGCCTGAAATTTGTCACACATTTCAGTCAGTCTCACTTCCGCAACCTCATCCGAGGCAACTATGCGTTTCACTCTCATTAATTGAGACTTAGGCAATGCCCTTTTTAATTGGGGTGGGTGAAATGACTGAAAGTGTAAAAGTGTATTACGATCTGTTGGCTTTATGTATAAATCAGTTAACAATCTGTCGCCTTGTTTATACACCCTGGTATCCAGAAATGCAATATCGGAAAAACTATAGTTCAAAGTAAATCGAATATAGGGGAGTGCACCATTAATTTCCTGAACAAATGCCTCAAGGGTCTCCTGTGGCCCCGTCCATAACGCAAATACATCATCGATATAGCGAATCCACTTGTTGCAATATCTTAAATATAGATCATTAGTATAAATAATATTTTTTTCAAAGTAGTTCATAAAAATATTTGCGTATGACGGGGCCACATTTGACCCCATTGCTGTGCCCCTGATTTGCATAAAATATTCGTCTTGGAACTGAAAGTAACTATTGTACAGAAGCAATGTGAGACACTGTACAATAAACTTTTTTTGGGTGCCATCCATAGAACCATCCTCAAGCAACTCCGACGTGACAGCCTCCACACCCCCATCATGAGGGATGGAGGTGTAGAGGCTCTCAACGTCAAGGGTAACAAGAATCCAATTTTCAACACTGTCAGTTATTTCATTCAGTTTAGTCAAAAAATCACTTGTATCTTGTATATACGATTGGTGTATTTCCACATACGGTCTGATTATTTTGTCTACAAAAATAGCAATAGGGGAAAAAACTGAATCTACATTCGAGACAATCGGTCTGCCTGGTGGATGTTGAAGATTTTTGTGGATTTTAGGTAAAACATAGAAAAGTGGGGTTAAAGGACACGATTGTTGTAGATAAAGAGCCAACTTGCTATCAATCACTTTTAAATTCAGAGCCTCGTCAACGAGCTCCTTTATTTGTTTTTGTATCCTAAACAAAGGATTACTATTCAATTTTTGGTATGTGGATGTATCAGCAAGTTGGCGCTTTACCTCAGCAATATAATCAACTTTATTCATCACCACCAACGCACCGCCCTTATCGGCAGATTTAATAATTATGTCTGGATTTTTTACCAAATTATTCAGTGTTTGTAATTCAGCCTTGGACATATTGTTAGGAATGAGATGTGTGTCACCCCTGCGAAATTTCTCTTCCAATTGCTTTACCTCTCTAACAACATGTCCAATATAGGCCTCCACAAATACATTATCACATTTTGGCATAAATTCACTAACAGGTTTTAGTCCCAATGTGTCCCCACAAAAAGTATTGCTGTAGACATTTCGTTGTTCAACATTTATGGTGTTAGCAAATTGTGCCTTAAGTCTCAATGTTCTAAATAATCTGAACAGTTCCAGATCCAATGTGAAAAAAATCAGGATTTTTAACAAGACCAAATGATAAGCCTTTATGCAATACCTGTAACTCCATGTGAGAGAGAATGGTGCTGGAGATGTTTACCACCGCATCCGGCGCCGTTTGGTTTGTTTCTGTGCTTTGTTTCCTCTTGTGCTTACGTCCCCCTCGTTTCCTTCGTCTGGCGCTAGTGACCCTTGTGATCCACTTAAAAAAGCCAGTGAGGAATCCTGTGAGTCGGAGCGCTCCGTCGACGTGCGGGTCTTGGCAGTTGCCGCATCCTTGTGTCCCCAATCCTTCGGACCGCGACCTCCTTTCGGTCTTTGGAACCTCTGTGGAGTGATCCAGGTGTAGACTGTGCCATTAGCGTAGTCCGAAGCATCGCGCTGAAACTTACTGCGCTTCCGTGCCTGTATCTCTGAGCGGAAGTGCTGGAGGTGTTCCGTCAGCTTCTTCCCTCCCTCAGAAATGACTGCTGTAGTAGCATGGTTCCGGAGTCCCGCTTCCAATGCCTCACTCTCCCGCTGGAATACAGGTAATTCTTTATGTATTTCCTCCACTATCGCCACCATTAGGTCCAATGAGCACTTGTTTAGTATTGCTTCCCATTTTTGACAGAAGCTCTCATTCTTGGCAAACATTGTGGGTCTCAAGTGGGAACGAAGGCCACGTGGAATGCGGTTACATTTTATGTATTCTCCCAATGTTTGTTGATGCAATTCATAAGCAACACATTTACGTTTGAGCTTTCCCAGCTCCTTAAATTCAGTCGCAGCATCGGGCATGCTCAGGAAATTATCCGTTTGTTTAATCATGCCAGTAATTCTAGTAATGTCCGCTTCAGAGTATACAAAAGTCATTATGATATGGTTGTGCACGACTTACGTGGAAAAACAGTATGCAAACAAAAATAGTCAGCACAACCTTATTAAATCTTCTTACTTTTCTTTGGATGGGTGCAGGTTCTCCAGTGGCCACTTTCCACCAGCAAATGCAGTCAAAGTACGATATGAACAGCACCACAATTGTAATTGAAGTTAAAATGCCTTTATTGCTCAAGTGACGGGCATTACCGCAACGTTTCAGGCCTCATTTGGCCCTTTTTCAAGCTAAACTGACAACCATTACACCAGTATTTAAACATTTAGTGCCATCTACTGGACAATTAGAAACAAATTACAATCATGTGAAACACATTGTTACATTCAGTAAAAAAGAGAAAAAAACTGGTGAACATGTTACTTTTGTCACCCAATATAATGTCTTAAGTAAACATATCACAAAAATATTGAAATCCCATTGGGCTCTGGTAAAAGACAACTTACCGAATATTAAAGCATTTGAAAGATCTCCCATAATTGCCTACAAAAAAGCAAAAACTATTGGTTCAACCCTAGTGAAGACAGATATAGGGGCAAATAGTGTAAGGTTAAAAGAAAAAGGTAAAAATGGTACTTTTCCTTGTTTAAACTGCAACTGCTGCTCCAATATCCAACAGGGTGAATTTTTATATCATCCCAGAAAAGGGACACCCATACGGATTTTCGGACGGTTCTCATGTATTTCCTCCTATGCTGTGTATGTCATCAAATGCCCTTGTGGCTTAGCATATGTGGGGCAGACGTCGAGAACCGTCCGAGAACGTATCCGTGAACATAAGTCAGCCATTAAAACTGGTAAGAAGGAGCAAGCAGTTGCAGGACATTTTATTGAAGCAGGACATAATGTCAACCAGTTAAGATTCCAGGTGATTGAAGTGGTTACCCCAAAACGTCGAGGGGGGAATAGGATTAAAACACTCCTATACCGAGAGGCCTTCTGGATCAGGAGACTGGAGACATTATTTCCATTGGGTTTGAATAAAGAGTATGATCTCAAGCCTATTTTTAGATAAAATAATTTTAAAATAAAAGTATTTCTCTTTTTATAAAAAAAACTTTTTCTTATACACTGTTTTTATCTTGTATTCTTGCAGGTTTCCTGCAGTATTATTACAAATGAACTTTCTTCACCTATACTTGTTGCACTGCTCACCGGATGGATACTTTTTATGTAATGTTACCTTTTTTTACTGAATGTAACAATGTGTTTCACATGATTGTAATTTGTTTCTAATTGTCCACTAGATGGCACTAAATGTTTAAATACTGGTGTAATGGTTGTCAGTTTAGCTTGAAAAAGGGCCAAATGAGGCCTGAAACGTTGCGGTAATGCCCGTCACTTGAGCAATAAAGGCATTTTAACTTCAATTACAATTGTGGTGCTGTTCATATCGTACTTTGACTGCAAATCTGGGTCTGCCAATGGTGTGGCATTTCCTGTATGGGAAAGACAAAAATTCTTCAATATCTGGGTACCCTGTTGGCAACGTATGATCCCAGTTGAGAAGGGATGCTGCTATTGGAAGAAAAATGTGTGTGTGTGTGTGTGTGTGTATATATATATATCTAATTTTTTTTAATTACTCAGAATATTTAATTAACAGATATTATTATTGAACAAGGTTGCTTAGAATATTTTTTTTTCATGGCAAAAATCTTTTTGAGTGGAATATCCTTTCAACACATGAAAAAGTCTAAAGAGGAAATAGGGTATTAAACATTTAATATAATTTTAGTGTACATAAATAAATGGATTGTTCTTGTTCTAGGTTTATTTTATTTTAGCTTTTACTAATAAAAAAAATTAACATAAGTTGATTTTCAATCAAACAGCCATGGAAAAGAATATATAATATACGGAATGGCAAAATGTGCTATTGCTGCGAAAAACAAAAGATATATAGATTTTTCTTATTCATCAACATAAATGTTTTCCATCTTATGTGAGACAAAAAGAATTTAAATACAGTTCTACATTATTTAAATACAGTAGAATGGAACATGTAAATGTTAATAAATAGATATGTGATATCACCACTGGGTGTCACTCTTGTACCTTCACAAAGCCATGCTTTCCTTCTATTACTTTGTTACCATGTGTCAGATTCATACTATTGTGTTCATCCTTCAGGTAAAACTATGTATCACCATTAGTACTTTATCAAATTGTTATATAAGTCTGCATAATTCTGTTTCTTTTCTGTTTTCTGTTGCACACTGAAACACAGAGCTTAATAAGGTTCTCTGGGCTCAGTGCTTGTTTGTTTGGTTTTGTTTGCCTAAGAAAAGGACTTATCTATATCTAATACTTCTGGGGGAATCATTTTTAGTTACTAACTTCCCTTCTTAAAGTGACGATGCCTGCAACTCCCTGCAATCGTGATCCAGCTCCTGATACATTCTCAGTTAGTGTCTCTGTTACTATACAGGGTTCTACTCAAGCCTCAAACCACTGGCCTGTACAAAACATTTAAAAAATGCATGGAGTTACCTGTATTTTATACATATGAGTATCAATTATACATTATTGCTTCAGGCCTTTGTTTTTTTTTCTAGATAAGAGTTTTTTTGGGAATGGGGAGCATCATTCGTAAGGGGTGCTGGAAAAGAATTAAACATTAAAAAAGGATTATGAACTTTTAACTTAGGTACCTGTGCAATTACGTTTCACTTTAAAATATTTTTTATCCTGGTACCTGTGCAATGAGATTTTACTCTGAATCTTTTTACCCTAGTGCCTGTGCAATGAGGTTTTACTGTGAACTAATTACAATGGTACCTGTGCAGTGAGGCTTTACTGGGAACCTTCTAACTCTAGTACCTGTGCAAAAAGATTTAGCTGTGTAGTTTTGCCCTTGTATTTGTGCAAAGATGTTTATCTCTGAACTTTCACCGTAATAAAGGAAAACTGGCACTCAGAGATCGATGCATGCGGGCAAAGCCCTGCGTGTTTATTACAATGTAACGTTTCGGGGGCGGGCCCCTTCATATCTCTGAACTTTCACCCTGGTAACTGTGCAAAGAAGAGGTTTAACTGTGAACCTTTTTAACCTGGTACCTGTGCAAAGAGGTGTTACTCTGAACGTTTCACCCATGTACTTGTAAATTTTGCAGCTCTAACCGAGGATAGAATAAAAAGAAATCCATTAATCTCATATAGAAACTGCATGGACTAATATCATTAACATATTAATTCATTCCTCATTTATTCATTAGCATACAAAAACAATTCAGTGCAGGCACTTTTTAGTAAAGAGTCCCATTTATTATCATTAGCACAATGGTGCATGGGATTTTTTGATAAATTACCAGTGACTAAAGGCTTCTTTCCTCTCTGCTGATTATTTCTGACTGACATTAGTGCCAAGCACTAAAAAGCTATTGGTAGATATTTTAATGGGAAATCATCTCTGACAGCTTTGGGGGCAAAACTTCTTGTTTCTACGCTTATGTAAACCTCACATAGCTTACCTCTTAGTTCCATGTTTACTGTATTCCACATTTAATTTCAAAGTTCAGGACTGTTCCTACCTGTCCCGCTGGGCAAATGCCCCTAACTTGTTACTTACCCTTCTGCGCAGGTCCAGTCCAGGGAGTTCACAGACGACATCTTCTTCGAAGCGATCTTCTTCGTGCTTTGAACGGCGTTTTGGGGCATGCGCAGTAGGATCATTTCGCCGGTACGGATCTACTGCGCATGCGGCAAAAGTCACGCGCATGCGCAGTAGATCGTACCGGCGAAATGATCCTACTGCGCATGCGCCGTTCAAAGCAGGAAGAAGATCGCGTGGAAGAAGATGTCGTCTGTGAACTCCCTGGACTGGACCTGCGCAGAAGGGTAAGTAACAAGTTAGGGGCATTTGCCCAGCGGGACGGGTAGGCCAGGAAGGAGGAGGGAGGGTGGGCAACAAACGGGAGGGGGGGTGTTGGGTTTGCGCCGACTAGGTTTCCTTCCCCTTTAAATGAGCTCCCAGCTCTGAAAGTAATGTTGTAGGTACATTCTACACAAATGAATGTGATCATGCTCTGTTAAAATAGAATATGCTTGACCAAACTTTTCCCTATTTCATGATGTTTAGTGGTTTATTTCTGGCCAACTGTTGTCGGTCTGTTTATAAAGCTTATAGGAGCAAAGATTAGAGCCAGTCTATAGTTGTTGATAGGTCCACACAGTATAAGAGTGCACTACCTGGTACCACTGTATATTTTCAGGTGCCAGGTGCTAAACAGTCTATAAGACCCTCTACTCAGGGTCAGAACAAAGCATAGAAAAGTCCAAAAATGCTGTAGCACACTGATCCGTTATTGTAATTGGTTTATTGGCTCAAAAAGTTTGTCGTCAATTCATGGCAATGTTCCAGGCCACACTGGGCCCTTTATCAAGCCTATCAAGCTTGGTGTGGCCGGAAACATTACCATGAATTGATGGTCAGGTCAATGTTTGCTTTAATTGCTGGTTGGGACAATGTTTAATGAAAACACACTAGTAAATTCATATAGTGTTATGTATCAAGGGACAATTAAGACAAAATAAATCTGTTGCAAAGGATGGAATATATTATAAATTTACTGTGATTGTGCCTCAACACAATTTGGTGTGTATAATATATGTTACAGATACAATTGTTTAGGAATAAACAATGACATTGAAAGGTGGAATTTTCTTTTTGTCCCACAATCTGTCCTTGGTAAATTTGTGATTTTTTTGGCTGGCTTGTAATAATATAAATAAGTATAAGCGAAGTCTTAAAAGCATGCAATTCCTATAGTTTTTAACATGACCTAGATACTTCTTGTGCTGTGCTAGTATGTCTCCCTGTTAGTATGTGTAGTGATAAGTCAAAGAAAGCAATCACCAGTGCTTGGTCGAACCCACACTATAACACTGACCAGCTGCTAGAGAGAGAGAGAGAGACACACACACACACACACACCCCCCCCCATTGCTACCCCGCCTAATGGTTTTAAAAAAATTTGTGGTAAACACAACTTTTCCTTGTTTGTTGTAGTTATACAGGAGCAGTGACCAGCTCCATGTTGTAGCTCCCACCCTTCCCAGCTATAGTCAGGTGATCCCACTGGTGTCTAATAAAAGGGCAGCCAAGTTTGGGAGTTTTACTTTGAAAGCAGCAAGTAAGTTGCAGGTAAAACTTAGTCCCTTTGTAAAATGTATAATGAAGCAATAGAATTCTTAATGAATCAGATGAAAATTGAGCATAGGACTGGCCAGATATGGGATTTGACGTAGTTGGCCAGCTTAAATATATTGTAATATATGGACAAACAATCCCTGTTTTGTTTAAAGGGTAAGGCATTTTTCAGTAGCAGTATGAACAAAATGTCTCTGTCTTAAATATATTGATAATGGTTTGAGTGCAGAGGACCTCTTGTATTTGTCTATCTTTATATATATATATATATATATATATATATATATATATATATATATATATATATATATATATATATATATATATATATATATATATATATATATATAAAATTGCAAGCCTCTGAAATGGAGACCTGCAGAATGCACTTTCAATGGAAGAATAACTATGTGAGACAGCACTCCATTTCATAGGGGCAAGCTGTGGGAGGCACGTAGCCATCCTTTCCTCCAACCCCCACTCACCCCTATCTTCAGTGTCGGACTGGGACACCAGGGGCCCACCCAAAAACCTTTGACCAGGGGCCCACCAATTAATCTTAGACCAGGGGGCACTCTTAGTCCTATTTTTCTTCCACTCCTCACTCAAACTCTATTATTCTAGTCTCTTTTCTTTAAATACTATAATCTATTCCACCAATTTAGCCTCTTTGTTCTCGTAGAAATAGGGAATGGTGGGCCAGTCTGACACTGCCTACCTTGCACGTTATTCTAAAGGGACCCTGTCCTTACTGACTTCACTAAGGCAGGTAAAGGACAGGGCTACACTGCGTGTCCTGACACTGACCTCTTTATCCGGTGCTCAGTATAGAATGCAGTGTCTAGGGGGGCACCAGTGGTACTAAAATGAACAGTAAGGGGTGTGCTCTTGCCCAATGAGGGGCCTTGACATGGCATTTGACCCACATATTTTGGCCAAAGTGTTGTTCTATGTTTATGTAGCAATTATATAGGTTTAGAGGAAGGTTAATAGGCTCCAGTGTCTTATTTTCTATTGGCCAGTGGTTGGATTTGTATGTACGCTTGTATGTTCAAAGTATGCCCCTTTATTGTATAGGGGGTGTAATGTTGGCACTTTATAAATACATGTTATTATTATTATTAGTAGTATAATAATAATAATATATTGCTAGAGTTTTTTCAGATGCATTGCTATAAATTTGGTCATTATTGCTGCTTTATTCTTGTGTTTTATTTCAACCTTCTCTTTGAGCTGATCACTCTTCAACAGTTAAAATACTTTTCCCATTAGTCATCATCTGACTTCATATTAATCATATTCACTGGAAGTACCATATCTGTTCAGAATTATCCAGTCCTTTTTATATTTGGATTCACTTTTTTTCCAGTTGCAAATTCCACCTCCACTTTCCTCACTGCCCATTCTTTCATACAAGTTTGTTTACTCTTCTAAGACCCAATGATGCCCCCAAATGGCAGCTGGGAACAGATGAAGTTGCTCTCCCAGAATTGATACGCTGAATAAAAAAAAAAAAAGATTTTGCTCTGTGACAACTATGTTGTACATTTTTAATTCCACACATACTGTATCTATACAATTATGTACTGAAATAAGTCCATCTAACAGTCTTGTACTTCTTGGAAGCTCTGATATTTTGTGAGAGATTTCACGACTGTTCGAAAGATATAAAAATCAGTACCTGTAAATGGCTGCTGTATAAATGTTCTATGTCTATAACAAAAGAGCAAAAATTAAAAAACAATTGGGTAACAGAAACAGTTTAATAGTAAATAAGCCCAGTATTAATACTATGAAATGATAGCAAATATAGAAGCTCAAAGAGAATAAAAACATCACTCAATGTGTACGTACTCACAAGTGTTAGTGTTCCTTCCAGTCTCAACAGTGGGTGACAGTCAAACACTTCTAGGGCATTCAAGGGTATTAGAAACTACAGCTTAAAGGGTCTGAAAAAGGTCAGCTGGAAATAACAAGTTGGAGCTCAGATGTCAGTGTGGAGATGTAATGGTTTATAACCAGGCACTTTGGTCATGCACCTGCTAATAATATTATCCTATTAACCCAGACAGCTTGACTAATTGTAAAAGTGAGAGATGGTGGCAAGGGAAATCCAAAGGTCTGTTCACGGTTTCTGACACAGATAGAACACATGCTGCAACACTGGGAACAGACTGTGTGCACGTGTCTGATTTAATTCTTTAATTGACAAATGGCCATAAATCGTTTGTCTGTAGCTTTCAGTGAACATGTTTTATATGTTTAATGGTATGTGCAGTGAAGGAGAATAAAATTCAGTGATGTAACTAGAGAACTATGTATCTCTGTGCAAAGTTTTCAGGCTTTAAACCGTTGTTCTGTCCCCATACAGCCATGCCCTCAGTTGCCACCAGTTTCTACTGACCCTATCCACACTTGAATCTCAGCAATTGCATGTAAGATGGCATGCTCCTTAGTCCTCCTTTTTAATGTCTATTTGTAATGTATAATTTTGTGCTGAGTGATGAGGGAATCTGTCCCGTTAGAAATCAAAAGGCGACAAATGCAGCTTTCCAAATGCATTAAAGTTAATGGGTGTTTTTGTTTCTGCGATTATTTGTCCAAACGAATAAATGTCAATGGGAGTTTTTTCTCACTCCAAATGCATTAAAGTTAATGAGCATTTTTTTTTCTTGTGGTGACTAGAATACTATCAAGGGCCATGGTACACAAGATTTGTTTCCTGTGGGTAGATTTCCAGTGGGGGCCAAATCTCTTTTTGTGCCATTGTCCTAAAGGGCTCCTTTATAAACATATGTAGAAAAAGCAATGCATAGCAAGCACTCAGAAGTTATTTTGATCATTTTTCTGCCAGTCAGTTTAGAAGTTAATTTATTAGTTTGGAGATGCAGGTAAATATGGTAACAGAAGAGGGAGCTTATGCATTTGAATTGAACCACTCATTGATCTACTTTGGCATCACTGTCTATGTTTGTGAAGTCCACTGACTACTGGAGTTGCAAATACTATCCCTGACCATCACTTATTATCCCTGACCATGCACAGTATTGGCTTCACAAACATTGACTTTATCTCCAGTCATTTGGATTTAGTTTGATACAGTGAAATGGTACATCCCCACACCTTTTTAATTGTAAAGGCTCATTTACAAAATGCAAGCAGAGATCAAAAATAAACACACATTGCAATGGTTTTACCCACAGTGCAGTATTTCCCCTCAAAAGTCCACAGTCATTTTTGACCTCTGCTAAATATCCTGTGACGCAACTTGATGATGTAAATTAGAGCAAAACTTCTTACAGGTATGGGACCTATTATGCAGAATGCCTGGGAACTGGGGTTTTCTGGATAAGGAGTAATTCCATAATTTGGATCGCCATAACTTCTGTCCACTCAAAAATTTTTAAACAGTAATTAAACCCGTTAGGATTGTTTTGCTACCAATAAGGGTTAATTATATCATAGTCAACTACAAGGTACAGTTTAATTATTACAAAGAAAAAAGATAATAATAATTTTTAAATATTAGAATTATTTGCTTATAATAGAGTTTATGGGAGATGACCTTTCCGTAATTCATAGTTTTCTGGATAACGGGTTTCAGCATAATGAATCCCATACCTGTAGTGCAAAAGACATTGTCAGTGCTATTAGTGTGAGATTCACTAGACCCAAATTAGCTGTGTTTGCAAGCACAACATGCTAGGGTGCCATTATAAACCAAACATGGGGGTCTGTTTACTAAAGTGTGTTAAAAATATTCGCACAAAATATAGACAGAATTTTTGCCAAATATGTTATCGCCAGTTTACTAACTGTGGTAAATATAAATTTGTGAATTTTCTTGCGCAAGAATAATTGTTCGCCAGTCGTCACATTCACTGAAAATAACGCTACGTACACATTAACGCCTGGTTTACTAAACAGCGAAATGTGCTAAAGACAAAATTAACGCCAGAATATTCGCAAACTTTTACCGCCACCTATGTAGTGGCGTAAAAGTATTTTTTTCACCAGAAAATTCTCAAGGGGCAGGAAATATCCCATAATACTTTTTTTTTTACCCATCATTCTTTGCTGACAGGAGAGAGATCTGTAGCTACTGCTGACAGGATGTTTTGGCTTCTGCTTCTATCTGTTGCAACAGCAGCAGTTTCAGCTCAGAGGTGTATTATTGGCAGGGGGCATCACAGTCCAAGGATTCGTCAGCCTCTACGCTTTTTTGGTTTCATTGTGATTGGCCACATTAAACTGTGCATTTCTATAAAGCAAAGAGATTGACTGGTATCATTTCTTGTTCCTATGATTCTATTGGCACTCTGGTAATGTTGCTGGATGGTATAATCATCAGTTAATAAAGTTTATGAGTTTTGAAGATGCATTTCTGGCCATAAATGTCACAGTAAAAATTGCCATAATAACCGCCAGAAAACAAGACTATTTTATAGCATAAATATTCGCAAAAACGTAATTTTTCGAAAAATTTGCAACTCGCTAAAATTACCGCTAACGTAAGCTGGTTCCTTAACGTGGTTCCTTAACGTAGTTCCCGCAAGTGATCGCAATGACTTCTGAGCGCATCGCTGTTTAGTAAACTTAGTCGCTGCGAATATTCTGGCATAAAAATATTCTCAGCGATAACATGTGGAAACTTAAAGTCAGATTTACCGCACTTTAGTAAACGGACCCCATGGTTCTAACAATAATTTAACAAACCTTGGTTACAAAATTATAATGGGCGCAATTTGTCATTATTGTATAAATATGAACAGAATTTCAAGATTTGCACTTGTGTTTGTTAGTGAACTTTTTATTCTTATGAGTCATGTAGACTGATTGTTAAGTAAAGTAACACTTAGGAGCAGATAGTGATAAGATTTGGTTAAGGAAAAAAGAAGGGTGCTCTGCCTGGGGCACAATGAACTCAGCCCAGCTATGATTTAGGCACCCCTCATGTCAATACTATTATATTATATTTTCTGTCTATCCCTGCATCATCCATGACTGATGCAACCCTGAACTATGACACCTGATATCTACCAAGTTCCAGCTGATAAGATGGCTTTAGTCAGACGTTCTTGCTGAGTCCAGGTTTTTGCTTCCACTTTGTTGCTTGGGGAGTGTCCATGGCAAAAATTAATGGACCGAATGATAAACCCTGCACTGATGAGTACAGGTCTTAAAACACATTAACATTTTCAAATTATATATTTACTAGTGAATTATTTTCTTCTGTATTAATAAAATGATGTATGTTTATAATGAAAGGATTTCAGTGCAGTTTGATGCTCAGACCTCTTCATTTGGTATTGTATCCTTGTGTTCCATTTTATCTCTTAACCGTGCAAATAAAACACACGATGACAAGAATAAAATAAAGATATAACAGTAGACTAAACACCAACAAACCCAGAATCAGAGGTAATTGTTAAGAGACTTTATGGCGCAAAGAAAATCTTTTTCTAACACAGAGAAAACCTGGTAACTAAATCCATCCATCACTGTTGACAGGCTTAAATTGGCAGCTGACAGGTAGATGCCATTTACATTGCTACTTATTGTCTGCAAAAACTGCTAGTAAGATTGAGATTGGTAATGTACTGAGCATAATGTAAAAGTGTGTGATGCATTTTCTGCTCTAATGTGTGTCATGTTTCCTGAAGCTTGAGAAATATTTACAATAAATATTGATTTTATTGCTTGCAAAAACTGATCACATGCTCATCTTTGTGTTGTATATAATGTTACTAATTTACACACGGGCGTTTTGAGCTGCGCTCCCCTATGTTCCGGTTTCATGTGTTCAGCCGCAGGGAAGCGCAGGGTAAAAGCACGCCTTTACTGTCAAGGGGGCTGTACTCCCAACCTGCATTCGGAGCTTACATGCTTCTGTGTGAGTGCAGCCCCCTTGACAGTAATGGTGTGCGTTTACTCCTTCGCTCCCCTGTGGCTGAACGAATGAAACTGCAACACAGGGGAGAGCATAGCTCAAAACGCCTGTATGTAAGGGCCCTTAATTGGCTGATTCTGAGGTAATATAAAGCACCTATGAATTGCTACCAATACATACAGTTGACTCAGAAGAAGCACAAATAAAGATAACATTATGCTGACTAGATTGCCATAGTGAGTGTCCCAAGTGCAATTGTGTAAATCCTATTGTATAATATGTTGGTTTTAGTAATGGAAGCCTGATGACCCCTTATAGGTCTGCATCATAGACCCAGTCTAGCTATGAATGTAACGGTAAAATTAAGTTGTTTATCCAAGTAGTAAAGAAGTTGTGAAACCCATGTATCATGCCCATCTCTTATATAACATAGTAAATTACTTTTTTTTAAAAAAAAAAGACAAAAACCCACACGTTTGGTCAAAAAGTTCAGCCTTTTTTCCTTTTTTTGAACCTAGTACCTTTAAAACTGTAATATCCTTTCTGAGGTTTGGAAACTAAAACTGCACTGCATATTCTGGATGTGGCCTTACCAGTGCTTTGTAAAGAGGAAGTATGGCCCTCCATGAATCTATACCCCTTTTAATACAGGGCAATACCTTACTGGATCTTCCTACTGCTAGTATTTGTCTTGCATATTTTTGTATCCCAAGATCATAACATTACATTTATCAACACTGAATCTCATCTGCCACTTAGCTGCCTAGATTAGCAGTTTGTCAAGATCCCTCTGCAGGGATGACACATCCTGGATGGAATTAATTGGGCTGCATAGGTTTGTGTTATCAGTAAACACAGATACATTGCCCTCCCCCAATTCATTCATGAACAAATTAAATAAAAATGAACCCAATTCAGAACCTTGTGGGTACTAAGAACCCTGCTGCAGGTAGAAAATGTTCCACTGACAATCACACTCTGGACACTAGCCTTAAAGAAGAACTAAACCCATGACCCCCTCCATCCCTCTTCACTGCTCTCTGCCCACAGTATTTATTCTTTTTAGAGGTTTCTCTTCTGCTGATCTGCTATAAATCTGCAGAGGTGTGCAGTTAAGTTCAAAGGGGCCATCTTCTTTCTGTGTTCTCATCCTCTTCTGACAGTTACCGATAGGGATCTTCCAGGAACATAGAATCTGTTTTAGGACATAGGTTTAAGTGTGCATGCTCCTCCAGGATCTGTGTCATCTACAGAAGAGGATGCAAACACAAACAGAAAATGGCCTTTGCACTCGGATGCATAACTCTGCAATTTTATAGCTGGTCAGCAGAAGGGAGAATTCTAAAAAGAATAAACAACGTGGACAAGGAGCTTTTAGTGGGGTAAGTGAAGCGAGCGGTGGAGGGGTCAAGGGTTTATTTCTCCTTTTAAGCTGGCCATAGATGTTGAGATTTTTAAAAGATCAGATCCTGATCGTGAGACCACGATCTTCTCAGAACGATCATACAATCGTACGAATTTACCATCAACTAAAAAGACCAATTTGCCAGGAAAACAAAGGGGAGCTGCCTGCTTGACCCTTCAAACATAGATAGATTGCACTGGGACCGACAAAGATTTTTTGACCTGGCCAATCAATTTCCTCACAGATGTCGGACGAAAAATCGTAAGATGTACGATCGTTCGAATCCCACTAATCGCACGATAATTTTGAAGGATTGGTCGGGCTTCCCTAAAATCGGTCGTTCGGCAAGAAGAATTGTCGTGTCTATGGGGAGCTTAAGACAGTTTTCTATTCCCATACAAACTATCTTTTAGACCTTAGTTTAAGAAGCTAAAACCAATTAGACCACATCTACTGCAATCCAAGTTTCTACTGTCCAAGTTAATACCTCATCATTATTATCTTACATGATCTGTCATTCTAAAAGCCATGCTGATTATTACATATAATGCCATTCTCCAGAACATAGTCTTAAACATGATCCATTAACAAACCTTTAAATAGCTTGCCCACAACATATGTTAGATTTACAGGCATGTAATTACCTGCCTAAGATCGTAATCCCTTTTTAAAATATTGGAATTCCACTGGCTACCCTCCAAGGTGCCATACCCAAGTATGTATGAGTTGGTAGCGCTAATATAGGATATATTGTTCCCTAAACATTTTAAAACTGCAGTAAAGGTAAAGCAGCAGAGCAGTGGCAATAATAACTAAAGGAGACAGGCACAGCAAATCACACTTGGTGAGTATGAAAACCACAGCAGCTGCCTTACAATTGCTGTACATTTTAGTGAAGAACTATTGGCAATACATATCTTATTTCCTACTTTGATCCTAAACAAAGGCACCTGTTAGACCAGCATGTGTTTGACAGAAATAAAACCCGTCTCAGCTTTTAGGACTGTCTCTTTCTATTAAAGATGAATGACAAGCAAAGTGTTTGATACATGGTAAATAATGGTTATGCTTTGTTTGTGAAATTTTGCCTTTTTTCCTTAAGTTTTTAAATAAAATTGTATTTTTTGACCCTAAAAAACATAATGATGTACAGACTTTTTTTCCTTATGTTTTTACTTCTAATCTTTTATTTTTTTAACCTTTAGTTTGAATGACTATATCCTCAAAATTGTATAATGTGGCTGGTGAATTAGGTGCTGTGACCAATGACCACACTGAGCAATGTTTGCATTCCTGTCTATTTCGCACATGCGCAGTTTTCGCGAACCGAGAAATTGCTCTAACTGCGCATGCATCGCTTTGCCAGTCTCTGTCTCAGATTACCAAAGACCTGGCTGTGAACTGCGATCCCTGAATCTGCACCGAGGGGTAAGTAAAAATTTAGGGGCATTTCCCCAGGTTAGCAGCTAGGCTGGGGGGAGGAGAGAGGGGGATCTACGTAGGGTTGGGGGTAGTTTTTTAGTTAAGGGTTGAATTCTCCTTTAAAGTGGACCTGTCACCCAGACATAAAAATCTGTATAATAAAAGTCCTTTTCAAATTAAACATGAAATCCAAATTATTATTTTTTTTAAAGCATTCATAGCTGTTGTAAGCTCATTATAAATCTCAGCTGTCAATCAAATATAGGCTGCCCCTCCTCTATGACTTAGGCATAGAGGCAGGGCAGACAATTACTTTCACTTTCCATTCAGCACTTCCTAGTTATCACTGCTCTCCACACATTCCCAAATTTCTCTTAACCATTTTATTGTGTAGCCAGTGCATTGGGATGGACATCAGGTCTCCCATTCTGGTGCGCAAACAAGATTTTAAGATGATGCAAGGCTTATATTAATAACAGTGTGCACAAAATGGCTCCTGCCTGCTTGCTATAATTATGAGTTTCCAGATTTATGGAAACAAGATTCGAATAATTTATACAGTGTAATTAAAGTTAATTTTGCTTGACTAACATGATAAAATAGGATTTGGAATCATTTTTTGGGTGACGGGTCCCCTTTAAAGGCAAGGATGGAGTTAACTGGTTAGAAAGCACAGAGAAATAAAGTCTAGCTCTAGGCAGGCAAAATAAATAGGTGCTGACTAGTAATAGTCAGAGCTGAGGCAAACCAGAAAGGTATGCAGAACTAGAATAAGCACACACCTGCAGAACCTCGGGCAGACTGAAGTGGAAATTCATCAGAACAAAGAATCCTGGTGCTTGCAATCAGCCTTTGTAGCATAGAGGTAAGGGCCAGCAAATAGGCAGCCAAAAAGGGGGACATACATGACAGACTAGTAGATAAGATATATTCACCAATGATTACTATGTGTCATCACTTCATTTTTGTTTTTTTTTCTTTTACTTTCATGATTATCATTGCATGTTTTGATGTCATTATTGGTGATTTGTATGGGACAGAAAAGTACCATTACAATATAACTAGTATAAAAGTATTCTAGTCTACAATTGCATACCTCCCAACTGTTTTACCTGGGACAGTGCCAATTTTGACAGTTCAAACCGCAGTCCCAGATTGTTACTGAAATGTCCCGACTTTCTCTTTGATCTCCTACACTGAACAGCCAGAAAAAGATACAAAGATTCTTAAACTTAATTGGCTTTTGGAAGAGAGCCCAAAATACATGCCGGCTGCACTTAGATACATTTGTCACAATTTAAGATAAGCAGGTCTCTTAGGGAAACTGTGATTTGCAACTTAAATGGCAATTCACCTTCATTAGCAAAACTGTAATAACACATAAAACCTGAATGTGTTCAAACTTGCACAACCTGCTAAATTTTGTAAAATGCACATAGTAATTAGGGGTGTGTGGCCATAAAATAGGCGTGGTCAAACAATATTCCCACAATGTGTTCGGCAAAACTTTTTGTCCCGCTTTCTATTTTCAAAATGTTGGGAGGTATGCAATTGTCCTTTCACAGTGTCATAATGTCATTCTACTCACAGGTGGGATTGTAAACATATATTGTTTACTATAAAACTGTAACTACAAAGTGTGCTCGAACACACAGAAGTCGGGAGTAACGGTTAAAAGGGACATGCACATAAAAATGCAATTTGGAATAAATGACGTATATGTAATATTGAGAAACATTATAATATACTGTACATTAACTAAACATTTTAATGGTTTTAAAGTTATTTGTAAATGTACTACTGGTTCTGACCCTCGAAAGAAAGCAGAAGTCAGCTCTCCTGCAAGTTTTCCCCATTGTAAACATG
Source organism: Xenopus laevis (assembly GCF_017654675.1). Taxonomy (NCBI): domain Eukaryota; kingdom Metazoa; phylum Chordata; class Amphibia; order Anura; family Pipidae; genus Xenopus; species Xenopus laevis. The sequence goes on along the minus strand of NC_054374.1, from coordinate 108,530,630 downwards.
CCTTATGAGAGGGAGGGGGTGAATGGCACCAGGGAGCTTAAGAGGTCTCAGTAAGAACTGAACTGCCATAAAGGAAAGCAGATCAGCTGAGGGTGTGGAGAGGTAACAAATAAATGACCATAAGTAAGGTGTAAATGGTCCTTTAATACAAACTCTACAAGTGTAAGACAGCTGAACAGTATTTTTATATAGAGAACAAGAAAGAGAAAAAACTGACCCATGTATTTGCACCCTCCCATCAAAGCATGTCCACAAGCTCGTATTTATACACCATACACCATTAAAACTTCTAGAGCTTGCGTCTCTATTGGAACAACCCCCGTTGTGCAGCCCTTCGTCAGCCAACCCCTTCACCCACAGCACAACCCTCCCAGTTGGCAGATATCTGCTCTGATAGAATTTACTAAGCCTGCTTTTCCAACGATTAGCAGCACCTCTACCCATACTAATGTTGTACACATCGGGGGTGCTAACTAAGTGAAAGACTTACACAGTGGGGCCTAAAACCCCACCAATTTAGGCCCCACTGACCCTTTGGGTTATGTGCTTCTAAGGGAGCGATCTGTGTTGTATAACATTGCATGTAGTCTACTACCCCTATTACCCCCATATTTATGACCGAATAGTGTTTAAACAGAGTGTTTTGGGGTGACCTCCACTAGCATACATTTACCACTTATGCGTAACAACTGCCCACTACCCCTAGTTAATCCGTCTCCCTGGTCCTAACCATGTTTTAATTATTACTGAACTTTTTTATCTTATTTATCAGTAATAAAAGTTAAGTTGTAATGGTGTATAAATACGAGCTTGTGGACATGCTTTGATGGGAGGATGCAAATACATGGGTCAGTTCTTTCTCTTTCTTGTTCTCTTTTGAATTGCCACTTGACCCTGCACACCATCTTCTGTTTTTCTCATTTGATGGGAGGTGCTCCCCAATTTCTTTTCTGTTTTTTTATATAGCACATCATGAATAATGTTTCTCTGTGCTTTTAAATTTTTATTCTTTTTCCTAAAAATTTGATTAATTTTTACGCCTCCTGAGAAATATTTTACTGACAGGAAGGAAAGGGTTTTAACATCTATCGAAGCATGTTCAGCTTCTTCAATCATGACAATTCATCAGAACTGGTAGTCTGCATTTGTTTTCTTGGGGGCAATGGAATTAAACAGAAGTGCTGATCTATAAAACTGAAGTGATTTCAAAATTGCTCCAAAAAGGAACAAACAATTTGCTAATTTTAACACAATGCAAGTATAAAGTAGACTTAAAAAATCGATATTCCCTGTACTTTTAAGTATCATTTTATTCAATTGTATAGGTGGGGGGCAACTACCAACAGATCAGGCGTAACATGTGATAAGGTGAACCTTCACTAGAATGGTAGAGAAAGGATTTTGCAGTTTAACAATAACTCTGAGGTACAATAAACTTAGTTGGGTGCCAGTGGTCCTTTACCGAAAATCAGTGTTAGGATAATGATGCTAAGTGAGCCTTTCAGCCATTAATCGTGCAATATATCAGTAGAGACAGCAATGCAAAGTAACATACTCGCTCAAATGAATTAGAACAAATCAAACTTTAATTACTATGTTACTATGTAATAAACCTACTACAAACATCTGCAAATGAGGCAACTTTTTGATACTCAGACCACTAGGAAAATGAAGGCAACTCTCTTTGAATCCATTAAATCTTCAAAGAATATATGGAGAGGGGCAAATACTGACTGCAACTCAGAAACTAATGGTAAACGTTCAATTGCAATTCACCCACAAGCAATGGAAAACAGCATTGCTTTTCCTAACCTTGCTATTGTTTCAGTTTCCACCTTGCTTAGGACTCAATTGTTCTAAATGTCTTACTTCTTTCTTCTTTAACACTTGCCTTGGTCTGTATTAGGAAAATCAAGTCATGTCAGGGGTAATGGTCTGTCATTTGACAGTTTTTGGATTACTGCAGCAGGAAAAATTACTCATGGTACAAATTGAACTGTGTGATATATTAGACTTTCTGTGCATCAAATAATGTATTATGCAATGGTGTTTAAGGAGGTAGAATAAAGTTTAATAAGCAGACAAGAGGATGTGTCTGATTTTCAAAAGGGGGAAGTGTAAGGGGGTAAAAATAAACAATTTACTTTAATGTAAATAGTGAAGCTATGCTGTGGTGCAGCCAGAAGGTGACACTAATGGCCTGTAACATCTTGAAACAGCATCAGACTGAAGTGGCCAGATCCTTGGGAAGGTTGGTACTGTGAGGGCTAGCTAGTGGATAGTAGGGGCAAGTAAGAAACCCGTAGTGCAGCGAACCAGAGCCACAAGAGGCCCTGGAGATAGACTTTGGGGAGGTATTAGCCACCCCAGAGAGTGCAGAGGAGACCGGGGCAGTGCCCCCAAAGGTTGAGTTGGTTCCTGGACAGGATAGTGACAATTAAACTGACCTGTTTTCTACAGGTTGGGAGGAGTCTGACTGGGGGCAGCAGTGCCACCTCGCCTAAAAGCACCATGAGGATGAGGGTACCTTTTGGGTACTTCCCTGCCTGGCAGAAACCAAAAAATTCAGCGTGGTCTCCAAGGTACAACGAATAATTAATCTGGAGGCCTTTAAAGTCTTGGCCTACTATATGCCGTACGCGCCACTGTGGGTATATCAGGAGGTGGAGGAGAATTTGGATAGCTGGGCCCAAAGGGACATATTGTTGAGCCAAAAGCTCAACACACGGTCAAGAGCTTTGGCAAGAGGGAGCCGCTTCACTTTTTTTCTTTTTAGCGTTGACGTATCTTTGCTGGAGGGCCGCAAGACAGAAACGCACCACCTGGACTATTACATTTCTTTTGCGGATACCAAGGTGTCGATCCATAAGTTAATCTAAAATGGGACTGTTGCCCTGATAATGGTCCATTGACCTGTTCTACCTCTGCTAACGCTGTATAAGCACCTACAGTTTTCATTGTTATGCAAGTTATGGATTTATGTGAACTAATGGTATTGCTTCCACCACAGCAAGCGATTATACCAGAGTGGGCCGGTTGGTCACTCAAAAGCACATGTTCAGTTTTCACTGTGATATGATATGTTGAGAGATGAATGATGTGAGAATGGGTATGGATGTTGGACAAAATAAGACTGAGGTACTTATGAAGAAGGTGTGTTTTATTTTTGTTTTTATTGAACTCATAGGTGGCATCAGTGCAGTTTAATTCAGTGATGTTATAAAATAAAGACAGCTTGTAAAGCTGCAGGTGTGCTTAGATGTTACATTACAGGCTCATGTTATATTTGGGATTCCCTGTTTAAAAGGAATTTACTCTGGAGAGGAAAGGCCCATCTGTTCTCTGTAATGCTAATGAAGGTTTGATAGGTGAAAAGGTTAACACTGAGTATTAAATATTGTTGTTTGTGACACAACGGTCTTGTAGCTAATTCTGCTTCTTATAAATACGTGTAAATGCTTTATTCCCTGGTAGAGTTCTTCAGCAAGCTTGTTAAGCATACAAATTAAATACATTCAAACACTCTATGACCATTTAACCCACAAATGATATAACACAACCTTGTAAGCTTTCATAATTTTATTTGATTAAAGCACAGTAAGTGTTATCTCACAAAAATAAAGACCATTCTTCTAATGCATTGCACTTATAAATTAATTAAATTCTCCACGTTTTTTTGTCATTTTAAAGAAAGTTCAATTTCATGTTGATATTTTGCCTACAGAATATCTTGAATATCGTGTTTGTTATTAGTAATATGAATAAAACAGTGCACTGAGAGCATTTGCATTTTAATTAGGCCATGACCTCCCATTGCTAATTCAAGATTAATTTCAAAGCTCAACAGCATATTTGAATACTCTGCAGCTATTTTATTTACAAAACCTCTGGCTGAATCATTTTAAAAAAACATTAATGTAAATTTAATATCTAGAATCATTGGCTTCTTTGCCATTTGGGAATTTTATAATAAAATATAACTGCATTCCATGGGCATTTCTCAGGTTTTGTTGCAAACACAAAGTCTGTCTTTGCTTTTTTTTCACTTCTGGCTGCATAAAATGTGTACAGTATGATTGGCAACATATAAAAATCGCACAACTAAATATCCAAGGATAGATTCCCCCCTTGAAATATTGTATTGCTCTCTAATAGTGATGGGTGAATTTGCGCCGTTTCGCTTCTCCGGAAAATTTGAAAAATTCGCTAAACTTTTTTTTGGACGCCGGCAAATTTTTTCCGCCGAATTTATTCACTGGCGGCGAATCTCGCAAATTCGCCGGAAATTCGCGCCTGGCGAATAAATTCACCCATCACTACTCTCTAAGATCACATTTATTGCACTAATAATGGAGTTAAGAGCCTTGCAACTGGAAATTGTGTGGAAGAGTGATACACAATTTTGTTTTGTGAGTTGTCATTGGTGTCCAGTGAATACTAGCACCACGCAATAATATCAGTAAGCAAGAGCAATGGCGATATAGTTTACATTTCTACCCTTTACCACTTTTCCCACAATAGAATTTAAAAAAAAAAATCGAATACCTTTAAATGCACTTGGAATAGTGACAAATACAGTATATAAAACAAATGCTTGAGCTGCTGCACCAATTTAGTACATATTTTTTAAGGCTAAATACTTCACATATACAGATGTATAAAAAAGATATGGAGAAAAAATTACAACAGAAAACTCTTTAAAACCTCCTTAGGGTAGTGTCAGACTGTAGTGAATTTTAGTAACCATACAGAAGGCAAAATACTGTTTTTGTCCACATTGGGGTCATTTCCCAAGTAATTTTACTTACATTTTACTAGCTGGTTAATTGCAGTAAGGCTAACGATTGTTATTGGTTTCTACAGATTATTGGTAATAAACTACATTCCTGTTATGAGAACTCAAATCCCCGCCTTCTACATTGCACTATAATATCAAAACTCTGGCTACTAGGGGATACAACACAGTAAATTAAACCTCATTTGGGGATTTCTGTACTGAATTAAACTCCTATGTGAGTTTGATTTGTTTTAAAGTCCAGCTATATGAGGCAGCTCTCAGTCCACCTTGAAATGTAATGGCAGTAAAGGCAAGGCCAGATGTGGCGTTTTTGCTGCGTTTTTTCGTTGCGTTTTTAAAAAAGAACATGTTGATGTGGTCCGCACCCTGATGGCCTGTATCCCCATCATTATCCCCCTTAAAAGTGGGCATATTGGGGGGAAAATCCACTGCTTTGGCAACCTCACCAAACAAGCTAAGCTTTCAATGTACAGCCAGCTTTACCCTTCTGTTGGTTTAGAGAATAATATATTCTACAGAAGTCTGAGGTTATTTAACAACACTGGGTAAATATTCAACCGGGCTTTAGCTCATAGCAACCAGTCAGTGATTAGCTTGTAGTCAACTAATAGTTGAACAATGGAAACAAAAACTTCTTAGTTAGAGTTACTGTCAAATTTGCCCAGTATTGAATAGGTTGAACATGAATAGGTCAGAGTAAATGAATATAAGAAATTTGGAATGTTCATGAAACCATTTAGTTGAATAAACTTTATTTACTTTATTTGGTCCATATTTAGATGCAAAGTAAGCATCTAAAAAGTGCCATTTTCCATATATAAAACTTGTGTAAAACCTGCCATATTTAATAATATTGCACATGAGGGTTTCTTAGCTCACACAGTTTTAATTTCTACACTAGTTTCTATGCAGGTTTCTTATGCGTGGATTTGTTCCCATTGATTTTAAAGGACTTCATCAAGTCCAAAATGATGTAAAATGTTTCTTTGCCATATTTGCTTATATGAAGTTTTATGGACAATATTACATTCTACTATTTAAAATTGCAACTTATGGGAACTTCATTATAATTTGATGTATGCTTTCTCAAAACAAAATATATACGTATACTGTATATAGAGAGAGAAACACAGCACTGCACTCAGCAGGAACTATCAAATACATTTACATTTCATTCACAATCTGTAATCTTTCTGTGATCTTTCCATGAGGAAGATCACACTTAGGGGCACATTTACTATTGGTCAAATATCGAGGGTTAATTAACCCTCGATATTCGACTATCAAAGTTAAATCCTTCGACTTCGAATATCGAAGTCGAAGGATTTACCGCTATTCGTTCAATCGAACGATCAAAGGAATGATCCTTCGAATCAATCGATTCGAAGGATTTTAATCAATCGATCGATTTTTCTTCGATCAAAAAATGCTTCGAAAGCTTATGGGGAAGGTCCCCATAGGCTAACATTGATGCTTGGTAGGTTTTAGTTGGAGAAATAGGTAGTCTAAGTTTTTTTTTTAAAGAGACAGTACTTCGACTATCGAATAGTCGAACGATTTTTAGTTCGAATCGTTCGATTCTAAGTCGTAGTTGAAGGTCGAAGTAGCCAATTCGATGGTCACTCGAGGATACTAAATGTGCCCCTACGTGATCCAAACTGTAGACAGTTTAAAATAAATTACCTACTGGGTGCAATGCTATGCTCCTGTAATATTTGCTTTACCTGCACCCAGAAAAACTGGAACTTTTGTGTTGTAAGTGCTCCTCCTGGTTGCTTTTCTATACATTTTTTTCTGTGAATATTTTAAACAAAGTAAAATAATAACATGCAAAATGTCTGTCTATTGGCTTGTTAGTTGATACCTATTTTTTTTTAGAAAGATAGATAGAAAGATAGATAAACAGGTGTATGAAGAGCGGTGTCTTTAAGAAACGGAGATTCTCTCCAGCTTGGAGACACAGCCACAATTGCAACATCCCCATTGCTTCTTTTGTTTGCTCTCGTGTGACAGCCTGAAATCAACGGGAGCTCTTTCTCATGGTGATTAGAAACAGCCGAACATAAGATGATCTTTCTTTTCGTACTTCCTTCCTTCTATCTTTTGTTTTTCTTCTTTCCTGCCTTCCACGAGCTTTGAAATAAATATTGAGCAAGTTGGACAGACTGAAATGTAGTGAGAGGCAGGGCACCTTCACCCATGTAAACAAAAGAAACTAAGGAACAGTCAACTCAGGAAAAATCAGTCTGGGAGCCCACCCTTCTTCAGTGTGAATGCCTGGTTGTGTATGTTGGAGATCGTGACATCTACTCTTGGATATTTAGTATGCTGCTTCATGACAGTTTCATCTATGAGAACAGACAGTATATTTCCCCAAGGCTAAGCAGATTGCTGGAACATTTGTCTCTGAAGGTGCTCGGTGCTCAGGGAACTAGTGAAATTACTGGTGCCTGGGAGATATCCTTGCTAAAGAGGTCTCATTCTACTTCAGCTACATGTAGGTAAGGGCCAATTAATATAAGGATAATTGATTTTATTATGCACTTCTTATTTAATCTGTTTCAACATTATGTCATAGACCTTTCTGCCATGGTTGTTCTGTAACTATCAATCTCATTCTCAATTCAACCATTCAAACTGTGCTAAATAATATTTTACAAAGTTCCCTTTTCTCCCATGATCATTTTAATTTTAAGACAATAAACTGAAGGTCATGTATCTCACTCCCCCAACAGCAGTCCTGGTATCTGAGAGTGCCATGTGTGAGAAAGCTTACAGAAGGTAAATAGTGTCGTTGCCATGGGCAAGTACTGCTTGCGTATCAGAATGTGACATGTAGATATACTGTAGCTTTAGTTCATTTACTGACAACACATTGCGTTGAGAATTGTAAATATTAATGGCTTCTGTTGCCTTTGAATATTTGCTGAAAATGTATAGCATATTTAAAGCAAATTATAGCATTAGGGAAAAGTCAGAATGTCCTGTAAATGACCTGTGTTACATTAAAATTCTTGGACGTATTTAACACATAAATCTGAAATTTGCATTGTTCATTTCAATAGACTGAACAGTGTAAACTCCCACTATGCTATAATAATAGGAATTACAACTTTGTATGTAATGCCCACTTTGGGTATTTATATAAAAAAAAACAAAAAAAAACTGAATGTTAAAAACTCGAATGAAAAACGTCAGGAAAGAAAATTTAATGATCCAGTTCATGTCCTGAAAAAACTAGAAGCGCTCGAATTGATCGGGTCCCGAAAACTCGAATTGGTCGAGTTTTCGGATAAAAACCTTCAAATCAACCAAAAAACTCTCATTGACTTCTGCATGACTTCATCCACTTTTAGATGTCAAATTTTTACTTTCACATTTTTGAGGATTTTTTGCTTAACAAATAACAGACATTTGGGGGCACATTTACTTAGCTCGAGTGTACAAATAGAATAAAAAATACTTTGAATTTCGAAGTATTTTTTTGGCTACATCGACCTTCGACTACGACTTTGATTTTGAATCAAACGATACAAACTAAAAATCGTTCGACTATTCGACCATTCGATAGTCGAAGTACTGTCTCTTTAAAAAAAAAACTTTAACCCCATACTTCGCCACCTAAAACCTACCGAACATCAATGTTAGCCTATGGGGAAGGTCCCCCATAGGCTTTCTAGGCAATTTGTGATCAAAGGAAAATCGTTCGTTCGATGGATTAAAATTCTTTGAATCGTTCGAATAGCGCTAAATCCTTTGATTTCGATTTTCGATGTCGAAGGATTTAACTACGACGGTCAAATATCGAGGGTTAATTAACCCTCGATATTCGACCCTAAGTAAATGTGCCCCTAAAGTTTTTTTACAACTTGAATGTGTGAGTTTGGGAGCAAAAAAAATTTGAATCGTGGAAAAAAAAAATCTAATTTGATTTTTGATAAATCTGCCCCTAAATGTAATTTAGATCAGTAGTCCTTATGCTGCATGTGAAATGGGATTTGAAGTTATTTTCAAAGCTCAATTGGTTGGTTATGTCTTAATAACTTAACAGTAAGCGCAGCAGCGCTTGTGGGCGCCATCTTCTGGATCGTCAGCCTTCATCTGTAATAGAGCACTGTATTTTTACTTTCACATTTTTGAGGCTTTTTTGCTTAACAAATAACAGACATTTGGGGGCACATTTACTTAGCTCGAGTGTACAAATAGAATAAAAAATACTTTGAATTTCGAAGTATTTTTTTGGCTACATCGACCTTCGACTACGACTTTGATTTTGAATCAAACGATACGAACTAAAAATCGTTCGACTATTCGACCATTCGCTAGTCGAAGTACTGTCTCTTAAAAAAAAACTTTGACCCCCTACTTCGCCTCCTAAAACCTACCGAACATCAATGTTAGCCTATGGGGAAGGTCCCCCATAGGCTTTCTAGGCAATTTGTGATCAAAGGAAAATCGTTTGATCGATGGATTAAAATCGTTCGAATCGTTCGAATAGTGCGAAATCCTTTGACTTCGATTTTCGAAGTCGAAGGATTTAACTACGACGGTCGAATATCAAGGGTTAATTAACCCTCGATATTCGACCCTAAGTAAATGTGCCCCTAAAGTTTTTTACAAAAAAATTAGATTTTTGATAAATCTGCCCCTAAATGTAATTTAGATCAGTAGTCCTTATGCTGCATGTGAAATGGGATTTGAAGTTATTTTCAAAGCTCAATTGTTGGTGCATTAGAGTCTATTGAAAGCTGCCATTAACAACATGGATACCTACAATAATATTTGGTTATGTCTTAATAACTTAACAGTAAGCGCAGCAGCGCTTGTGGGCGCCATCTTCTGGATCGTCAGCCTTCATCTGTAATAGAGCGCTGTATTGCGCATGCGCAGTTGGAGCAGTCTTCCGGTTTGTACCGACTGCGCATGTGCCCAAAGTACCGGAAATCGCCAAAGAGGTCCTGACTTGCCAAAGAGGACCCGAAGAAATCAAAAAATCCGGAAGATGATGTCCACAAGCTCCGCTGCGCTTACTCTGCACTGATAGGTGAGAAATATTTTAGGGACATTTTCAGGGCTATTGAAGTATGCAGGGGGAAGCAGGGAGTGGGGGGGGGACTAGATTCTAGGTTAATAGGTAGAGGCTTTTCTTAATTGGGGAGTTGAGTTCTCCATAAAGCAAAAATGGAAGAATTATCTGTCCCATAGATTTTACAATCTAAATTGTGTACTCAGTAACAATAATCTCCTTATGATCTTGTCACATTCTTCATGGAGTTTGTATGATCTTTCAGTGTCTGTTAATAAACTCCATTGTGTGTATGTGTGCTGTAAAGTAGTGATATGCAGGTTGAAAATGTTTTAACCTGAACCTGATTGTTTCAGCTGCACCCGACCCAGACCACCATTTATATATCCTCACCTTCCCCTTCTCCAATGTCATTGGAGGGGATGGTGAGGTATGAGCACTTGTTTACCAACAAGTGCAGTTTGTCACTAGTGGGGACTGATACAGTGCTGAGGGGTCAGAAAGCATAGCAAGAGTCATGATGGGGCAAATTCACTAAACTGCAAAAATTTGCCAGTAACTGCTTCGCTCACATCCCCTTTGTGATGTATATTTTGGGCATGAAATAAATCACAGTTTAGACACAATTGCAACTAACAGGTGTGCATCCGAATTTCTTTTGTTATTTACCCACTGATCCTTATGCGAGGGAAGGGTCTTCCAGATAAACACCCTACACTTACAACAAGTGTTTTGGGATTGGGTCGAGCTCTCCATGTTCGTGCAATGGCTTCGCTCATATCGTCACACTTGCCAGTCGAAAATTTGCCAGGACAACAATAATTCAATAAAATGCGTAGTTGCTTCCAGGGCGCCGAACGATGGCGAAGTTTCGCTAGCATTAATTCAGCAACCAAAGCGAAGTTGAGCAAGCCCAGGGAACCTTAATAAAAGGAAACAGAGTTGTTATAATGCCCTACACATGAGCCCAGTGTATAGTTTATATGCCATATGGAAGGAAATGTAGGGGGGAAGCGGGGTACCCTAAAAAAAAATTCCGATCTTTTGCAGCCTATCACCCTAAAAAACTGAAAAGTCGACCAGCGTTTTTTGGGAATTAGAACTCCTATCTACTCTATTGCACTTCACCTGGTCTGAGGTGGCGAAGGCAAGTCTGGCGCAAGAGGTAACGTTAATTAAAATCCGCATCTTAGTGAGAACGAAAATTCGTCTGGCATTAGAGTGCGAAGTAGCATTACAGTCTATCTCCTTCGCTAGTGAAATTACACCAGTCCCGAATTTTCGCCAGCGTTAGTCGCTTCGCCCTTTAGTAAATTTGCCCCATGGAGAACTCAGCCTGCCTGCGATCTGCCTCTGGGGGGACAGTTGGTTAGCCCGAACCTGTCTGACCCTGGGGTCCTGCATGCTTTGGTTTAATCGATATTGTATGCAACATGATGATGCCATATAACATGTAATGCCAGTTTTAAATGCAGTGCTATACTCTGCTCTACTCTGGACAGATGACACTGTGTTTTCACCTTTACCTGCTCTTAAACCAGCCAGGTGATAGGCCATTCCCAGCAGAACAAGTATTACAAAAGACTCTAGCAGTTAGCAGTTCCCTCCATAAAATAGTGGGGGAATGGTAGCAACTATAACTCTCAGGTTGAATACAATGAATTGGGTGCCAGTGGTTCAAAAACATTAACAACAACTTTAATGAATTTCTAGAATAATGATGGCAAGCTGTCTGTTGTGACAAAATATAGTGTGGCTCCTAGGGAAAAATGATGGTAATGTAGCACTGGTAGGTAAGGAACAAGATGGAATGCACTAAAATACATCTGATGGCAAGTTGAATACTGCAGAGAGACTGCATTATTTGTAATTTTATGTCAAGTATTTTTTCTTGTTGCTTATCAAATGAAGCATCGAACATGTTTCCCTTATGAGCCAATGGCTGCATCTATAACAGCAGTATTAAATGCTGCAAATGCTCTGCAATGTTTGCTTGTAAGGTTGCTACCTGTAATTGATCAACTTTCTTTAGGGTAACAGCCTGGAGTTGAGAAGGCCATTACTATGTGAAGCAGACTTCTTATTCAAGCATGAGATGAACCAGGCAGACTATTATTCAGTAGTTCCAACACAGGGCATAGTACAAATATATATGTATATAAATATCAAAGCTCAACTTACCTGAACATCTTCAGTTACAAATCACTACCACAAATGCACTTACAATGGTCTCTCCATGAAGCCTCTTCTGCCCCTGTCCTGTGGATGAACACTTGCAGAGTGCCATTAGCCATTCCAGTTCCCTGAATGCTTAGTCCCCACCTGGCACATAATCACCCAGGGTACTAACCCCAATCACTACCTGCTCTTCAGGGCCAAATACTGCATTAGCTACCCAACGGCTGTCTGACCACCTCTGTGGTGATCCTGACACCAAACTCCTATTCACACTACTCTTAGCCAAGTGCAGCCCCCTTATTTTTTAGATTGGCCCAATTATGTGTACTGTCAACAGTTCATCTTAGGCCAAAACAGAATGTGCCTACTTGGGCATTCCCTTTTATAAGCTCCTAAAGGGGAATTCCCCTTTAGGCCCACCTGGGGTTTTGCTGACTAGCATATTGCCTCATCTATTTACATTAAAATAAAAAAATATTCACCTTCTTACAGGCTTATTGTCATTGTGGTCAATCAAGAAACAGGGGTATCATTGTCATGAGAAGATGTTTGTTCTGTTTTCATAATTTTTCATTAATTTAATTTAAAAGGATACATTTAGGCCTGTACATTCTACCCAATATACTTTGATATTTATGGTAATATAGTAACATACACATACTCTAACCCATGTATTGAAAGATATTTATATCACAGTTGTAATACATAGCTTTCCTTGTGCTCTTTCAGTATTAGAGATTGTTTTTTAACACTTCATCAGTTCTGACTAGGCCCTTTGCATATTTCTGTGTTCATTACCCTTCTCTCTATTCTTCAGTTTCTGGACTTCATGCTTCTGCTGACCTTTACAAGTCATAATCACATTCATTGTAGATTACCACCCTTGAGCAATGGAGGATGATAAATCTTCCTTTTTATTTTTTATTGGGTGCTCTCTAGCACACTGAACACAAATACTATTATGTAGTACTTCTGTCTTGCTGGCCATGGCTCTATTAAAGTCATATACAGTATAACAAATTGTTAGAACCTAATCCTAGTATAAAAAAACTCCTTTTAAAAATGGCCACACCTTGGACATAACATAGAAGTGCAATTAAATACCTTTTATTACTGTAGCACATTATGCAGTTTCAAAATACACACATATGTCATCATAGTCAAGAAGCATATACAGATAATAATATAAATCATAGCTATATAAAATAAATGATGATATCTAATATAAAGTGCAGCATTTTGTTTGCCTGTTTTGATTAGTTCATATACCCAATAAAACATACATGGTTTAGAGGGCGATAACCAAAGGAATCACAGCAAAGGAACAAAGCATTTTTGTTCCCACTACAGCTGCAGTGTCTGGGCTGTGAAATGAATATATACAGATCAAAGAGTACACATAAAGTAGAACTTATAGCCCACTATACACCGTTAGCAGTAAAAAACAGTAACCGGGAATAAAGTATACTGGGTAAAATTATCGCAGGAGTAGCAGAAGTTATAGAAGCATCATTAGTTATCACATTTACAGGTGCTTCTAAGGGGTCATGGTGATAACAAGACTGATCTTGGACTACATAAGTATAAGTAGCTAGTGGCCTTAGCCAGGGCCATGGTTTATAGTTATTCATCAAATTTGTAAGAACTTTGGAAGTTCCACACTGAGTCTATGAGGGAGATGGCATACATCTTCCCATGCCTAAATAGAGTATAATACATTACAGACCTGAACTGGTTCCCGATGCTTTCTAACAGAACAACTTAAAGGATTACTAACTGCAGTACCATATTCACCAAGTTTGGTAGACAATGTTTCCCTATGTGTTTCAAGGATTCATAACCAAATATTGAGAGCAATACCAAGAAAATGCATAATTACAGAATTGTTGGAACCTGGTAAAGGCAGGAACAGACACTTTAGTGGATGGTCATAACAGCTGTATACCAAGCAATCCCATTAAGTCTCCTTTGGCTCAGTAGAGAAGTGCCAAGCCACCTACTGGATTGTTCTAGACCAACTTATAAACACATATCAGTGTGGGAAGCATGGAGACAAAAATGTTAATAACAAAAATGGGAGAATTTAAAGGGACTATCGCCTTTAAATTAACTTATAGTATTATGGCGAGACTGATATTCTTATACAATTTGCAATTGGTTTTCATGTTTTACTATTTGTGGTTTTTAGTCAGCAGCTCTCTAGTTTGTGGTCTCCTTATAGCTGATGAACTATAAGAAGAGGCTTTATTAACATCCAAATTCGTGTTATATCCTCAATTAAAGTTGCTTAATGGCAAATTTCGAATGTGAGGTTCCGAAACTCAAATGTTTGAGATTTATTAAGTAGAAAAAAAAAAACGACATGTCGAGTACATGTAGAAGTCAATAGGAGTCACATTAGCAAAATTCAAGCAATTTTTCAATAGGTGTTTTTGAGACCTATTCAAGATTTGGTCAGCTCATTGAAAATGATGGGTAGAATGTGATTTAGCCACAGTTTTTTCCCCATATTTTTTTATGATGGAATTTTTGAGTTTTTAGGTTTGTTTTTATAAATAAGCTCACATTTGAATTTTCTTTTTTTTTCTTTAACGAAAAATTTGAAAATTCAAAATTAGATTTTTTAAAAATCAGCCTCTCCATCTATAGCATACGGTATATTTGTGGCGCTGCCCATGACTAAGCGCTGATGAAAGCATGAAACATGTCATGTTAAGGGTATGTCTTAACCCCTATGAATAAATAAATTGTTTTCCTTCAAGCCTATTTTGAGTGACTTTGCTTTCTGCAAATATACAAATGAGCCAAGATTGAATATTGTTTTTTGTTTGTTTTTTTTAAACATAGCTTCACGAAATTTTTTGAGCAGAAATCTATCAATATAAAAGGATCCGCCCAAATAAAAACATTGCATTTTATGCAGTGTGAAAATACAGACATCTGTTCACCATACTGCTAGTGGAGTAGCCTTTGCTTAAATAATATCACCATGCTACATCAGTTGCTATAGCAATAACAATCCAATGAATGAACCACATCACAGAGGAGTGAGGTGAGTAAGTGTGAAATTGATTCAGTTGTACACAGGAATATGTGGGATCCAAATGTGTCAAGATGCAATTTCTGGTAGGAGAAATACCTTTTTATTCATTGCTGTTATCACTGCTCTGCATACTTTAACTGGTACATATTTTCTAGATTTTATTTTGCATTTGCTTGCATTTAGATCAGTATTCAAAACTGCATGTCTTTCCAGCATGATTAATCCACCGTTTTCCTGGCTCAGTGATTCATTCAGTCTATAAATGTAAAAAGCACACTGGGCAGAAATGTGCAGGATAAATTCACTAAAAATACATTTAGGAATGGTTGAGGCATCAGGAATTTAATAGAAATATATATAGGCTTCTATATTTTTTTATTTATAATCTGGAGCAAATATTACACAGATATAAAAAAAAATTATATTTTATCTCAGCACATTAACCAAACGTTATAAGATCACACAGTCCAAATATTGATCTGCTTTTTTATATGCATTTCCATATAATATATCTTCTCGATTTGCATGATCAAATTTTATGTTCTCTATTAAAAAACAGCCAGAATATTAAATCTCATTCTCTAGCTGTTATATTAATTTTATCACTGTACGATTTATATCAGTGTGCAAGCTTTGTCATTACCTGGGTGCACACAGTCCTCTGCACATATGGATGCAAAGCAAGCAGTTCAAATATTGGAGAGATGCTCAAATATCTAAATTGTTAATGATTTGTTTTTGGAAATATATAAATGAATATTATAAAGGATTGTGTACATTTAGACTGTGTATGTAGTTTAGTGTAGTATATTTAGACTGTGTGTGCTCTGTACCTGCAGGTGGGATCCCCTGCCTGTTTAGTGATTCACTATAGTAAATTGGATAGTGTTATAATGCATACATATTTATATTCTTTGAAAATGAAACAGCAATAACTCTCCATGCTTTGTATGAGTGAGGATCATCAATCAGAGGTTTTGTACAGTCTATTAACTTTGAACCTTCAGAGATATTTTACTTTTGGGAATCCTTGCAATTTTCATGCAAATATTTGCCATTCTGATGTTAAAATGAATAAAATATTCCTGCCATTAACTATGTTTATGTCAGCAGAGGGCAAATGTTTGCAGCTTGCTTTTATTTTGTTGAGGAATGCAGTATGTATTTTGATGGATATGAGGAATGGACAGATATTGGCAGTCTAGTTAAGGTGCCCTAAGGCGTGATAATGATACATAGCTATGCTACCAGTCAGGTATCAGTAGGAACTTTTATGCAAATAAAAGAAAAAAAACAGGCCATTATTCACCTTTTGGCATCAGCTGCCAGTCAGAATTACTCATTAATTGAAATCAAAGTAAATCAATTTGCCTGTCCTTCTTGGAGCATTGCTGCAATGCGCTTTATTTCATTTGTGTGTTTAACTAGAGCTCACTCCCAATGCCGGTAGGAAAAAACGTTATATTTTATATATATATATATATATATATATATATATATATATATATATATATATATATATATATATATATATATATATATATATATATATATATATACACACACATATATACACAGAAACGCCTCTATATGGAGATTGAATAAACGTTGTTCAGGTTTTTATGAAAATCCTGTGCCGCGAGTACTTTCTACTATTGGACTACATGTTATTTGATCAGCACCTGGCAATTGCTATAGTAAGTTGTGAGTGCCAATTTGTGGAGAATATATAAATATAAGGGTTACATATAGTTACATAGTTAAGTTGGGTTGAAAAAAGACAAAGTCCATCAAGTTCAACCCCTCCAAATGAAAACCATCATCCATACATACACACACAGCTACCCTTCATACACTCACATAAACTGCACATACTAATATCTCTACTAATTGTAAAGTTTAGTACACTGTATCACAATATCCTATGATATATCCTATGATATTATGTTTGTCCAAGAAAACATCCAAGCCACTCTTAAAAGCATTAACAGAATCAGCCATCACAACATCAACTGGCAGTGCATTCCACAGCTTCACTGTCCTCAGTGTGAAAAACCACCTACATTGCTTCAAATTAAGGTTTTTTTTCCTCTAGTCTCAAGGGGTGGCCTCTGGTGCAGTGATTCTCTTTATGGGTAAAAAGGTCATTTGCTAATTGTCTATACTATCCTCTAATATACTGCATACTCCAGGTGAGCCCTTACCATAAAGATGCAATATAATATTTTTATCCTTTGAGTTACTGCCCTTTTTTATGCAAGACTAGCCACAGAATGACGCTGCCTGGAATTATCTACAAAGACCCCTAAATCCTTCTCAATCAATGAAACTCCCAGTACCCTAGCATTTAGCGTATAATTACAACTCCTAATGATTTTTTCCCATATAGGAAGGCATCTTCCTAGCTTTAGGACCCATTGCTTTTCTGGTGTGATGTGCACATACTGTACTTGATTTCCAACTTGCCTTTTCTGGAGAAGATTTTATTCACAATCTTTGTCTAAGTCTGTGCAACTATACTCATGCTGTGACTTGGAATAGCAGCACTCTTCATCATTTGGTCAAGCTGTATATTCTGTTATTCTTCTGTAAAGATTCGGAGTCTGCTTTCATCTCTACTGATGAAACTCTGGATTCATTTCAGCATTCTACTTAAAAATCTGTAGTGGCCTTTCAATCTCCCAGTGACTGCCACCACAGTTTTACACAGCAGTTGTCACGTATCATGCTGGCCTAACTCTTATTTAGGTTCACTTGCTTATTTAGAACCAACCCCTTGTCCTAATTTTGGAAATTAAATGTTTTCTCATCTCAAGTGATTATACCACTCTGCGGGGAACCCATTATAGGCCACTAAAGAGTTCCATGACCATTTTTATTCAGATCATGAAACTCTAGGGTGACTTTAGGGGGCACATTTACTTAGGGTCGAATATCGAGGGTTAATTTACCCTCGATATTCGACTGTCGAAGTTAAATCCTTCGACTTCGAATATCGAAGTCGAAGGATTTACCGCAATTCGTTTGATCGGACGATTCGAAGGATTTTAATCCATCGATCAAACGATTTTCCTTCGATCAGAAATTTGTTAGAAAGTCTATGGGGACTTTCCCCATAGGCTAACATTGATGTGCGGTAGGTTTTAGTTGCGAAGTAGGGGGTCAAAGTTTTTTTTAAAGAGACAGTACTTCGACTATCGAATGGTCGAATAGTCGAATGATTTTTAGTTTGAATCATTCGATTCAAAGTCGTAGTCGATGGTCGAAGTAGCCAAAAAAACGTTCGAAATTCGAAGTATTTTTTCTTCTATTCGTTCATTCGAGCTAAGTAAATGTGCCCCTAGGTATCCTCTTATTTTACAATAGTGGTTATATTATTTATTATTATATTATTATAATACACAGGTTTCAGTAAGTTATGTGACAAAATCAAGAAACTGATGACAACACTAAGCACTGTTTATAAAGGTATAATAGTTCAGGATATTCAAGGTACTGTTTTTTTTATTTCAGAGAAAAAGGAAATCCTTTTTAAAACTTTTGATTACTTGATTGAAATGGGTCGATGTAATTTGGAGCTTGACTTACTTATGACTCGATGTCGGCCCCAACATCCTCCTACTCCCAAAAATACTCCAGACAATAATTATGGGTGAAAAGGCCGCATTATTATCATCACCACATTGAGTAGCCTTTTAACATGCATAGAACATTAGCCACTAAAGGCTGCATATAACAAAATGAATAACGTGTTGACATGTGTAAAATAGTAGCCACTGAAGGCTGCATATAACATTTCACAATAACTTGTAATAACTTACAGTATTCCTGTTAACCAACCCTGTTCTCCAACCTAAGGCTAAGCCTCCATCCCTTCCTTCCATGCCTGCTGTGCCTAAGCCTAGCCCCAGGTCAATCTCACCTTAGCACTACAACACCCTCTCGGCTACCCATTAGGGGAGCCCCACTACGCCACAGCTGCGACTTATCTCCCAACCCTCCTTGTCGGCTGGGCGGGAGGGAGGGAAACAATGTTCCTCCTGCTGTCCCCAAGGTAAGACTGGCTTCCTGCCTCTCACCCCTTCTATTTATGGCCTAAGCCCAACCCCTTCAGCCCTGCTTACATTTCCTACAATCCCCATAATGCCAAGCGTTCAACCCCCACCATAGCCCTACTCGTCCCTCAGTCATGCCCCTCTCTGCTTCACCTGTTCCAGGGGCGCTTTGTGCGCTTCTTTCTGGATAGCGGGTTTCTGGATAACCGATCCTATGCCTGTGTGTGTGTGTGTATATATATATTCTAGTTCTACATTAAGGGGTTGTTTGCTTTCATCCTAGCTGTAGACACTGACCGTAGTATTCTAAGGCAACATTTGTAACATCTATGGTTTTTTTAATAACATTTCTTTTGTTCTAAAGTTCTCAGGCTTTGCATTTAGACTGTTATCTGATTCCTAGGACATAATTACCCTAGCAACCAGGAAAAATATCTAAAGTAAGAATGGAATAGGAAAAGGTCTGAACAGCAGATAAGTAATACAAATGAATCATTCCATTCCAGTCAATTACTATGCATTTATATTTGTGTTATTAATATAAATGATTATCATTTTTTTCTATGAATGCATAAACCATTAGTTCTGACACACAAATAAATGTTAGGTTGCTAGGGTCAGTGAGATTTTCAACCTGAATATACTTAGGACTGTATTTATGTGTGCAATTAAACAGACATCTTTATAGACATATTTAAATTCTTCACTGATATAAAATATGCCTGTTTACTAGGGATACACTGTACACATCTAATCCACTGTACATTAGACCAAATGGAGAATCCATTACAAAACAGTTTGCCAAATTCTGAACTGATGTTACCAATGTTTGACAAAATAAAAAAAATGCAACTACTAGTCTAATTCACCTTAGTCCCTGCCCATCAGAGCTTACATTCTAAGGATCATATTTGCATATATTACAGTCAATTTTATCAGGAACCAATTAAAGGAAAACAACAGAACAATGTAGATTTCTATAAAATATAATGCATTAAATTGCTCATATGTAAAACCCAGCTTCATGTAAATAAACCATTTTCATAATAATATACCTTTTTAGTAGTATGTGTCATTGGGTAATCATAAATAGAAAACTGCCATTTTAAGGGCTGCCCCCTGGGATCCTACGATTCACTTTGCACACAAACAAACTACACGTGTTAGGTCACATGAGCCAATTAACAGACAGAGTTGTGTCTTTTGCGTCCACACTTCTTCCTGTTACAGTTAGAGTTGTAGTATTTCTGGTCAGGTGATCTCTGAGGCAGCACAGAGAATATCAAAAAATGGTGGTTCAAGGCAAGAGATGTAAAAGGGCAATATTTACTTTTATATATATATATACATATATATATATCTATATATATATATATATATATATATATATATATATATATATATATAGATATATATAGATATATATATATATAGGACCAGAGAGCCCTGGATGCGGATATCTCCGTCCAAGAACTCTCTGAAGCTATTGATGCCTTCCCTAGTGGTAAGGCATCAGGTCCAGACGGTCTACCGATTGAAATTTACAAAAGATTCAAAAAGGAGATTACCCCAAACTTGTGTGAGACCCTTAAGGATGCGGTGCAACGCCAGTCCCTACCTCCCTCCATGTACAATGCTACAATTGTGCTACTCCCCAAGCCTGGTAAAGATCCCAAATATTGTGACGCATATCGCCCAATCTCACTACTTACTACGGATGTTAAAATTTTAGCAAAGGTCTTGGCCATGAGACTGGGTGAAGTAATTCATCACCTGGTTCACGAAGATCAGACCGGGTTCATGCCTGGCAAATCCACGGCCCTAAATATACGTAGACTCTACACCAACCTTACCCTCTCCCATGATAATCAGGGTGAGGACTGTGATTGCCCTGGATATAGCCAAGGCATTTGACACTGTTGAGTGGCCGTATCTCTGGCAATTGCTAAAAAAATATGGTTTTGGCCCAAACTACATCAATATGGTCAAATTATTGTATAATGCTCCTACTGCCTCTATAAAAACCAGTAATATGACTACCCCTTCCTTCCGTCTCCACCGAGGTACCAGACAGGGCTGTCCACTCTCCCCTTTGCTGTTTGCATTAGCCATCGAGCCACTGGCCTACCTCATCAGATCTCATGACAATATCACGGGGTTTGTTCTGGGTAATAGAGAGGAACGTATTCAGTTGTATGTGGACGATACCCTCTTATATCTGGGGGATAGACGTGATTCTTTGACTAATGTCCTTAAGGTCTTAGCAGACTTTGGTGATGTCTCTGGACTGGTAATAAATAAATCCAAATCCACTGCCCTTATGCTAGACCCGCTTGCGGAGGAAGAAGACATGTCTACCTTTCCTCTTAAGATAGTCTCGGAATTTACTTACCTGGGAGTCAAGGTTACAGCCCTCCCCCAGCAATACTTGACTCTGAACTTGGACCCGTTGAACGATTGGATGTCCCAAAAACTTAAGTCGTGGGCCAACTTACCGGTTGGACCCACAGGGCGGGTGCATCTTATAAAAATGATTATCTTACCCAAGCTACTCTATGTGCTACAACAGGCCCCCATATGGATTCCGAAATCTTACTTTCTTAAAATGCATGCCGTCTTTAGGCAACTGGTGTGGGCTCACTCCAGGCCACGACTGAAACTTGAAACATTAATGTGTGCTAAAAACAAAGCTGGCTTGGCCCTCCCAGATATGTTTTTATATTATTTGGCTGCACAATTGTCCCATCTTGCTACCTGGGTGGAAGGTTCGCACCATAGAGTGCTTCACTCGCTTTGGGCTCAGTTGACTGGCTTTCCTGATAACCCAATAAGTTGGATCCTAGGAAATTCTGTTACTAAATCTCAGGCATTGCTCTCCCCTCCCATCGGATCCCTACGTAGGGTGTGGAACATGGCAAACAATCTTCTTAATTCTCCTGCCACTGACCCACTTACACCGTTATGGAACAACCGAGATTACCCCCTCCTGTTAAAACTAGGCCAGATGAGTCTCTGGTCGGACCGTGGCGTGAATACGTTAGGTGATGTGTGGCTTGATGGCAAACTAATATATTTTGTGCAGTTAAAGGACCAATTTCAGGTCCCACATACCCAATGGCTGACCTTTCACAAGCTCAGCCGTGCTCTCAATGCCACACACAAAAACCATGACTTATCGCTGTCCACGCACCCCCTTTTGCTGTACATTAAGAGAGGGCATACGAAAGGTCTGGTCACGGTGCTATATGCTAAGTTGCTACAAGAAGTACACAAAAACAACCTAGATGGGCTACGTTCAAAATGGGAGGTAGATGTGGGCACCATTATGGATGAGGAGTGGCAGGAAGCGCAGGAATCCCCTCAGTTAGTATCCCCCAACCATAGACTACGGCTAATTCAACTGTATATTCTCCATAGGGCTTACTACACCCCTGTCAGACTTCATTATATTAGTGCCAGCACCCCGGATGTTTGCACTAGATGTGCTTTGGAAAAGGGGACTTTGTTGCACATGCTGTGGAGCTGTACTAAGCTCTCTACATACTGGAGGAAAATTCTCGACACATTAGATGCGGTGCTCCAGGTGACTATTACCAGGTCACCAAAGGTGTGCATCCTGGCCATTATTCAAGACTTAAAGCTGACTCATCATCAGTCGTTTTTCTTTCTTGAGGCCTTACTACTAGCTAAAAGGTTAATTACTCAGAATTGGAGAGCGGTGGCTCCTCCTACCTTCTCTTCCTGGAAAGCAATAATGCAGGATACCTGTAACACTGAATGCTTAATGTACTTAAAAAGGGGAGTCCCCATCAAATTTCAAAAAATCTGGGGGCCCTGGACCGACCTTTACCCCCAACACCCAAGACAACTTCTAGCAGTTTAATCTGTCAGGTTTCAGGGAAGGTGACAGATGTAATATTACAGATGTGAACTGTTGTGCCTAGTAGTGATGTTATATTTTCTGCAATGTTTTTTTTATCTATGACATGTAACTTGTGATACACTGTTCTTCCTTGTTTTGACTCTATTTTGTAAACTGCTATTTTTATGCACTCCATAAACTACCCGAATTTAAAAAAAAAATAATATAGGACCAGAGAGTAGCACGCACACCGTATCTTCTTTGCTCCAAAGGATTTATTTAGAATACAAAAAGCATTTACATGGGTTATACATCGACGTTTCGGTTGTGTTCTGCAACCTTTATCAAGATGTGTTACTTATTAAGTAACACATCTTGATAAAGGTTGCAGAACACAACCAAAACGTCGATGTATAACCGATGTAAATGCTTTTTGTATTCTAAATAAATCCTTTGGAGCAAAGAAGATACGGTGTGCGTGCTACTCTCTGGTCCTGTACAACGTTCAACTACAGCACAGCACCCGACATTTACTTAACATCAGATAGCGTGTGCGGATTTTGGAGTTTTATAAATATATATATATATATATATATATATATATATATATATATATATATTCCACTTTGGTAAGATTCCTTAATATGCCACTTAATTTGATATAAACTCATGTCTGTTGCTTAAGTATTTTGGGGGTATTGTTTTCCTTTAACCTGCCTGTATATTTTGGGTGTAGAAAGAAACTGCAGTCCTCAGAACAAACCATACAAACTCTTTGCAGATAGCTCCCTGTTTGGGACCTAGGACAACAATACTGTAAGGCAGCAGCACTTACCACTGCATCACAGCATTTTACTTTAGTTAACATTATACACAGCCATTTTACTAAGTTAACGCTAACGCTAAAGGGTCATTTATTAGTGGAAGTCTAGTGTGCAAAGTGCAATTTTAGATACAATAAGCCACAATGCAGTTACAGCTAGGATATAAGCAATTTGCACCCATATGAAAGTGCAGGAGAATGTTTGTTTACACTCATAAATCATAGTTATGTGTTACACTAGGAACAGCACATCAGTAAATTGCATGAATTCATTTAAATTCATTAAAAGTTGTACAAAAATGTAACATTATTACTGAATGAAAGTCAAGAATATGACCTTCTCCATTTAAAACAAAAGGTTTGAATGAAAAAGGATAATTTCTGGAGTGATTTTTTTGACTAAATCTTTTAATTCCTACTTGCAGTGCACATTGGGGACTTTAGATGCATGTTATAGGTTAGAGTTAGAGCTCTGTGCTACCATTGCCCTCTAACAACCCATAGGAGAGAATGGAGTTTGACTGGTCAAAGTAGCAGAGCACATCATGACAAACTCATATATTGAAGTGCTTTGATGAGTCAATTTGTTTAACACTTTCCTGAATGGTAGTATATAGGCTAGGGCTACACCATGGATCTTGGTCTAAGGAGAAATGCAGGCCAAGAATTCACTGCCCCTCTGCTCCTCTTCTTCTGTGCTGCCTGCACCCAGAATCATAACCCCTGCTTAGGTGCAGGTAGACGCAGTGGATTTCTGCACTGAAATTATAGATTTTGCACCAAAATCTGGAGTGCCAGCAGTGGAAGAGCTGAGCAGCAGTGGGCCAGTGGGTTTTCAGCCTGTGGAGAATCTATTATGGCCCTAGCCATATTCATCTTAGTTTCATTCTCCTTTGGTTACTCTCCATTGATTGGATAAAATAAGTCATTATTGATGGTCCATTTTATCCCAGCTAATTGTAATGAAATTAAAAAAACATATTTTGAGCAACTGCAAGCAGCAAAACAAGCAATGTTCTAAAGAGAACAGAACTGTTATAGGTCATATAAAATGTGCCATTCACCCTTTCTAAGTGCCTAATTATATGAGATAGCAAAGTATCTTAAGAGCCAAACAATGTTGTGCTGAAGAGAGTTTGGCTTGACAAATGGTTTCTTAGCTGATCACCTTGTCTCCCACCAGAACATTTAATCATCAGAACAAAGTAGATGACTTGATATGGACTGAAGTTCTGTAGTAAACACAGACCCAGGTGATTTTTAGTTGGTTCACAGATACAATATAAGTAGGAAAAATGTTGAAATGTAATGTGAGGATGCTGCTTTTTAAAGTTTCAAAGTGGTCACAGTTTGATATTGGTTTTAGGGTAGGGAAGACAGAATATTTTACCTGGGAGCCCAATGTCTAAAGGACCTTACAAACACAGAAAGAAGATGGCAAAAGTAAAAACAGTGGATATTTTTTGGCAGTTTGCAATATTTTTAATTGAGTGCAGCAACAGAAGCACAGCTAAAATATGTGCACTCCCCAGAACGCTGCTAACTGCAGTCTGGCTGAATAACATTAGTTATTCACTTTTGATTGCACAAATCACAATAAGTAACTTTAATAAAAGGCCCATTGCTATTGGGTACAATTCTTTGCAGCCTTCAGTGGCTATAAGATGTTAAGTTAATAGTTAAATATTTGATAAATGTGGTTGTACATTGCCCTACACTCAACAGTTTTGGTTAATGTTGTTCATTATTTATGTGATTTAATAAATAAGCTGCGGCCTTTTCACCAGAGATATCACATGTGGTTGGTTTGTTGTTGAAAATGGGGAGAAGCTTGGTGATATGAAATTAGCCCTTCATTATAAGCGATTTTGCTGTTCTACTAAGATTTCATACTTGATCATTTATATAGCATATTATAAAAGTGAAAGAAGTGATGAGGTGACTGAATATGAACAAAATGTAAAAAATGTGAAAATACATGTGCTGCTCTACCCCTGTGGTGTCATTGAAAAGTGCATATTATAGAGTCTAGTTGCATTTGAACTTATAGTAAATGCATTAAAAACAGTGCAATTTAGTGTCAATTATAAGTCATTAGTAACCATATCTGGGTTGGTATGAACACATTAACTCCTGCTATCTAGTCCAGCCCTAACTTTTATTGCAAATAGTGCACCCAACCAGATTTTATGCGGATAAAACAAAACAACAGTCCATATTATTGAATATTTTATAAGAATATCAAGCATATTGTACCATTTCACTTAACAATGAAATATATTAAAAAATGCCTCTCTGTTTTACCCCCAAATTGGCTAAATTTAAATCACCATAGGGGCATATAAAGATGACCCTACATGGACTGATAAAGCAGCCAAAGGGGCTGCCTGAGTGACAAATCGTTCACATATTCAGCAGGGCTGAAGATCCTGATGGGGCAAGGACTTCATTGGCTTGCTGATTGATATTGTGTATTTGCAAGTGGTGTTATAGTTGTATTTCATGGTGGTTTTGAATCATCGCCTTTTCCTTTCCCCCCTTTTTTTTTTTTTTCAAACAGCATTGCAACAACAATACCTACACACAGCTTTAAGCAAAAAGTCTTCCCTTCATTTAAAGATATATGTATCCCTTTCAGATGTCAGTGACAGATTTGCCTGGCGAACAGAAGCAGGTTCATTCTGGGGCTAGATTTCCATTGCTGTTATTATTTTTGATTTCTTATCTTATTATTTTGGCCCTTGCTTTTCCATTTGTCATTCACTGCCAGCTCGCTGGTCCCTAACAGATAAGCAAATAACTGTCAATTTCTAACCAGAGATTTTCAGAAATTGGTCAATTACCAATAAAAAAAAAATCCAAAGCCTATTGCATTGTCTATAGCATACTAGAAGAAATAAGAGAATAAGGAGCCATTCTTCTTACTATATATGAACTTGCTATGATAGATTGATCTTTGAACAAGGGAGTGCATATTGGGGTGGGGTGGGATGCAAAATATTATCCAGGTTACAATTTATCCAACATCCAACTGGGGCAAATGGGACAGTGGGACTTATTAATCAACAGTGGAAAAATTTGCCCATAGGCATTAACTCATAGCAACCAATCAGTGTTTGGCTTTTTTCAGGCAGCTGCAGGTAGAACAATGAATGCAACAATTGATAAATTACCCCTAGTGTATCAGATTTATTTTGTTGAGAAAACAACCCTTCTAATTAATTTCTACATTAGCTCATGCACCAAAAGTTGTTGTTAGATAAAACAGGTAGTACATTTTTCAAATAAAGCTATGGGATCCGTTATCCGGAAACCCGTTATCCAGAAAGTTCCAAATTGCAGAAAGGTTGCCTCCCATAGACTCCATAATAATCACATTATCCAAATCTTTAAAAATGATTTCCTTTTTTTTCCCTCTGAAATAATGAAACAGTACCTTGTACTTGATCCAAGCTAAGATATAATTAATCCTTATTGGAAGCAGAACCAGCCTATTGGGTTTATTTAATGTTTACATGATTTTCTAGTAGACTTAAGGTATGAAGATCCAAATGACGGAAAGATTAGTTTTCCAGAAAACCCCAGGTCCCAAGCAATCCGCATAACAGGTCCCATACTTGTAGAACTAAATTATTTGATTTAAAGTGTATAGGTAATCTCTTTGAATGGCTGCAGCCATTTATTAAAAAGTACCTCCCTGGATATAAATCACAGGTAAGTACTTCCTGTGACATATATATTCTTTAATTCCCCCTTTCTAAGAAATAGTGTGTGGGAAATCGGGGCCAAGAAAGTAGAAGTAAAACAGGATTGTTTCCAACAGTTGGATAAATACAAAATCGCGGCACATTTATAAAGCTGTGTGAAAAGTGAAGCTCAAATACATACTGCCACCATATTAACTCAAGCCAATTTGTATTCAGTATCAGTATTCATGAAGCTGTGTAGTAAATGCGTGGCTCAATAGAAAAATAGAAAAATACACACGCATAAATTATACCACTTTTTTTACACAAGAATTTCGCCTCAGCCCCATTGCTTTCATCCCAATGGATTACATCAGCTCTGAGGAAGTGTAGAATAATAGTGCACATTTAAAGCTAATTTTCTGCCTTATTTTACACTGCTTTTTACACCATTTCTCGGTGTAAAACATTTTACAAGTCTATAAAAATGCCCCAAGTACTAAGTCTGTTTGACCGTTTTTTCTTACATGCCCCCCAGCCCACACACACATGTATCTTGCATTGGTTGGTGGGAGCACAGTGTATTGGTACGTCCCACTGAGAAATTCCTAGTTGTTCTTAGAATAGACAATCGTTAAGCAAAGGATAATATTTTTCCTGTTTAAAGTTTTTGTTTGCACATAAAGGCATTAGACTGCTATGAATGGATCATAGAATGAAGATCAAATCCGTGAAATCAATTGCAGACTTGCTGAGTAGTCACAAAGAGTGCTTTCACAATTTGTCAGATGCGCCAAAAAAAATCAGTCCATAAGTTGCCAGTATGAGCAAATGCATGTTTTGGATGTTTGATCAATATTCTTTATTGAGCCCGTATTGTAATAAATAAATCATAATGTATTTTCTGAGAAAACTATTAAATATACATACTATGTATATACTATACTATACATTTAAATACATAGTGGCTCACATGTACAACCAACATCAGCAATTCCCTTATAGGAGAAATGCCAGAATGTCTGCGCATAAAGATTCTGTCTACGGACAAACAAAAACATGTCAAATTGTATGGAGATCATGGGAATAGAGGAAACGCATGTGCAAGCAAGTATCATAAATGCGGCCATTGCAGTTGCATAAATAATTTGCACCAAGATGAAAATGGGAGGATATAAACTTTGGAAGCCTTTAGATTTTAGTCAATTTTAAAAGTACATGTTTATAAAACACAGACACATATACTGGACTTCTGAACTTTTTAATTACAAATTCTAAATTTGACAAATGGATAGAACCCCCCCCAACACACACACACACGAACAGAGAAAACAAATGAACAGAGAATATCTTAAACAGCTGCTACAAATGGTCTTGTCACAGAACAACTGGTGCCAGTTAAAATAATCTTTATTAAGAAGTCAGGAGTCAAGTCATATTTGGCTAAAATATAAGATCTACTGTTTGGATTCAACACGCCCCCTTTCCCAGCAACTTAATGCAATCAAGCAGCCAATCTTACTTTGCTTCCATCGGAACACCATTGCTAAGCTATTAACAGACAAGACTGTGAACACCGCAGTGCTGCAGCAGAAGCAGCAGCAGAGCACCTCTGATCTGACAGAATGAGCCTGCACACCAGTTATAGACATCTATTCCCAATGATGTAGGATTAAGGGCTGTGCATATTAAAATACACCCCAGAAGCACGTGCAATGACTATGGTTCAAGACACTGACGGCTCCGGTAACTTCAGCAAGCAGGTGAAAATGAATAGAAAGGCTCTCCAGTATCCTGGCATATAAACTGCACTAAATTATGCATGGCAAGGTGAACCGGATACCTGACAGAGGGATCTAAATAATGCACATTTATACACAGGAGTTCTAACAGAGGAGAATGCAGAACACTGTACCAAAGCTACCATTTAAGGTTAAAGAATGTCTCACTATCATTTTATCAAATGCTGTAAGTACCAGTCTATAAGTCTTTTCCTTATTTTCAGTGATTGTTTTTGATTCTCGGTGTCCCTAATATTGTGATGGAGCTTGTTTGACTTGAATGCAGAATTTTCAGGAGCAGGCGCTTTTTTTTTCAGTAACTGCAGTGCAATGCTAAAATGTGCTGCTTCTATCTACTCTAGTAAGGAACATGTGTGCAGAGAATGCTTGTCACCGAAATACATACTGTATCTGATCGTTGCCTCCAGAACTAGAATTATTGCTTAACAAATGTATATGTTGGCAGCACACAAAACAGTATAATCAATATATATTCGTAGACAGTATGTTTTCAAAAAATTAAGCAAATGATTGAACAAATGATGTTTTAGGAATGTAATTAATATGTGATTCCGTTTGTCCTTATTTGCTGATTTCAAGGTCGTTCACCATAATCTCCCACTGCAAATGATCATTCTGGTAGATATTTGCTGAAAACAGAACCTTGAGCTCTGAAGGCTGGTGTGAATGATGTGCAGAGCCCCTGTGGCTCACAGAATGTTGATACCTTTAGCTTTCAAACACATATTTTTCATATTCATTTTAAAGTTTTCATCTGATTGCATTTAGATCTTATTATTTTTGAGTATGAAACACTGTTGCATGTATTGATTAAAAGACAGGAGGAAGAGGGGGCTTGAAAATGTATGATAAAAGGGTGGCAGACCACATTAATATGGGATAGATGTGGTGTTAAAACACATATTATGGCATGTATATAGTAGTAAATGGCAGCCTAAACGGTATACTTTATATTCGAGTGTGCAATCCAAGGCAAAAATACATAACCCCCCCAGCACCTATATATCTGGGAGGGTGGATTGTGGTCAGTACTTGACCCCTTCTCCTCCTTGGGCCCCACCAAAGCTGTGGGGTCCACCCTCCAATCATTGATGGGAACCTGGATACAACTAATAATTAATACTGGTAATGTCTTGTCAGCATTCTTTTCATAATATGATTTAAAAAAAACTTAATTGCACTGTATGCAAAAACACCTGTAGTTTGTATGCACAATGAAAACATAGGGCAGTTTTGGGGGTCTTAGATTGTAGCAATACTAAAACTGGCCATAGATGCAAAGATAAAGTCGTACGAATCTTCGGACCGTGTGGGGATTGTCCTGACATTTTTTGTACCACGGCGATCAGTTGTTTAGTCGAAACGGTTAGAAGATTTCTGTCGGCTAACAATGATATCTCTGCATGTATTGCCTATCTGATAATATCAATGGGTGGCTGTCACTGATATCTGTCGGACTTACTTTTTGTACATTTGCTGTCACGGACAGAGCATCGTCTGATTTGTTCTTTTACTACTTTATTTAATCTGAATTGTTAGTGGCAAATTGGAAGATTGTGACGTTTGGTGCTTGTCGGATACAAGGCTAAAATCTGCACGACTATGGCCAGCTTTAGTCATAGCTTTCTATGAAGTGTGTGCTTTCTAACAGGTGGGACTCAAACTGTGCTCTGTACTTAGATTGTACCTCTGCATTCTTCCACCTGCTCCATAATAACCTGTGTAGTTTAGTAGCGTCTACGTTCCTGACAATCATACAGTAGACACGCAATACATGCACACCCTGTGGGTATTTTTGGCCAGCAAGTCTCCCTTGCGTTAGAAAATTCAGAAAAAGGAATGTATGTTTGTTACCTGAAAATAATTCTTAATTCATTAAGAGGGTGTTGTACCTTAAAATAAACTTTAAGTTGGATGGCACATTGATATTCAAAAGCTACAATAGACCCAGACCCCAGTAATTATTCCACTGTTCTAATCTGAAAATGGTTAATCTGAATTTGCATTTTTAATGAATTAAATAGCTCCAAGTATTTGATTGTAATCAATGTTAATTTAACTTTGAAGCTATTTGGTGTTCATTTGTTGCTCTCTAATTAAAAGGCCAGAGTGCTGTATGTGGTTGATGGGCATAGGGTACAGCTTACATTTTCATTATAATACATGAATACACACTATATGGGATGTTGATTAAAATTAAGGCACAGCATATCACACTCATAAATAATAAAACATAAGTCAATAAAAACTCTGGGTAGTCTTTATAAAGTTCACCAGCACTGCCATGTTTTTACACTAATTATCACATAAGATTATTAGTCATGTGTACTTTTGGGCTTCACTTGGGGTGCTATTATACATAGTCATTTACAGTATGTGTTTGGAATGAACTTATTTCCCCAGGAATGCAGGATTGTCTATCTGACATGCTTAATATTAGTTGCAGCCTACACACAACTAGGAAAGTGTAATTTACCTGCAGTTTTAAGAGGCGCACCACACACACAGCTTTGCATGCTGCACCTCCTTTTATAAAAGGCACCTGCCTTTATTGGAAAACTATACCACCAAACAATGTTGGTCTCTATAAAAATATATTGCATAAAACAACAGCTCCAGTATGAAAAACCCAGCTTCAGGTAAATAAACCATTTTCATAATATACTTTTATAGTAGTATGTGCCATTGGGTAATCCTAAATAGAAAATTGCCATTTTAAAAAATAAGGCCTGCCCCCGGGGATCCTAGGATTCACGGTGCACACAAACAAACCATACATGTTAGGTCACATGAGCCAATTCACAGACATGAGTTCTGTCTTTTACTTCCACACTCCTTTCTTTTACAGTTAGAGTTGTAGTATTTCTGGTCAGGTGATCTCGGAGGCAGCACACAGACCATCAGGAAATGGTGGTTCAAGGCAAGAGATGTAAAAGAGCAATATTTACTTAAATATATAAACGTACTAATAATTTTGTCAGCAATTTTGTTGTAGTAGTTTGCGTTGCCTAAGGCTAATGGCCAACGAGAATCTTTTTTTGTGTGATTTTCTCCCATGGGTTCACTTGCATAGGAAATGCATGGAAATGCAGGCTTTAGCAGTTTCCTTTATTTAAGTAAAGTCAATGGGGTTGCAGCTTGCAGGACATGGTCATAGCTGCTCTCTAGCCAACTAAAATACACCAAGTAGAAGGCGCCATGTTATATTGGCACTTCTGTGTGTACAGAATTCAAGTGAAAAGAAGCTGTGGGAGGCTGTGGGACATTTCAATCCTGATTAAATTGATGGCTCAAAGGGATCCCGTATGACATTTCAATTTTTGAATTTGGGGTTCGTAAGTATAAACATACAGTTTTCTGACAGCTTAAAAGATAAACCTTGCAACCTACAGCAAGTGATATTCTTCAGCCTAGCCTATTTCAGATCACTCAAAAGTACCCACAATCTCCTACTACAGTCCCGCTCACAAAAACATATTCAAGCTGAAAGGCTCCTTTGCTGTCCCATTTTAGTTCAAGGAGAACTAAAGAAGTAGCTAGACATGCTGTACATATGTTTTGTGCTACTGTACCAGCCCAAGGCAACCACAGCCCTTTAGCAGTAAAGATCTGTGTCTCCAAAGATGCCCCAGTAGCTCCCCATCTTCTTTTTTGCTGATTCACTGCACATGCTCTGTGCTGCTGTCACTTACTGAGCTTAGGGACCCATTCACAATATACAGTACACATACTGTATAATATAAATGTCACATTATGAGATTGATCAGTAATCAATAATAATTATGTAGCAGCACAGAAACCTGTGTCACTAGCATCAGAATTTAATAATCCGCCCTGTAGCATCAGCTTATTGACAACCCTCAATTTATGCTTGATAATTTGCAACAACCCCTAAGCTTAGCTTCTCAACACCTGCTCACTGAGCGTGTGAGTGTCACAGACACTTTCCATGATGGTGACCCCCTGTGACAAGTTTGAAGTCCTGGATCATTGCTGCTGTTGACAAGCTGAAACTTTAGGCTGGTGCAATAAGTTCAGTATATAAAATATGGCATTTTTAACATTATTAATTTTTAGGTTTAAACTCTCCTTTAACAGGGGTTGATGGAAGTGTGCTATTGGCTTTCTATGTTTACATGCTTGTTTACTGCTGAAATTAGAACATAACCAACATACATTTTATGGAGTGGATGAATGGATATTGTTTTTCTAATTTTAAATGATAATCATTCAACGACTTGGCGTGATATTAATAAAAAAGTATTTTATGGAATAGAACTTTAAACAATGGGTTGGTTCAAATTCGAAGCAACCAGAACCACCTTCTGTGTAAAGTCTCAGTCTCTCATGTATGGTTAGAGCTCCAGGTTTCTACTGTTGACTCTGATCTTTGGGCTGCCTTCCGCTTCTCTCTAGTATCCTCTTCAAGAGTCAACCAGAATCCATTCACTAATTCCCTCTATATGTTTCTTGTTATGTATGCAAATATGTCAGTTACAAAGAGGGCATGCTGTCATAACCACATTTGGCCATAAATAAGGCTACAAGGTAGATGATCGGTCATATAAAATACCAGAATAGCAGAATTACCAACATGTGTTAAACCCATCCATTACAACTTATATTAAACCATTGGTATTTTTCCAGCTATGTGCACATTATAATTTCTAGCTCTTCATTGTAAAAAAATGTTCCTCACTCACTAAGCTTTAGCGTCTCAACAGCTGCTCAGAGCCCACGGAGCATGTGAGTGTCACAGACACTTTCCAAGATGGTGACCCCTGTTACAAGTATGAAGTCCTGGAGCATTGCTTCTATTGAGAAGCTGAAACTTTAGGCTGGTGCAATAAGTTCAGTATATAAAATATGGCATTTTAAACTATATTAGTTTTTAGGGTTTAGTTCTACTTTAAACAAGAAACTGTAGATCATTGTTTGTCTTTGGAAGGCTGTCACCATACTGATGAAGTGGATACTATCACGGAAAGGGTTACATTATTAACTTTTAGTATGCAATTAACCTTAAACACTTTGTCTGGGTTTTGGAAATATTAGCATTTTTTATTTTTCCATCCTGCAACTGCAAATCTGGCTGTAGGGGCCACTGACCCCTCACTGAGGCAAAGTTTTAGTGGTAGTCTTACTTTTTTTTTTGCTTATTTTTTTAGTTTTACCTAATAATATTCTCAATCTGGCATTCCTATCGCTTCCTGGTTTCTAAGGTTATTCAATCCTAGCAACCTGATTTTGTAATTTCTAAATTCAATAAAATGAGTTGCTGTGTTCCTCAAACGACAAGTTGTTGAGGATGGAACAAAACAGGTAAAATAATATAGTGTAGTATTTCTTTTTAAAAATAATTTAAACACCCTTGTGTTATTAAGTGATTGACTTAGTGATATTACACTTCCAAGAAACAGTGACTATACGCGATGCACTTAGTATATATTGCATAAGTTGCCACAATCATTCATGTGAATTTTTAAAGGATCGTGTTACTGTGTTGACGATTGTGCAACTTCCAAAACATAAATAGTGACTTAGTGTGCGTTAATTAAACACATAATATTGTGAAAACCATATCGCTATGTTAACAATTTTAGTAAAAGTAAATTTGCTTATTAAGCCAGGTGAATTAAGGAAAATGAATAAAGGTGATAATTAGGTTCAAATAATAGTCCCCCAAAAAGCAGCAGGAGCCTCTAGTGGTATATTATACTCACAAGAGGGAATTTAATTCCGAGCAGTGTAATTAACTCTTTCTTCAATATGGATCTTCTTGAATCCTTGGTGGACATAAATAAGAGCAGCATGTGTAGGTACTTTTAAAACATTTTAATAACTAATTAAAAATACACTCACAAAATTCGCTTGATAAAAACATATATAGGGTATTCTGGAGATCTCACTGCGCTGCTTCCAATGTTAGCGTCTTTGGTTGGCCGCTGCGAGTCTGCAAATTTGCTTCTGCCGTCTCCAATGATTCAAACTGTCTCCACTAACGCGTTTCGCCTGTCGGCTTCGTCCCAGACCACTCTGGGACGAAGCCGACAGGCGAAACGCGTTAGTGGAGACAGTTTGAATCATTGGAGACGGCAGAAGCAAATTTGCAGACTCGCAGCGGCCAACCAAAGACGCTAACATTGGAAGCAGCGCAGTGAGATCTCCAGAATACCCTATATATGTTTTTATCAAGCGAATTTTGTGAGTGTATTTTTAATTAGTTATTAAAATGTTTTAAAAGTACCTACACATGCTGCTCTTATTTATGTCCACCAAGGATTCAAGAAGATCCATATTGAAGAAAGAGTTAATTACACTGCTCGGAATTAAATTCCCTCTTGTGAGTATAATATACCACTAGAGGCTCCTGCTGCTTTTTGGGGGACTATTATTTGAACCTAATTATCACCTTTATTCATTTTCCTTAATTCACCTGGCTTAATAAGCAAATTTACTTTTACTAAAATTGTTAACATAGCGATATGGTTTTCACAATATTATGTGTTTAATTAACGCACACTAAGTCACTATTTATGTTTTGGAAGTTGCACAATCGTCAACACAGTAACACGATCCTTTAAAAATTCACATGAATGATTGTGGCAACTTATGCAATATATACTAAGTGCATCGCGTATAGTCACTGTTTCTTGGAAGTGTAATATCACTAAGTCAATCACTTAATAACACAAGGGTGTTTAAATTATTTTTAAAAAGAAATACTACACTATATTATTTTACCTGTTTTGTTCCATCCTCAACAACTTGTCGTTTGAGGAACACAGCAACTCATTTTATTGAATTTATCTTTTAAACGGGAAGAGGAGAGCCCGACTGTGGTTTTGCTGGACTTTGGAACACACTAACCGGGACTTTCACAATTTTGGACTTGATTTTGTAATTTCTAGCCTGAGAGACTCGGAATGAAAAAAGCTATCAAAAATCAATTGCAAGCAGTCTTCTTCTTCTGTCTAGTTTATAATGTACTAAAGTGTAAGTTATTTTATTCTTATACATTATTTCTGTGGAAAAAAAACAAAATAAAAGTGGCACATCCTTACAAGGTGGATATTACTTGCTCTGATACCGAAATCTAAGATGCTTTTCTTGAATGTATATACAGATGCAATACTGTCCAGTGAAGTAATAATTGTGCCTTAGATTTGTCATCAAGTACTTGGTAGTATATGACATTGTCAAGTGAATTGCCATCCTCTATATAATATCAGGCAGCAATTGTGCAAGTGTTTCATAGTTGAGGCTATTCAGACATATTTTGTCCCCACTATTTTTCTAGAGAAAGGTTGTAGAAATTGACATGCAGTCTAGAGTGACATTAACCCAAGGCACCAACTGTAACCGTGATATATTTGAAAGCCTGCAAAATGGTTGTTACAGGGGAGAATTTGTGGTGGTAAGATGAAGCAGTTCTAGAATTCAGTGGAATAGATGTACTACAGCTTCGAGAATGTACTTTCTGATAACAGAAATAATACATTCTTTTTTAGAATACAGTTTTATATTTTGTGCAAGTGTTTCTCCATTTTAGCAATATTGATTACAAGCTGCTCATTTCACTAGTCTCCCTACTTCATTGAATTTTAATTGGCCTGCAGATGATACAGATCTTTTCATCTTTGCTGTTTATAAGCAACAGAGACCTTTGCTGATTGAAAAGCACTTTCTCTGCAATTATAAAGCATTAAGGCACTTGTTTCAATGCCCTTTGCCTGTAATTCACATGGAAATAAGAAAACTGTTTCTGTCTTTAGCCATTTTTTTAAAAACACATTTGCCATGCAGTGCAGAAACACAGTTAACTGATCTCATGTTTCCCAATAGGTCTCTGTAAGAATGGAGATTAACACCAAACACAATCAAATCTGAGAAAGAGCAGTTTTTATTGCTCTCTGAATTGATCTCTGTTTGTGACAGTTTAGATCCACAAGGACCATTTAACTCAGGTGTTGCTGTTCACAGAAGCACATTTGAAATGTTTTCTGTGACTGCCACATGGATACATATCCTTATTCTCAGGAGACAATATTACATCATTTGCTGATATCTCCCAAGCTATTATTTATAAATCAAATGTTTTATTTATATTGGCATAATGATATGACAATTGATAGTGGGTATGTTGGAAAGTGCAAATATGAATTTTTTACTAGTAAGAGTTATTGCAGGGGGAGTTCACTGGCAGGCTCATTTATAGCAGGTTTGCTTCTCTTCTTACTGTCTTCTTAAAAATCTAACCTATAGATTTTTTTATTAATACAGTAGAACCCCCATTTTACGTTAGGGGACCAGGAAAACATTATGTAAAATCCAGGAAAATGTAAAATCAGGGAAATGTGTTAAAGTAACCTTTTCTTCAAGTAATGAAAGGATATACGCACAGGAGTCAGTTTTACTTTGAGATACAATATTTACTGTGTTAATAACAAGGGTTAAACATTGCAGTGGTAATGTTACACTATGGGGGACATGTGCAAGGCCTCTCTGTCAGTCACATACACAACCTTAAGTCATAAATGATTGGTGCAGGACTATATAAGGGGCAGAATAATTGGAATCGGCCATTTGCAGGCAGAACCATGACAAAATATACATCTGGTTAGTATTTTAACCCTCTATATTTAACAAATAATAACATTCATACAGGAAAAAAGCAGTTTTTGGGAACATCAGGACAAAATCTTGTTGTAAAAACCGGGAAAACAATACTTAAAATCAGGGAAATGCACCCATTGAAATGCATTATAAATTGGTGGGATCACAAATAAAAAATGTATAATGCAGGAAAACTTAAAATCAGGGGACTTAAAATCGAGGTTTCACTGTATTAGAGCTTGCACCTTATGCATAAATGTATGACTCAAGGGGGTTGTTAACCTTCCAAACACTTTTTTTCAGTTCTGTGGAGGGGCCATCCTCCTATACCCCAAGCACTGTATGTGGATAATTGAGAGGCCAGGTGTTTGGGTGCATTTTTTTGCCTAACTCACCATAAACAAAGACTTTTTTCAGTTGCTTTCCATCTTTTATTTTTGAATTTTTTCCCAAAATTTAAGTTTAAAGTTCCTTTCAATAGGAACTTTTACCCATAGAAGGTGAAAAATAAAAACATTTTGATATTAGAAAACAGTCACAAATAGAAAATAGAAGTAAAAATAATCAAAACATTTTGATATTAGAAAACAGTCACAAATAGAAAATAGAAGTAAAAGTAATTGGAAAAAGTTTTATTTCTGGTGAGCTATCTGAAACCAACTGAAAAATGCATTGGATCTATCAGGTTGAGTGACTTTGTTCTTTTAGATTTTAATATTTGATATTTTAACCATCACCACAGCAAAGTGTTTTAGACAGGCTGTTCTAATAAGGCAGAAGGGTGAAAGTACAGAGTTTATTTATGAAAAGAGGTATGTTAGTTGTTCACCCCAAGTTCAGGGAGTCTTTATTGTTGCACAAGTAATGTTAAGCATCAGGAAATAAAGGGCCACCTTTTAGACAAAGATGGAGGGAGTTGTGGGTTGCAGGATGGATATCACTAATGTAATCAGTAAGAAAATACAGCAAGTATTACACAGATTCATTAAATGTGATTTTGTAATTTTACAAATAGGGATTAAAACTTTGGTCCCATGGGCTAGTTAAGCTTGCTCGGTAAATAATAAAATCTGTATAGACAGCTGGAGCAGTCTTACTCTTCTGTAAATGAGAACATTTGCCAGCATCAGTCTTTACTAACACCCTTTTGGGATTCCCTACACTTTTTGATAAAGCCTGAACCTACTTTCTTCAGAAATCAGAGCTGTATCATTAAGTACAGACAGAGATGAGGCAAAACCAAATTCAAATTCACAGAAACAAAACAGGCAAGTGTTGAAACAAGAACAACAGACTTATTCAGGAACTGAAGGATAAGTAGCCAGTTTGGGCAAGGGTACGCTCCTCAAGCAGTGTTTTTTTTAAAACAAAAGGGGCATAAAAATTATGCTTAGGCATTGAGGTGCCCTGTCTAGAATCAAATGCATGCCTCTGATGTTAAATAGCACAGTGTTGTGATAACATAATTACCTATACCTGTACCAGTTTGGTAATATTCTTTAATATGCCACTTAATTTTATATAAACTATCTGTTGCTTAAGTGTTTATTTTGGGGGTATAGTTTTACTTTATCTGTTTAGCTATGCAATTAATTATTTCAGACAGTATATCACAGATACCACATTTCATGATTAGATCTAAACCCTCAAAAGAAGGCTGCCACTGACACTTGTGCAAGGCTACTCTAAATCCACTGGATAGAAAATGTAAACATGTTGGTTTTGAATTCCTATTTAAAAATTTATATTAGCCAATACTATGTGACATAGGAATGTAGTTATCATGGCTTGAGCTATAGATTTTAATAGGTTTTAATGAAGAAATAACAAATACATTTCCATTTTTATGACAATTAAAATAGCTCATTATAAAGCATAAGCCACTTCTCCCCATGATCACTTCCCCTGTAACATTTCAAATATAATTATACCCTGTTATTGTTCAGTATGTAGGGCATCTGCGTTCAATAAGTAGCGAAAAAATTCAGTGTACCACAATGCTATACAATAAAAGAGAACAACTAATTATCTTGGTTTTCAAGGACAGTGTCTACCAGTTACAAAAATGTGGATTAATCTATTTTAAAGGAACAGTTCAGTGTAAATTGTGTAAATAGATAGGCTGTGCAAAACAAAAAATGTTTCCAATATATTTAGTTTAGCAAAAATGTAATGTATAAAGGCTGGAGTGACTGGATGTCTAACATAACAAAACAGAACCCAAATTCCACCTTTGCAGTTCTCTAACTCTGAGTTAGTCAGCGACTTGAAAGGGGGGCCACATGGGACATAATTGTTTAGTGAGTTTGCAATTGATCCTTAGCATTCAGCTCAGATTCAAAAGCAACAGTTATGACCCATGTGCTCCCCCCCTTAACTCACTGATTGGTTACTGCCTGGTAACCAATCAGTGGAAACCAAGAGAGCTGCAAAGCAGGAAGTAGTGTTCTGTTCTGTTATGTTAGCCATGCAGCCTTTATACATTACATTTTTGACTAACTAACTATATTAGAAACATTTTTTTTGCACAGCCTATCTATTTACCCAGGTTTTATTTTATACTTTTTTAGTTTTATATTTTTTGTACAATTCCTTTAAAATGTATCACAGATTCACAAGTAAATCATTTAGAAAGGTATTGGGGGAGCTGTTATTTTGTTACCTGTCCTTTGTCTGTTGATAGATTGAGCAGATTTGCCTCTGTTTGTATGATATCAGCTGCTGGGCGGTGGTGGGTTGATATCACTCTAATTTGCAGTTCAGTAGTAAGGAACAAAACCAAGTCACAGGGCTGTTGGGGGCCTTTAAAAATTCAAGAAAATTATGTCCCTTATAACAAATTTAAAAATGTAATATAACAAAAAAATCTAATAGAATAATCTACTTATAACTGCTGGCCAAGCAGTATACCTTCTCAGTACTAGTTACAAGCTTTGGCTTGTAGACAGCTTCCCATTTTCTGTTTTCCCCAACTTGTTTATATTTTTAAATTAATTGTCTTCTCTTCATTTAAATATTGCTTGTAGCAGTTGCTTCTGTTGGCTTTCACTGTTTTCACTGCATTTTATAATTATAATATAGTACAGACTCCTTTGTTAAGTGACTTCTAGAATGTAAAGAAATCTACGGTATTTCAATAACAGTGAATAAGAGCAAATAGGTTTAGAAAATTAGTGTAAATTTATATGAAACTCTACAGTTACAGTTGATTTCGTGATTTCTAGGGGGTGTGCAAAAACTGCACATATTGCAAAATTCTATATTAATTGCAAGGCGCAATTATTAAATACAGCATGTACTGTAATATATCCTATAATCAGTGCAAAAGTGGTTGCACTGCTAGTGTAGTTGAAAATTATAAACTTCATATACTTCCTTTTATTGAGAACTTTTGTGAATTTGATGCTCCCATTGGACCACTTTAGCCTCTCTGTGTATTATACTTTACTTCCCATTTTGTGCCTAACCAATGATAATTTGGCAATGCTCCATACTATTTCCCAGTGACGAGGTACCTAACCACTTTATTTGCCAGTATAATATGCTCCCATTCACCAGTATGATGCATCTAATATTATCATGTTGCATCTTGATATGTGTGGTTATGGCAAAGGGACGAAGTGGTGACATTTTAACCCTCATTTGAACAGGGTATGTATTGGGATGGAGTGGGACAGGCAATGTCATATACATCCTATATATAAGCTCTAGTAGATGCAGTTGACTTAAGGATCTAATAAATTCTTCCATAATTACCTCTTAGTTAACTTTAATGACATATTTACCCATTTATAATATTCTTGCACATGTTTTATATGTTTCTTTTGCCACCGATTGAAGCACAACTGTGTGTATTGCCAGCGATTAGAGTTTACACTAATGCAATTACACAGTCTCTCTCTACCTCTATTCTTAATTTAAATACTATTCATGTATTACCAGGTATTGTCTTGCACTAATGGGGAGGGGCCTTGTCATGGTGGGTGTGACCTAATTACACAAATACAAACACAGTATTCAGTTTGCCTCCCAAATAACCTTGTATTTCTTATTGTCTAAAATGGCACCCAAAATGTTCCTGAAACCTATTCTATTTGTAACATTTGCTAATGTTCCTCTTCTACACTGATAACATACTCAAATTGCTATGGTAAAATATGAAAGGTTTCTTCTACAATTTTTTTACCCTTACCCTAATACACAGGTGGTCCCTGGGGCAACAGGCTAATAGGTTTTTGGGGGAGGGGGATCAAAGCTTTGGCACCCAAAAGGAACAGTAACACCAAAAAATAAAAGTCTTTTAAAGTGAAAATATAATGTACAGTTGCCCAGCACTGGTAAAACTGGTGTTTTTTGCTTCAGAAACATTACAATAGTTTATAGAAATAAGCTGCTGTGTAGCAATGACGGCAGACATTCAAAGCTGAAAAGGAGAAAAGGCACAGGATACACAGCAGATAACAGATACGTTCTGTAGTATAAAATGTGATTCTTCAAAACGTATCTACTGTGTATCCTGTGCTTGAATGAACACTTAAATTTACTTGTGTTACTGTTGCTTTAAGTGTCCCTGAATGATCATTGGTGCAAATGCAGAGCATTGTATTGCATACTGTTCTTTGCCTGGAGCTGTGCTTTTGTGCGATACTCAGCATGTAATGCAAAAACTGTGATTTTGATGATTCAGGTTATTACAAAAAGGTTAGTCTTACACATGTCTGACATGCCTGCAGGGATTATTTTCATTTAGTAAGCATTAAGTGGCATTTCTTACATACTAACATGCATTAGCTTTATGCGTTCTTTTAGTGGCTGAACAGAAGAACACAAAGTAACAAGTGCGACAGACTTGAGCATACTGAACATTTAGAAGTGAATTGTACAGAGTGTCATTTCAATCCTTTAGTCTAGGTTTTTGGTGTGCTTAAACTTAAACTCAGAGGACTGAAAAAGAGTAAAGGGAAGATATGAAAACTAAAATGTATATATCATTATAAAACATTGTATGCTTTGTTGGTGCTATATATTAATGTGATACTGACACTAAAAAAGTACTTTTCAAAATATGAACTTACATTTAAAGTTATCTATAGGTCATGTTGATTTTTTTTGTTGATTGTTTAAGTTTCTAATGCTAACGGACTCCTGCTGCACAAATATGGCAGCCCCCTCATAGGTGATCACAGGGAGTCAGAGGTAATGTAAAAGCATTGGGCAAATACTTTATGGCAACATTATAAGTAGCTTTCAAAGGCAATATTATGACAGATGTAAAAAAAAAAAAAAGAGTTTGATTTCTGGTGTCAGTATCTCTTTAAAAGACATATAGTGGTAGATCGATAGGTAGATGGACGGATAGATAAAACAAACGATGCACATCCAATCCAAAAAGCCTTTCCTAAGCACATTGGTGGAATATTTGGGGTCCCTTTCCTGCTTCATCCCCTTACTGTTTTGCATGAAGGTTGCATAATGCTGAGACCTTAGTAACTTGCTTAAAGAGATTTTTTTGCCATAAGGAGTCCTGTAATAGAGTCCTGCATTGGCTCTCTTTATTTCCTGTGCCTCAATTACTGCATCCTCCTATTTACTAGGAGAGCATTACATTTACAAATGGCAGAATACATTTTGATAGATCCATACCTTCTCATTAATTTTACATGACATGTTTTATTTACTGGTGGCACCTCTCTTTAATTTTAATTTGAACCTAATATAATTGTTGGCTTAAGGATACTACACATGAACTCTGTTTAGCCAGGCTAAGGTCAGTACCCAGTCGCCACAAATGCAAAATTATTTTGTTTGCTTCAGACCATTTTGTTAATATTTACAGTGTGACTTTAGGTGGATCACTGTGTAACCTTTATGATGATATTAACAAAAAAATATGAACACTCATTACTTATAGAGTAGGCATTGGCTCCTTACAGCAGAACAATTAGACAATACTGGACTAATCAAATGTGGTGTATCTTATATTGTGTCATTGATAAAATGAGAGACTACTACTACTACTACTTTTACTACAAAAAAAAGAACAGATCCTATAGAAAAGGCTGTGACAACACTATCATACAATAGAAAAAGTAAACACTTGCACCAGGAGGTAAACAGCTGTAACTGTGAGGAAATTTCAGCTCTACAGAACTTGCCATGGGAAAAAAGAAAGTAACAAATACAAATAATTGGTAGACCAACAGATGATCATTTTCATTAAAAACAGATAAAGACCAATAACATGCCACTATAGGGAATACACCATAGCATGAAAATAAACATATAAAGTTTATATTTATTTATAATTATGGAATTCTCACTGCCTGTATATGCCAATTAAAAATAAATAGGAGCTTCTAGATTCTGAAATAATTATCACACAGAACTGAGCAGCCTCTCTCTCTCTCTCTCTCTCTCTTTATATATATATATATATATATATATATATATATATATATATATATATATATATATATATAATGAGTCCAAAATGTGCACACCTTCCCAGATCGTAAATGCCTGGGTGCTGGTAAACAATTATGATATACTGTACCAAAAAAAATGCACTCACAGGTCTCTCCTTCAAAAAAGCCGCAAAGGCTGTGATTTATGTCCTCAACCCTCCAGGCGCTGTGGGAGCTGTGGCTCCTCCCCTCTTCGTTCCGATTGGTGGGCGCTCACACACCTACAAACTTTCCTCCACTCTCGTCAAGAGCTCATACCCCCTCTCTATCGCTCCCACTACTACCTTCCGCTCTGGTGTCAACCTTTAACTCGACGTCAGAGATTTCACCTGTCAGATGTGGTGGGAGGGGGAGGGTTTCTCTCACGGGCTCATTTGCCCATCTATCACCTGGGAGTAGTTTTTGGTGTTGAGTATGCACAGCCTACCACAGCTCAACCATTTCTAGTGCACCACGGTTTATTTTACTTGGC
This sequence comes from Xenopus laevis, assembly GCF_017654675.1. Taxonomy (NCBI): domain Eukaryota; kingdom Metazoa; phylum Chordata; class Amphibia; order Anura; family Pipidae; genus Xenopus; species Xenopus laevis. The sequence continues at coordinate 108,485,805 of NC_054374.1, read as the reverse complement.
AAGCATACCAAAGCCAGGGTAGTCACTCCAACTGAACCTACATGGGGTTACCTCCTAGACAGACAGTTATACTGCTTGGGGTTACCATGGGGGCGGAGCTGTTCGTGCTACTCAGGGGGCATCTTCCTATGATCTAGGAGGATAAAAAAAAGTCTCATAAGTCTCTGGGTCACAGTATCACAATTCTGATACCCTTATGTTAAAAGGTGACCAGGTTTCCAAATGCAAACATGGGGATACAATCTCCATTTTATCACTTCAGTCCACCGATGATACTGAACCGTAGGCCTCCTCAGTATCCCCTCAGTAAACTCAGTCTAAATCACCAAAGGTCATAATCCAGGTCCACCCACCCCCATCCCATTCTGTAATAAAATGGGGACATGGGCAAAGTCTCATTGAGTCCTTATATTTATAACAAAGACTAATAATAATCAAATAATCAGCAAGATTTATAGCAGGTTATGCTGTTTGGCCTAAATAACCATGAAATAACGCTAAAATCAGCTGCTATGGTTGCATGACTAATTCCATTTATCGAAAGACAAATTTGTTCACTTTATTGAATATGGGTGTGGAGTTCATTCATTCTTATGGCCTTCATTCTCTTTTCAGGCAGAAGTTGGGTGTCAGATATTCATTGACGTTTACCGTAGATCCAATATATCTTATAAGGAGGCTTCCTTTTGCCTAGAATATGTATTAGAGCTCACTCTATTAAAATCACCAGACAGAATGTCTCTCTACATGCAGAATTTGTGCAAAAGGTAGTTATTTTGTTAGATTTTGTTTGTACTGAAATCAGTTATTTGAATGAACTCTAATACATCTGCTAGGCTAGGGAATGCAGCCACCCTATAAGATATATTGGATCTGTCACCCAACTGCTGCATAAAGACAGAATGAAAGAAAGGGATATTGAACATAAACTTGATTATTTCAGAAACAATGCAGAAGATTTCATTGATTGTATTTACGTTTCTTATTTCAGTATGCGGAAGCTTATATTAAATTTTCATTTTGCAATAGTTCCTCTTTAATGAAACCCAGGGTTTCAGCTCAGCAGGAATAAATATACAAAATGTATCAATTTAGAAAAGTTTAGAGGGTCGGCGACCCCCCCACCAGAGCTGTTTTAGAATAACTTTACACTTCATTTCTGGTGAACTGTCTGAAGCCAATTGAACTCAAAATAGTGTTGGAAGGTGAACCCCCCCTTTAAAGGGGTTCTTCACCTTTACTTTAACTTTTAGTATGTTATACAGCTGCCAATTCTAAGCAATTCTTTCAATTGGTCTTTATTATTTATTTTTTATAGTTTTTTTAAAATCATTTGCCTTCTTCTTCTGACTTTTTCCAGCTTTCAAACGGGGGTCCCATCTAAAAAACAAATACTCTGTAAGGCAACAAATGTTTTGTTATTTCTATTGCTCATCTTTTTATTCAGGCCTCTCCTATTCATATACCAGTCTCTTATTTAAATCAGTGCATGGTTGTTAGGGTAAAAGTGCCCACTGCCCACTTTATCTAATTGTGTTTTAAAGCCTTTTACCTTAAACATAGAAAATGTTAATCTACATGAATCTATTTTATTATCGCCAGTTTTACTATCACTTGTTTTTGATCTCTTGTTTTAGGCTGCTTTCAGCTTTGTAATGTTTTCCGATCACATGACATGGAAATTGACCAGTGTTTGCTGGAGTCCCTTCCTTTGGGGCAGCGTCAGCGACTGGTAAGGCGTATGCGTTGTGATCAAATTAAGGCATATTATGAACGAGAAAAGGCTCTACAGAAACAAGATGGATACAAAAAAAGAAGCAAGCAAAGAAAAAATTGCAAAGTGCATTTTCCATTGTCTGAGAAAATTCAAGATGCAATCATCCACCATAACGACAAAGAAGGTATATCCTCTAACTTTCATATATTCAGCAAGGCTTGATGTTGAACAGTTGAAATGTTGTCCTTCACTATACACATTGCATTAGCCTCATGAATCTGATTTGTTGACAGTTCTTTCTGATATACTATGACAATACGGTATACTAAGACATACAGTTATTTCAGTTTCTAGCTGGTATCCACTTGCAAGCTTTGTTCTAATGTTAACACTGACACATATAAATTATTCAGAACTATGGACAGCGCACTTTGCTGAGGCTCCTCACTTTGAAGTATTATTACTATGTTGCGTAAAAGAGGTTTGGCAAGCAAAATGCAGTATTAGAATTATTTGCTTAAAATAGAAATGGCGTTCCCGTAATTTGTTGCTTTCTGGATAACCACTTTCCAAATAAGGGATCCCATACTTTATATTTATTATGAGATACTAATAAATGTGCATGGAGGCAATTGGGGGAGTCTGAGAGATTGAAGGTCGAAGTAAAAAAACCTTTGAATCGAAGTAGATCGAAGTAGCGCTACTTAGACTCATACAATTCGAATTAGCGCTCCTTCGACCCCAAAAGTTTTTTTAACTTCGAACTTCGACTTTTGATAACTATGCCCCTAAGTGTCTGGGCAGAAAGGTGTCATATTAAGAGGCAAATTCATCATTTCCTATAGAAATATACAGCATTTTTTCATTGTTTGGACATAACCTATTTGGCAAAACAATAATAAAAAACATTTACTTTTTCACAAATTACTCGGATTTTCTTGATATAATTCCACTATAAAATTGTAGTGAAACGGAAAATAGCTTGTAAATTTGTTTAAACCCATACATGCACATATACAGTATAAATGTATAGTATATATAAATGGTCCTTAGGTGCTTGATTCTTATGTAGCTGTTGAGGTCATGAAGCCCATTGGCTCACCATGTTTCTGTATTTTGGAGTCAGTATATCTCATGATAAGGGTCTTTCATATTTAATAAGCAACACAATCCCTACATCAGTGATCCCCAACCAGTGTCTCATGAGTAACATGTTGCTCTCCGACCCCTTGGATGTTGCTCCCAGTGGCCCCAAAGCAGGTGCTTATTTTTAAATTCTTGCCTTAAAGCCAAGGTTAGTTGCATAAAAACCATGTCTACTGCCAAACAGAACCTCCTGTAGGCTGCAAGTCCACATAGGAGTTGCCAATACCCAATCACAGCCCTTATTTGACCCCCCAGGGACTTTTGGCATATTTATGTTACTCTCCAACATTATTTTACACTTAGGGGCACATTTACTAAGGGTCGAAGTGGATTCGAAGTGAATTTTCAAATTAAAAAATGTAGAAATGTAGAAGTAATTTTTTGGGTGCTTCAACCATCCAATATGCCAAATTCGACTTCGACTTTGATTCGAAGTAAAAATACTTTGACTATTTAACCATTGGATAATCTAAGTATTGTCTCTTTAAAAAAGTTCGACTTTGACAATTCGCCACCGTAAACCTGCCGAATTGCAATGTTAGCCTATGGGGACCTATAGCCAACATTTGGCTAAGTTTTTAGAAGTTGAAGTAAAATCTTTAGATTGATCGATGAAATTGTTAGAATCATTCGATTCAAAGGATTTGATCGTTCGACCGAAAACAGCCAAATTTGATAAAAAAAAACTTTGACTTCGATTCGAAGTAATCCAATTCAATGGCCGAATTTCGAAGTTTTTAACACTTTGAAATTCGACCCTTAGTAAATGTGCCCCTTAATGTGGCTCACAGGTAAAAAAAAGGTTGGGGACCCATGCCCTACATGATGTCTGTGTCCTTCCATTGTTGTGGTCAACATGTGACTCAGCAAATGCTGAGATCAGGGCTGGCTGATGTAAGCAATAAATCTATCACTGGTATGCACAATACGCACCTATATCCTTTATAAGGAAACAGTTCCTTCTTTTTGATAAAACATAGTTCTATTGAGGTTGTTTCCATAGAGATAGCCTATTGCCATCTCGGCCATCTTTTGCAGGTTGTCCATATAGTAGATGATTAATGGCACTTGCACCAGCCTGTAAGGGGTAGAGTGGGTGATGAATCTTATGGGGAGGGGAAATGACTGTGTATACATTGCTGTTTAACAGCATGGAATGGAAGACTGGAGGTAAAGATGACTGGAATAAAAATAGAAGCAGGCTGAGAAGTAGGTAAGAGGAAGTATAGCAGGCACTAGATGTCTGAGCTAGGTTAGTGAGTATGGGCCACCTAATGCCCCAATAAGGAGGGTAGTGGGGATATGCCCCGGTGGATTTTCCACAGGATATGGACCCAAGAGGAAGGGTTTAGGTCAGTGGTAGGGTTACTTGCCTTTTTCTGCTAACTCTTTCAAGCTTTCAAATGGGGATCACTGACCCCATCTAAAAAACAAATGCTCTGTAAAGCTATAAATGTATTGTTATTGCTACTTTTTATTATTCATCTTTCTATTGAAGTCATCTCCTGTTCATACTCCAATCTCTTGCTCAAATCAGTTTGTGGTTGCTAAGGTAATTTTGACCCTGGCAACCAGATAGCTGAAACTGCAAACTAGTGAGCTGCTGAATAAAAAGCTAGCTAGCTCAAAAAACACAAAAAAAAATACAAATGAAAGCCAGTTGCAAATTGTATCAGAATATCACTCTCTAAATCATATTAAAAGTTAACTCAAAGGAGAACAACCCCTTTAAAGCAAATGTGCAATTTACAGTGTTAAGTGCAGGCTATATTGTTGCACACTGCATTATGTTGATTTAATTTTAAAGCACGCAGTGGCTCTGATATTCCACCATCTATTTGTTCACGACAATGTTCCCCTCCTGTGTGTGTACATTTTACATCATAACATCAGTCAGTTCCTATAATACTTTGCCTGGCTCAATAGTTCAAGTATTACATTGAACAATCACCACTCTATCTGCTCTTGCAGCACTTACCATCTCATTTGCAATGTTATATTGTACCCTTCCTCTGTTCACAGTACCGTAACTACACATACTAGAGCCACCATGTCACAATGGACATCTTATAATAGAGTGTAATAAATATAACACTGTACAGCTCCCTAGTATCAGTCTTGATTGCATGGCATACCCTTCAGCAGAACTCTCTTATGCACATGATACATTAAATATACAGGAAATAATGTTCCTTTTATACTGTATAAAGCCAGCAGTTCCATGACTAGACTAGACTGAATGCAAAGTACTTTTATACAGGTAGTCGTACTTGGGTAATACAGCTACCCATATTGTAATGGCACTGTTATCCTCATATCCCCTTTATCCTCAGCCCATTACACACAGCAGTGTCAATTTTTAAATATTCCCTGAATGGCAATTTTATCATGAAAACCACCCCATCCAGAGTACCCCTAGTGTTTTTGAAACCATATACAGTATGGCCTTTATTTTAGTTTGACCAAAATGCTTTATTGAAATGCAACCTTTAACCTTTTCTGTAGTGTGTAATACATGTATAATAGTAAAAATACATAAACTATGAAGCTTGTTAATAACTAAGTGAGTACATCCTTCCTTAAAAGTATAGTAGCCTTGGGTTTAACTCATATAAATCTATTAAATAACCATATTTTTAATACACAGCAATGCCTTTGTTACATTACACCACAACCCTTCTTGCCACTTTTGCATTGTGAAATGTTTTGGCCTCCCTTGCAAGCCGTGTATGATGCTAAACCATATTGCATGCCTTTTCAGGCTTGTACCAATCAACCTACTCATGTTCTGTGATCTGGAAATGACCTCCACCCCCAAAACATCACCTTTCCCCTCCAAGCATCCATCAGCAGAACAATGGGAAGGTAGCAAGATAACAGTTTCCTAACATCTGCATTACTAAAAATGCTCTGATGGCCCATCCAGAGGTAGATATGAGAAATAGTGAAATAGTCTAGCTATGACTTCTCCAGTTACATGGAGTAAGAGATACAATAGCTTATTTGAAAGCAGTTGCTTTGTGAAGTGCTGGCTCTTTCTGAAAGCTCAGGATCCAATACAGTGACCTGAGATGTCTGCCTAAACACCAACAACAACTAAATATTAGCAATGTACAGTACAAAGTGTAATTTTGTAATGAAAACTACACCATACAAATCATATAGTAGTTAAAATTACAAATGATAACCATTTGCAAGATTTAAAGTGAAAGTAAACCCCCAGAATTGTTTCCTTCAGTGGATCACTAAATCAAGATAAAATTAAAGATGAGTACCACAGACTTGTGCTCTGATGAAATCCAGTCACTTTTTATTCTTGCACTGCAAGTTGGAGTGATGTCACCCCCCTCCATTTCCCCAACCCCCCCCCCCCCCCGAGACAATCAACAGAACAATTGGAAGGTAACAATTTAACAACTCCCTGGTAGATATAAGAACAGCACTGAATAGTAAATTTCCAAGTCCCACTACGACTCAGTTATATGAGTAGGAGAAACAATAGTCTATATCCCTAGCATCCATCTGACATAGAAAATAGCAAATTGAGGGCACACGCATACGCACTTTCAATCCCCCAAGTCCTGCATATCCTTACACAGGCTTATAACTTTCCCCAGGACAGGGTTGACAATAAGGTCACATGTTTACAAATAGAACACCTCACAGTGAGGCATAGGGGACAGGAGGCAGGACCTTTTTGGTGCATGTGCAATGAGGATAGGAAGCCAGGAGGAAGTGACGCAAGAGCAGGAAAAATGGTGCCCGTAAGGAACATCGCTAATAAAATCAACTAGTGCTTGGTGCAGGCAAACTAAGTAAGTGAGAGAAGGCTCAGTATGGAGTTTCAGGAGAGGAATAAGTGACAAATGATTTCAAAAACTTAGGTTTCATTCTCCTTTAATTGTACTTTTCTTCAGCTTAGTGCTAAGGTCCTAATAATATTACAAATAATACAAATAAAAGAATATTAATACAAAGTGTTTTACCTTTGTTTAACACCACAGTTCTACAGTTATTAAAGGATGGGGCTGATCCTCATATTCTTGTTACTTCTGGAGGATGTCTGCTACATCTGGTGAGTATGTTTAATACAAATATCTGTGTGTACATGTGTATGTTAGTGTTTTTAAATCAAGGCATTGTTATTTTTGCTTATTATAATAGAGCTAAGTATTTTTGCAGTACTATGATATGAAGAATTTACTTTATTAAATCATAGTAGTCTAAGCTACATTAAAAACACACACTCACAGCTTTGTCTTGCTTTGTATTAAGTTGCTTTGTGGCAACTGATGCTTTAGTTTTCCTTTTAGTGCACTGCCGATGTAGCAAATGAACTTCATATTCATCATGAAGAATTTTCCACAGAAAACACAACAATAGCAAAAGAAAGAAAAAAAAAAGATAATGTTCCTGGCTCACAGATAAGAAACCACTGTGATGTGTTCTGTTGATTATCTTTGTTTGCTGGCACATTCACTCGCTCGTTCTATTTCAGGCTTCTGTGATTTATAATTGGGTTAATTTTCTAGTGATATTCAGGAAACTAAAAAAAGAATTCACACCAGAAGCAGCTTCCAATTTACACCATTTCCTTTTTTTTTTGCAAATGTTCACAGTGCCTGTTAAACATATTCAAAAACTGATAGGCAGATGAAGTATTGTCAGATACACAGAAATATTTAATCATTTTCTTTTTAGTTTCATACAAATGTCAATTGTGTATACAATACAGATTAATGATGTTTTTTTGTATTCATAGTAAGTCTTATTGAGGTTATAATAGTTAACTCAAATGGGCAGAACAAAAGTAAAATCAAGGAAATACAGTTTCAGTTATGCATACAATTTTGATGAAGTAACATTACTTTGGGTAAAAAGGGTGGGTAGGAAAGAAAAGGAGAGGGAAGAATAAAAGGGGTGGTGAAAGGGTGGCATTTGATGGGGGCAGGTTTATTTTTCTCTGTGTACCATGTGAGTTCCACATTACTTTTACATGTGTAAATAGACAACCATAAGATATTTACTCAGGAAGTATACAGAGATCACTTGGTCTTTACCCTTTTATATATATATATATATATTTGTGTTGTTTATTTGCATCAGTTCAAAAAATGCCCTGGAAAATAGGTTAGATAATTATTAAAGCAGGATGTACATTGGAAGATAATGCCAACCAGTTTGGCTGTTTTCTAAATTGGCTGTCGGTTGTACTGAATAGACTTTGAATGCACATTTTGGTTAAATGAATATGGTCAAAAACTATAGTGGAAAGTATATATGACCGCAAGTTGGCCCACCTCCTGTCTGACCTTTTATTGTGACTGCAAAATGAGTGGACCAGTGCCTGTAATGGTCAACTAAAGTATATGGATTTGTTTGAATTTATTTTCTAAGGCGCTCCTGTGACACTGTCACCTCTTGCCCCATCCAGCATTATCAAGATATTTACCCCGATCTACCAATAAAGTGATTACATTCACATCCTCACATTTATCATATAATCTGTGCATTTCTTTTTTACTGAGATTAGGAATGCTGCTACTAAGCAACAACAGCCTGAAAACAAAAATGTTTACATTTTTGAAAACCGCAAACAATCTTACTTGCTCCAAGCATAAGCTGAAGAGTTGTGAGATGTCAGCCAATCCTTTATATTTGTGTGAACAGCAAGTCAAGATTCACATCGCAGATGCAAAATGGGATGATGCACTGCTACAGCTATGATTGCCCTGCAGGCATTGGAGCTGGAAAAAGGATAAATCACCCAAGTTAAATTAAATTATTTTGATCCCAACCAGGCAATTTGATATCTCATAAACCTACCTAAACTTGCTACCTAAAACATGAAGTGAAAAATCCACTTGGCTACAACAATCTTATGGGACAATAATATTTTAAAGGAACTAAATTTTAACTAAAGAAGTAGGGGAGGAGAAATACTATACGTTGTGTTTTGGGCTTCTATACCAGCTCAGCACAAACACGGCTCTTTATCAAGGATGATCGGTGCCTCAGAAATTGCCCCCACTAGCACCTATCTGTTTTTCTGATGATTTACTGCAGCTGCTCTGTGCTGCTGTCACTTATTGAGCTTAGAAACCAATTCACAGTATACTGTATATATAGAATATAAATGTTACATTATAAGGCTGATTAGTAATTAATTCAGATTCACATTACATGACAGCTCTAGTACCAGCGCAATTAGCATCAGCATTTAATAATTATAATTTAATACACAGAGCATACTGAGCATGTTCATGTCTGTGACACAGCTAACAAAATTGAAGATGTTCACAGCTTTGAAGCCCCTGATCATTACTACCATAGAGATGCCGAACTTTTAGGCTGGTGCAATATCTCATAAGTATATGAAATATGGCATTTCTAGCAATATTTATTGTTAGAGTTTATTGCTCCTTAATAATCACATGTAAGTGTTTGATGTACTTGCCCTGCAGCAGTACTGACATTATCACAGTGCTGGTCTAAGAAAGTGTCTTGTAAATAATATATAACTGGGATAACTGAAAACAGCAAAGCAATTGCTGCTTTGGTAATGAGCCAATTGTTCTGACCATTCCAGTGTGCTACACTCCAATCAAATATGCTGAATTTTTGGAGGTAAACACTGTGTACAGTTATTTATAGTGTGTGAACACAAAGAGACTTCTTTTTTGAAGGTCAGATTTTAGTGGCTTTAGAGGTTTTTGAAACAACAATTAAACTCTATTTCTCTAAATTCACGAATGCCATGAAAGTTATTAAAAAGATTCAAATATAAAAAGTACAAATGGAATAAAATGCAGACTGATGTGCTAAAAAATACTAAAACGTCTAAAAATATTTTTTGATAATTACTAGCAAAAAAAATCAGAAAAACCTATGGCATAATTGAAACAATCTTTTACAATTCAAGTTTTTTTAATTACTTTTAAGAATTATTTTGAGAGTTTGTAGACCCATTGAAAATGATGAATAAAACACAAATTTGGTGCATTCAAGTTTTTTTTCCACAGTTTTATCCAATCTGTTTTTTTAGAATGTAATTTAATAAGTTAGCAGAAAAATTTTGAGTTTAATCAAAAAAATAAATTAATTCTAAAATTCACAAATTCAAATGTTTAATATGTAGGCCTCCCAGTGTATTATAGGCCATTTTCCTGCAAATGGCCACAACTGTTGGGCTCAATGGAACCTAGCATATCTAAGAAGATCAAAAGCATTTCTTCTGTTGCTGTTCATGTACAATAATAATAATAATAATAAGGAATCAAGATGGCTAACACAACAAGAATACATGAAAATGCATTTTTAAGTACTTTCAAGCTGCTTCTGTGCTTCTCTTTGTCCAAAGGTACAGTAACAATACACAGAACCTATTTCTCAAATACTGATTTATTGTGTGCCAAATAGTCACACTCCATTATCCCCAAAACACTGAACTACAACTGTTACATGACAAGCAGGGTATTTTTAATGTTACATCTGGCCAGTGTCAGTGAAGGTAAGTCGGCTCTCAGTCACACTTTCTTCACTTCAGTTTCATCCTAGCATTCTTCCATTACATTGTTCAAACACAGATATTTATCTTTTCTCACACCTTGTCTATCATCCATGGATAGTGCTTCATCTTCACCCAACTGTCACAACACTCATTACAACCTATGGTACCCAACTTTATGACAAATGTCAAAATAAAATCAATACAATCTCTATGCTTACACTCATACAACTGCAGCAAATTCTTTGGCTTGTCTTCACTTTCTTCTGTTCAAACTGTTTGTCCAGTATGACCCGAATGACGTTTCCTCTTCTCTTTGTTTTGATATATATATATATAAAAAGGAGCCTTTACTTTGTAAATATTTCATAAAAACTTTTAAAAACCCCAAAAATTTGGTTCGCAGTGTTCAAATAAATACATTTAAATGTTTGTTTTGTCTTTTTTTGGCTTATTTGCCATTGTTGTATATCCTAGTAAAAATAATAAAATAACCTTGTAACAAATAACAAATACATAACAAAGCAGATACACTTCTTCTTCATACACATACTTGGTTTACATCATTTTATCAACTACAGAGTGCTGAAGAAAAGGTTTTTAGGTAAAATGAATTTGCATGTTTACATGAATTTGCAATGAAAACAGAATTACCTGACCTCATGTATTTGTTCCTGTAATAATGTGGAACTTGTGAAACCTACCTGTAATGCTTTTTATGTTATAAAAATATTTTAGCTGCATATTTTCTATACTCTAAAGTTGGTGCCATCTATTATCCATGTACAAGAGGGGGGTTGTGGGTGCACTCCTAAGGCCATATAAAAATATATATAAATACAATAATCCCCTGTCTAAAAAAAGAAAAACAGGGTTTTTTGTTACAAAGTTATGATCATAAAATTGGTAAGCCGCCATACCACGTCAAGGTAAACCCCATACGGCGGTCCCTAACCTGTTTACCTGTGATCAAAATTTAAAACCTTGGTTTCAATCTGGACTAGATCCTCCCCCGCCACCTGCATATGCGGCTTTTGTAGGGGAGACTGCCCAGATCAACGCCCATTTAAAAAAAAAAAAAAAAATGTGATTGTGAAGAGACTATAATGAAGGAAAAGTAAAGTTGTATATATAAGTGCACACTTGTGTGTGTATGTGTGTGAGTATAAGTATAAGTACAGGTGTGAGTATAGATTTAGAGGGAGATGAAAAAGGAAAAGCTAAATGTGGAGTGTAATAGGTGTAATGTGTGTGGGTCTGTGCAAGTGTTACCTAGTGATAAGTGCAGCAAATATAATGGGTGTCTCACAGGCGTTGGTAATAAAAAGGCCAAAGCCTCCCCAACCGCTAGCATTTGTGGCTTTTGAGGGAGAGAAATTGCCCAAACCAAGGATTAATAAAAAACAACAAGGACATAGGGCCACCGTTAATTTAAAGGGGTGGGTATGAGGGTGCACTAACCACATGAAGCTTAGCCACAGCTTCCGGCTACATTTCAGGTACAAGAGGGGGGTTGTGGGTGCACTCCTAAGGCCATATAAAAATATATATAAATACAATAATCCCCTGTCTAAAAAAAGAAAAACAGGGTTTTTTGTTACAAAGTTATGATCATAAAATTGGTAAGCCGCCATACCACGTCAAGGTAAACCCCATACAGGTAAACAGGTTAGGGACCGCTGTATGGGGTTTACCTTGACGTGGTATGGTGGCTTACCAATTTTATGATCATAACTTTGTAACAAAAAACCCTGTTTTTCTTATTTAGACAGGGGATTATTGTATTTATATATATTTTTATATGGCCTTAGGAGTGCACGCACAACCCCCCTCTTGTACCTGAAATGTAGCCGGAAGCTGTGGCTAAGCTTCATGTGGTTAGTGCACCCTCATACCCACCCCTTTAAATTAACGGTGGCCCTATGTCCTTGTTGTTTTTTATTAATCCTTGGTTTGGGCAATTTCTCTCCCTCAAAAGCCACAAATGCTAGCAGCTGGGGAGGCTTTGGCCTTTTTATTACCAACGCCTGTGAGACACCCATTATATTTGCTGCACTTATCACTAGGTAACACTTGCACAGACCCACACACATTACACCTATTACACTCCACATTTAGCTTTTCCTTTTTCATCTCCCTCTAAATCTATACTCACACCTGTACTTATACTTATACTCACACACATACACACACAAGTGTGCACTTATATATACAACTTTACTTTTCCTTCATTATAGTCTCTTCACAATCACATTTTTTTTTTTTTTTTCAAATGGGCGTTGGTCTGGGCAGTCTCCCCTACAAAAGACGCATATGCAGGTGGTGGGGGAGGATCTAGTCCAGATTGAAACCAAGGTTTTAAATTTTGATCAAAGGTAAACAGGTTAGGGACCGCCGTATGGGGTTTACCTTGACGTGGTATGGCGGCTTACCAATTTTATGATCATAACTTTGTAACAAAAAACCCTGTTTTTCTTTTTTAGACAGGGGATTATTGTATTTATATATATTTTTATATGGCCTTAGGAGTGCACCCACAACCCCCCTCTTGTACCATCTATTATCCATGGCTTCAAAATATTTTCGGGTTACTGTTTTTGGTTTAATGTTTACTCTGCTTACCAATCTAAGATGTGAAAAACGAAGAAATGCATCAATGAACAACATCATCTATATACGAGAGCATTCTGCTATTGCTAAAACACTCTATTAATTGCTTTACTTATGTTCTTTTGCAATGAACTCCCACAATAATTTATTAATAATATATCAGAATCTGAATTTCAAATCACTGGTCATGGTTATAAAAGAATCCTTAGATTTCTGCACTGCGGGGGAAAGACTAACCCTTGAAATTGGCTATGCAAATCTAATGTTTCATGCCTTTGAGAGTGTATCTCTTTATTGTCTTCCAGTGTGCACGATACGATAATGCTTTTGCTGCAGAAATTTTAATTGACAGAGGAGTTCATGTTAATCACCAAGATGAGGAGCATTGGACCCCAATGCATGTTGCTTGTGCATGTGATAATCCTGATATTGTTCTCCTGCTTCTTCTAGTAAGTAAACACCTTCTGTGGAAACATGAATGTTTTGTTTAAACAATCATTGCTTTTAATAAGTAAAATGGCAAGACGTGTATTACAATGAAAAGTGTAGAGACATTATCTCAAACATTATCTTTAATTAAAGGAAAACTATACCCCCAAAATGAATACTTAAGCAACAGATATCATATAAAGTGGCATGTTAAAGAATCTTACCAAACTGGAATATATATTTAAGTAAATATTGCCCTTTAACATCTCTTGTCTTGAACCACCATTTTGTGATGGTCTGTGTGCTGCCTCCTAGATCACCTGACCAGAAATACTACAACTGTAACTGTAACAGGAAGAAGTGTGGAAGCAAAAGACAGATCTTTGTCTGTTAATGGGCTCATGTGACCTAACAGTATAGTTTGTTTGGCATGTTTGTGTGCACAGTGAATCATAGGGGAGCGGCCCTTATTTTTTAAAATGGAAATTTTCTATTTATGATTAACCAATGGCACATACTACTAGAAAAATATATTATTATCAAAATGGTTTATATGCATGAAGCAGGGTTTTACATATGAGCTGTTTTATGCGATATCTTTTTATAGAGACCTACATTGTTTGGGGGGTATAGTATTCCTTTAAATGAAATGCCTAATGTCTTTTTCTGCCTGAGTGATCTGTATTGTAATTACAATATAAAATATCGAAATAAGTATGTGACCGTGTCTAGCAATATAGGGCTCCTATTTCCAAATAAGAGGCTTCTCCTAGGAAGTTTGTCTTTTGGGAAATAGTAACATGATATGAAAAATATGAACATTTTAGTGAAACATAATTATGATTTTCTGTGTTCTATTGTTCTTGCTAAATAGCTTTAATAATCATAGACATAAAATATTCTAAAATCAAAAAAAATTTAAATATATATTCTTAGGGAAAGCAAATATATTGTAAAGTTTAATCAAACTTTCTAGTCTTGATGTACATCTTCTTAGTTCAAATAAAACATTACATCATATAAGAAATCCTGTGCTGGGGACATTTGTATGTTGTTTACTATAGAAATTAGCTCACTTTATTTCATAAGGATTTAATCAGCCTTAGGTGCAAGCTGCAAAGTGCGCAGTGCTCAATGGAGCCTTGTATTTAATATCTGCATTGACCAGACATTGAGTTTTTTCTAGTCGAACTTGAATTTTTAAAGATTTATTAAACCCGAAGCTGCTAACAATTTGAGTCGAAGGTGCTCCAGCTAAAACCTGTTGAAATCATGTAAAAGTCACTGGCAGATGGTCCATTTAACCTTTTGAACATGTTTTTTGCCATCATGGTTCTCGAAAGTTTTGGACTTTTAACATTGGTTTTTGTTTAATAATCCAAATAATTCAATTTTTTGGGCTACAACTTGAAAAAGTTGCATGATTCGAATTGACACTAAATTTTATTGCAACATTTTTTGACATCTATTTTTTTTTTAATTATTTGTAAATTAATGGGGTTTGGGCCTTTGATCAATTTTTTTTTCAATAAAGTGAGGAAAAAGTCAAGTTTTAGTAAATAATCCCCTGAGTATAGAGTTCCATAGCACCATTTGGCCATGGAGCTGCTTAATGCACCTCTTAAATAACACATAAGAAAGGGTTGTGCCAGGGCTTTCCCTCATCCCACCTATGAGCATTCCTTCTGTAGCACTGGCAGCCATAGAAAGCACTGCATACAGATATGGTATACTCTGTTATATAAGGTTAAGTTGGGTTACAAAACCCAACTTCAAATAGTGCCAGTTCCAAACCTGGCAGTTTGCTGATCTTTAGTCATACACATGGGAAATGCTTACATCACTGAAACAAGGAGATCAAAGGTGCAATAATTTTTTTTCCTTGCCCAGATCCCATTATTATGCTTCCGTTAATTAATCTTTGTAAAAGAATACTACATTGTAATTTAAAAACAAGACCTGTAAATTGTCTACTTAAAGGGAACCCGTCACCCAAAAAATTATTAAAAATCCTATTTGCACATTAGTCAAGCAAAATTAACTTTAATTACACTATATAAATTATTTGAATCTTGTTTCCTTCAGTCTGGGAATTCATAATTATAGCAAGCAGGCAGGAGCCATTTTGTGGACACTGTTATTAAGGCAAACCTTGCATCATCTCAGAATCTTGTTTGTGCACCAGGATGGGGGACCCGATGTCAATCCCCATGCACTGGCTACACAATGAAATGGTGAAGAGAATGGGGGAATGTGTGGAAAGCAGTGACATCTAGGAAGTGCTGAATGGAAAGTGAAAGGAATTGTCTGCCCCGCTTCTATGCCTAGGCATAGAGGAGGGGCAGACAATATTTGATTGACAGCTGAGATTTTTAAATGAGATTACAACAGCTATGAATTCTTTAATAAAAAATAGAAATTTGATTTCATGTTTAATTTGAAAAGGACTTTTATTATACAGATTTTTGTGTCTGGGTGACAGGTCCACTTTAAAATAATTCTAACTGAGATATTTGAAAGAGGCACTCCTGCAGTATGAGAGGGTAAATAAAAAGGTCATTGCTGAAAAAGCTGAGAGTATTATGATACAAGAGATAGCTTTATCAATGTTATGCCTCTGTGGAGAGTGTTTATATGAGTGGTATTGGTTTCTATTCTCTTATTCTACAGCATTTTCTGTTTACATTTATATCTGATATCAGTAATTACTTGCCCTATGGTCATGATGGTTTCTGTAGCTTCATTAATAGATAATATCAAATTGGCAGTGTTAAAGCATGTAGTTGAAAACATTTATTTTACAGCAAAGCAATGGGATAATGAATTAGCCAGGCATGAATTCACAGGGAATTTCTGCGTTTTGGCACCAGTAAAAAAATTTGCTAAACTGTGGCGAAAATTCGCCAGATAAAGGATTGTTGCATGTCAGAATAGTTAAATGCATAAAATTGTCACGAGTCATAATTATAGTGACGCCCATTGACTTCAATGTGTTTCACACATTTTTCACCGCTTCGCTAATTTTTCTGTAAATTGAGTTTTTCAGCACAGATTTGCCCATCACTACAAATATTAAAATGAACCACCAAAAAAATATGACGTCTTTCTAAGACCTTGACGATCATCACGGCCAAGGAGAATTGCACTTGCATTGTACCAAAAAATGTGATAATGACTTTTAGTTCTGTTTAATTCTTTGAATTTTGTATGGCCAGTATTTCTCTTTGCCTTCTTGATTAGAGGGATATTTATCTAAAGGTGTTCTCTTTTCACTTGTATGTGGGTAATGGGTAAGAGGTTTATTCATCAGTGAGTAAAAGGGAGAGTTTAGCCTTTGATTTACATGATAAATATTCCCCTATATTCTTGTATATTATGACAAACATGCAGAACTCCCAAACAACACAGACCCCCCTCAAATCATCTTACAGCAGGTGGGGTTCTGTCCTCCATGCTGGTAAACATTCATTGAACCAGGTAGCATCATTCCCTTTTTTATATGTTACACAATGAAAAAGTAATCAGTAGAAACCTACTAACCTAGCATTTTCTTCCTTCTTTTTAGTCTGGGGCTAACGTATTACTACAGGATGTTAATGGCAACATTGCTCTTGACTATGCTATTGATGGAACAGAATCCAGAAGTATACTCTTGGCTTATTTGGAAGAAAATGGTGTGTATTTCCAAATTATATACTAAACACTTTTTCACTTATTTCAGTCATGTTTATTGGTTATTTCTGGAAAAATAACAAAAAAAAGCAAATATATGGAACTCTGAGTGCACAGTCAATCTAGTCAATACTCTTAGAGCAGTGATCCCCAACCAGTAACTCATGAGCAACAGGTTGCTCACCAACCCCTTGGATGTTGATCCCAGTGGCCTCAAAGCAGGTGCTTATTTTTGAATTCCCGGCTTGGAGGCAAGTTTTAGTTGCATAAAAAACAATTGTACTGCCAAGCAGAGCCTCAATGTCGGTTGACAATCCACATAGGGGCTACTAAATGACCAATCACAGTCCTTATTTGGCACCCCAGGAACATTTTTCATGCTAGTGTTGCTCCTCAACTCCTTTTACTTCTGGATCCCTGTCTTAGAGAATGTCACTGGGCATACTGTAGATGTGCAATGGCTGTTGACTCTTTAGTATGTCTCAGTCAAGTACAACAATATGGCATTTAATATTAATATCAATGATTGAAAATTTACAGAGAGAGAATATTCTGTATACACAGGATAATCTTATATATCCTATATAATTGCAAACAGTTTGACATACCATTATTAAAGGAACTTTTGTTTTATGTAGGTATTGATCTTTCATCGCTACGTCAGATGAGGATGCAGAAAGCAATGGTCATGTTATCAGATATTAAGCAATTATTAGCTACAGGTGGAAGTGTCAGTGAGAAGAATGATGAAGGTGTAACTCTTGTAAGTAATACTATATCAATATTTTATTTAACCTAGTTAGTGTCACAGAAACAATTTGCAGTTACAAACTAAAGTTAATGTTGAAAGTTATATGTTGATAAATGCAAGGCTATACTCTAAAATGTATTGTGTTGGGGCCTCCTTTAAGGAACAGTCACACAAAATATAAAAGCATTTTAAAGTAATTAAAATATAATGTACTGTTGCTATGTATTGGTAAAAGTTATGTGTTTGCTTTAGAATAGCAATAGCCTATTGTGTAGCCAGGAGGGCAGCCATTCAAGCTGAAAAATGAGAAAAGGCATAGGTTATTTAGCAGATAACAGATAATCTCTGTAATAGAATACAGTTGGATTCTACATAGTGCCTATGGTTTCTGCTATGTAACCTGTGCTTTGTATGGCTGTCCCCATTGGCTACACAGCAGCTTGTAGTGTTTTTAAAACAAACACACACCAGTTTTACCAGTGCAGAGAAACAGTACATTATTTTCCGATGTTTTTTGGTGTTACAGCATCATTCAGTGGCAACTAAAGCAAATAAAGCACTGTCTTGCATGAAAAAAGTCATTAATTCAATGGATGAAAGCATGGTTTTTACTTTTCTACACATCCAGGGTAAAGCCTCCCCTAAAGTGTGCAGCGTAGTTTTGGGTACTAGAACTATTTATACACTGGGGATTGAACTTTTTTAAACCAGTTTAACTATGTAACTTTATATTATTCAGGAGGTTTTTCAAGTTAAAAAGTCCTTATCACTGTCCAGTTAATAATTTGGTTCCTTAGCACTATCACCATTTATATATTTCAACGGTGCACAATCTCCTGCATTATTTCTTTTCCCTTATTCACACTGTTATAAAATACATACTTTATTCTTATTTGCTTTGTATAAAGCTCCATATAGCATGTGCTTGTGGCTACAAAGAGGTTGCATGCCAGTTGCTAGAAAATGGTGCTGATCCTGATTCTGCTGATGACCATTACTGGACTCCACTTCATTTGGCTGCAAAATATGGACAGGTAAGATGATTTAATTCCCAAGTAATGACAGAACGAATATTATTGTGTGAAATTCATAATATTTATAAAGGCAACTGGCTGGAACAGACTATTTATAATGTCATTGTTTTCAGTTAATTAAATTGTTACTGATGCATCCTATCAAACATAGAATCTTGTCAGCATCCATACCAAGAACTCCTACAATGTTAAACCTCCTCTAAAGCCACTCCCTCCAGCTTTTGGGTATATTGCATTTTGTTTTCTAACTGGTAGGTGACTGTTCAAACCTAATTGGCGATTGGTTACTGTGGTCAAAATCAATGTTAATAAATATGCCCCTATTTGTCATGCTGGGCTAGGGTGGTATGATTCTCCTATAGAGTGCAGTTCTGTTAACATTCATGCCACCTCCAGCCTCCATGACCAAAAGACAAGGCTCTCTATGGACTACTCTGTTAAGTGTATCGGATCACTGAGTTAATGCAACTAGAATTCTTTGGGAGAAATCCAGTTGTTTAGTGAACAAAACTCCCTTAAAGTATTTACTGTATTCTTGGAACGATAGCAAGATAACTTAAAGAAGGGATTTATATATGTATTTGTGACTCAGTTAGGCAAAAAAGGGTTACTGACAAAATGCTGGACCACAAAGTCCCTTAAAAACACTGAAAAGAAATAGCCCCACAAAGACTTCCCACAAAGTTTATTTTTTTTTCACTGGAATCTCTTAAAAGGAGCAAATGTTATATATAAATCATTTGTTTCCTACTGTTGATATGATATAGTCTCCATTGTCCCAATGGCATTATGTCACCCCAAATTCTATCCCCTACAAGTCAACCTTTTCTTACTCCTACGTGCCCTGTGTACTCATTACTGATGTTTTCCCACAGCAGAGTCCTTGAGGCTATATTTAATCACAATAAATTTAAAGGACAAAGCAACCATCCAACCACCAAGCAAACATTTTCCAACATGGTGTCTTTGATGATACCACTGCTTTACACTGGGCTGTGGTGGCGCTTGGAAGTCTACCCTGTATTCTACATCTGCGCACCTTTTCTTTAACAATAGATTCCTCTTCACACTTTATATTCTTAATACACACAGCACCTGTTTTTCAGTGAGAATAATATTTTTCAAAGAGAGGGATGGTTTGTCCTGTTTAAGATTTTGCAATTAATTTATGGTTTAAATCAATCCTATTTTAAGAAGATAATTAACTAACCTGTGATTTCCCTTATCTCACATACTATGATTTACACATATTTCTTAATTTGTTTTTCACAGACAAGCCTTGTAAAAATCCTTCTGGCTCATCGAGCAAATCCTAACATGCTAAATTGCAATGAAGATAAGCCATCAGGTTTGTTTGCTGTTTTTAATGGAACATTGCATTTAAGTCTGCTTTTAGAAAAACAAATCGGAAAAGCTACTTTCTGTATTGCCATTTTTTTTATGTTTAATTTATAATTATAGCCAATCTCAGGTAGGTCACATTAAGTTTTGCTTTACTGAATAATTAGTGAAACAGTAGATACATTTGCAAAACACCAATAGAATGCATTGCAGTTAAGATTTTTTTTAAGCTCTGCTGTACCATATACATTGTTCTACCTTGTTAGAGAAGCTCCTTTTTGCTATTCTACAACTGTTCTTCATAGAAAAAAAAGCTTCCATTGACAGTAGTGGGAGTCTATAGAGAAAAGAAACACAGCCTTGGCAGTGTGCAGCTCTAACATGAACAGAGTTACTGTTGTATAATATGTTTATTTAGAACAAATGCCATAAAGTCAGAGACTCAAGCAGAGGGACTGTCACGGCCGGCACCCAACACCAGAACAAGTGCTCGAATCCTGGGTCTGAGCTAAGCTTCACCAGTGGTGTGACCACCTTTGAGCTTCGGGAGGAGCCCTCAGCCTAATCGGGTGCCACTTGGTCTTACGAGAGGTTCAAGCAAGTGTTCTGGCAGGCAATGGGGCACGGCTGGTAGCTAGAGTCTTTGGGACCGAGGATCACGGTAACAGACAAGGATAAGGCAGAAGGATCGTCAGACAGGCTGGGTCGTGGCAGGCAGAAAGCAAGGGTCGTCAGGCAGGCAAAAAGGTCAAAACCGGGTATCAAGCAGGAAGGGTACAAGCAGAAGAGTAGTCGGATATCAGGCACTGGTCAGGATACAGAATTCGGGATGGTCAAGGTACAGGCTGGGTCAAACACGGATAATCAGATTCAAAACAGACAAAATAGCACAAGGCTTCAGAACAGAGCACCAGAAACAAGTTCTATCACGGGCAGCTTGCTGGGAGTGGAAGTGGCCTATTTATACCCTGTTTGGACGCCAAGGTTTTCGCGCCAAAATCGGCGCACACACGCGTCAGGATTGACGCGCGCGCGTCCGCGTCAATAAAGGAAACGAGACGCGGGCGCGCGCGTCCTAAGGAGGCAAGATGGTGGAACCACGAGGCGGGCGTCCCCGCGGCCGGCGTGGCGGGCGTCCCCGCGGCCGATTTACAGCACCCCCAATCCCAGGTAAAACAGATTTCCTTACATTACCCCCCTCTCTAGGGGGGGACACCGGACCCCCAGGCTTCCCAGGAAACTTTAAATGGAACTGCTTCCTAAGACGATCAGCCTTGATGTCATCAACTGAGACCCAGGAGTTCTCCTCAGGACCGAATCCCTTCCACCTAGTGAGGTACTGGAGTTTGTTACGTACCATTCGGGAATCAAGGAACTCCTGGATCTCAAATTCAGGCTGACCGTCAACTTGCACTGGAGGGGGAACAGAAGTAAGGCGAGTATTAGCGGCAGGTTTAAGCAAAGAAACATGAAAAGAATCAGAAATCTTGAAATTAACAGGCAACTTAAGGCGAACAGACGAAGGGTTGATAACAGTAGTGATGGGGTAAGGACCAATGAAACGGGGACCCAGTTTAAGGGAAGGAACCTTTAACTTGATGTTTTTGGTAGAGAGCCACACCAAGTCTCCCACTTTATACTGGGGTGCTTCTCTACGACTTTTATCAGCAGCCCTTTTCTGAGCAGAAGTAGCAGTAGACAAAGAATCATGTACCTGGGACCAAATCATGGAAAATTGTTCGACAGAGGAATTAGCGGAAGGGACAGAAGAACCAGAATTAGAGAAGGAAAAGGCTTTTGGGTGTAACCCATTAACAATAAAAAACGGAGACTCCCCAGTGGAGGAGTGGGTAGCGTTATTGTAGGCAAATTCTGCCCAGGGTAATAGTTCTGCCCAGGAAGATTGATTTTCGGACACAAAACATCTTAAAAATTGCTCTAAAGACTGGTTCACTCTTTCGGTTTGCCCATTGGTTTGTGGGTGATAGGCGGTTGAAAAAGAAAGATCGATCCCCACTAACGAGCAAAATGCCCGCCAGAACTTAGAGATAAATTGAACACCTCTGTCTGAAACAATATTACTGGGAAAACCATGCAACTTAAATATATGTTGAATAAAAAGTTCGGACAAAGTTTTGGCAGATGGGAGGTGAGGAAGAGCAATAAAATGACCCATCTTACTGAATCTATCCACCACCACCCAAATTACTGTCTTCCCCTGGGACACAGGCAACTCCACAATAAAATCCATAGAAAGATGGGTCCATGGTCTTTCAGGAATAGGGAGGGGAATCAGTAACCCTTGGGACAAATTTCTAGAAGTCTTGGAGCGTTGGCAGATAGGACAAGAATCCACAAAAGATTTAACATCTTGTTTACAGGTCGGCCACCAAGCACTTCGAGTAAGTAATGAAATAGTTTTACTTACACCAGGATGTCCTGCCATCTTGGAATCATGAACCTCTCTTAGAACCTGTTCTCTAAGGTCTTCAGGAACAAAAAATCTCCCAACAGGAGTGTTAGAGGGAGCGTCTGTCCTGAACAGGGGATAACAAAGAAGAGAGGTCAGATTCCAAAGTAGCCACAATGACTTCACCCGGAATAATTGTACAACAGTCATCAGTTTCAGAATATATTGAGTCAAAGCTTCTGGAAAGAGCATCTGCCTTGACGTTCTTTGTACCAGGCCTAAACGTCAAGGTAAAGTTAAATCTAGAAAAGAATAAAGCCCACCTTGCCTGTCTGGGATTTAGACGCTTTGCTGACTCAATATACAACAGATTTTTATGGTCAGTGTAGACCGTAACCTGGTGTTTAGCCCCTTCTAGTAGATGCCGCCATTCTTCAAAGGCCCACTTGACAGCTAACAGTTCTCTATTCCCTATGTCATAATTTGCCTCTGCAGGAAGAAATTTTCTAGAGAAAAATGCACAGGGGTGTAACTTATTAGTTATCGGGTGCCTTTGAGAGAGAATTGCCCCTGCTCCCACCTCAGAAGCATCTACCTCGACTATAAAAGGTAGTGTTGTATCAGGATGGCGGAGGATTGGGGCAGAACTAAACTCCCTTTTGAGGAACTCGAAAGCTTGGATAGCTTCCGGAGGCCACATACTGGGGTCAGCACCTTTCTTAGTAAGATTTGTGATAGGAGCCACAATAAGTGAAAAATCTTTAATGAATTGCCTATAATAGTTGGCAAAACCTAGGAACCTTTGGGTTGCACGTAAAGAATAAGGTTGGGTCCACTCCAGGACAGCCCTTACCTTGTCTGGATCCATTTCGAGACCCTTGGAAGAAATATTAAATCCCAAGAACTGTACGGAAGCAACCTCAAAAGTACACTTCTCCAATTTGGCATACAGGTTATTAGCTCTAAGCCTACGCAATACCTCACAAACATGAAGACGATGATCAGACAGATTGGCAGAGAAGATGAGGATGTCATCTAGGTAGACCACCATGTATATCCCCAGCAGGTCCCGAAAGATGTCATTGACAAACTCCTGAAACACTGCTGGGGCGTTACATAGACCAAACGGCATAACAAGGTACTCGTAGTGGCCATCCCTAGTATTAAAAGCCGTTTTCCACTCATCCCCCTCCCTGATCCGAATGAGGTTATAGGCACCCCTCAAATCAAGCTTGGAGTAGATCTTAGCATCGTTGACCTGGTCAAATAGTTCGGAGATTAATGGTAAGGGGTAGCGATTTTTTACAGTGATTTTATTAAGCCCCCTATAATCAATACAGGGGCGTAAACCTCCGTCTTTCTTACCCACAAAAAAGAACCCTGCCCCCGCAGGGGAACAAGAGGGCCTAATGAAGCCCCTGTCAAGATTTTCTTGTATATACTCTTTCATTGCCTGAGCTTCGGGCAATGAAAGAGGGTAGGTTCTACCACGTGGAGGAATTGACCCAGGAACTAAATCAATAGGGCAGTCATACTGCCGATGCGGAGGTAAGGTCTCAGCTGCTTTTTTAGAGAAAACATCAGAAAAAACAGAATATGCTGTGGGTAACCCCTCAAGAGAAGTAGTGGCTACTACAGAGGGAAAACAAACCCCACTACATCCTGTACCCCATTGAGTCACCCCCTTAGAAACCCAGTCTATCAGAGGGTTATGCCTCTGGAGCCATGGTAAACCAAGAATAAGAGGAGAGGAAGCTCCCTCAATGAGGTATAGAGCTATCTCCTCACAGTGTAGATTATTAGCACACATAGAAAGATTTGTGGTCTTTTGGGAAACCACCCCTGATCCCAAGGGTCTTTTATCGACAGCCAAAATTCTCAAAGGAGGATTGAGGGCAACCAAAGGAATTTTATTTTTAGCAGCGAATGCTGCGTCCAAGAAATTACCCTCCGCCCCAGAATCAATGAAGGCTGACAATTTAACAGTGCCCGTAGGCCAGGTTAATTTAACAGATAATAGGACCTTGGAGGCAGATTGGGGAGAGGAAACGCCTGCACCCAAATGGAGCTCCCCTTCTCCATTTAGGCTAGGGCGTTTCCCGGCCTCTTGGAACACTGATTGAGGAAGTGACCCTTCTCCCCACAATACAAACACAACCCAAGAGACCGCCTCCGTGCCTTTTCCTCAGGAGTAAGGTGAAAAATGCCCAGCTGCATAGGCTCCTCCTGAGGTTGAGACACAGAGGGGTTTGACAACTTAGCACTAAAATTATGCTTATACAAAGAAGAAGTACCCTGTTCCTCCCGATTTTCCCTCTGTCTCCTATCTACCTGGATAACCAGAGACATTAGGTCATCCAGACTGGTAGATAGGGGGTAATTGACCAGGCTGTCTTTGACAGATTTGGCTAGACCGATGCGGAACTGGCTCCTTAGAGCTGCATCGTTCCAGCCAGTCTCCACCGCCCACCTACGAAACTCTGTGCAGTAAATCTCCACCTCCCGTTTACCCTGGCGTAGTTTGCGAATAGCGGAATCGGCCGAAGAGGCGCGATCCGGGTCATCGTAAATAATGGCCATAGAGCGGAAGAAAATATCTAAAGAGAAACGGGCAGGGTCAGTGGCTGGCAATCTAAGTGCCCAGACTTGGGGGTCACCCACTAATAGGGTCATTACGAACCTGACCTTTTCCTCGTCAGAGGGAAATGAGTGGGGGAAAAAGCTGAGGTACAGCTTACAGGCCTCTCGAAAAACAAAAAACTGGGTTCTGTCCCCACCAAACTTGGCAGGAAATGCAATCTTGGGTTCCTGAGGTCTGAATACAGCACCCCTATCGGACAGGGAACCCACAGAAGGAGTAGGAACAGAACTGGCTGGCTGCTGCGAGGGTTCCAGCTGGCGTGTTAGGTTATGAAACCCCTGGAGCAAATAGTTCTGCTTTTGCTCCTGCTCCTCCATGCGTTGCAGCAGAGTAGTTAGCAACAGCTCGGAAGAAGATGGAAGTGGAGCAGCGGCAGCAGCTTCGGTGTGATCGTCGTCCTCCATGGCCCGTGATAATGTCACGGCCGGCACCCAACACCAGAACAAGTGCTCGAATCCTGGGTCTGAGCTAAGCTTCACCAGTGGTGTGACCACCTTTGAGCTTCGGGAGGAGCCCTCAGCCTAATCGGGTGCCACCTGGTCTTACGAGAGGTTCAAGCAAGTGTTCTGGCAGGCAATGGGGCACGGCTGGTAGCTAGAGTCTTTGGGACCGAGGATCACAGTAACAGACAAGGATAAGGCAGAAGGATCGTCAGACAGGCTGGGTCGTGGCAGGCAGAAAGCAAGGGTCGTCAGGCAGGCAAAAAGGTCAAAACCGGGTATCAAGCAGGAAGGGTACAAGCAGAAGAGTAGTCGGATATCAGGCACTGGTCAGGATACAGAATTCGGGATGGTCAAGGTACAGGCTGGGTCAAACACGGATAATCAGATTCAAAACAGACAAAATAGCACAAGGCTTCAGAACAGAGCACCAGAAACAAGTTCTATCACGGGCAGCTTGCTGGGAGTGGAAGTGGCCTATTTATACCCTGTTTGGACGCCAAGGTTTTCGCGCCAAAATCGGCGCACACACGCGTCAGGATCGACGCGCGCGCGTCCGCGTCAATAAAGGAAACGAGACGCGGGCGCGCGCGTCCTAAGGAGGCAAGATGGTGGAACCACGAGGCGGGCGTCCCCGCGGCCGATTTACAGCACCCCCAATCCCAGGTAAAACAGATTTCCTTACAGGGATGAAATGGAACTCTATGATGGTAATTAAAAAAACTGAGGTGCAGAGAAATATAAATTTCCCTTTTTTTGAGTAAAAAGTAAAAACTGGGTCAAGTTTTTGACCATCAACCCACTGGCAGTTAACATTTTAATAAATAATTTATTTGAACTATCAATAAATTGTTTTACAAAAGTAAATCTCTCAAATTTATTAAGAGGCAACTGTAATTGTGACAAATGGAATATCTGTTATTAAATAGTTTCACTTTATTTTACCTGTTATCAAATAAGTCACTAAAACCATTTAAGTATCATTCTTCTACAGGTGGACAAACTAATTTTTACTGACTATGTTAAAACCTGAAATCACATCTTACCCACTAAAAATTTGTAGCATTATTTTAGATATTTCCACTCCGTAGGTGATGTGCATCTAGGCACATCTGTACAATAATAGCAAAAATACAATCTTGAGACTATAGAAACACAATGGAGTGCACACATGAACACATAGGGGAAAGCACTCACCTACTCCCTGTGCTAGCACGTGACAACGCCTCCGGAAACTCGCAAACTTATATGTCAACTTTTACATTTTCACGGAGCACCAGGCAGCTTAGGGTCATAAAATCTTCATTTATTTAGATACATTTAAAACCAGTCAACCATCTGCATTAGTGTAACTTACCCCACACCCCACGCGCTTCATGCTTCACGCCACTTCCTCAGAAACATAGGATATTGCCCCGCTAAACACCAATATATAGTGAGAAAAAACCCACCCATTAAAAACATTAACCCTTGATGCTAATCCATGCATAGCTCAGTACAAATATATGTCACAAAAAACCAAAATAAAATGAAAATAACAAAGATTGTATATACAAAAATGTACTGAGAATCCGCTATGTAGAATGCCACCCTCAATTCTATCAAATTAGTAATAGGAGGCCCAAGAATTACAAGAATTACATATACCAGTATACACATTAGCAATTGAAAAACAACGATATATAAATTCATGGACATTTCATATGATAAATTTATTCAAATAAAAAATAAATTAAACAATAAATTAGACCATTAACTCATATTATTAATGCAGAAATTAATGAATAATTATACTCAGTTGAATCAATTATAATATGACATATGTACAAAACCAGAAAATGCACTAATTGCAATACCACGAGATCTCCCACTCTCTGTTTAAGCAACCATAATTATCCATGGTTTTTAATTGATAGATCCAAAAAGCCTCCAGCCTACAGAGTCCCCCCTCTTAATATCTCTAGATGGTTTATCAATAATCTGGAAATCACATCTAACCCACTAAACAATTTGTAGGATTACTTTAGATTCCACTCTGTAGGTGGTGTGCATTTACAATAACAGCAAAAATACAAGCTCTAGACTTGAGAAAACCTGGGATCACAGCTCATGAAGCATGTTCTAACTGGTAAAAATATATATGTGTGCCAGTGTTATTTATTGTTATCTCAAGTCCTTGTCACTCTCTATTATGTTTATGTAAGCATATGCCATGCTGAATGTGTACTCCAGGTTATTAGGGCCACCAACACACACATGAGGTGGAAAAAATGTTGCACAGTTGAAGCATGGTTTGATACCCATTAACTTCAATGTGTTTGGTGATATATAGGTGACCTTTAGGCTCTTCACTTTTACCACCATTTTTTCATTTATAATAAACCCTATATTGTAATTGAATGGCATTACTTTAGGTTATTTTAAAGATGTAAAGTACAGCTCACTTGATGTATTTTTTTCAGTTGTTTATGTTCACTTATGTTCAAAAAGGTTCTTTGCATATAAAAGTATTTACAATATACTGACTCTGCACCACAGGACTTTGGTGGGGTTTTGTGGTGAAAGAATTATGTCTGCATGGTTAGAAGGAATGTTGAAACATACCAAAACATAAGCATCACTTTAAGGGGCAGATTTATCAAAGGTTGAAGTGAAATTTGAATTTAAAAAAATTTAAAAAAGCTCATTTGTGTGTACTTCGTCTAGGGAATAATCCCAATTTGAAAATTTGAATATCGAAATTTATCATGTACTATCTCTTTAAAAATTCAACGTCGACCATTCACCATCTAAAACCTGCCGAATTGCTGTTTAAGCCTATGGGGGACCTCCTAGAAACTATTTGGAGTCAATTGATGTACTTTGAAAAATCAAAGTTTTTTTTGGGAAAAACTTCAAATCCAATTGGATCGATTGCACTGTTACTTAGATTCGTATGAACAAAAATGGCATATTCGCCCGGAAAAAAAAAACTTTAGTTGGTCTTTTTTAATTCGAATTTTGAAGTTTTTTTTCATTCGTAATTCGACCCTTTATAAATCTGCCCTAAGTGTCATTGGTCCAAAATATATATTTTCTTCTTTTCCATTATGGCCAACAATGTTCAGGATATATTATTATGTATGGATAGATTTGTCACAGATGTTGTGAAATTGCATTCTACGTGTAATTTAAAGACAACACCCCTTTGTTATTCTTCTGTAGATGTTGCTGTTACAGAAGGTATACAAGACATGCTGCTCAAAGCTGAAGATCTTGCTGACGAAAGAAAAAAAAATGGAACATCCTTATGCACAGAATTCCAAGAAGAGCCATATGAGGAGATTGCACAGGATATTCCTCTTGCTGCTAATAAACTGTACGTTGACTTCTGTTTTATGTTGTGTTGTTTTTACTTATGAGGAAAATAACTCTTATTTCACATATGAAATATGCCACTAAATTAAAATGCAAAAGTGTCTTCCATAAATAGGACACTACAGGGCACATTTACTCAGGGTCGAATTTTGAAGTTAAAAAACTTGGAAATTCGACCATCGAATTTTATACTTTGATAGTCGAAGTATTTTTTTCGATTGAAAACGGCCGTTTTTGATCAAAGTAAAAATCATTCGATCGATCGATTAAATCGTTCGAATCTAATGATTCGAACGATTTTACAAAAAAATACTACTCAAAACTTTGCCAAACAAAGGTTAAAGGAGGTCCCCCATAGGCTAAACAGCAATTCGGCAGGTTTAAGGTGGCGAAGTGTCGAAGTTTTTTAAAGAGACAGTACTTCGATTTTCGAATGGTCGAATTTGTGAAGTATTTTCAATTCAAAACGAATTTTGGCCTATTCGATGGTCGAAGTACCCAAAAATTACTTCGAAATTCTAAGTTTTTAAATTCGAAAATTCACTTTGTAAATGGGCCCCTACATGTATAGGACTATACATAAATGTAGGTAAAAGGGCATCTGACCTGTTATCCAGGTCCCAAGCATTCTGAATAACAGGTCCCAAAATTGATTTTACTCAAATGGATCCCGCCCCCACTTGTTCAGCTAACTTGCCCCAATCTTGGGCTTAATCACTGCTCAACAATACCAATTTGTTTTACAGAGATTCAAGGATGTGTATAGTATATTTTGTAGTGACCCAATTTGGAAAACTGTAACTCCCCACAGAGCTATCAGTCACTCATGCCCCCTTTAATTGTGATGGCTATAAATGGTAAAGTACATATTTCTCCCTATTCTAGTAAATCTTCCCATGCAGTGTAACACATGTTAAATTATTCAGTAACATTTGAGTAGCTACTTAGTATAGCTGTTGCTAAGAAAGGATATAAGTATCTGATCAGTTTTGATAAGGAAACTGATAGTTGCCTATAGGAAGCTCAACATAGTAAAAAAAAAAAAAAACTTGTGCTATTTGTCCAAGATATGATTTTTTTTTTACATGAATAGTTTTTTGTCTCTTGCTTTAAATTGCACAGATATCATTGTTTGCTTTGGTCTCTTTTGGAACTGAGCTAAATATTTGTACTGTGATTTTCTTAAAGCAAATATTAAATCAAATTAATCAAAATCCCCAGAAAACAGAATTCTAATTTTAATTAGGAATGTCCTACTGAGACTAATTTTTTTTTTAATAATTAGGTTTATTTGATGTTTCCTTTTAATTACATTATTTTTTTTTTACAGGTGCCCTTTGTCTTTACCAATTTCAAAACAGGATAGCTTGCTGGAAAAAGACACAATGTTCAAAGATTCTGGAAGGACGTCAAGTAAGATTCCACAAGAAACGGCATCAGAAAGAATTACAATCAGTAGCACCACTAAACTGGAACAGGTATGGCTTTAACACAGCAAATGTAATATTGACTCCAACAAATTATAGAAGAAAATATTTGGTTCACACAAATTAAGAGAATACATTTATTCTTTTAAGAATATTTTTCATTGAATATATAAATCAAATTTCCATATGTTTGCTAGAAGGTCTAAACATGTATAAACCCCACATAGGCTATAAGCACTTGCACATATTTCGTTTTCAGTTTTCTGAAAAAAGTGAGAGGGAAGTATTCAGAAATGTAGGAATGCAGAATATGTGCTATAGATTTGTCTAGAAAAAATAATGGTTTTGACTTAAAAATCCATAGATTTTTTTTTCGAAATAACCATTCTAAATACTCCCTAATTAATACAGTGTCAGTATCCTTAAATGAACACATTATTTTATTTACTTTTCCTCATGTCATTCACACTAATATAAATCAGCAAAGTCATAAAGTGATCAAATGCTGACAGCACCCATTCAGTCGTTTCTCTAATATCCACATGAAAAGAGTCATATTGTGAAAAGAGTTCATATTGTGAAAAAATGCAGGTGAGTTGTGAAAAAACCTTCTGTAACCTCAGTAGTGGTAGAAATTACTGAAATTATTTTATATACAGTAGGTATATTAAAATAGCAAAAAATAGCAAAAAATAGCAAAAAATGGAGCTTATAAATTGGAGTTTATATGCAGATACCATTTACATTACACATAGTTTATGTGGAGATATCAATGCCTAAATTAGTTTTTCTTTGCCATCTTGCTGGCAGCATGTAACTATTGGGTTACCCTGCCTTTACAGCCAGTAAGCAAAAGATACAGAGCAGAAAATGTAATAACTCTTTTATTCTTTAAGAGTATTTAGGAATGAAGAGAGAAGTACATTTTTTGCAGTTTTAGCAATAAATTAGAGTATGATGGTGTTGGTGTGTACAACCAAGCTCACAAAGTGATGACCATCTATATGATTCAATGAGCAGTTATTTAGATTTTCTCCAAGAGACACCCCTTTTCAGTACTTTTGTTCCTCAAGTTTCACCTCAAAGCCCGAGAAAAGAGAAGTTTAAATACAGAGTATTTAACTACATTCATTTCAGTTATTTCACAGAAGGGTTTCACAGAAGACCATGGAAAGATGCACATATGTATGATTTCCAGCATTTACAACATTTTTGCATAACAGCATTATCATATTGATGCCTAACATTTAGTTTGTCCAGGCCCAAAAACTTTCTTAAAGTAATTGTCACACTAATAGCCAATATGATGTAGGAAGGTGGTACACTATGATTTAGATGATTCTTGTGTCATCACTCCAGATGTCACTGCAAACTTGTCATACTCAAAGTATGGAGTTCCATGGCTGAGTAACATCCAAGAAACTTAGCCGGTGCCCTCCCAGAGACTCTTACTTTATCTAAAATCTGTCTCAGTGGAGGAGGCTTAATCCAGAATATAAATGCTGCCATCATGGTTAGCCAGAGAATTAGAACTATGAAAATTAATACATTGTCTGAATGTCTTTAACAAAGCGGGTTGAAGGTAAATACATGAGAGTGAATTTCACTGGGCTGTTATGCCCAATTGTTTAATAATACGTGCCATACATTACATTTATTTAATTATGCTTATAATTAGAAGGCTAATGTTACGTGTCTTACAATAAAACAAATATTCTTCATTCTTTCATGTGTTTGTAGATTAAATTAATGCCTCCGGCCCCAAACGACGACTTGGCAACACTGAGTGAGCTCACAGACAGCAGCCTGTTGTATGAAATTCAAAAGAGGTTCAACAATAATCAAATATATGTAAGTATTTTTGAAGATATTTGTTCTACATAAATTCCATGGTTACCTAATGAAGGAATTTGATGTAACTCCACCTGCCTCTATAAAAATAAAATCAAAGGACATTATTACAGTCTTAATATATGCCAGTATGTTTGATTACAATGACTTTCTGCTTAAACTTCACAATACTGGTGTCCCTACCTGATAAAAATGACATGCCTCACAAAACATTATAGGAATTGTTTGACAAATAAATCAAAGGAGCTAGTGCCCATTTGGAATTAGCTTTTGAGTGGCAGTACCTTTTATTATTAGGTGTTCTTAAGGAAGTGTCCGTTCCTAGATTGATGGGCATTGGGTGCTAACTGCAGGTAAGGCCTGGGTGTACATATCTAAAAACATATCTAATAAAGTCATTCAAAAAAAAACAACTGGACTTGCTGAGTAGCAAGTTGTTTATTTTTTTTTAATTACTTGTATTAGATATACCATGACCTGGATGAATGAAAATCTTCATAGTCATATATCTAAATACACCTGTTTGATAAACTTTACAATTAACATATCCTTCAAAATGTAAACTTTAGGTAGGCATTAAGTACAGGGCTGCCTGGGCCTCAGGTTTTTTAAATCTAGCTACAGGCTCAAGTGCTCTTTGCATGGGCACAAAAAGTACCTGTACCATGTTAAACAAGACCTACACAGATTATAGTTTTTGAGGTCCTCATGCCGACTGAGTTTAACAACTCAAAGGGAACCATGGTATTCAACTGCTCAACGTAATCAAAGGCATGCTCCTGAGTTACACATGTACATGATTTGATATAAAAAATATTTAAATCGTAAAATTATTTTAGCATTTTTGACATTTTATTTGAAACATATTAAACTATATAATGCACATTTCCATTAGCAACAACCAGATAAAATTATGTATTTTTTGAGATGCCTTTTAGTTAATTAGTTTGCACCATTTATTTGAGCTGGTAATAAGGTGCAATTTGTCCCATTAGTCTAAACATGTACTCTACTTATTTTTTTGCTTCACAAATTGACCGTTACTGGCTGTCTTTCTTACCCATCTATATATTTGTCTTGGCGAGGCATACTTAAACTTAAAAATTCACCAAACTGGAATGAGTGCTTATTTATTAGAAACGTAAATCTCAAAAACTCAATTGATTAAAATCATTAAAAAACTTAAATGAAGCAAAATCAAATTCTACTACTCAGGGGCTGTTTTTTCCCTTTTGTGCTTTTTCAGTTTGGATTTTTTGATAAATGACTGGCATTCATGGAAATGAGTTTATGCGTGATTTTAAAAAGTTCTAAAACTGCTAAAATTTGACCTTTAATAAATGGGCCTCACCTGACTCGGGGTTATTCACTGTGAATGCTTATTTATATAGCTCTGCTTATCCCTTTTAGATTATATTTTTGTTGATCATACCTTTTTGTGGGCTAAGAGATCTAAGAGGTTTATATTTGTAGGCAGACCACAAAAACCTGGGCCTAGGACAGCAAAAATCTGGGGG
Organism: Xenopus laevis; assembly: GCF_017654675.1. Taxonomy (NCBI): domain Eukaryota; kingdom Metazoa; phylum Chordata; class Amphibia; order Anura; family Pipidae; genus Xenopus; species Xenopus laevis. Next base: position 108,451,955 of record NC_054374.1, on the reverse strand, counting down.
AAGCATACCATCAGCTGGTTGCACCCCTGTTCACCACTGTTGATCGCCTACACTGGGGACTGGGTGGGTAGGAGATTCAAATTCTCTAGCCCAGTTCTCAGTGTTGTTGATCAGCATCAGTGAACAGGTAAGGCAGTAGAGGTGCGACTGGGGCGGGGAGCAGTTTAAGCAGGGGGGTTTGGTGTGAGAGGTTGGGGGAATGCGAGAGGCCTAGGGATGCTTTCAATCGAAATCCGGCCCTGAGGTTTAGTATTTAAAGTGATACTGTGACTAAATAGTTTGTTTTCAAAATATTAATCTACATTAAAAGTTACCTATAGGTCATGCTAATCATTTTTCACAGATTGTTCTGCTTTTGTAAGTAATTGTTACTTGAAGTTAAACCTGACTGTTTTGCCAACCTGACTGTCCCTTCTCAACTTGTCAGTTAGAGTTTCTATTCTAATGCTAACCGACTTCTGCTGCACAAATATGGCAGCACCCACATACAGCAACATGGAGGTAAGAAAGGTAATGTATAAAGCATCAGGCGAATACTTTTATGGCAAAATTACAAGACAATGTTATTATAGATATAAAAAAATGATTTTCTGGTGTCAGTATCTCTTTAAAAAGATTTATTTATTACATTACTAATTCATTATGTATTTGTATCTACAATGCAATATTATTTTTTTTTTTAAATTAGCAGACTTTTCTCTACTACAATTGTCCATTGCCATTTGAAAAGTGGCAGGAGCATTTTCTAAACCAAAAGGCATTACTTTATATTGAAATGCACCTCAGTTCTCTCCTTAGCTTTGGTTACCCAGGACATGAACGGCGTACCATGATCCACAAGGATCTCCTTGGGGATAACTAAACACTTGCACCAGCTCTCTGGCAATAACTTTAGCAGACGTTTTACATAGTGGGATGGCCTCAGGATAAAGAGTCGCATAATAGCCAGGATATGCTGGTGGCCTCGGGCATATTTTACCAAAGGACTCACTAAGCCCATGGCTATTTTTTCAAAAGGAACCTCAATAATGGCATGTGGCACAAGGGGACTTCAGAAATGTGGCATAGGGGCAGAGATTTGGCACTCTGGACAAGAGTCACAGAACTTTTTAATTTCCTCTACTACCCCAGGCCAGTAAAACCAATGAAATAATATTTCAGGGTTTTTCTCATTACCCAAATGGCCCCTCCTCAAAAGCCCATGGGTGAGGTCCAATATGGTTCACCGGTATGGCTTGGGAATCACAAGCTGTTATGTTACTTCATGAGCCATTTTAGACACATGATACAACAGATCTCCCTTTAGTGCAATATAAGGTTAACATACCCTATTAATCATTTTCACAAGCTCTAACCAGAGTGGGGTCTTTAAACTATTCAGAATCAACGCTTTCTCTATGGGTCTCTAAATCAGGTAGCTCTAAGGTATCTTGAGACCCATTACCATGACTAGGCTCTGGATTTTCAGCAAGTTAAGACAGATAATCAACCATGGTGGTAGCCTTAGTGGGTATTTTCAATAGTTGACAACACTGAGGGAAATCCCTCTCGATTATAGAAGTACATTGTTACCAAGGGATACTCTCTGGAGTCCCCATGGATACATAACACAGTACTGTACTAACTTTTTCTGTTGAATATGGTAATACTCTACTCCTCCTAATACCCCTTTCCCCTTGGACAGTCTTACTTGTGGTAACTGGAGTTGTGTCTTTGCTGCTGGGTTGTATAGCGACAACCTTTAGTCGGAGGCCACCTTAAACAGTTTAATGCAGCCTGGCTGGCTTTTATAATAAACAAAAGGAACTGCAACTCAGCTTGCAAAACACACACAGTCTTCTTCCCAGTTCTCACACTCCACCTCACACACTGAGAAAAGCTGTTTAAATTAGCCAGCCTTAATGCAAGAAAACCTGGGTCGGCTACTTGGCCCAGAACTATTCTGACATAAACATAAACTGAGTCCAGGACTTTTCCAGATGTTCTGTCAGCCATACTGTTACATAATATATATATATATATATATATATATATATATATATATATATATATATATATATATATATATATATATATATATATATATATATATATATATATATATATATATATATATATATATGTATATATATATATATATATGTATATATATATATATATATGTATATATATATATATATATATATATATATATATATATATATATATATATATATATATATATATATATATATATATATATATATATATATATACATATATGAAATAAAAATAAAAAATAAAAATAAATACACCAACTTTCAGTATCCCCCAATTGTCCCAAAGTTTCCCTATAGTCCACCAAGGTCCGGAGCCGAAGATGGTAACCCAGAAACCGCTTCCACAACTGGCGATCTCTTCTAAACCTTACGGATTGTTGATTTGTATCCCACAGTCTTGGCGTCCTCTCATACACTTCCCAGGTCAGTCAGAGTCAGGCACTCACGGATTGATCAAAGGATTGGGAATGCCTTGTGCTGAGGCTGCAGCTTCCTCGCTTGCTGAGTTAGTCTAACTCAGCAAGCGAGGAAGCTGCAGCCTCAGCACAAGGCATTCCCAATCCTTTGATCAATCCGTGAGTGCCTGACTCTGACTGACCTGGGAAGTGTATGAGAGGACGCCAAGACTGTGGGATACAAATCAACTTGAACGCTCAGGAACAGAATCGCAGAGATAGCGAGCGCACAGGACCGTGAAATTGTGAAGTATACTAGCGGCATCGCATAGGAGGACAAGCTGAGACTTACCTCACCGCAGATCTGTTCTTGTGTGCAAGCCGTGTCCGGGAAATCCTGTGAGTAGTAACCAGAGCAGGGCCTTGATACCGGCTTTGGAAGTTTTTCACATTGGTGCGGTTTTTGTTTCCTCTGTGTTTTAAGGTTTAGAAGAGATCGCCAGTTGTGGAAGCGGTTTCTGGGTTACCATCTTCGGCTCCGGACCTTGGTGGACTATAGGGAAACTTTGGGACAATTGGGGGATACTGAAAGTTGGTGTATTTATTTTTATTTTTTATTTTTATTTCTTAAACGGAAGCGCATATCAAACTGTTTGTTCGAATTCGATTTTCGGGGTGGAATCCCTTTGTATTTTGCGCATCCGAAGTCTACTATATTTTTGCGCAAGATTTAAACCATTGTCTATATATACATATATATATATATATATCTATCTTCAAACCGGCATACCCTTTATAAAAAAAACTTTGTCTTTTTATTATAAGATAGTTTGAAGGTCCAAGGTTTTTACAGTACATATGTGTATAAATAAATATATATACACAGTATTTATATTTACTTTATATTTTAAATACAACAATTAGTACTTTACATTGCTGGTCAATTGTTCTGAACTAGAACATTTCTGATACTTATTATGAACTGTTCAGATGCAGTAACATTTTTATTTTAGGGAGAATTAACTTTGTATCTAGAATGATGCTTAACAATTCTTTGTTGGTGCATCTGCTAGCTATCCTACACTCCCTTGCCAGTTGCTCATTCTAACCATTGTAATCATGAATCATTGTCAGTCCACATTTTCGATGCTGCTAACACAGACAATGAACTTGCTTACAACGACAGATTTAAATGTGCACCTGAATTCTCTGTTCAAGGGTAGCTTGGCACAAAGCGTTTCCCAGCTGCCATAGAGACCCTTACTAATAGCTCATTTGACTCCTTCTGTGCTGGGACCACCATATCTGAACACTGGAAAACAGTATAACTACAACATTTTTTAATCTTTAATATGAAAGCCATCTGTAACTTTTATATTTATATAATGAGTTTATTGAATTAAGAGAATACTGTGCAATAATTCATCCCTTCAGTAAGTATATTACTTCTGCATCGGTGACAGACTGGCAACTGGATAAGTAACACATTATATATATATATATATATATATATATATATATATATATATATATATATATATATATACACACACAGACCAAGGTGAGATGACAGCACTCCAAGGAAGTTTTGAGGAAAAGGTTTCAGCAAGCAAAATGTCAGTTTATTGGTTCCAACGTTTCAATTCCACACTGGAACTTTCATCAGGGAAAGTCAACTCACCTTGGTATCTATTTATATTCAGACTGCCACCCAGGTTCTATTTTTGGCTAATGGTGTGCGCTCTGCCTGCATGTTATATATATATATATATATATATATATATATATATATATATATATATATATATATATATATATATATGTAACGTTTCAGCCCCTGGAGACCACGAAAGACACCTCTGTCAATGACTGGGCTTTACCGTCCTTTTTTTACCAGAGGCACCATTACAGTAATGTAAGCCTGTGGGAGGCTACAAACCAAACATCACTGTCACATAGTTGAGAGGGTACGAGTTCGATATATTGTGCCTATTCTGTGAACGGGGAGACAATGGCGTAAGTATCATAGAACGAGCTCTCCTTGCGCTGGTTGGTTGTGATTTTTATTAACGAATCCTGGCAGAGGTACTTTTGATGTGCAGAGAGGAGCACAACCCTGCAAAAATTTAGTTAACAGCCGGGGTGCTGGTCAACTAAAATAAATAAAGAAACAGAGTACCGCACTCACTAGGACTTAATGGAAAGAAAAAAGTTTTCTGGTTTGAAATATTTTATTTGGTTTTCACAATAAACCATAAAAATCAATATGATAACAAATAGTATGCAGAATAAGAAGATTAAGAAAAATGTTTTATTACAAATATTCCAACATTTCAAGCACAAACAGCGCTCTTCCTCAGGAACAGGAAGAGCACTGTTGGTGCTCGAAATGTTGGCTACAGGTATGGGACATGTTATTCAGAATGCTCTGGACCTGGGGTTTTCCGGATAACGGATCTTTCCGTAATTTGATCTCCATATCTTGTCTACTAGGAAATAATGTAAACATTAAATAAACCCAATAGGCTGGTTTTGCTTCCAATAAGGATTATTTCTATCTTAGTTTGGATCAAGTATATGGTACTGTTTTGTTATTACAGCGAAAAAGAAAATGATTTTTTAACATTTGGATTATTTCATTATAATGGAGTCTATGTGAGAGGGCCTTTCCGTAATTCAGAGCTTTCTGGATGACACATTTCCGGATAACGGATCCCATACCTGTTTATATGTGTGGATATATATACAGGATATATATATATATATATATACACACATACACACACACACACACACACATATATAGTAGCAAGAGCATATGTGAGGAATCAGTAAGAGCTGGTGAATTTTTGTGTCTTATGCAGCTACTGTATTTTGTACAAGTATTTGATGATCTTTTTCTCTCTGTCCCATGTTATGGAACATAATACTGCTGCTATTGGCTTTGTAGGAACCAAAGACCCCCAAATAACATCAGCATAATTATTATCAGTGGGCCATTATTTATGGGATGAATTATTTGGTCTCTGTGTACAATGCAGACAAACCTTACTTTATTTATTGTGTTCATACTAGACTACATTTGATAATTTGATCTAGCTGCTTCCTTTTCAGCATGGTGATTGCCAAATGCTTACCATACAACTGTAGTTACGTTGTCCTAATAGAAACACAGAAGGCTGAACGTGGGGACATCACTCAATGCCTACTGCAGTGTCACACCATGCCTAAACAGCAAAAGCTTCACTCACTCATTTGCTATTGATTGTTGTTGAGCATTCCTTTGCTGTTGTCATGGTGTAAGTTATTTCAGCTGTATAACTTATTTTATAATGTCCAGAAGCAATTCTGCTCACTTGTAATATAAAAGATGTGACCATTTTCATCCATGGCTGGAGTGGTTTTCTGTGTACTTCAGGGCTATAAAGGGTATTGTCTCCAATGGGGGCTGCTAATGCCAACACTTTAAATGTTTTTGCAGCTAAGAGAAACGTCCTCCTCTGCACTCTGACATCCTTGCCTTGAAGCAGGGGTAATCTGTTGTATAGTTGTAGGTGAAAAGTATAAGGTAGAATTATTTATATTGTTTTTACATTACATAAAAGCCTCATTGGGTCATTATATAATAGTCAATAATAGCCAAGAATGCCTAGTCACTGATAATCAGATTCTGCAGTGTACTTGGGATATATGTGGCACATTTTTCATGTTTGGTTTAGTGTGCTAGATAAGGAAATGTTTAATACTGGCAGGTGTAAGGGCTTCCACTGAAACATTAACTTGATGTTGCAAAATAAAGTATAAAATATAAATATTATGCACTGTACTTATATGGATTGTTATTTACTTTTAGACCTACATTGGGAATATTCTTCTGCTTGTTAATCCATACAAGAACCTCCCTATATACTCAACCCTGGTAAGATATTCTACAATTTTATATATTAATCAGCAGGACAAAAATGGAAATACATAGCACAGTTATTTTCACAGGACTGTATGCATGGCCTAGGTTTCACACTTGGTAAACTCTTGAAAAGCTTGTTGTAGCCATGGACATTTAATTTAGTTCTGGGGACTGGTCTATAGGAAGTATAGTAATAATCTGAAAAAAGTGAAGAGATGTGCAACCAAACTGGTTAGGGTGGTGTGTGTGTGTGTGTGTGTGTGCGTGTGTGTTATAAATAAATTAGAGGGTATCGTAGACAACAATGGGGGATTGTTTTTTTCACACAGAAATTGAAAAGGGCAAGAGGCTCTGGAATGCTCTACCTGGTGATGCTGTGATAGCAGAGAACCTTGATGTATTTAAGATGGGTTTGGAAGTCTTCCTGACAAACATAATGTCTATCATCACCTTACCTATAACAGGAGTTAGGGACAGAAGGGTAGGGCATAGTCTAGGGCACAGGGCACAGTCCATGGCTGAGGAGACAATTAATCTTCCCCTGGATATGTTGGCATCTGACTCAGTAGATGCAAAGATTTGCCCCTAACAGCTGTGGGTGAAAAAAAAAGCAAAGTGATTGTGGCAAAACAATCTGGCACTTTAATTTTTTAGTATATAAGCCCATTATTCTGTGTATATATATATATATATATATATATATATATATATATATATATATATATATATATATATATATATATATATATATATATATATATATATATATATATATATATATATATATATATATATATATATATATATATATATATATATATATATATATATACAGTGGTGTGAAAAACTATTTGCCCCCTTCCTGATTTCTTATTCTTTTGCATGTTTGTCACACTTAAATGTTTATGCTCATCAAAAACCGTTAACTATTAGTCAAAGATAACATAATTGAACACAAAATGCAGTTTTTAAATGAAGGTTTACGTTATTAAGGGAGAAAAAAAACTCCAAATCTACATGGGCCTGTGTGAAAAAGTGATTGCCCCCCTTGTTAAAAAATAACTTAACTGTGGTTTATCACACCTGAGTTCAATTTCAAAGGTTATAAAGCCATTTCTAAAGCTTTGGGACTCCAGCGAACCACAGTGAGAGCCATTATCCACAAATGGCAAAAACATGGAACAGTGGTGAACCTTCCCAGGAGTGGCCGGCCGACCAAAATTACCCCAAGAGCGCAGAGAAAACTCATCCGAGAGGCCACAAAAGACCCCAGGACAACATCTAAAGAACTGCAGGCCTCACTTGCCTCAGTTAAGGTCAGTGTTCGCGACTCCACCATAAGAAAGAGACTGGGCAAAACGGCCTGCATGGCAGATTTCCAAGGTGCAAACCACTTTTAAGCAAAAAGAACATTAAGGCTCGTCTCAATTTTGCTAAAAAACATCTCAATGATTGCCAAGACTTTTGGGAAAATACCTTGTGGACCGACGAGACAAAAGTTGAACTTTTTGGAAGGTGCGCGTCCCGTTACATCTGGCGTAAAAGTAACACAGCATTTCAGAAAAAGAACATCATACCAACAGTAAAATATGGTGGTGGTAGTGTGATGGTCTGGGGTTGTTTTGCTGCTTCAGGACCTGGAAGACTTGCTGTGATAGATGGAACCATGAATTCTACTGTCTACCAAAAAATCCTGAAGGAGAATGTCCGGCCATCTGTTCGTCAACTCAAGCTGAAGCGATCTTGGGTGCTGCAGCAGGACAATGACTCAAAACACACCAGCAAATCCACCTCTGAATGGCTGAAGAAAAACAAAATGAAGACTTTGGAGTGGCCTAGTCAAAGTCCTGACCTGAATCCTATTGGGATGTTGTGGCATGACCTTAAAAAGGCGGTTCATGCTAGAAACCCCTCAAATAAAGCTGAATTACAACAATTCTGCAAAGATGAGTGGGCCAAAATTCCTCCAGAGCGCTGTAAAAGACTCGCTGCAAGTTATCGCAAACGCTTGATTGCAGTTATTGCTGCTAAGGGTGGCCCAACCAGTTATTAGGTTCAGGAGGCAATTACTTTTTCACACAGGTTTGGATTTCTTTTCTCCCTAAATAATAAAAACCCTCATTTAAAAACTGCATTTTGTGTTTACTTGTGTTATCTTTGACTAATCTTTGATTAATAGTTAAATGTGTTTGATGATCAGAAACATTTTGTGTGACAAACATGCAAAAGAATAAGAAATCAGGAATGAGGGAAATAGTTTTTATATATATATATATATATATATATATATATATATATATATATATATATATATATATATATATATATACACAATACACATTTGGGTGGTTATTTACTAAAAACCGAAAATTTATAAAAACGGGGAAAAATTTTTTTAAAACCACTTCCCATGCCCATTTTACCATATTTATCAATAAATTAACTCAAAAAAATCTGGTGCAGGAAAAGACTCGATAAAATCATTAAAGGGAATCTGTCATCATTTTAAACTTTTTTTTTTTTTTGCCTTTTTCTAAAAAGTACACCTCAATAAACACTGTCTGGCAAATAAAATGTTAATTCACATTTCAATACATAAGTTATTATAGTTTTTATTTTGTCATGGGGGCTTCCATATTTGCTCATTATACATGCATCAAGGGCTACACTAACAGCAGGCACGGCATTACCTGTGTGCTTGGAGGCAGCCAGCCTCTGGTAGAAAGCCAAGTCGTGCTGCGACATTAGGATCCATCTGTGCACTCCCCCTCCCCTTCTGTGTCCTCCCCCTCCCCTCTCTGCTCATGCGTGTGATGTCACCAGGAGAGCGGTCACATTGTATGCAGAGCAGCTACTGCTTTCACTTCCCACTTCCTGTTTGCTCTCCAGCGTCCACGAGCAGCCCTTTGCATACAGAAAACTAAAACAGCTCCTGCCCTTCGGTACATTTACTCTCTGCATTCCTTTGATAGCGTTTGCAGAGTTGGGAGGGTAGAGATTTTACTCCTTGCTGCCTTCATTTGTATGTTTGAGGCTGGTTACAAGATAAGGTGATAGAGCTGTGACCGTGTTCCCTCGGCTATCCCACCCCCACACAGACTCACTCCGTGCCTGCAGTGTTTATATATAACTATCTACTCCCTTCTCTCTTCATTGATAAACTATAGAAAGCAACCCTGAACTATTTAACCCTTCCTACACTTCATCCCTCTTAGTTTTTCCTGTTTCTCGAGAATGTCCTTTTTTTTCCCTTTTCTGTTCCCTATCATCAGTCTTGGCATTGCGCTTTTGTTATAAGAGGTATAAATAATTCACAATTGCACTCTTCACTACCATAGCTCTGTTAACATTTCCAAGCCGAACACTGCCTTTCTCCTCCCTGCCCACTATTACCAGGGTCTAAGGCTGTGGAGCAAAGCACTGGTAACAGCAGGCAGCTACAGAACTCCTCTCAGTCCATTCAGCAGAATCCTTCTGAAGAGTTGTCAGTGAGAGCTGTTATCTTGATACCTGCCTATTGTTCAATTAACAGGCTGACTAGAAAAGGCTCGGTTTACATTACATCAGCTTGTAGGAGGGAGGGGTAATGACATCACTCCAACTTGCAGTGCAGCAGTAAAGTGTGCCTGAGGTTTTTTAGAGCACAAGTCACATGACTGGGGGCTGCTGGGAAAATGTCAAAATGTCTAGCCCCACAGCAAATTTAAAAATTAAATATAAAAAAATCTGTTTGCTCTTTTGAAAAACGGATTTCAATGGCAGATTCTGCTGAAGTAGCACTATTAACTGATACATTTTGTAAAAAAAAAATTTTCCCGCGACAGTATCCCTTTAAGAATACAAATCGTACCATTTTTTTGTATTTGATGCCTGAAAACCAATATTTATTCTGATTATTGTACAAAACACAGTGCTGATCATAATATTTTCCAATTGTAAATGGGACATCTGCCATTGATTTCTACATGAGGTTTAGGATTTCTCAGCAGGTTTAGGATCGAGTACTTTTTTATTCGGACTTTTAGCAGCCTCTGGATTTAATAAATCATGAAAATTCTGAGGTTTTTTTTGCTCTGAAAAAATGGTGTTTTCCCCTTTAAATATCCAACCAGAAAAAATCGGACTATATTAAATAACCCTTTAATAAATAAATACATACACCAAATGATTTATTTTTATTAAACGTGTTTAGCATGGGAAGCATTTTGTGCTCTTTCAATTCAGGGGAATTACCTGTAGTGAACTTTTAGTTTACTTGAGTGAAAACTAAGATTTATGAATATTTTTATTATGAAAAATCTGTTATTTGTTTAAGCATTTAGAGTCAGAACTTCAATTTTATGAATTGTATAGATCAGTAGCCAACAGCAGTACAATGCAGAATTTTCAAAACACTAGACGTTTCCTTCCCCAAAAGTTTTTTTTTAATTTCTTAAAATGACCACAAAGTGCAAGAAGGTATGCGACATGTAGAGACTCCCAAAATGGAAATAATGTGCACACATTTTTAAATAAATAAATAAAAAAATTGCATACGTAAAGTTTGTTTGCCCTAATAATCAGTGTGCTCCCTAACACAGTCAATGGGGGGGGGGTATATAATAAATGCACCTGGACAAACTTAATTCCTTTTATTATATATGGGGGTTGAGTTTTAAATATGTATGTATATATATATATATATATATATATATATATATATATATATATATATATATATATATATATATATATATATTGAGAGAGAGAGAGAGAGAGAGAGAGAGCGCAATGTAAACCCCTATTGTAAAACATAAGTATATTAAAAGTCACCAAGAAGTTCCATGTCCTTATAAAGGCACAAGGCTGGTGGCAAAGTGTTTTTATACAGGTCATTAAATGCTTACCGTATATACTCGAGTATAAGCCGAGTTTTTCAGCCCCCAAAATATGCTGAAAAACGCTACCTCGGCTTATACTTGGGTCAATCGCAAAAACGGTCGCCGGCACCCAAGAATAGTCGCCGGCGCCCAAGAATAGTCGCTGGCGCCCAAGAATAGTCGCCGGCGTCCAAGAATATTCGCCGGCGTCCAAGAATGGTCGCCGGCATCCAAAAACAAGACGCCGGCACCTCCAATGGGAGCAGAAACCCTCAATTTTTTGATTGAAACTTACCAGAAGCTGCTGCATTTCTCACCCTCGGCTTATACTCGAGTCAATAAGCTTTCCCAGTTTTTGGAGGTAAAATTAGGTACCTCGGCTTATACTCGGGACGGCTTATACTCGAGTATATACGGTAGTTGACTTGTTGACTTCCAGTACTCTCATATTTTATAGCAGGGTGTACATTTTTTTATATATATAAAACAAAAGTTTTGGTGTGTCACAAATTACATGCCTAAGCACCAAATATAAATTTTATAAGGATACATTTTACAGAATATTCATGGCTCTCTTTATTAATAATTATATAACAGCCAAAAGTTTGCACTCCATTTAGAAAGCAAGTGTCTGGATGTAAGAATCTTTTGTAATAAAGCAGCATATAAAAACTGCAATCACAGGACTTTTAAAGTGAAAGAAGTTGTTTTTTTTTCAACAGAGACCTTTGTCAAGGTTACCGTGCAATGGTAAAAGCAGACATAAATACCCCTGTTAATATTAAAATATATGTCATTGCTTTTACAATCCCAGGCAATTGTATAGTATGTTAAACTAAGCTTTTTCCAATCATGCTTACCTACTGTTAAAAATGGGTATGGATAAAGGAAACTGGAAATAACTCTGTAAATGTTGCTTTCTTTTTAGGTTACCCAATTATACAACAATAACTCTGGAAGCTTATGTTCCTCTCTTCCCCCACACATTTTTGCCTGTTCCGAGAGAGCTTACCATATGCTTTTCCAAGAGAGACGACCCCAGTGTTTTATCTTAAGGTACAGACTGTCTAGCATTTACATAATTAATTTCTTTGTGGTCCAAGATTGCCTCTGTAATTTCACACAAAATCCCTTGAAGCAATTATGAAAATGATTGTTACGGCATGAAATATAAAATGAGCAACAACATTTTTCAGAATTTGGCTGCTGGCATATATGATAACATGTCACAATCTTTTTTTTCCATTTGAATAGACTTTTATGTTTGCTGTGTTATTGTAAGAACAAATAAGCATTAGTCACGTGTTTCAGTAAACTTCTGCTACAATAGCAGATTTCATTTTGTAATTAAAAAAATCTATATATTTTTTTACATTTACCGTTAAGGGCCCAAATATAGTAACCATGAAATCAGAGCTGTGAGAAGTGTTCTTACTGTTGTGTTCTATTGGTCACATTTTGCTACAATAAACTAAAACATAACAGTAGAGGGCTCTTTATATTAGAGGTCACAAAAGCATTTGGTGTATTATACATCATGGATCGTTTTATTCTCACATCCACATTGAAAGTTCCTCACACAATTCTTTTGAGATTCCCTTTGCTCTCTTTGCACCTCTCCACCATTAGGGTAATAAATAGTGGACAGTCCCCGCTACTAGGGAATCCTGCATTTTTATGAATAAAACCTTCCAACAAGAACAGATCTTTTTCCCACCTATTTTACTCAGTATTTTCACAGTTCCCCAAAACAATTCCAGTTGCTCATATATATTTCTTTGTCCACATTTTACACAATGATCTAGTGTGATTTACTCATCTTCATTCTGGTAAAGCCTTTGTTTCACTATTAGGGCTCACAATTAGGGATGGGCGAATTTGACCTGTTTTGTTTTGCCAAAAATTCACCGCCGGCGAATTGTCGTCTATTCCCATTAAAGTCTATGGGCGACAAAAAAATTCGCCCATCCTTACTCACAAAAATATTGGCACAAACTATGGGGCACATCTACTTAGCTCGAGTGAAGGAATAGAAGAAAAAATACTTTGAAGTTTGAATGTTTTTTTGGCTACTTCGACCATCGAATTGGCTACTTCGACCATGGCTTCGACTTTGAATCGAACAATTCGAGCTAAAAATCGTTCAAAAGTCGAAGTACTGTCTCTTTAAAAAAAACTTTGACCAAGTACTTTGCCACCTAAAACCTACAGAAAATCAATGTTAGCCTATGGGGAAGGTCCCCATAGGCTTCCTAACAATTTTCTGATCAAAGGAAAATCGTTCGATTGATGGATAAAATCCTTCGAAACGTTCAATTCGAAGGATTTAATCGTTCGATCAAACGATTTTTCGTTCGATCGTACGAAATGCGGTAAATCCTTCGACTTTGATAGTCGAAGGATTTTACTTTGACGGTCGAATATCGAGGGTTAATTAACCCCTCGATAGTCGACCCTAAGTAAATGTGCCCCTTAGTGTATAGGGGAAACCCATACACCCCCTAAAGATTTATTAGATTAACCAGTTCCTGCAAATTACATTTCTTTCATATCCCTCAAATGTTTGTATTTGAAACTATCTATTTATTTATCCACATCTCTGAGAGAACAAACAAATTGTTCTGTGTGGGTGTGTGCATTTTGTTTTTATTAGATGAATGACTTAACAGAGGCTCCAGCAAACCATATGCTCTTAAATTCTAAATGTTTATTGTTTTCAGGAAATTATTGCTCTCATTATACTTTGAATACAGGAAGGTCACACTGACAACTCCATGAGCATTCCACATTCATTAGCTACACTTTGATCTATTGCAAAAATGTAATTGAGTCATTTAGCTGCAAATCCCCACTACAATTATCTTTTTTTTTAGTAAAATTCTTAGCTATGTGAAGTAGAAATGTATGAAATCTTTACATTTTTTTTAATAATTATTATTTTTATTAAGATATGTGCCCTGTGTTTTTCAAAAACGTTTCTTCCCCTGCAATGATCATTTTTTTTAGTATTCATCGAGCATCAATGGTGGTGTACTAATCTTCGTTGATCTTGGAAGAATTAATTATTATTCTGAATGTGTTTCAAGGACATAGGACAAGGACTTAAAGGAAAGCATACAAAAGTCAAATGTTCGAGATTTTATTAAGTGCAAAAAATTTAAAAAACTCAAATGTAAAAATGCAGCATCTAAAACTTGGCAAGTTCATTTAAACGTCAAAGGGAGTTACCCTAAGCAATTTTTTTCCACATTTTTTTTAAAAAGTTGGTCGACATTTAAAATGATAAGTGGAATGTGTTATTTCTGGGTTGAGTTTTTCCATGTTTTTAAGCGATCAAGTTTTCTAGGTTTGATGAAAAAAAAAATACTAATGTAGGTCTCCATTAAAATATATTGCATAAAACAGCTCACATGTAAAAGTCTGCTTCATGTAAATAAACCATTTTCATAATAATATACTTTTTTTTAAGTAATATGTGCTATTTGGTAGTCATAAATAGAAAATTGCCATTTTAGGAACTAAGGGTTGCATATAATAAAATCAGCAATAGATTTAGGGTTCAATACACTCATGGTTTGTTGCAACTTTTTATACACTTCCTTGTCGGTACTACCTTCGGATTATCACTTGACTCAACGTGAAGGTTAATGGAGTACAAAAATCAAACGTTTCAGAGGCCTCACGCCCCCTTCATCAGTGATAAATGTACTTTGTCACTGACAAAGGGGGCATGAGGTTTCTGAAACGTTTGTTTATTGTACTCTGCACCAATTAAAGATTGGAGGTACTTTGGGTACACTGCATTGAACTGTATGAGTATAATAAAATGGGGGCTCAAAGGAAAAGATGTAAAAGGGCAATAATAACTGAATTATATATTCCAGTTTGGTAAAATTCTTTAATATGCCACTTAATATGATATAAACTATCCATTACTAAAGTATTCATATTGGGGATATAATTTTCCTTTAATGAACCCATAATTTCTGCCTTGCTTGCTTTCAGTCCGACAGGAGAAAGGCGCTACATATAAAAAATCATTTCTATTCCATGTACTGTATATTATTTTTCCAATAATTTTTATATAGAAAATTCCAAATAAGAAATCATTAATAGCCCTTGAGAAAGTGTCTTGCATTTGTATATTTGTATACTTGTATTTGCATTTACTGAGTTTTTAACTCTTCAAGTATTTTGCATAAGACTTGCTCACTACATGAAGAGTGTGTTTCTAGAAAGGAATTTTTAATAATGGAGTTGGCTAATGGCTAATGACATTTTATTAATTGAGCCTTTTGTGGTGGGGGCCAAAACACTTGGCATGAAAGTAAAAAGGAATAAATGGGCCATATCTTATTTTTGACTTTGTTAAGGAAATGTCAGAAATGCTATTCTTTGCATACTTTTTCCCAGGAACTGAAAGTGTGTTTTGTAGATTATTTTTGAAACTCACTTTTATCATTTATCAAAGGTCGACTTTTGAATTCATGTGAATTTTTTTCAACTCTTATGAATTTGAACATACTCGAAATTTGATTGGGGATTTATTAAATAAAAAATGTGAATATTTGAAATTCGAACTAATATTACCGACCAGAAAACTTGAATCGAATTCAAAGCCAATTCGGCTAAACTCGAATCGAGTTTTTTCTCTAAAAAAACTCGAATGTCACGAAGGCTAGTAACATCTTCAAATAGGACCTCTCCCATTGACTTATACATGAACTCGGCAGGTTTTAGGTGGCGAATAGTCAAATTCTAATTTTTAAAGGCGCATGGTTTGATAAATCTCAAAATTTGAATTAAAATTCAAATCAAGTTAGACTATTTACAATTTCAATTTGAGCTTTTTGACCATAAAAAAATTCAAAAATACTATTTTGAACTTTCAATTCGACCCTTAACAAATCTTCCCATTAGCATATTTCCTCCTAAACTGCATTTTGCTGTTCTGTTTAAAAAAACCAACTACAATGTGGTCAATTTTTCTAGGAGGAGTTGAGCAAACTACATTTCATGTTTTCATTTGATTCTAAAAATTATTGTAAAATGGTGTTGTCCTTAATATTGATCTACTTTATGCTATTATATTTCAGTGGAGAAAGTGGTTCTGGGAAGACAGAATCGTGCAAGCACATAGTTAAACATTTGGCCTTTAAATGTGGAACCAGCAAAAATTCACTGTATTCAAAGATTAAACATGTAAGTTACTGATATTTATTTACAACGCTGGCTAATATTTTTGGTTTCTCCAACTATATTTCACATTCAACTAAGAAGATTATAATGGTTCCAGAAAATGGCTCACTTTACATAACACAGTGCTGTGTGTCGTTATCATGTAAATGTAAGATTTTATGGAGGACTGCTTCAGATAGGGTCTCCCTCTCTTTAAGCTCCATGCAGCAGCCATAGTTTAAGACATGTCACAAGTGGTGTAACTTTCCAGCAGACATGGTACACATAGACGTGATGAACCAAGGTACACACTTTATTGTAACAGTTCTTACAGGATTGGCAGATTTTAGCACTGTTGGCCCACTTTGCTGAAATACTGGTATTAATAATATCACACTTCGGCAGGCTAAAGGAACTGCAGACTTTATTTCATGCAAATACTGAACAGACACGAAAGCCTTATGCATTTTGGGGACTAGATACATTTAGAGAATCCAGCTAGAGGGGCTGCTCTGATTGCAATTTCAATTAAATCCAATCAGCGCAGCCCTGCAATGTGCATTCATTAGTTGTATCCCTGACAGAGAATACATTTATTTTTTGCTGAGATATTTGTGACAATTTTATGGGACATGTCACTCCTTAAGAACAGCATTTTGTAAGGGAAAAATAGTATCAATAAAACGTTATTGTATAAGCATAAAATAACTCTTTATTAAAATGGGATCAATGAAAAGTAGGACAGGCATAGAAGGGTCTGTTTTTCTTTCACTTACAAAATATTCGTTTGTAGCATTGCGGTAGTAAGATATTTATGTGCATTAGTGATTTATTGGGCAGGTGCAAATTTGCGGTCAGGCTTTTTTTTAGTAACATAGGAGATAAACTGTCCCAGTACAGTTTTTTTTATAGTAATAGCAAATTAGTGCCCATGTAAAGTTATGCTCAGTGGTGTTGCAAAAAACCTAAGGGCCCCAGCACATTCAACCCCCGAAAAAAACTTGAATGTCAGAAAGGCTATTAACATGTTCAAATTGGCCCCTGGACCTCTCCAATTGATGTATACATGAACCCGGCAGGTTTTAGGTGGCAAATAGTCAAATATGAATTTTTAAAGGGCCGGGTTTGATAAATCTCAAAATTCAAATTCGAATTGAAATTCAAATCGAGTTTGGATTATTCCCAATTAGAATTTGACAGTTTTTAACGAAAAACATTTCGACCCTTAATAAAACTGCACCTTGTGTGAAAAGCAAGAATGTAATGTAAGGTAGTGTTCCTAACTGATTTATTGACTATTTCTGCAAAAACCCTAATAATGCCTCCCTTCTCTTCCACTTTCTGCCCACCGAATTATCTCACTGTGCAGGGGAGTCAGCAGCATTCAGCACACTGCACTGTAGGATAGGAACCAATCAGCAGCTAAGCTGACCTGATAGGGAACGGAAGCCTGTCTTTGCATGTATGACTGCAGGGCTGTGATTGTCTATACCCCTCCTACTATGCTTCTGGCTGGGACTGTTAGGACAAGCCCACCCCTCATTTGAAACATGGACAGGGACCTGAAAACATCTATGGGGAGCGCCAATAAAAGGACCATTTTTGAAGACAATATTAATTTATAACTAAAAGTAAAACCAGCACCATATAGTATTCATTATTGACTACAAAATGAGGGCTTTTTCATTTGTCCTATATGTCTACATTAACAATACATTAGAGTATATGGCTGTTTTTTTCACAGCAAAACGCAGTTAAATATTTCGCTCATCCATATTTAATATCACCTATAGAAAAGTTGTTACGGTTTGCATATTAAAGGGAATACTGTCTGGACAGTAGCATTAATCATAAACCAATTGTTTTTGGTACATTTCTTTCTTAATAAAATGTTTCACTAATGATTTTCTGGTTTTAATTGATATAATTTGACATTTCAGGTAAACTGCATCTTAGAGGCTTTCGGACATGCCAGAACATCAATTAATAATTCTTCTAGCCGTTTTATTAAATTCCTTGAGCTACAATTTTGTGAAAATAAAAAAATTCTATCAGGAGGTAAGATCAAACACATAGAACCTTTTTGAATTGATCCACAGATATGTTTGAACATTTTCAGTAGAAATTTAGCAAAAAAGATTTTATGGTGAATTTGCTAAGTATTTTATGTTTTTATAAAACATAAAAAAACATGCTGCAATAGGGCTTGGAGAAGGAGAACAATTCTGCAATGTAATCATTATTTATTTTAGTAAATACTGATAGGAAGATTAGAATAAATAAATGTTATATTCTATTTAAGGCTTAATTGGGGCAATTCCTTGTGTTTTTACACCTATGTTTTTAGCAATTTCATTTCTGATCCTCAGATTTCATGTAATAATACTTTGTTTAAGAAGATCTGGTTTAATGCATACAGTACATTTCACTGTTGCTATGAAGGGTTCTTAATTATGAGGCTAGCAGGGTTACAACATGGTCTACAAATCAGCTCTCAGTTGTCATCCTAAATTATTCTCCTCTAAGCTATAGGATCACCACATGAAAGTATGGTAGCTGGCACAGCAGATGAACAGAAACAATCTGCATTTACAAAAAACAACTCGAAAGCTAGGCAAAAATGTATTTTTAATCTCAGGATGTTCTCTATAACAGATCAAACATCATGTACAAGCACCATAGAAGATCCATGTTCAAGTCATTTCTAAAGGCAAAATTTACACAGGATGAATTAGTCACTGGTGTGGAACTGTAATGGGTGTTCAAGAAGCCATGGCTTGTGACAGAAAGATAAATGATCAAATTTCATGTGAAATTATCCTATTGCTGAAGCAATTACAAAATGCTTCTCTATTGCTCCATTCAGATATTTTGTTGTTTATCCACAAACTAGAGGCTTGTAAAATTGTGTTTATTTTGTGACCATAAACTGATTCCATTTTTCAGTGAACACTGCTTCTAGTACATAAAGTTATTATAGTGGTTTAGTCTGAGTATGTTCCAATCATAATTTATGTAGGTAAATGACAGCAGAACGGACTTCTGTT
This sequence comes from Xenopus laevis, assembly GCF_017654675.1. Taxonomy (NCBI): domain Eukaryota; kingdom Metazoa; phylum Chordata; class Amphibia; order Anura; family Pipidae; genus Xenopus; species Xenopus laevis. The sequence continues at coordinate 108,432,530 of NC_054374.1, read as the reverse complement.
CTTATGTCCATGTTTACACTGACACTGTATTTCTCCATAAAATATATTTTTGCCCAAACAGCAGCCCCTTTCCCTGACTTTAGTCTAGTGAATAATGGATTAATTATTGAAACCACTGGACCATGTATAGCATTCTGGTTTTCTGCACTTTCTAAATGTTTCATGAAACCCTAGCAAAAATATGTTTTTAGCAGAATAACTGGATCAGTATGGGGAAATAACAGTAAATGGTGTTGGATATCATGTGATGTATAGTTTTTATTGTATTCATTTCTATTTCAGCCAGAGTGTACACATATATGCTGGAGAAGTCCCGTCTCCTTAGATACCCTCCAGGACAAAGCAATTTTCTTGTTTTCTATTTAATGATGGATGGATTATCTTCTGAAGAAAAGTACAACTTATACCTCAAGAGTTTATCTGCACATAGGTAACACAAAGTCAATTAAGATTAAAAATACAGGTTCATTTTTGTGTCCCCTTTATTCATTGTTATAGGATCAGCCTTTGCAGATGGTAAATATGTTCTGATGGAAACATATTCATGTTTTCTATTAAGTTTTTTCCCATTTAGATGTATGCCTGTGTGTGTGTTAACACAGGTCCTTAATGACATCCATATTGACAGATAGTATGCCCGTGATCGGTATTCAGTCTTCATGTTCATCTGTACTTTTGCTAAAATGAATCGCTCAAGGATTATACTGGATGCTTCATTGGCTTCCACAAAAGCCATGTTTATTGATATTTGTAACTGCAGCTTTAAGATGAATAATGCTGTTTCTCAGTCCTAATTACTTTACATAACAGCAACATATACAACAAATGTATTGTCAATACTAATATGCATTGAGGGTGCCTGATTCTCCTCTAAAACTATTCCAATTCTTAACCTAACTGGCATTCAATGTAACCTTCCAGGAATGTATAGGATAACAAACACTGTAGGTATAAGCACCCCACAATGTTGGAATATATGCAGCAAGTTAATAAACATAAATAGTTTTTTTGCTCTGGGCAGATGCTTAATGGGCAAGTGCATGTTTAGGATAAAAAGAATTTTAAAACAAGACTCCACGTGACATGGAGCTGCTGAAAAAGTGCATATATATATATATATATATATATATATATATATATATATATATATATATATATATATATATATATATATATCATAATTTCTTGTTAAAGTTCATAAGGTACATGACAAGGGGATTTCTCAATTGACTCTTAGCCCTCAGCCCCCATTGAACTCCATTGCTACATACTTTAATGAAACACCAGGAGGCAGAAATGGGGTAAAATGTGCACAGCATTTATTCACATTTTATCAAATGAATAGGACATTGCCAGCCTAACCCAAAGCAATATTCAAAGCCAGAATTCCATAAGAGATCACTACTATGCTCTGCCGTTCCTCACTGAAGACTTGAAATCAGCACTACTGTATGCCATTATATCCACCATTGAGTATTAGGCTGCCTCTGCCTACAGAGAGGATATACCCCAAATCTACTACCAGCATGAGCTGCATCTCCCACCATGAAAGAAGTTCAGCAGATGATAGGAAAGCTAAGCAGGCTGTCACCTAGCACAAGCAGTAGTAGTGTCTGTATCAATCAACCCAACATGCAGTTACAGCAGAGAACCCCCTTTTTCCCTCTTCTAAATTTATCTGTGCAGTTCTCTAGCAAGGTCCTACTGCCACATCAATCCCTACTGAAAACCTTCAGTTGGGCTTGTCCCCACCATAAATATATAAATATTGCTTATTAGTTAGCACAAAATTTAAAAAGTATAAAAAACAATAAATATTCACAAAATATACAAAACATGTTCTTTGTATCAAACACTGTACCACAGGATGGAATAAAATTGGCCATTAGCCTTATGATATAAATGTTTTTTAATATCATATGTATGCCATAAACATAAATAAATACATTCCTTTATTGAAATACATTTAAAATAATCTATGACCTTGTGCAATTGACAGCAAAGCCAGCCACCCTCCTGTGGATGTATATTTGTTGGACAGTGTGACAAAGAGCTATGTCCCAATAGGCTGCCTGTATATGATGGGAGGTATATAGCACCCAACCTGAGGTATTGGCTCCTTTAAATCTCCAGGGTAAGACAGGCTAGGACGCTGCTTTGAGCTATTCCCCACAACAGATTAAAGCAAGGCAAACTTACCACTAGGTTGCTTGCCATGCCTGGCCAAACAGTTCACTGCTAGAGAACTGGATGAGCACAAAAACCAAACAACTACAAAATTCCATTGGCCAGGAGACTTGACCTAGGAAATCGTATCCTGGGTACCAAACTTACATTGCTTTTAACAATAATGGGGTGCAGGTCAGACTGCCCTTTCTGTTGAGACCTTCTTTCTGCCATACATGCATGGCTCAGAGGGTAAAGTAAACCAACCACTTTGCCATTCTGCTTCCTTAGCAGCCCATCCACTCTGTAGAGACCCCCTTCAGCTGTACATGCCCAGCCCAGAGGGCCCAGCTCAGAGGGTAAGGTAAACCAACTCTTTGCCATGCTGCTTTCTTGACAACTTATCCACTATGTAGAGACCATCTCCAGTTGTACATACCCTGCCCAAAGGGCCTAGCTCAGAGGTTGAGCTCAACCAATCACTTTGCCATTCTGCTTTTGTAGCAGCCCATCCATTTTGTAGAGACCTCCCTCCAGCTATACATGCCTGGTTCAGAAGAAAAGGTCAACAATCACTTTGAGATGGTGCTCCCATAGCTATTCATCCACTCTGTAGACACCCCCCCTACCTCCAGTCATACCTGCCTGGCTCATAAGGTACAGTCAACTTACCACTTTGCCTTGCTGCTCCATTAACCGCCTATCCACTCTGTAGAGACCTCCCTCTCCAGCCGTATTTGCCTAGCTCAGAGGGTAAATTCAACCAACCACTTTGCCATGCTGCTTCCTTAGCAGCCTATTCACTCTGTAGAGACCCTCTCCAACCATACATGCCCAGCCCAGATGGCCCAGCCAACCACTTTGCCATGCTGCTTCAGCCCATCCACTTTGTAGAGACCTCCCTGCAGCTGCATATGTCCAGCTCAGAGGGTAAGGCCAACCAAACCCTTTGAGAGGATTCTGTGACATGTGTACGGTGAAAGCTGCAAGTGCTGGAAAGTTGTGTTAATGAGTACACCAAGGTGGGTGTTGAACTGGGACTGTTAATCCTATGTGAAGCTAGTATGCTAAGAAGTGGATTTTGCTCCTAATAAAAGCCAACCAAGCTGCATTTAAACAACAAAATGTGGTGTCAGACTCAATTTCTGTTCTTAATCTGTGCTGTGGCCTACAGTTTTAGCTACCTGGGTGTCGCAATATATATTTATATACATATGCATACACACACACATAAATGCAGTAAAACTAACTTTATTCCAAGCGACAATAAGCTCTATTTTATATAATTACCCATTGGTATTTGGAAACCTACTAGACATACTGATACTGATATTTGTTTCTGTTGTTTGGTATTCTTTCTTCTAAATTAAAAATAAATATTTTGTCATTGTGTGTTTTTATAGTCCAGTTTTCGTTTGAAGCAAATTTGCACATGCTTTGTCTGGTGAAATACATTTCTAAGACATACTTTAATTACTGTCTTTTCAGGTAAACATTTACTATGTCCCATTAAATCCTTAAAGGACATTAGAGTGTTTACTGTGCTGCATTATAGACTTATCAATGTTGACTGTGGAGCATTTAGGCAGATGGCTACAAATTTAGTAGAAAATTGTTAATAATTAGAACTGAACAAACAGTAACAAGAGAACTAATATATAATTTGCTGACATTTTAATTTCCCTAATATAGTAGCGTCAGGTCACCCTCACCAAAACAAAAGTTACTTTTATAGTACAGGATATATTACTTAACTATCGCAAAAATGAAAATGAAATCGATTTAAAAGGTTGTACTATTTCTGTAATACAGTTATTCCTCAGCATCCCCCTTTCAGCAATCTGTCTCTCTTCATGCAGGAGTTGCATGAAGTCAGTCAGATTTTGATTACCAGTTATGTCTAATACATGCTTTAGGGGAGGCTCCCTTTGCCTAGATGATGTATGAGAGTTCTCTTTTTTCAAAATAACTAACTGACAGAAATTCTGTCTATCTACATGCAGGATTTGTGCTGGAGTCAGGTATTTGGATAGATTTTGTTTGTGCTGGAGTCAGTAATTGAGTGAGACCTAATAAATTTGCTAAGCAAAAAAGATGTTTGGACCTAACTATGAATCAAAATCTAACTCGGACTCCTGCAGGTAGAGAGACAGATTGCTAGAAGGGGAAAGTAAACAATAAATTGATTATAACAGAAACAGTACATATTATTTAATTGTTTATATTTAGAAAGGTATTTATTTCTGTGAGATAAAGCTTATACTACATTGCCACTATAGTTCCCCTTTAATATAATGTAAACTTAATCAATTAATTATACAGTATGCCTTTTTTACACGGCAAAGCCTGGCAATGTGTGGTGTATTATTACCCTGTTTTTACATAGCATAATAAATATGCCCCTAAGAGTTTCTAGATCATACTGATCACACTGAAAATGAATTCCCAAAAGGTTTATATTTTTAATGACTTTTTATTATGAGACCAATAAATAACTGTAACATACTGGTATTTGACAGTTATTTTCTCCTTTTGATTGCACAGGTATCTGAATCAGAATGTATCGAAGGATACAACATCACTATTAGCAAGTACCCAGAACAGAGAGAAATTTGATAATCTGAAACAAGCCCTAATTGCTCTGGGATATAACAACCTTGTAAGTCATATTAACATATTGAGCATAGCTATCACAGATTAATTGTCTTTATTTTATTATAAAACTTTGCATGTAAAGAAGAACATTTTCCCAATTGAGCTACTGCAATTTTCTAAAGTAGTATTTCTCAAACTGAGACCTGTTCAACTGTGAGGCTTGCTTGCATTGTTGCTGAGGTATAAATATATATAATTTTTCAAGAGGGACCTTCACTCCGTATTTTAAATCAGCAAGTGTTTATTATCACATCACTGTGCATCACTGGACTGCACAGTGATGTGATAATAAACACTTGCTGATTTAAATTACGGAGTGCTGTTCCCTCTTGAAAAATTCTGTATATATTTTGAACAAGCACCAACCACAAGGAAGTTTTGGCAAGAGTGTGAGTACTTACTAAACAAATATATATATATATATATATATATATATATATATATATATATATATATACAGTTTGTGTACATGTAAACAGTGCTTACGATTGTTTACTTCTGCTTTATATAAACATGCACACCTGCCTAATTTATATAAATTATAATTTTATATAATTATATAAATTATATAATTATATAAATATATATCAGTGTTTAAGATAGCTCAGCTTGTTTACTTCTGTATTATATAAACATGGACACCCACCTAATGTATATAAATTCTAATTTTATATAATTAAAATTAAGCAATATATTTAATTCTTAATGATTTGTGATCTTCTGTATAATAGGAGATTGAGAACCTGTTTGTGATCCTCTCAGCTGTTTTGCACATTGGAGATATACGGTTTACAGCCCTAACAGATGCTGAAACAGCTTATGTATCTGACCTGCAGCTCCTTGAGCAAGGTTAGTGGAACTTCAATTATTCCCTTGGTTCTCAAGGTTGTTCATGGGGTTTTGAAAGATGTTATTCAGGTAAAAGTTTTCCCTGTTGAATCCAATAGATGGAGCCATATCACTACTACAAAGAAACTGTTCCTACACTAACCACTAGATAATCATTGTTTGCTTATCTAACATGCCTCATAAAAATAAAATTACTATATCTATGTGACACATACAGTATGTCAATAGGATCAACATTTTCATTGTGTTGTTAATATGGTCAATTTGACAATAAAAATGTATGCACACAATCAAAGTATTTATTCAATGCCTCTTTTGTCAAATCATATAATATGGAAGGAACTCATATCAGCTTCTTATAGTTTCAGTTTTATACACTGAAATATAATTTCACTGAATACCTGTAAAAATCATAATAATAAAAATGTTATGTTAAAACTAAATGTTAGGAAAGTAGGGAAAACCCTGTGGGGCAAATTCACTAAGCGCCGAAAATAGGCTAGCGACGTCTTCGCCGTACTTCGCCAGGCGAAGTTTCACCAGGGCGCCGCTAATTCACTATAATCCGAAGTTCCGCTCAGAGAGGCGAAAGGTAGCAAAGTTGCGCTAGCGTTAATTCTTCAAGCAAAGCGAAGTTATGCTAGCGATGCCTAATTTGCATACGGCGCCAAGTTAAAGTACAATGGACGTTTATGTAGCAGCAAATACATTACACTACACAAGCCTGGGAAAGCTTCATAAAATAGAGTTGTTATTTTTCCCTATACATGTGGCCACTGTATAGTTCAGGTGCCATATGTGGGGAAATGTAGGGGGGTAGGAGGGTACCCCAAAAAAATTTACAATCTTTTTCAGCCTATCACCCTTAAAAAAGTAAGACGCCAGCATTTTTTGGGACTTAGAAACAATTTAAACTTTTTTTGAAGCAATCCTATCTACTCTATTGCACTTCGCCTGGTCTGGCGCAAGAGGTAACGTTCAGTAAAATGGGCAAGTTAGTGAATTAGCGTAGTTACGTTCCTTTCGCCAAAGCGCAACTTCGTCTGGCGTAAGGGTGCGAAGTAGGGCTAGAGTAGGTCCACTTTGCTAGCGAATTTACGCCAGCACTCGTTAGTAAATCAGCAAAGTAACGAAATGACGTCATGCTGCCGAATTTGTGCTAGCGTTGGCCGCTTTGTGCTTTCGTGAATTTGCCCGTGATTGTAGAATAGTGAGCAAAGTGTCCGAGAGCTAAATAAAATGTTGGAGAGAGTTCACAGCTTGATATTAGGCTTTTGTCAGAGAAATCTCCAGTTGTATCTGACTTTTTGCAATAATTCAGTTGCAGGAATGCTGCAGGTATCACCTGATGAGCTGTCTGCTGCCTTAACAACAGAAGTTCAGTACTTCAGAGGTAGGTAAAGCTGATTTCATATATTTTTATGGCCCTGGAGGCACTTTGTAACATTGATACTGGAGAGATTAATATTACTAATTAGTGCCAATAAAAATAATTCTGATGGCCACATATTACTTTCTGTTTACAGCAATGGATCTCATCTAGCCACTGCTGAAAACTGCTAGTGGGCATTCTTAGGTTTAAAAAGATCAGTTATTTGTATACTAACACAAAGTTGAACATGTACAGTGTGGGATCTATTACTGGGAAGCCTGATTTCGAAAAAGCTTGAAAATACACCAGAATGCCTTTACCAATAAGGGCCCATTTACTAACAATAGAATTGCATTTTTTTCTCCTCAAATCACGAAAAATTTGTGGTTTTCCTATATTGCTAAAAAGCTCTAAAATTTGAGATTTATTAAAAAAAAAAATGGGAAAGATGAAGTTTCATCATAGCACACAGGCAAACCGCAAAAGAGGGAAAGAGTCCTCCCCCATATGGGCTGCACAATTTTGCTTTTGCAGGCAAAGCCATTCGCAAGCTCATGGTTCGCAAGCTCAGCTAAAGTTGTTGGTTTAATGTTGTCACCATGTCATTTACAGATTGAAGCATTCCATGGGCATCTCTTACTAAAGCACTACCCTTCTTAACAGCCAACATGAGTTTAATCCTAGTAGTGCATAAAGTAAAATGGCTAAACAACCCCTGCAAGCTGAGGCTGGCAGCTGATTACTATAAAAAATTAGGAGGCAATATTTTTATGCAAGAAACACACTGTAAAAGGTAGAGCAATATTGGGCAGGAGGATTTACCAAAATGTCTCTCACATGGTCAAAAAACGAGGAGTAGCAATCCTCATTAAGAAAAATACCCCTTTCACAGAAAAAGAAGTGATCAGAGATCCAAAAGGGAGCTTCATAATTGTTAAATGCATATTGAATAATAGAGACACAATACTAGTATCACTGTATGCACCTAATGATAAGCAAACAAAGACTAGAAGATAGATTAGCTGCTATACTCTCTAACCACATATTAATAGGGGGGGGGACTTTAATGCTACTCCACATGCAACATTAGACTGCTCCGGAGGCCTAACACAAGCCAATCCCCAGTGTCTACCATACCTCTTACAACCTTTATTAATAATTTAGCTCTCTGGGATGATGGAGATACAACATCCAGGAGGCACAACATACACGTTTTATTCGAAATGTCCACAAATCATATTTATGCATCGATTTCTGGCTTACTAATCCTAAAACCCTTCCCCAAATGATATACAGTATAGTGACACAGCCAAAATCTCTCCCCATTCGGCTGTACTGAGCAAACTTACAGATTGGGGAAACCGGGCCACAAACAAATTTTGGAGACTCGATGAATCCATGTTAGAGAGAGTAAGTAAATACAGGAACTAGTTAATGAAACTAAAAATTATTTCACCCAAAATCGCACGGAAGAAGTAAGTGTAGTGAAATTGAGGGTAACCTACAATTGATCAAACAGGCATCACAGAAAAAGCAAGGTTACAAAAGATACAGGACCTACCAAAATCAATTAGACAACTAAAGAAAGCACATAGTGAATAAAAGATACAGTAACTGAACAAAGTTGCTGAAGAGCTGGGGATGAACTAAACACATAGGGGGGAATTCACAAAAGTGTCGGTAAAATAAGTAACCCAGAAGTGGCGGTCGACAAGTTTGTAAAATGTTGTACGAACGGCAAATTCACAAAGGCAGATGTTACCATCTCTGAATGTCTCGTAAGTCCGACAATTTTTTTTCATCATACAAACGACATTTACCGAGACTTTTCAAAAGACAATTTGACCGACATTTTCATTTTGGAGAGCCTAAAGTGTCTGAAAAATTGTCTGTAAAAAAATGAGTTTACAAATAATTCATAAAAATGTCGGGAAAAGTGTGCCGAAAAAACCACGCCCACTTTTAACGACACTAATTCAAAAGTGTCGTACATGTCAGAAAATTGGCGGAGAAATGCTCTGTGAATTTGTCGGCTGTTGCTACGACACTTTCTACGACATTTTAAAGACATTTTTTCGTTTCAGACACTTTTGTGAATTCCCCCCATACTGTATAAACAAGCGGAAAAAAGCCCTTCAGTTCACAGGTCAGAAATTCTATGACAAAAGCAACAAAGCTGACACATTGATTGCACGTAAACTTAGTCCCAGAGTTAACACTCGAGCATTAAATCCACTTCGGGATGACAATGGGACGTTAACCTATGATCCGGGCCCCATAGTTTCAAACCTACTACTTTATGCAGGCAATACCCAGATCAGACTTAGAATACCACATCCCAGATCACATCCTTTCTAAACAAAATAAATACAACCCTATCACTTGTGAAGAAGTAGAGGAAGCCAAACTGGCAAAGCACCAGTCCGGAATATATTTTCCTCAATATTTTATAAAAAAAACTGGCTAAGAACCTTCCTAAACAATTAGCCGATCTCTTCAACATAGTATTAGACAGAAAAGTAACCCTCCCAGCCGAGATGCTGAAGGCAAACATTGTGGTGATACCCAAACCAGATAGAGATTTAACAAAACAAATCAAACTAATGGCCAACAGACTCAACATAATCTTGTGTAGATTAGTCCATCTGGACCAAAACAGGCTTTGTCCCAGCCAGACCACTGACAACATCAGAAGAATACTAAACATAATGGCAGTAATCAAAGCCCAACAGGTACCATCAGTCACCCTGTTCCTACATGCTGAAAAAGTGTTTGACAGGGTAGACTGGCGGTACCTACATTATTATTATTGTTATCCTATATAATAAAGTCCAAGTGTCTCTGCGTCCAGTCCCTCTGTCCGTGGAATTCGCTACTGCGCATGTGCCCCACGGACCGTTAGCTGCTGGAATTACCTGTCCGAAGAGAGGACGTGCCGCCTGCCACCTGAAGAGGATCCACCGCCGCCTGAAGAGGATCTACCGCCGCCTGAAGAGAGGATCCACCGCCGGCGTCTGAAGAGAGGATCCACCGCCGGCGTCTGAAGAGAGGATCCCCTGCCGGCGTCTGAAGAGAGGATCCACCGCCGGCGTCTGAAGAGAGGATCCACCGCCGGCTTCTGAAGAGAGGCTCCACCGCCGGCGTCTGAAGAGAGGATCCACCGACCGGCGTCTGAAGAGAGGATCCACCGCCGCCGTCTGAAGAGAGGATCCACCGCCGGCGTCTGAAGAGAGGATCCACCGCCGGCGTTTGAAGAGAGGATCCACCGTCGGCTTCTGAAGAGAGGATCCACCGCCGGCGTCTGAAGAGAGGATCCACCGCCGGCTTCTGAAGAGAGGCTCCACCGCCGGCGTCTGAAGAGAGGATCCACCGACCGGCGTCTGAAGAGAAGATCAACCGCCGGTGTCTGAAGAGAGGATCCACCACCGGCATCTGAAGAGAGGATCCACCGCCGGCGTTTGAAGAGAGGATCCACCGTCGGCTTCTGAAGAGAGGATCCACCGCCGGCGTCTGAAGAGAGGATCCACCGCCGGCGTCTGAAGAGAGATCCACCCTGCCAAAGGAGAAGAAGAAGCCACCGCAGAGGAAGAGGACGTCACTAAGGAGAAACTGCGTGAAAGGGCCCAGGCGAACTTGACAGGTAAGTCCTACTGGCCACCAATGTTAACCCCCCTAGCCACCAATGTTAACCCCCCCTGACCACCAATGTTAACCCCCCTGGCCACCAATGTTAACACCCCCCTGGCCACCAATGTTAACCCCCCTGGCTACCAATGTTAACCCACCTGGCCACCAATGCCCCCTGGCCACCAATGTTAACCCCCCAGGCCACCAATGTTAACCCCCCCTGCCCACCAATGTTAACACCCCCCTGGTCACCAATGTTAACCCCCCTGGCCACCAATGTTAACCCCCCCTGGCCACCAATGCCCCCTGGCCATCAATGTTAACCCCCCCTGGCCACCAATGTTAACCCCCCCTGGCCACCAATGTTAACCCCCCCTGGCCACCAATGTTAACCCCCCTGGCCACCAATGTTTAACACCCCCCTGGCCACCAATGTTAACCCCCCATGCCACCAATGTTAACACCCCCCTGGCCACCAATGTTAACCCCCCTGGCCATCAATGTTAACCCCCCTGGCCACCAATGTTAACACCCCCCTGGTCACCAATGTTAACCCCCCCTGGCCACCAATGTAAACCCCCCCTGGCCACCAATGTTAACCCCCCTGGCCACCAATGTTAACCCCCCCTGGCCACCAATGTTAACCCCCCTGGCCACCAATGTTAACACCCCTGGCCACCAATGTTAACCCCCCCTGGCCACCAATGTTAACCCCCCTGGCCACCAATGTTAACCCCCCTGGCCACCAATGTTAACCCCCCCTGGCCACCAATGTTAACCCCCCCTGGCCACCAATGTCAACCCCCCCTGGCCACCAATGTTAACCCCCCCCTGCCCACCAATGTTAACCCCCCTGCCCACAAATGTTAACCCCCCCTGGGCACCAGCATTAACCCCCTGGCCACAAAGTGCTACAAAGGGGGCCCTGCCTACTAATGTTACCCATTCTGAAATGTTGGGAGGTATGTGACGACATATGTTCTAGCGCCCGTTAATTTAACGGGCTTAATGTCTAGTTATTATTATAATCCTTGTGCCTGTCTGAACTTAATCCAAATCCTAATTTGCATATTCCTCTTTTTCTTTTGGCTATTGCCTCCACCTGTAAATAAGATAAGATAACTGAACTGTACAAATGCAAAGCAGTAAACTATGATACTGTATGATTCTGTGAAATGTGTACCTATTAAGCATTGTTAAAGAGGAGTGGAGAGGTATACCGTTGGAAATTTTTTTTCAAAAAAAACATGTCCATGCCAAAACAATGCTTCTTGGTTTTTCATTATGTAAGCACTGAGCAGACCTTATTGCATGTGCCTTCACATTATGGAGATAGTTCAATACTCCAGCATTCCACTAAATAGATCCCAATAATTGTACTAAGCAAAATATCTGTGTCTTTGTGATTCAATACAGATTTATTGACTGTTGACTGGGACAGTTCTTTTGATCTGTTGATCATAGTGTGGTCCCTAATTCTATTGTCAAAACGTGACATCTGTATTCATGTTCTTCATAATTTTTCTGTAATTGAGATCTTGTTATAAGGACTTCCTCTGTAAAGTGTAATTCAAAGAAACATTCAGCTATCATGCAACTTGCACTTTGCTGTAAATAAGACACATGTCTCGTGGCTCAGAAAAGTCTCTGAACAGTCCATATAATATATGTAGTAAAACACTTAGAAGTACATGATTTAGAGCTGATTTATATGTTTAGTTCTTTATGGGTGGTATGTATTCTTATGCCTCACTAATCTGCTCTGTGTTCTGCAAAGAAAAGGGTCACAGATGAAAGATACCAGTAAATGGCAATATACATGCAATTGGTAAAAAGTAATTTGTCCTGAACCCAGTTTTATATTATGTGTGTTTCTATTGTTTGAATTTTCATAGAGCGCATAAAAAGGATTATGGTATAAGAATATTGTGAAAGGCTAGGCATACATTTGACTAATATATGATTAATATTTGATTATTTATTGTATAAGATTGTCGTTCAGCAAAGATCTAGTCTATAAGATCAAGTCTTATAGACACTTGCTGTGTCTTATAATTAAAGATAAGACCATGACTGATGCAAAATAACACACATTTGTATCATGTAAAAAACCTAGAAGAAATTCTGGTGTTTTGTTAAAACTGAGTTTAATATAACAAAAAACTGCCATAGCTTTCAATATCTACATGCTTGGTGAAACTGCAATTTTGGGCTTCTACATTAGCCTTCAGGCTATAGATTTATATGCATGTGGCACCATTATCAACCATAGGTAGACTAACTACTACTACTACATCGTAAATAAAAAATTATATTAGTTACCACAAACAGTTGCTAGCTGTTGCATTCAAAGTTGTAAAGACTTTGACTGCAAATTTCAACACATATTGGACAATTTTTCCAGATAATATTGTATTTTCAGTTATATGCCTTTTTTGTATTTGAAACACAGGAGACATGATAACCCGCAGACATTCTGTGGATACAGCTGAATTTTATCGAGACCTTCTAGCAAAATCATTGTATTGTCGTTTATTTAGTTTTCTAGTAAACAACATCAACTACTACCTCCAACATCAAAATGATCAAACCAGGTAAGATTGACTTTTAAAGAATCATCCAAGCACATAAAACCCTTGTACTGTATCTGAAATTAATACAAGGTTAGAAAAATCAGGGGTAAGGGTGTCATTGAGTTAACTGTGTAATGTAGGATGCTAATTTACATTGAACATATGCCCCCAATTAAGATATCCTAAAATATCCAATCCATCTATAAAGAATGATTGCAATCAGATAAACCCCCAAAACTGCTTTCCTTGATTGAGTTACGTTACAGCAGCCATATTGGTCTAGCATATTTGCCCTGCATGTTGATAAGGATGCTTAATATATTAGTGGCAACATATATTTTGAACAGTTATTTAAGACATAGTTTTCTGTACCTCACCTTTCAGTCAACTACAGTGCTAATTTATACTGTATGTCTGGGGGACCAATTGCAGAAGAAAACCACTACCATTTTATTTTAATACAAAAGATGAAATACCGTTGAATATATAATACCAATTCTGCACTTGGTTTATGTTATACACAGAAATAACATGTCATTTTCCATATATGGTTTTCCTCCATTGTCTTGCCTAAGACCTAAAAGCCTGTGGTACATAGCTGGTACAGTTACTGGATGAGCCACAGAGAGCTCTGTAATTCCATCTGATCATTGCTCTAATGACCTCAAAGTGTATTTTTAATTCTTATCAAAGTAACCTCTCACAGCAGGAAACCCATCTTACCAAAATTAGGAAGTACCTGCTAATTTGGTGTTTGATTTAAACAGCGGCCAATCAGCAGTGCAGGTTGAAACTTGATAGAAATCTTGAAAGGTTTTTAGTGCACCAACTTATAGGGCACCACTTATATCCTTTATACGGCTATATATGATTGCATCTTAAGTTTGGTAATTAACATCCTTGGCTGTGATCTGATTGTGTTCTTAACCATGATTTCTCAGGCTAATATGATAATGTGAATATCATGGTGCTAACTTCAGTCTGTTTTCCAAACTCTCATATTTTGTGCCTCTCTCTGACATATCACTGGTCTGTATCCCCATAAATCACTGCTATATATAAAATATTTCACATGCACAAACACTGGCCGCCATTCCTGGATATGAAAGATAGTAGGAGTTTCTACACAGATTCTATGCTTAAACAATACTATTTTACAGCTGCTCCCATATGATATCAACCAACAATTAGTTTTAATACATTGTTTAGCAAATGGGCATCATTCAGATTGTGTCCAACCTAGTGCTCCTGATAGAAAAGCTAATCAGTAATAAAAAAAATAAATACATAATACAAAATGTTTTAAATACAAATAACAATAGAATACTCAAAACAGTACTATTAGTATTACAGAAATGTTATTCTGCTTTGAAACATAACATAATTATTGGCTGAACATAGTAATCATTGTTGCCTTTTGGTTCCACTTTTTCTTAACAATAGAAGTTTCCAGATGAGTTTCTAACAATATACAAAAGGCTTCACTGAACTATGCTTAGCTCTGTTGCCCCCTCCTCAAATTCCAAATTCCAAAGTTGTTATTATGAAGGATTGTAGCACATACTGTACCTGCTCAGTGCATTGTAAATGATGGGATGATGGGTACACTGAGTGATCATCAACGGCAACTCTATCTGTGAGATCTTATAAATATGAAAACCAAAACAACACAACAGGCTTTTAATGCATTTTTTTTTATAAAACCTTGCGTTTATGTAAATTTGCAGTGTCTACAAAAATTTTTATTTGTGCCATTACCCTGTTTAACCAATTACATTTGAGACAAAGTAATAATATTGTAAAAGACCAAACATAAAAGAAAAAAGTAGGACAGCTCAGAAGACAATCCAGGTAAAACTATGTAAGGTTAAATTCAAATGCCAGTTGAAGACAGCAGATTATTATTTCATCTGTGCATAATTTTGCTTTTATGTCTGATATATGAAAATTATATTTTGAGCAATATTATTGCTCAAAATAAATAGAATCCTGCAATTTTAATTTAATGATGAAACAACTGCAGCCTATGATGTTGCCTATGAAGACAAAAAGAATGTCTTAACTGATGATGATGATCATCATCATCATCATGAATCTTATGACTGAAATGAATTATTTGCTTAGAAAATTATTCTGAGATGAGCAATTGGAGTTTTCTACCTTTGTAATCACCCCCTGCCCCCAAATGTCAGTTTCTGACTAGAACATACAAATATGCAGAAGTGTACTTACTCTGTCATGTATCAACAAGCAGTCCCTGAGGATGAGGGCCAATAAAATCAAGATGAGTGTTGATTTCAGCGAAAGATCTGTACAAGCCAAGATTTCATAATTACCCTTTATGCGTGTTGTGTTCTCTTTTCTTGGTATAGATATTGATGTTCAGTCTTTGACTTTTCATACTGAACTGCTCCAAAATGCTAAGATGATAATTATAAGTCTTCATATATTTTAATGTTGTTCATAACAATCAGTAAAGAAAATGACTGAATTGCAGCTCAATTAATTTTGCAAAACCAAAATTTTGGAAGTAGATATTGATGTTTGTTAGCATCTTCTTTTGCATACATTTACCTGCTAAGAATGTATTCTGAACTATTTATTTAAGACTACAAGTATTTGTTTGCTTGCTATATAGTATTTAACCTTTTATAATTTGAAATCAGTCAAATGTCTTCATATATTACTGTAGTAAACATGATCACTAAACACTATCTTAAACAGGAATGAATGTGGCACATTTAACATTTTCTTACTGCTGAAATTAGATTTATACTGTACATTTATTTATTAATTTGTGTGTTTGCTCTGCAGGTATTGGAGAGTAGAACCTCATTAAAGCTAGAATGATGGCAACACACATTAATATAAACTGAATTACCTCTCATGATTGTGTGCTAGTTTTTTTTTTTTTAATTATTTCGCATTACAGTGTCGGTGTGGTGACTTAACTAAATATTTAGTGGTTTAATACACAGGCAAAGCAAGTTTAATTTAAAGAAGAGAAGAAATTACTTTCACAAGGAAAAAACATTATTTACACCACAATATCTCTATACAACATACATTATGTCACTGTTCATCAAGGTCACCCTTAGCTTCCAAGCCTTATCTATGTACATTATATACTGCACATTAATCCAATTATTTCATGTCTTCCAGGCATAATATATAGTTTCAAGCTGTTAAACACACTACCCACAACCACTGCTAAATTGAAATGTACTCTACATAAACATAGATTGTGGTATAAATACACAATATTGATTTTTGCTTCGAGTATTTTGTGGCAAATAAATTCATCAGACACAAATTTGCCGCAAAGTTCCAAATTTTGCCGCAAGTGAATTAACTAGTGAAACTGCAGAGACAATTCACCAGTGAAAAATCTGCCGCATAAAAAAAAAATTGCAGCCATCAAAATTGGCGTGGGCATGCAAAGTTATTCTGGATAATTGATCCTATACCAGTAAAAACAATAGGAAACACCTACCTATTAATAATGTTATTTTTTTTTTTAGCCATTAAACAAATAATGCAAGGTTGGACACGTTGACATTTTGTTAATTATTTGTTATATTAGTATGAAGTTAGGACACATTAGCACCTATTTTCATAGTGTAGCTTAATGTTTATTTCATTATAATATATGACTCAAAATTAATCAATTGATAGACATTGACTCTTTATTTCCTTTTGGATTTCTATAGTTAATTATTTCCAAAACATATAACCTACTCTGTATTGCTGTTTTAGTGCCGCACCACTGACTGTTGGAATATTGGATATATTTGGCTTTGAAGATTTTCAGAAAAATTCCTTTGAACAGGTATTATAATTATTTTATGAATGCTTTTGGCATGCAGAGCTGGGGCCATGTATTCAAATCCAATCAGGGCACAATAGGTTTGAATGTTGTCCCTTTGTATATATGGGTTTTTCGGGTATTCCAGTTTCTTCCTATACACTCCTAAACCTACAGGCAGATTAATTAACTCCTAATTTATCTAGTAGTAGTGCGTTGTGTGAATGTGATAACGACCTTCAAGTGTAAGCTCTACTTGCAGGGACTGGTGTGAATGATGAATAATTTCTATGCTGTTTAAATGATTCAGTGCCATTTAAAAACATGTATCTGTATTTTCTACAAGTCTAAACTGGGATAAAATAGGCTCTGCTAATTCAAGTGCACAGAGGTGCAAACAACCTCACAACGGGCTTAATAAATAATAATTTTTTATGGCACCTTACAGTAGCAGGTCTGGCTTTTGTTAGAATATACAGCTTGTCAATTCATGCCTGTTTGTAGTGGATATTAGTTTTAATAAATTTCTATTTGTTAAACAGTATTGTTTAATTCTGACTGAGCTCCTGTCTCAGTCTTTGGGAAATGTTTTGGGCTTTCTCTTTCCAAATCTGTACCACCAAATAGTCTTGGCATCAAAGCGCTTCTCGGTTTAAATTCAGTGTTTCCATTTTTGCTGTCCATTCTTAATTATTCTACTCTATTAATATTAATATATCAGCTATATACTTATGAAAGAGTTCTGGTTTGGGGTTTGTCTAATTCCACGATTGTGTCATTGGGTTTCAAATATGCCAATAGCTGAAGCACAGCATGCAAAGATCCCAATTTGAAAATGTTTTACTAAACATCTGTAAATATTAACAGTTACATACACATTTTCCTTACCATTGCTTTTCTGTCATTTTACTCAATATTGTGTCTCTTCTGAACATCTTGTATCTGTCATAGCCTGAGAGAATCCAAGAGCCTGGAGAAGAAAATCAACAAGAAGTTGGGCACTCATAATTGTTAACTGTTTAGCCTCTGCCCTAGCTTTTGCACTCTTCAAAAATGTCTCGAATTTCATATTTTTCACCTTAGAAAACTTCCCTCTGGTTACAGAGTGCTACTCCTTACTGAAACCTACAAAGCCCTATAAAGGTCCACTAAGTTAGACAAGTATAGCAGTAACCTTTTCCCTATATATGTGGCAGTTTGTTAACATTCTCATAGTGTTTTGTCTCTAAAACTTCAGGAATCATTAAGTACTACATATACACTATTATAAACTGTGGGAGTAATCAGTATCAGTAATTTAGTAAAATTCTCTTAACTTGGACTCTGACTTGCTAAAAGCAGCCATACATGGGCCGACTTAGTTGATATCTATCTGAATGGTCCATGGGCTGAACAGTAACATATTGTCTAATTTGGGAATCTATGCAGACGGCTGTGTGATTTGTTTGTCTGGGCAGATGGCAGATCTAAAGAAAATTCTTTGCAGTTAGTAAGGAAACAGATTGCTAGAGACACTACAACTACTGTATTGCCAACTTACTAGTACCTTTTTCCATACAGACAGAATGTTCAAGATAAGAAGAATGAACATTAAACAATTAAAATGTTCTGTGAGTTCCTATGTATTCAGTTTTGTTTTTTATCCATAAAAATAAATTTTTCATGACCATTGTATTTCGAATTTGGTTTTCACATATGCTCACATTTTATCTTAACAGTTGTGTATTAATCTAACCAACGAAAAGATCCACCAGCATATATCTGAAGTGTTATTTTTCCAAGAGCAAACAGAATGTGCACAAGAGGGGATTTCCATGGAAACCATATATTGCCTTGGCAACCATACAACAGTGCTGGAATTTTTTTTCCAGGTACTTTTTCTGCTGGGTATACTAATGTGAATATATGCAAGCTAATGTTTGTTTTTTGTTTTTTTATCAAAACATTAAGATGCCCTAATCCTTGATTCAAATACAATATTTATCAAGGCGTAGACGTGCCAGCAGTCTTATTTGTAAGGCAGCAATATAAATTATGATTCATTTTTACATATGATTATAGCTATGTGAATTCATTCAAAATAAAAAATCTATTATAACAAATACATTTATATTGACTGTTCATATATCAATGTCACTTGCATATCTGTTTGAGAAAAATGATTATTTCTCTTTCTCTTTGCTTCTTTTACTTGCAGTCAGAGAAAAATCTGCATGGTCAGCCTATTCAAACTCCTCTCTTAAACTGACATGCAGGTTTTATTGATCTTCCGAATAAGACCTGTCTAGTACAATAAAGGCTGGCAAAACTGGATATAGGGAAGCAATGTGTCTGCCAGCATAATATTGCCAGTAATCCTCTATACATATTCATAGTGATTCAAGATTTAAAATTCTTTGATCAAATGAACTCATCTTGGTCTTGTAGCTCCCTGTAGATTACATATTGCCAATTCTGCTTCTTCTTACTCCAAGCATGTGTTGCTCTGATACACGAAACGGGGAAAACCATTATTAAATAATGAAAGGATTTAATAACCATAGCTAAGGCAGAACCATTAAGGGAATATCGTTCAATTTGATATATTCCCTAATTTTTTTAGATTTGAAGGTATAATAAAGCAGCAAACAGTTATAAGACATTTCAAACCATCAGTTTTTGCTTGACTAATGGAACAGCAAGGTATTTCCAGCTCTTGTTATAGGCTGAATATTTCCTTTCAACTATTTTGCTCCTTGCTACAATCCCATTGGGCATACAACTGCTGAGTTCCCCTTTGCACATAAATGATGTATGTAAAAACTCCTATGTATGCATTCATCAATGTTTTACACTGTACACCATAAATATACCAATATAGTATTTGCATTTCCTGTTGTTATTGGCACTTGAATGTAAACACAACCCAAAAATATAATAACATGATAAAACTTATCAAGTAACACTTGATAAAGAGCTCTGGTTGAAACATGTAGTGAATCATTAAAAGCACAACAATTGCAGCAATGTTCTGCGTTCTTTACCACAGTTGCCTTTTTGTGGAATACAAGGCTTCATTGGGCGGAAAGCGGTGGTGATTGGACAGAATAATGAATGTTTTATAAAGTTTATCAATAATAATAAAAGAGAATACTGGTGTATTTCAGAAACCGATGGGATTCATGTCAGTGCTAGATGAGGAAAGCCAGTCTATTCACACAATGGAGCACAGTCTCTCCAAACGTCTCCAGACACTTTTAGAAACATCAAATACAAATTCGGTGTATTTTTCTTCAAAAGACGGAAATGGCAACGTCACATCCAAGGACCATGGTCCTACTTTTGCAGTTATGCATTATGCAGGAAGGGTAAGTTGGTTTTTTTTGAGTTTCTTGCACAGGTCGTATAGTGCAACATATAATATAAATAATTGATTTTATAAAATGCTTTATAATAATCATAGAATTCCAATGGCAATGGTACTAGAATCATATCCAGACTGATAAATAAAAAAAACACAGGGAGGAAAGTAAGAGAAACCTTGGTAAAATGTTTTATCAGAAAACCTAGTGAATTAAGAATGCCTGTTTTTATGCACAAATCAAATAATTCTCTAGAATAAATAGTAATGGCAAAGGAACTGAGGGAATAATTTCAGTCTAAAACATTGCGCTGTTTTTGTGTGTCTAAATGAAGCCATTTTATCAGGAACAGTCTCCCACCACAATTTCAAATAGGGGTGAAAAAGGTATTCTGCTGTGAAATAATGCTACATTTTACCTAAAGGAATACATCGAAGATCCCAAGAAAAGCTTATTCCCAAATGAACCTTCTCTTCATATTTTTTGCCCTTTGTTTTAATCATAATAAAATCTATGGTGCTTGTGATTTCTTGAGCTAAACAGGGCAAACAGGTAAATTGAAGTTACTCCATGTTTGGTCCTTGCAAGGTCAATAATTAAATTACCTTCATACAACCCCCTCCCCTACCTACTATTGTGACTGTTTAAGCAGCATCTATTTTGCAGGGGAATAATTGTGTATTGGTAATTTAATTAACCATTAAATTAAGCTTGTTTAGCAAAAGATCCTGTACATTGAACCCAGATTGAAAAAGGGGTAAACGGTCCCTTTAAATGGTGATAATTTCTAATGCATCTACTTCACACCATAAAATTTTTCACTTCTCTGCCTCCTCTATATATCTCCAAATATAAACAGAGGATTTAACAGAAAACCAAAAAAATTCTTCTCCTTTTTTAAAATTGCTAAATTAAATATATTTCATTCTACCACCTTCCAGTCATATAAATCTAGCTGTTAGTGAGTAGCATTTATCTAAAATCAAAAATATGCATTTGTTTATTTCCTAATTTTGCCATGCTTCTTTTTTTCCAACACCACTGTCTTCCACATCCCTTTTTAACTTTACCCTGGAACGAGAAATATCTACTCAGGTACAATATCAGACTGATTTCTGCAGTATATTGTATTCACTGATGATGTATTTAGTGGTAAGAAATGACAGCATGTTGCTCACCAACCTCTTGGATGTTGTGCCTAGTGGCTTCAAAGCAAGTGCTTATTTTTGAATTCCAGGCTTGGTGGCAGGTTTTGGTTGTATAAAACCAAATGTACTGTCAAACAGGACACATAGGGACTAACACATAGCCAATTAAAGCCCTTAGGCATCCCTTAAACTATTTTCATGCTTGTGTTGCTCCCTAACTCTTTTTACATTTGACTGTGGCTCACTGGGAAAACGTAAAATAAAAGTATATGATGTACATCCAAGAGATAAAAGGGTTGGACACAGAAGAAGCAAGAGTAGAAATCTGACCCAACACTTCAAATATGCAGGTGCAATAGTTACAGAGGTTAAAATATATAGGATACTACCTGTAATAGTACTCTCTAGGAGAGTAAGATAGGTAGGTTAAGTAGCAAGAGCAGCTTTGCTCCAACTTGGAGGGATAGCAAGGAGGTAGCTCACCCCTCAGGCAAGACTGGCCTGTAGTATAGAGATACAGCCTAATAGGGAATTAGGGCTAGTGAGTTCCCTGATCCAACGTGTGAGGATCCAGGTCCCGGTGTTGAGATCCTGAGGGTGTATCTATCCAGGTGTTACACTATCACCTCAGGGCGTTCCACTGTGCTGTCTCTGAGGGACATGTTGTAGCCATATCATGATTATCTGCTGGGGCCTCTGTGGCTTGTAAGTACAAAACCCGTGGATCATTTTTCTCTGACAAATAAAAGTTTGTTCTGTTTGACTGCAAGAACCTCCTGGTGCCCATTTCTTTATTGGTTTATGCACAGTAGCCTGTGGGAGTTGTAGTTGCACTACACCACACCTTCACTTCTTCTAATTTGCGATGGCCCTACCTTTAGTGTTAGGTCAAGTGTAACCCATGCTCTAAACAAGATGTGTATTTTTTAACTGTGTTTCCTTAAAGTGATACTGTCATGGGAAAAAATTTTTTTTCAAAATTAATCAGTTAATAGTGCTATTCCAGCAGAATTCTGCACTGAAATTCATTTCTCAAAAGAGCAAACAGATTTTTTTATATTCAATTTTGAAATCTGACATGGGGCTAGACATATTGTCAGTTTCCCAGCTGTCCCTGGTCATGTGACTTGTGCCTGCACTTTAGGAGAGAAATGCTTTCTGGCAGGCTGCTGTTTTTCCTTCTCAATGTAACTGAATGTGTCTCAGTGGGACATGCGTTTTTACTATTGAGTGTTGTTCTTAGATCTACCAGGCAGCTGTTATCTTGTGTTAGGGAGCTGTTATCTGGTTACCTTCCCATTGTTCTTTTGTTTGGCTGCTGGGGGGAAAGGGAGGGGGTGATATCACTCCAACTTGCAGTACAGCAGTAAAGAGTGATTGAAGTTTATCAGAGCACAAGTCACATGACCAGGGGCAGCTGGGAAATTGACAATATGTCTAGCCCCATGTCAGATTTTAAAATTGAATATAAAAAAATCTGTTTGCTCTTTTGAGAAATGGATTTCAGTGCAGAATTCTGCTGGAGCAGCACTATTAACTGATTCATTTTGAAAAGATTTTTTTTCCCATGACAGTATTCCTTTAACAAATCCTGTATTATGTAATCATTGCTTTTCTTTCTACAAAAGAAGATAATACTGCATATGAAATGGCGATCTTCTTCTGTGTCCTTTGGTGACTCTGAGAATGTATTCCCATTATAAATAATTAATGCTCTCACATTTTTTATTTTGTTCAGGTTACTTACAATATATCTGGGGCAACTGAAAGAAACAAAGACGTACTGTCTCAGAATCTTCTTTTTGTTATGAAAAGTAAGCTGTATAATCCTTATAACAATTACATAATGATATTCATTTTGTATTATTTTTTATTAACCTTAAATTGGGACCTAAACACAATATTTACAATTTCAAAAGCAGATGCAAAGCACCATGTTTTGCTGCAAAGTAGCTTGTGCACTGATGGGCAAAAATTGCACCCACCAGTAAGAGGGCAAAATTGAGATGTGGTGTGGGCTTTGGACACCCTGTTCTTTGCTTTTTTTATTCAAACATCCATACCTTTTGTAAATGCATTTTAAAATCCCAGCAGTCAATCATTCATTGCAAATTGCTTTCACTTTCCATTCTGCACATCCCAAATGTCACAGCACTCCCCACCCCCCTCCTCCCCATTTAGTTTTGTAACCACTGCATGGGCAAGTGCATCAGGTCCCTTATTCTGACACATAAGCAAGATTTTAGGATAATGAAAAGCTAGCCTTAAAGAAACAGTAACAGCAAAAAATGAAAGTTTGCTTCCTGAAACACAACAATAGTTTACAAGCTGCTGTGTAGCTATGGCGGCAGCTATTCAAATATGAAAAAGAAGAAAAGGCACAGGATACAAAGCAGATAACAGATGAGTTCTGTAATATACAATGGGATTTTTCAGAATGTATCTGTTATCTAGTATGTGTTCTATGCTTAAATGGCTGCCTCCATGGCTTCACAGCAGCGTGTTTACATTCACTATAATTGTTTTTTTGAAGTAAACACCCCAGTTTTGCTAATGCAGGGCACCAGTACATTATTTTGTCTTTCTTTTAAAACTCTTTCATTTTTTGCTGTTACTCTTCCTTAAATTAGAGTGTTTACAAATTGCCATCTGACTGCTTGTATATTCTCAGACTAAAGGGGACACAATTTTAATAATTTATATAGTGTAAGTAAAGTTTTTTTGCTTGACTATGATGATAAAATAGGATTTGAAATGATTTCTTAGGGTGACATATCCCCTTTAAGTTAAGCCTCTAGGCCAGTGCCGGGCCAAGTTGGCTGGGCGGCCGAAGCAACCTGGCTGACTATGTTGCCCCCAACTGCTCACGCTGATGAAGCGCTAGTGCAAATGCGCCAACGAATCGCTAGTGCGCATGCGCCGAAGAAGTGCTAGTGTGCATACCCCGATTAAAGCATAATGCACATGCAGACAAAATCAGCTCCCTCAGCTCCTGGCCACAACGATCCAAACTAAGGGAAGGAGTCAGAAGAGGTATGTACCTGGCAGCCCTCAACCTTTGCGCCCTAGGCACGTGCCCAGTGTCAGACTGGCCCGGCAGGACACCGCAAAAAAACCCAGTGGGCCCCGACCCTCATGGGGCCAGACCCCCTCTCCCTTATATTTTGAATCCCCCCCCAAAAAAATTAATTTTGGTGCCGTTAGCGCAGTTCGCACATGCACCGTTCGCGCCTTGATGCGTATGTGCGCGGCAAGCAGCACCTCAGTAGGGGGCGGGCAGGGATGCCGGATGGGGGTCCTGGAAAGCAGTCTTGGTGGGCCCCCGGGCAGCCCCTGTCCTACCCTGCACATGCCTCTTCTGCCTACCCCTTGTTCCGGCCCTGCTCTAGGCAGGCATTAAGTATGGGAATCCTTTACTGCAGAGCTTTGCACTGGATGTCAGGAAGGAATCACCAGTGGAGAGTGCAGGAGCTGTATTGACCACAAGAAAAATATGCAATCTTGTGCACATATGTTTCCTGTATCCTTTTATAGTAAATATGCTCTTATACAGTACCTTTCATATAATGCATATGTATCTGCCTGGGAGTGTTCCTCACTCATTATTAATATTTTTTACAGCCAGTGAAAACTTAGTTATCAATCAAATATTCCAGTCCAAACTGACCCAGACAGGGTCATTGATTCCTCCTTATCTACCACTCAAGCTTAGAGGACCAAAAGCAGCCTTACTTTTAACAAAGAATTCCACTTCTAGTGGTGAAACAAAAAAGATCCTGGAACTTGGTAAGGTAAGGACTAAAAAGAAGAAATCTTAAATATATTATACTTGTATATACTGTATATTTACTGTATATATTATGTGGGCATTAACTTCAATGGCAGAAGAGGCAGCAATACAGAGCGTAACTTCAAGCAGGCATTCACCTGTGCTTTCGAACATAGGAAAATAAATGAAGTCATATTAATCTTACTAGCAGCCTGAATACCCCAGTCACCAAATACCCCAGTCAATTCCAGTTACTGTACCACAATATACAGTATAGTATACTAAAAACATCCAACAAACAAATTCAAGTTTACAATAAAGCATTATAAAATAATTTTCCTGCAAGTGTATGCCAGTGATTTTATGCATATATATATATCTGTGGATTTTCAGTTTGAAAGTGGATGGTATGTTGTCCCCACATCATAGCAGGTTAACTGCATTGATGGGAATGATGTGTAATCTATGTAAAAACTCAAAATAAGTTGGTGCTTAAAATATTATTTATAAAAGTTACACTTGTGGCTTTAGCAATACAGGTATGGGACCTGTTATCCAGAATGCTCGGGACATGGGGGTTTCCGGATAATGGATCTTTCCATAATTTGGGTCTTCATGCCTTAAGTCTACTAGAAATTCATTTAAACATTAAACAAACCCAAAAGGCTGGTTTTGCTTCCAATAAGGATTAATTATATCTTAGTTTGGATCAAGTACAATGTACTGTTTTATTATTACAGTGAAAAAGGAAATTATTTTTAAAAATTTGGATTATTTGGATAAAATGGAGTCTATAGGGCAAATTCACTAAGCGCCGAAGCGCCAAAGCGCCGAACGCTAGCATTACTTCGCTAGCGTTTGGCATTTTCGTTACTGCGCAAATTCACTAACGAACGCTGGCAAAGTTTCGCTAGTGTTACTTCGCACCCTTACGCCTGGCGAAGTTTCGCTAACGACGTAACTACGCAAATTCACTAACGCGCGCAGTGTACTGAACGCTACCTTTTACGCTAGACTTCCTTCGCCACCTCAGACCAGGCGAAGCGCAATAGAGTAGATAGGGATTGCTTCAAAAAAAGTCAAAATTTTTTCTAAGTCCCAAAAAACACTGGCGTGTTTTCTACATTATGGGTGATAGGCTGAAAAAGATCGAAAAAAATTTTGGGGCTCCCCTCCTTCCCCCCTACATTTCCTGACTCATGGCAACTTACCTAGACAGTGGGCACATGTGTAGGGCAAAGTAAAATTTTTATTTTATGTTTTGAAGCTTTCCTAGCCATTTGTAGTGCTGATACGTATTCCTCCATTGAAATTTGAATTTGGCGCCATATGCAAATTAGCCTTCGCTAGCGTAACTTCACTTTACTTAGCGAATCAACGCTAGCGCAACTTCGCAACCTTACGCTACCCCCGAGCGCAACTTCGGATTTTAGTGAATTTGCGAAGCGCTGGCGAAACTACGCCTGGCGAAGTGTGGCGAAGTGCGGCGAAGTTACGCCTGGCGCAACTACGAATCTTAGTGAATTTGCCCCTATGGGAGACAGCTATTCCGTAATTTGGAGCTTTCTGGATATCGGGTTTCCGGATAAGGGATCCTATACCTGTATATGCATACCACAATGATACCAAAACACTGATCATATGGATTTGGTATATGCAATATTGGACTTATGTAGGCAGCTTATTTAACATATTACTTCTGTTATTTTATTATAAGCACGTCTCATTTAACTCATCAGTAGTTTTGTTTTTATGTTAATATTGTTGCATACTTTTACATATTTTGCCATTTATACTGGTGTACCAGTTACACTTACTTGATCCAGCTAGACCCTTCTAGGGTGTTATTGTACACATTTGGTTCACATTGTGTATCTTATGTCATTAGTGATAATTTGGCACCAATACAGACCAATCAGTATGTCAGCTAGCATCCTTTGTGAAGATATAAATACCTTGTACCCTTTTTGTCCTTTTGATCCTGAGGACACTAAAAACAAATCATATATTTATAGCTGTATGAAGGCTGCTATAAAGATCTGGTTTGTTTTTATTGTCTTTCACCCTAAGGACTGCTCGTTGTGAGCAGACAATGTTTAGAAACTATGGGCCCTTGATTACATTTTATTGCAATATTATTTAAGTGGAGCACTGTTTCATGTGTAGCATAATTCCTCTAGGGGACATGCACATTTGTAAAATTGTGCTAATGTCTTATTTTTTATTTCACTACCATGAATACCTGGGACATAGTGTTTTCCAGATAAGGGGGACTTTGTTATGTGGAGTACCATGATTTACATGTATTTGCCATTAACACAGATTTATGCCAACATTAAGTACAAGGTGCTGTCTGAACGATCTAGAAATTATTTTTTACATACAAAACTATGGCAGATGTCATTGCTTTATGAATGGCTGATTTTTGAATAATGGATGCAATAGTATGTAGCTATATTACAATTATTTTTCCCATCACATTTGTCACATCACAGTATTCAAAAGTTCAGCACTTTACAAGTGGTTTTTTTTTTAACCAGGAATATTTTGCCTTTTCAATAGTCCAGTGAAATCACTAAACACTTTGTGTCAGATTTATTATGGGTCAAATTGAAGATTTAAATAAAATTTTTAATTTTCTTTTATGGTCAAAACGGTCAAATTATCCAAACTCGATTTGAGTTTCTAAAAAAAAAAATCAAATTTGATTTTGGAGATTTATCATGTTCTGGCCCTTTAAGATTCAGAATTTGACTATACGCCACCTAAAACCTGCTGAATTGCTATATAAGTCAAAGGGAGAGGTCCAGTGAGCAATTGTTGATGCATCCTCCTTTGAGTTTTTTTCAGAGAAATTTGATTCGAATTCGATTCGAGTTTTCAGCTCTGTAAAATTTGTCCGAGTTTAAGATATTCAATTTTTATAATAAATAATCAAATATTCAATTTAGAGTAAAATTTAATTCACATGAGTTAAAAAAACCTCACATATGAATATTGATAAATGTGCCTCCCTGTGTTGTTTCGCATTACCCACATGTCAAGCCAAAAATTTGTATTTGTGACTAATACTTAAACTTCATAAATAAATGAACGAGATTGCCTAGTGGCATTTTGGGTTTGCTTGTTGTCTAGTAAAAAGCAATTAACAATACATTATTTAATGTATTCCTAAAATGTTTCCTTTATTACCAGTTTAAGAGCCCCCTTGATGGTTATTTCTGTTATTTGGAATATTTTTTTTTAAAACCACCCATATCACAAGATATACAGAATTGATGAATTGATGACTTGTGACTTAGATGAAACAATATATTTCATTTAGAAGTATTTTGGGCAGTTTAACAGAAGAAGCAGTGGACTTTATTCACTTTTTTTGTATGCAGTTGATAAAAAAGAAAGGATCCTATTCATTTCTGCAGAAGCTAGAAAGAGGCGGACCAACCACTGTGAGCACACAACTCAGGGTAAGTGCTTTTTTCCTTGTAAGAGAATCGATATTATTCATAATGTGCTATAGCTTATTGCTTTAGTCTATGTTTATTAAATATAAAGGAAATTCTAAAAAATTCATGTTTAGAACATGAGAGATGCTAAGCTCTACAATGTAGATTCAGTTCATACATATAAGATATGCTTAATCTGTACATTTTTCTTTGCAGAAATCTTTTACAGAGATCATTGCCAAGGTTCAGAGCAGCACACTACATCTTATGCATTGTATCAAACCTAACAGTTCTAAGCTTGCTGAAACATTTGATAACTTCTATGTGTCTGCTCAGCTACAATATATTGGAGTACTGGAAATGGTCAAAATAATTCGCTATGGTTACCCAATACGCCTTGCTTTTTCAGACTTCTTGTCCAGGTAATTTTTCAATCAGTTGTCGTGTGTTTGGTTTTTATGGCATGTTAAGTAGTGTGTGTGTGTGTGTGTTTGTGTATTTGACAATTGATAAGCAGGTGGGTCAATAGATGATACAGATTTATAAGTTAAACATGCCTCTCACTATAATAATATAGAACTAATAAAACTGTCATTGACTAGACTGGTGGAATTAACCCTGCCATGAAAGTGATTAATTAGCCCCTAATACTAATTTGATTTATCTCCCACTCCATACTTTATCAAAGCAAGTCAAATGTGCAAAGTCCAAAAACATAAACAAAACCTATTACTTGCAGCAATTTGACTTAATTGCAGGTAATTGCAAAAGGGGTAATTTCTAACAATGTTAATTGACTGGTTCCGGCACACTGAATGTGATGGATAGATGGTAGCGCAGATGCCCCCTATATACCTGGTGGGGTATCAAGTCAACAATAGAAGGAGATAGGATGTACTCTCCCCGTTTGTTATGACCACAGACTGTCAAAGTAGGATAAAATTTGGAGTGAATACCAAGCAACAGGTTAATTGTTCATTGAAATAGGCTTAATTGTGGGGAATTACCTCCCTTCAAAAAGGTGTTCCACGTGTTTATTATGGCCACAGAGTGTCAAGGCCTGAAAAGTTTCAGGTGGAAAAACCTCCTTCATCAGGGAAGCATCTGACAAAGAGAAAACACCTTTTTGAAGTGAGGTAATTCCCCACAATTAAGCCTATTTCAATGAACAATTTACCTATTGCTTGGTAATCCTAATGTTATACTAGGTGAGCTATTTTTCAGGAGGTTTGTTGGCGATGGCAGTGCAAATCTAACCATGGGTATCAGATTGCGCTCCATCACCCTTAAAGAATGTAGCAGAGGAAGGTCTCTGCTCAAAATGCATTATATGATATCACAGGGGTTTGGCCAGATGACAGTAGCTTTGAAAGAAAAACTGTGGGTGAATGATAGGAACAACCAACAATAAAAGATTTTTGTTTGCTTCTTTGGTAGTGATGGGGAGTGTCAGAGCTTCAGGTAAAGCATACTGTACCGTAAATCTTGTAAAACAAGGGGTGGTTAGCAAGAAAGCCATGAAGTAAACTAAAACATCGTCTCTAATAAACCACTATGTCAAGTTCTATAAGGAGGGAGTGCTGCTAACTTATTTGTTTGGGGGCTGAAACAGTCCCTTTATAAGAAAATACAATATGTTTCTAAATCTGACCTAAAAGTTGTTTCATTTGAATCTAAGTGGTTAAATTATAGGCTGTACTGCAAAACTATGAATCTAACAGTTCTTTATTATGTCATCAGCGTATGACCCTGCTCATGATTTAAATATTTCTCCACAAAAAGGTCAGCAAGAATATTTTTATATAATTGTTTTACAGAGCCAAATGTTTAATCTCATATTGAAACTGTCAAGACTTTCTACATGTTTCTTGGCTTTTTAAATATTACATAAAAGAATGCTATGATTTGGTGCCAGACACTTAGGTGCACCTGAGGTAAGGAAACAGTTACAGCGGCGTATAAATAGCTGATTCCTTTTATCAAACAATTACATGGTAAATTTAGTTTTTCACATTGGAACTGCACTGTTATTAAAGAGAAAGTTTTTAAAGCCTGGAACATGTAGTTCAGGGAGATAAAACTCCCATTATCATATCATCTAACTGCCCTATAAGGTTTTTCAGAATATTGTAATAAAAAAATAGTAATGTTTGTGTGTGTCTCCAAGGTACCACAATATCAAGCATCCTTCTCCATATTCTGAAGGTGCTGAACCCGACACGGTTATGTACTATACATGTTCAGTAATGGAAATCTTCATTGTTATAGGTTAAATGGGTTGTTGTATGGTAATTATGGTAAAGGAAAGTTTCTCATTCTAAATTCTATATACACTGGAAATTCAAATTCAAATAAATGACAGGAAACTCAATCACACTACATTCAACAGTACACCATTCTGTCCAGTGACAAGGACTAGGAGTGGCTTAGGCTTAAAACCCACAAGATATTTATTTCTGGCCGGAAAACAAGCATTGAACATTTTTTAGGTTTAAAATCACAAGTACTGGAGCATTCAGTTGGTTTGCATTACAGTCAATGTGAGGCTACAGTTTTAGTTTTGGGTACTTTTTGCTGGGATAATTATTCCATTACTGTGTTGTGGAAGTTTTCACAGGTGAAATTGCCTTAACAATTGCCTTAACAAGGACACAGTTGTTTTACTTTTGCCTTACACCAATCAATAAAATAACTGGACGATTTTAAGGATATAAATTCCACTGGTACGGGTTAAAATTATTTAGGATAAAAATCTGAAAGATATCTATGAAAACAATGTCTAAGGAACACCTAAAGGAGATGTAATACTAAAAACACAATGTTACAGTGGGTAGAATTGCTGCCTTGCAATGGTTTTAGGTTCAATTCCAGCCAGAGCACTATCTGCAAAGAGTTTGCATGCTCTAACTATATCTGCACATGTTTCATCTGAGGAAAGCATTTCCCTCCCACACTTTAAAAAACACACAGACTAGTTATCTAGTTCATGATTAAACTGATCATTGTGTATGTTTGTGCACATGGTGGAGACCTTAGAATGCAAGCTCTACTGTAAGCTCTACTGGTCAGGTTAATATAATAATTGCAGGGATTTGAAGAGAAACAGTTTTCACAGACTGCTTACAAAACACATCTACCTACACCCTGTAACAGTGAGTGGGCTGGAAGGTTGAAGCAACCATTATGATCCCATAGTGAATAAGAAAGAAGGAGAACCTCAATAAAAGAAATGATATGAAGATGGATGTGATCAGATGTCTTGCTTTTACTTTTCTTTTTCATTTTAATTTTTGGGATCAAAATACTGAATTTAATGACATGATGATGTACGGTGCAATAGCTCCCACAGAGGAAGTTAGGGATATGGGTTCATGTATGAATAAGTTGACAATAATTAAAAGGATAAAGTTCAACCAGAATACTGTACTCCAGGATACCGCAACAGTTTAAGTATCCCCTGCAGATTACCTCCATAATGCTAAGGAGGCAGAATACTGGATTCTTTAATCTTGCAATAAGAAAAGGGAAGAGAAACAGGGTAACCTGGCATTTTTTTTAAGTGACCATAAAGGCTAGGATTGGATTACCGTAAATAAACAGCTGGTAAGCATTTCAGGAATTCAGCAGATGAGACCTAGATATGGGCAAAGAATGATTTGTCTCTTAAAGTCATTTAACACTATGCATCATTATTACACCATTGTGCTCCCAACACAGTAATAATTTCACTGAGTCCAAATATAATGTAATAATATACTGTAATCGGCACAATGCTACAACATGTTTCAAACTGGCAGCTAGTCAGTTTTATGTTGAATAAGGCTCCAGGCTAGGCTTCCAAGTCTTCCAAATTGCATGCCTAGGCAAATCAGACAGATGTGGGAGGTTTGAAAGACCATTCAGTATCTGAACTGTCATAGGCCATTCCTTTAATCCGATCATTAACCTGGGGCCAAATGATCACATCAACAAAATATCATCATTTGGCCCAACACGCGGGTGGCCAAATTACTAAAATATACACATGAATATTTTTCGAAACCATAAACAGTCAGGATTTATTCAGGATAAAAAAAAGTCACCAAAAAATATCAGCAAGTGAAAGCTGGTAAGTTTCTATAGAAGTTAATGGGAATTGTCTTTAACATCTTTATTTTCCCAGATTTTTTAAACATTAGTGAGTTTAAGTCCCATTGGAAATGAATGGACCACAGTGATTCCAACTTCTGTGCAAGTTGTTTTTTGCAAAAAAATATAACAACAAAAACAGAAAACAAGATTAAAAACATAGAAGACAAAGTGCCTGAAATTCACCTCATGAAACACAAGCTTCATACTTGGTGGAAATGTTTTCAGGGAATGGAAGATTAATTATATGATACATCATTTAATCCAGAAGATGTTTACTACTATGTACAAAAAAGGGGGCAAGAATTTAAGGAAACAATATTGGGGGAATGTAATATTGGTTGCCAACGCAAAAGTCATTCACAATTTATTCACAATGTAAATAAATGTTTGCAAAGTGAACAATATTGACTTTGAGAACACTTTGTCCCTCACTCGACAGAAAGATAGTGATTGGGAATTGTATAGCTTGTAGTAGTGTACAGTGTATGTAATAAAACTTCTTAATGAAAAAGTTTTTACATTTGCTCCAAAAGTTTAAACCACCTTCAGGGAGGTCTCAAAGGTTCGCAATGTGCAATTAAGATTAACAATGCAATAAAAGCCTAATTAAGAATATTACAGTAAGTTGCAACATGCAAAATTGTATTCCCTAATTTGTTTTCTTTGCAAATGTTATTACATTTCCCCTTATATCCTTTAACGCTAGGGTTTACTATGTAGTATGAAAGGGTAAAAGTGATATAACAAAAGAGTATTTCTGTTTATTGGTTTGTACAAACTTACTAAATACATGTTGAAATTCATTTCAGGTATAAAAATTTGGTTGAAATCTTAGCATGGGAGAAACAGAAGACATCAGCTGAAGAAAAATGCCGCCATGTTCTTCTACAATGTAAACAACAAGGGTGGCAGGTCAGTAAAAGGATATGCAATTGTAGGAAAATTTGCATGAACTTGTATACACTCATACTTATGTACTGAAACTGAAATGAAAAACTGGAAATTTAATTTATAAAAAAAAAAGAAAAAGATACTCCAAGTTCAAAAAATCTAAAACAACACTCACATTAACCAATAAAAAGCACTTACAAGATAATCCTATTAAACATTATTAGTAACAACAATGCAAATTTGTGCAGATACAGTATACACAGAAAAATACACTCAACCCATTAACAATATATTTAAGATATTGAAATATTTTGGGGCTTAAGCTTCCTAAAAAAATGATCTCCACTTTAAACAAAACAGGGATTGTTTGTCCATATATTGCAATATATTTAAGCTGACCAACTACGTCAAAGTCATCCCTTGTCGCTGATGGCAGCAATACCAGATTTGACCCCACTCCCTGTATGTGCCATACTCTGCCTGCCCTATGCTCCCTGTTTGTGCCATACTCTGCCTGCCTAGGTTACCTGTGGGACATGAGCCTTGTAGGGTTTGTTAGCATTTGGCAATTGTTGTTAATGGCCCCTAAGTTTGTATGTGTGTGTGTATAAGTATTTAAAACTATCTTTTATATATTACCACATGCCTGTAACAATTTGAAAGAGATTAGTCTACTATCTCATACTTATTTCCAAAACCTACAAATTTACAAATTACATATCTTTTGTGATAATTTTTCAGATGGGTACACGGAAAGTATTTCTGAAATACTGGCAAGCTGACCAACTCACGGACATGTGTCTTCAGTTACAGATAAAGATTATACTTTGCCAGAAAGGTATATTTTTTATTGGCAAAACACAGTAGGTGCTAGTGTCAATGAAGCGAAACAAAGTTCAGCTGATGTACCTTTTTTCATTCTCATTACTCTTGGTGAAGAATAAGGAAGGCTTATGAGTGCTTATAGCATCCCCAAAAGGAAAATGACTGCCTTTTGTAAATGGTTAAAATTTCTACTTGAGAAAGCAACCTATTATTAACCACCCCAAAGAAAAACCTACTCAGATCATTATCTCTATGATAACTCTAAATGGTAGATTATCTCAAGAGAACAATTTTTCTTAGATCAGAGTGTGCCCCAGTTTTAAAAGAATACAACACTCAGCTTGTTGAGATTTTTTATTCTGCAATTATTGGTAGTTTTATAAATCCACACAGGAGTCTTGCACAATTATGCAGAACAAGATTCTGTGATTAGACATATACTTGCCACACAACATTCAGCACTTTGCTCCTCAGAGCAGACATAGAATGGAGGATTATTTCAACTCAGAACTGTCACCTCCAGCTTTCAGGATTCCTATCAAGTGGAACCTAGGCAAAGTCCTCTAGTCCCTAGTCAGTATCAGCACTAAAGATGAACTACAACTCCCATCTTGGAGATTTGGGTCTACTCTGTGTCTAAATATTTCCAATATACCAACCACACCGAATAAAGACTATTTTCTGGTAGGTCCCGAGTATCTCAGCATTAATTATGTGCAACAACAATTGTAAAAAAATCTTATACATTTTATTAACACTCCACTTAGGTTAAAATACCCTATCCCATAAAAACAAACAAACATAGCACAGCACTCAGAGGTTTCCCCCTGGTGTTATATCATGTACTTATAGGAAAACTACCTTATAACTATTTTGGTGGCTGTAGCTGGTGTCATAAGTTAAATTAATAGTTGTTGTTAACTCTCATATTTCACAGTATCATTTGGTGCATTTAGGAAGTTTAAAGGGGTACTGCCAAGTTGGCATCAAAGTCAGTCTGTATGACGTGGTATTAAATAAATATTTCCTTTACAGTGTCTCTATACCACAAGCCAAATTGTTAGGCACAAAACATCCCAAGTTAGTGGTACTTAGCTGAATTCCATTTTAGGGTGAATCCACCTTTGGGCAGTAGTGCATGCAGGACTCTAATTAATACATCTACTCAGTGGAGCTTCAAACTGCTTGTATAGCTATCCCTAAGCCTATCTATCACCCCTGGTATGCTGCTCATAGGAAACAATAAGATTTTTGCTTTTGTTCTACAATTTGAAGGTGTTGAAATCGAATTGCTAAATGGTTGCTATAGGAAACATCAATGTGATATTTGTCTACAATGTTTTACACGATATGATAAAAAGGCTGCCTAGTGTAACCTATATGAGAGTATATTCCAACATCTACTAGGCCCTATTTAACTTAGGTTTCAATCTGGTTCCCTCTTCCTGTTCAGGTGGGAATCTCTCCCATGGACCCAGAGCACAAGTTTGCATCATCTTATTTACCATTGAACAGTTG
Organism: Xenopus laevis; assembly: GCF_017654675.1. Taxonomy (NCBI): domain Eukaryota; kingdom Metazoa; phylum Chordata; class Amphibia; order Anura; family Pipidae; genus Xenopus; species Xenopus laevis. Next base: position 108,396,414 of record NC_054374.1, on the reverse strand, counting down.
CATCCTCTGAATGAATGTATGCAAAGTCAATAGCAGATAGATAAACTCAGAAAGAGGAAATAGCCCACAGATGGGGAGTGGAACTAAGTCCGGAAAATACAATTCTAAGATATGTATATCAGGTAGAAATAAAATAGATTCACACTATAGGCTAAACTCAAGAAAAGCCACTTGAGCTGGAATGCAAAAGTTCCTCTTGTACTAGGGTTATGTGGCTGACTAGTGACATCAGTCCTGTGGCAGTTTAGCAGGTAAACATGTTGCAGTAAAGGAATGCAACACAAGATGGCTCTACACTAAATCATGTGAAAACAAAACAGTTGTGAATGGAAGGTTTTAAGATACAATATAAATATAAAATTGAAAAAAACACATATGCCTAGTGGAAAACACAGTATCCAATGCAGAGAGTAGGCGAGCATAGCATGAAGGCCAAAGAAAACGAATTTTGGTGCCAGATAGACGGGTGACTATTAAGACCATATTTCTAATATGTGACAGTAAATTATTTGTTTTAATAACTGGAGCATATTCTATCTCAGAGTATGATAGGGTGCTGCATGTCTGAGAAATTGTTCCATAATGGAGCATTTCTTTGTCTTCAAAGTGACATTTTGCATGACTATTTGCATAAGGATGTGCAGTGCAACTCCTGATATCTTTCAAACAGCTACTCTGTGGTTAGAAAAATGTCTTCTTCTTTGTAAAGATAAGTGAACTTATGGCATTTCATTTGTAGAGCATTTAGTAAAACCATGAAGAAATTCACCTAAATACATTGAAGTCAGATTCTCAATGTATTGGTAAAAGTTTACAATGACAATTGAGATAGAAACTGTATCTAAATTATTACACCACTATTGTATTTGCATCATATTGGAATAATAAGTACCAGACTATAATATATAAATAAGCAAATGAAACACAGTATTTAATGATTTTCGAAAATGTTAGTTCTGTTCAGTTAGTTTCTCAAAAAATAATCAATAATGGAAAACAGCAGGTTGGTTCATATTTGTATTATTGAAATGTTGCATGCTGTTGCTTACGTCACTCGTACATTTATCATTAGTTTACAGTCTACATAATTTGCTCTTTGTGTCAATATACTTATGATATGTACAAACATTCCGCTGGGAGGAAAAAAGAAAGGAAACTTCATATTGTATCGTCCACCATTATATACCAGAATTAGTGTTATTTGAACTCAAGCTAGAATCAGGCATAAATACAGCTAATATTTACTCAGTCTTTTTGCCATTTTAAAGGTTACATCCTAACATAACATTTTTGTTACTCTAAACGGTCAATGGCATTCTACTTAAACATTTTTGTTACTCTAAATCGGGGGTCCCCAATGTTTTTTACCCATGATCAACATTCAGATGTAAAAGAGTTGGGGAGCAACACAAGCATAAAAAATATTCCTGGTGGTGCAAAATAAGTGCTGTGATTGCCCATTTGCTAGTACATATGTGGACTGGCAGCCTACGGGATGTTTGACAATACACCCGTTTTTTTTATGCAACCAAATCTTGTCTCCAAGCCAGGGATTTTAAAATAAGCATCTGTTTTGAGAGCAACATCCAATTGGTTGGTGAGCAACTTGTTGCTCACGAGACAGTGGTTGGGGACCACTGCTCTAAATGGTCAATAGCTTTCAGCTTATATTTTTTAATATGCGGCACCATTTCTGGATGTCTTTCTTGCCCTAGTTAATGCATTTCTTCTGAAATATGAAGTAAACATTTTTTTCTTCTGCTAGCATTGCTGGACTAAACATCACTTGTTAAACTTTTAGTTAAATTCAGAAGCTTTAAAATAAAGACAATACACATGCAAAAATATCAAATCGAGCAGTTTATTGCCATCTCTCCCATGGGCACAAAAGCCTTAAAAATACCTTAGTCTATAGAAGTACTGCTGTTAAGATGATAGCTATTCATGCTTTACCGCTTTGTTACCACAACGTATTCAGATTTTAATGCATTTAAAGAAAATTAATTCTCTGGGAGTATACATTTCTAGAGTTTGTATTTATGGTTCCAGTGTTATGGACCCAGAATATGTTCTGCAGGGCTATGATCAAACTAAATGTAGCAGGGATTAGATGGAAGGGCCACTGCCAGTAGCAGTTTGGTAAAATGTATGTTTTTTTTTTCTTAAACTCGAGCCCTTATGTATTTTTTCACTATAGATTACCAATACCATATAATTATAACTCAATTATACTCCTGTTTTATATGTTTATTTCACTTGTTTTCTTTTTAAAAACAGCTTGTTCAAATGTTCATATCATTTTATCATTTTATTAAAACCTCTTCTTAACTAATAGTTATAAGAAGATTTCTAGCTCGGCAGCATTTGCAGAAGAAAATGGACACCAAACAAAATGAGGATACTTTCATTAAAGACTTCATGCAAAACATAGAAAACATGGGCCAGCAGTATTACCACTCCTTGGTAATTCAGAATGCGTCTGACATTGCTCAAGAAAAAGACAGACTACGAAGTGAAATGAACACTGCCTATAGTTCTGCAGAATCCATTTGTAATAAAGAAGAGATATTGAAGAGGTAAATTTTTGCCCTAGCCTGCTATATATAACATTTTCAACTGTTACTCATTACCAAAGATAGCCTTTAAAAAAAAACTAGAATCCAGTTATTTTCATAACAGAATGATTTTACTGATGTTTGATCTCAAATTTCCCAAAGGTAAACACAATCTATTACTGACAATCATTTGCAGGCATTTCATAACTATGGTAGGCTCCATGTCTAAAAAAAGAGAAATATACAGTATGTGTGGGGTTTCTTTGCAATTAATAGGATAGCTTCTCAATATCACATTCTGTTCCTCCAACCCCATTTCTGATAAGGTCGGGTATATCTGAGAGGTCTTTAGCCCCTCAACCCTGGAAAGAAAAGCTACCTGAACTGTAATACCCCGCAGAGTTGAAAAACTCCTAAAAAGAATGAGCATTGCCTTAAATCTAACTTAGCGCTCGCATAGGAGGGAGTTTCAGAACTTTGTTTCATGTATGGGACCTTTTATCCAAAATTATCAAGACCTGGAGTTTTCCCAATAGGATTATTTTGTCTCTAATAAGGATTTACTAAAGGCAAAGTGGCTAACGCTAGTGTCAATTCACCAGCATTACTGCCCGCAGGGACATTGGCAATTTACTAACAGGCTTAGGCGCCAATTCGCTAGTGAAAGAGACAGACGCTACTGGTCATTCGCACTCTATCGCCTATGGCAAATGGACGTAACTACCCAAATTCACTAAAATGTGGATTTTACTTAACGTTACCTTTGCCAGACTTGCCTTCGCCAGCTCAGACCAGGCGAAGAGCAATGGAGTGCATAGATCTTCCTCATTCTTGTGTCACTTACATCATATTCTGTGAGTAGAAAATGCATCAAAGCTCAAAAAACTTTGGCATCTTTTCATTTTGTGATAGCCTGCAAAAGTCCTAAAAAATTTTTTTTGTGTAACTGGTTTCCCTCATACATTTTCTAACATATGGAACATTAACTATACAGTGGGCTCATGTGTAGGGAATTGTAACAACTCTATTGTCTTTATAAAGCTTCCCTGGATATGTGTTTGCTGCAACATATAACATAAATAAGTCCATTCAACTTTAAATCTCCCACCGTATGTAACTTAAACTGAGAGCAAGACCTAATTTGCATTAGGCATAAATGAACGCTAGCGCATCTTCGATTTGAAATGCTTGCATTGTCGAAGTAACACTAGCGAAAATTCACTAGCGTTCGGTGCCCAGGATGAAACTCTGCATCTTAGTGAATTAGCGCTGTCTAGGCTAATTTTTGCCTGGCGAAGTGTTGCAATGAGTGTGAAGTGGACGCTGTCGAATTTTCACTGGTTAGTAAATCTGCCCCTTAGTTGGGATCAAGTAGAAGGTACTGTTTTGTTATTACAGAAAAAAAAATTATTTAGTTTAAAATTTCAAAATATTTGATTAAATGTAGTCTATGGGGCAAATTCACTAAGATCCGAAGTTGCGCTAGCGCAGGCTTCGACACACTTCGCCAGGCGTATTTTCGCCTGCGCTATGCAAATTCACAAAAATGCGAATTTGCGCTCAGGGAGGCGAATGGTACCGAAGTTGCGCTATCGTTAATTCGTCAAGCACAGTGAATTTACGCTAGCGATGCCTCATTTGAATACGGTGCCAAGTTAAAGTACAAAATGAACGTATATGTAGCAGCAAATACATTACACATTTTTTTCAGCCTATCACCCTTAAAAAAGGAAAAGACGCCAGCGTTTTTTGGGACTTAGAAAAAATTTCAACTATTTTGGGACATTTTTCAACTTATTTTTTTAAAACTCCTATCTACTCTATTGCACTTCGTCTGCTCTAACCCGGCGAAGTAAACTCTGGCGAAGGAGGTCACGTTCAGAATGTTAGTAAATTTGCGTATTTTCGCCCCGCTTCGCCAGCGCAACTTCGCCAGCGTTAGGGTGCGAATTTGCGCTAGGCTATCATCATCGCTGGCGAATTTTCGGCAGGGTGACTGATAGTAAATTTGCGAAGTTGCGAAATGACTTCATGCTGGCGAATTTTCGCCAGCGTTAGTCACTTCGCCCTTTAGTGAATTTGCCCCATGGGAGATAGCCTTCCACTAATTTAGATCTTTCTGGATAACTAGTTTATGGATTATGGATCCCATACCTGTACTAAAAATTGGTAGTGAGTTCAAAGATATGTAAATAGGAAATAGCCATTTAGTTCATTTTGAAAACAAATGAATGGCTGCTGAAAAAAAAGATTAAATTTTTAAATTTGTTTTTTCTTTCTTTCAGTACTGAAGACAGTGATTTAAAGCCAGCTGAAAACATTTTTGTTGGTTATCGTATTTCAACTCTCTGCCAGCCTGGTTCTGTTTCGTTCCCTATAAATCCTGTGTCTTCCTCAGCTATAAGATCTCTTTCATTACACTCCGTCTTGAGCTTAGATGATGGAAACAGCCTCCAGTCTCCTCGGAAACAGCCTCCTCCAAAGCCAAAACGAAATCCAACTACCAGACTAAGTGCTTCTTATGAAGCCGTGAGTGCGTGCCTTTTTGCAGCTTCAATGGACATAGATAATGAAGGTTAGATATAAACTATAAGCTAAACATTGCCTTATTTTCCTTGTGTTAGGACTAGTATGGTTTCCAGTACCACCTCTATGCTGACGATACTCAGCTCTATCTCTCATCTCCTGATCTCAACCCAGAACTCCTAACTTGCGTCTCCTCCTGCCTGTCCACTATCTCTACCTGGATGTCGCAATGCTACCTTAAATTAAACCTCTCTAAAACGGAAATGGTTCTCTTTCCTCCAACTAACACCAGTAACATCCCGGAAGTATCCATCATAGCTAACAATTCCACTATCACCCCCTCTCCCCAGGCCCGGTGCCTTGGGGTTATCCTAGATCCTGCCCTGTCATTCACTCCTCATATCCAGTCACTTATTAAATCATGTCACTTCCACCTAAGGAACATATCCAAAATACGATCATTTATCACCCAAGATGCTGCCAAAATTCTTATTCACTCTCTCGTCATATGACGTCTAGACTACTGTAACTCTATTTTAATTGGCCTTCCCCTCCAGAGACTGTCAACTCTCCAGTCCATAATGAACACTGCTGCGAGGCTCATACACCTCAGCAACCGCTCCTCCTCTGCCTCACCATTCTGTCAATCCCTGCACTGGCTTCCGTTACCTTTCAGAATCAAATTCAAATTAATGACACTGATTTTCAAAGCACTTCATAACTCTTACTACGCTCCTCTACTGACCTGCTACTCAACTCTTCTCTCATTACCTCCTCACATGCTTGCATTCAAGACTTTGCAAGGGCTGCACCCCTCCCCTGGAAGTCTCTCCTACGGTCTGTCCGACTTTCTCCCAACCTTTCTGCTTTCAAGAAATCTCTTAAAATGCACTTCTTTCGAGAAACCTACCCTCACTCTGCTTAACTACCAAACGCAACACCACATACAGTACCACATTTCTCACCCACTTAATTTGATCTTGTCCACTCCTACACATTGTGCATTACTCCCTTCTCTTTAGAGTGTATGCTCTTTTGCATAGGGCCTTCCTCACCTTTTGTACCGGTATCGATTGTGATGTATGTAACTCCATATGTTCTATGTATATAATTCATGTGATTTAGTAGTATAATCACATTTACTTTTCAGTGCTACGCAATATGTTGGCGCTATATAAATACATGTTAATAATAATAATAATAATATGCATGTTAACTATGTATGATGTTAATTTTTTTCTGAATTATGGCTGACATGGTTACACTACAAATTTTGAATCACAATTGGCAATTGTGATTTTCAAAGTTATTGCAGAGCAAGAACATGTAGCATAGTGATTGCTGTTGGTCTTTCAGCACAGGAAATGCATAAGAATAATGTTGGGTGTATACCCCCACCTTTCTACTTCCAGAAAATTGCTTTATTAGGGTCATTGAAATGGCAATTTGTGGTTCTTGTCAAAGTATTTTGCTGAAATACATAGTGTAGCAGGTTTAGGCAAGAATTGCTTGACAAGTGCTTGTGCTAGAGCCTTTAAGAGACCATCATAGTTGGCAATTAAGTATGATTATTGATATTTTAAAGACAAGTTTTAGTGAAAAAAAATATTACAGACAAAACACCCAAGATTAATCCATGTGCCATTGCTCTTAAAAGTTTAGAGTGATCAAACATATTGTATGACTCATAAAGGAATTTTTTTTTTCAAGCTACTGATACAAAGCCAATCCCTTCCTGATCGGCACTTGCACAGTATAGGATGGGTATGTGTGTTGATTGGAAAGGGGGTCATCAGTGGTGCCTAGGGCAGCACTCACTGCTAATACAGCCTCGATTAAGCTAAAAATAAACTTAATCACAGAAATTAATCTGAAAATTAATATAATAATATAATAGCCTACAATAATGGTTCTGCAGCTGTTACATAGTTATTTCATCAGTAATATGGTGAACTTTTTTAGTGCAAGAAAACATATCACTTGCTGGAGTGTGGAAGTATCCCTTTCAACCAGTTCATCTGTTTTTTTGACTCCACTGTATTTTAATCATTCTTGCTATAGGTCTTGCAAAGTATAGTATAGGCTGCATAATATAATTATCTATCTCTTAAAGTTTGTTTGTCCACTTTGGTTTTAATATATATATATATATATATATATATATATATATATATATATATATATATATATATACAGCAACAAAAAACCGCACACACAGGCCTTTTCAAAGGTGCAAAATCCAAAAATGATGTTTATTCCAACGTTTCGGCTATTCACTTAAGCCGTCATCAGGAAGGACTTCCTGATGACGGCTTAAGTGAATAGCCGAAACGTTGGAATAAACATCATTTTTGGATTTTGCACCTTTGAAAAGGCCTGTGTGTGCGGTTTTTTGTTGCTGTATACATGTTCTGTTATAACCAGCACCTAGGCATTAACGATTGTTTTGAGTGCACCAGTATTTGGACTATATATATATATATATATATATATATCCAAAGAAGATCAGCAGTCTCAGGTCTCAAAAATATGAAAAAGGTTTTATTGAGAATAACACAGCATAGGACTAACGTTTCTCAAAGGGCCGAAACATTAGTCCTATGCTGTGTTATTTTCAATAAAACCTTTTTCAAATTTTTAAGCCCTGAGAGTGCTGATCTTCTTTGGATGGATGTATTATATTGCGCCCAGGCAAACAAAACACTTTATTTGAGAGTGCTGGCTCTTTGCTGGTTATATATATATATATATATATATATATATATATATATATATATATATATATATATATATATATATATATATATATATATATATATATATATATATATATGATTTGTAACATTTTTATCTTTTTAATTTATCTGTGTTTTCCAAAGTGACTTTTAAAATTAAATATGTACTGTATTTGTACTGAAGATTATGATGTATAGGTTTTTTTTTTCTTTCCTTTTAAGCTCTTTCTCGACCTAGACCTCACAGTGATGATTACAGCACAATGAAAAAAATTCCACCACCTAAGCCAAAAAGAAGTCCTAACACGAAGCTTAGTGGCTCCTTTGAGGAGATATCAGCTCATAACTCAGGAGAAATTAATACCTTTAGGAAGGTGCATCGTGATATTGGTACAATACAAAGGGCAGCCTCTGCAGATGGTCCTCACCATGGGATTTTGACTTTGTGTATGTCAGAAGAAGAGGATGAAATTGAGCCAGTGTACATTGAAATGGCTAGCAATGCTGGGAAGTGTCGCTTCAAAGAAAAAAGCAGCCCAGAACAAGTGGAAGTTGTGTATGAAGAAATGAAATACAATCTTCCTGATCATATTAATATTAATAATTTAGCAACAGGTAGTTCATTATTGCAGAACATGAACCTAGCAACATTTGAAAAACTAGATTCTAATATAAAAAATGAACAATACTCTAAAGAAAGCTGCAATATCCCTGCTCCGTTTCCAAATCTCCTTCCTCATCGCCCTCCTCTTCTGGTTTTTCCACCAGCTACAGTTACTTCCTCACCTGCCTCTGATGAATCTCCATTAACACCACTTGAAATGATAAAACTCCCTGTGCTTGAAACAAATATAAACTACTCTATACAATCAGATGTGTCAAGTCCAATCTCATCTCAGTGTTCAAAGCTCCAAAAAGACAAGGAAAGACCATCATCACCTGCATTATCTGTATTTAGTGTTTCAAGCAAAGTTTCTCCACCTTGCACTCCACCTCTTCCTCAGACCCCTTCTTCATTCCAGTTCCCAACACATTTTAGTTTTCCTATGGAGAGTTCTTATGCAATGCTTGTAGGGAAGAACATAAAAACAACCCATACAGATCCTGCAAAGATTCCTTCAAAACCAAACCCAGTTATAACAGAAGAAATGTGTGGTTCAGTGACTAAACTGCCTTTCTCTTCTCCAATAAAAAATGCAAGGACAATGCTGAACAAATCCCATTTAGGGTCTCCTTCATTAGCAACAAGTTTTAATGATAGTAGCCATATAACAAGTCCGCTTGATGAATTAACTACTTTATTCAGCTCAGGAAGAAGTCTCCTGAAAAAATCTGCTGCTGGTAGAAAAATACGAGAGCAAGAAGGTATACATAAAGGTTTTAAGCTCTTTCTCATTAAATTCATTTTACCATAATATTGTAATACAAATGTTCATGTATATAAATTATGCTCATCTGTTGTAATGATGAAGTAGTCCATCTGTTGTAATGATGAGAATTGTCAAAAAAGTGTAATTAATATTTTATTATTTTTAAATTAGTTCATGTTAGAGCTAAAAATATAAAGTAAATCTAGAACCACAATTAATATAGTATTTTAACACAGCACATATGTGTATGTGTAAATATACAGTTTTTTAAATGTATTTATAAAGTGCTACATTGGTAAGCATTAAATATGTAAAGGATCTTGAAATGCAATCTTATTTTTGTACATTCTTCAAAAAAATAAATAGTGCAGCTGATACCTTCAACTGACATGGTAGAGATGCTGTGCACATTTACAGCACATTTTAGTTTGGTTTAATACCACTTTAACCATAGGCTATGGCCTGTTTTTGAGAGTTAAACTTACACCTAAGTCCAGACTGCCACTTTAAAGGCCATGTGGCCATCACAGTAAAATTCAACATGGACTTTACTGGGGAAGCACTATCTGGCCTGGAGAAACCCCTTCATGGAATGGTGACACAAATGGAAGTTTATGAAATGAAGCAGGGTAATTTTGGGCAAGATTAAATACACTAATAACATATTTACTGACATCTTAAAACTCTGACTAGGTGGGTTCAGGGTTCAGAGGGAATTAGCAAACAAGAAAAAGACCATGTGGAGTGAGTAGCTGTGGAGGTGGTGCAGACATTACAGTAGGTGATAAACATAAATAGGCATCATAACATATGATTCAATATTTCCAAAGTCTACATGATTAAGTGCTTTGTCACAAAATGTGTAAGGCTACTATGTGTGCTACTGAGCTATCTAAATAAAAATCTACAGTTATTTTATATTGCCTGTTCATGGGGTTCTGTGAGTTTGCCAGAAATATTGTTGATGGTGTTAGATTTTGTAAGGTCTTTGATATATTCGAGACTTTTATGATCTTTGTATATGGTGATGGGTTCCATTGACCCTTTTAGCAGATATCACCACTCTTCAAGGGCAAGCTTGCTGACAAATAATTTCCGTTATCATCATTGTGTTCTGCTTGAGAGAAACTTTTAGAAAAGTGTAAGAGGCTCTGTCTCTAGTATAGGATAGACCCTGAACCAATATCCAATGCATCAACCTCAATGAAGTAAGGCAGACAAGGATTGAGTATGGGCCAAAGGTAAAAATCTCCTTTAATGATTTAAAGGTTTCCAAGACTTTGGTTGATCATGCATTAGCTTTCCCCCCTTTGTAAATAAGAGCCATGGTAGGAGCAAGGTGTGAGGAGATTACCTTAGTAAATTATGTAAATCTTTGAATAGTCTTTGTCCTGGTAGGACACACTTGTTCTGCTTGGCATACAGAATAGAAATTACTTCATGTACCTGAAGTTGGTGGTTGGTTTAGTCTTTAGGGAATATCAGGAGATCATTTAATGAGATGATGCTATCCTCCTCCCTCCTGAATATATCACCAGCAAAGTCTTGGAAGACAGCTAAGACATTGTATAGCCCACTGGGCAGTTCTGGTTATCCACAAGTATTCTTCAAATATACCTCCTCCTGTCATTTTGAATGGTCGACAAAAATATGAAGTGAAAAAAATACCTAATTCATTCCCAGTTGATATGCCCCTCACTTGCTAAAAGAACTCTGCAGAAAGTTTTCTAAAAACAACTGATACTGGAGGTCCTGTAAGGTCTTGCCAATTATTAGGGCATCTATCATTGTGGCTGATCCTTAGGTCATCCCCTGGCCTCGTAGTTGGCCATCTTAAATATATTGCAATATATGGACAAACAATCCCTGCATTGTTTAAAGGGTAAGGTATTTTTAGTAGCTTAAGGCAAAAAATGTCTCAGTGTCCTAAATATATAAATATATTGATAATGGGTTGGGTGCAGGAATTTGTCTATAGGAATTTTGTGGTAACAGCCTTATTGCACCCCCCCGCTTAATGTTTTTAATAATTAGTGGTGAGCACAACTTTCCCTTGTTTGATCCTTAGGTCATCACATCATGCCATGATTTATGCAGAGTGAAATTTAAACTAAAACTGCTTTTGCAAGTTTCTGGGTGTGCTTTAAATAATCTATACTTGCTTGTTTTAACTGGTCTTTGACTTCTTGCCTATTTCTGGCAATCCAGCTTTAGGGATGTAGCGAACCGCCGAGTATGTGTTCGCGAACGACGTTCGCGAACACCGGCAAAAAATGCGAACAGTTCGCGAACTGTTCGCGAACTTCGAACATCCGAAAATTGTTCAATTCGAACGATCGTTGGATTTTAAATCGTTCGATTTTAGCGATCGAATGGTCGAATGGTCGAACGATTTTGACGCGAACGCCTATTGGCGAACGTCGCGCGACGTTCGCGAACTTGCGGCGGACGCGAACAGTCGAAGTTCGCGCGAACTAGTTCGCCGGCGAACAGTTCGCTACATCCCTATCCAGCTTGCTGCCAGCCCATTATATGCAGCACTTTGCATATAATGCAGCTGTAAGAAACTTGTAACATTGTTTTTTAGACCCATGTGCTCTATAAAAGGTGTGTAAGAGATCAGCTGAAGCTGTAAGGACTGCATATTTACAGGGTATAGTGTAATCTTCTGTTACCTAGAGCAGAGATATTTCTTGTTCAGATAATTACAAACTATCGAAAATGCTGAAATAATTCAAGGTGCCTATGTAGTATTAATAGAAAATAATTAGTAGGAGTAGCAAAAGAAATCAAGATTATTAATTATCTTCATGGTTCTGATCATCAACTAATGAACACAAATCTCCTACTTTATCAGTGATAATCCTTGGGCACTTTCCAAAGATTGGATTTTCTGAATCATGAAAACAGCTAATCTTGGTTTCAGGGGATGTTAACAGGTCTTTCTTAAAATAAAATTTTGCATTTTTATTTGTCACCATCTCCACTGGTTACTCCCGCCATCATTCCTGATTGTGTCCCAGCTGCCTTTCCCCCACCACGTCTCCAATGTCTTCCCCCATCACTTCCCTGTTGCCTTAACCCACCACGTCCCCGTTGCCTTCCTCCACCACATCCCCATTGTCTGATATAACACTGTTGGCAAATAACCAATGTATTACATTTTAGCACCTTCCTGATAAGTTGGAACTATAAGGACATATACCATAAAATTTCACAATGAACTAAAGCATGCTAGTTAACATGAAATAGAAGTATCCTTTTTTTATTTTTGTACTTTTCAGGTCAAATATAGATTAAAAAGTTAAAAAACAACAGCATTCAACCCCCCACCTTCACATACTTCCGGTGCACGGCTTCTCTCTTTCCCCCTCAGCGGCCACCGGCCTCATAAACTTACGCAGGACTGCGCAGGCAGCCATGGAGGCACGCTTACTTATGTCATTTGGCACCTTGATTTCCTTCCTTGTCTCCTGTACCAAATGCCTCCCTGCCGGCTTCCCTGTTGTTAATCCTTTGCCTTCCCCAATCACCTCCCTGCTGTCAGCACCTCTGTCTCCCCCATAGCCTCTAGTTGCCTTCCCTAAATGAATCCCCAGTGCACGTCCCAATGCCTCCCCTCTGCAGTCCCCCATCACCTCCCTTCTGCTGGCCCCGATTGCACTCGGAAAGCCTTCCCTGATTGCCTCACGGCTTACTTTCTCCATCACCGACCACCGCCTCTCTCAGCTCCCTGTTTTCCTCCCCATTAGGTCCCCGCTGCCTTTATCACCATCTCCACTGATTGCTTCCCTGCTGCCTTTCCCCCACCTTTGCCTTTGAGTATAATGAAGCTTATATTAGATTTTGATTTTTGCGACAGTTCCCCTTTAAGGAAGTAAGTATTCCATTTGTCATCTACAGCACCTGTAAATGTTTTACAAGATCGTAAACATCAAAATCTTATGAGCACTATGCAGTACAACATTTTCAGTCAAATTAATTGCCCCATTTTAGTGTCCCCACAATGTTTTGATGAGACTTCAAAAAGTACGCAAGGCCATGCAAAGGGTGAATGAATATACAAGTAGAAAATATGTGTATAACGTTTACATGAAATATAATTACTAGCTGTGTAGTTATTGTGTTAACTGTTTTATGTTTGTAGGTGTTGAAATGAATATGAATGTATGTGGTAGTGAGGATGCTGCAATACCTGACACCCAAGATAATAATGCCAACAATCAAGATAATCGAGGACCAAATTCAAGGTCTAGTTGTGCAGCTTTTGAGAATGGAAATCCTGTTACTAATGGTAAATATTTTGCTTTAGCAGTTATATTTCATGTTACATCTTGAGTCATTTGCTGCATTGGTGTGCCTGCCTCTTCCCTTGTTCCAAATTGCTTGCATATTGATGCTGAAGAATACTGGAACTACTGCCACCTTTAAATTGGCAGTGATTCCAGGTTTTCCACTGTGGTCTGTATTAATTATCATTATTGTTTTGTACATTTTATACCTTAGGGCTGGTACAGTAAGTTCAATATAAAAATATTGCATTCCTATTGTATCCACAATACAATATTCATGTTGTAGTTCAGGTTTTAGTCCTCCTTTGATCAAAAACAAATTGGTTAGGGATCACTATTTAGAATACAAGGAACAGTAACACCAATCAATAAGTAATTAATTGATAATGTACTGTTAACCTTGCATCAGTAAAACTGGGGTGTTTGTATTAAAAAGTCTACTTGAGTTTATATAAACAAGCTGCTATGAGTTCATGGGGGCAATCATTCAAGCTGAAAGAGGAGAGAAGGCACAGGCTACTTAGCAGATAATAGATAAGCTCTGTCGTAGAATACAATAGGATTGTAGAGTGCATCTGTTATCTGCTATGTAACCTGTGCTTTGAATGGCTGCCCCCCATGGATATACAAGAGCTTATTTATATAAACTATATTAGTGTTTCTAAAGCAAACACACCAGTTGCACCAAAACAGGGCAACGGTATATTATATTTCAAGGACTCTCATTTTCAGTGTTACTGTTTCTTTAATCAACTATAAATGACTATTTTACAGGAAAAATTAATGATCTTGGTGAATCTTGACCAAGCCTGTTCTGCCCAGGCCATGCCTCCACCCAACAGCACTTCATGATTCAACAGCTTGCTTTGAGCAGGTCTTTAGTAAAGGACTCTTTTGCATGTTGCCCCTATAGGCAATCCTTGATTTACTTAAACTATAGAGATGAAAACCCTATGTGCATTCCATTACATGATGCAGAGGAGAACACATCAGTACTGACTACACTAATATAATAAAACCACCTCCCCAGGCAGCAAGTGATAACATGACTGGGTGGGGAGAGGAATTACGGAGAGGTGCATGGGTCAATCATGGATGCTTTCTGACGTTTCCCACACACCATGTGTACGAGGGGTCACATGTAATATGGTTGCCTTTCTACTGTTCTAATCATTCAAGAACACAGCAGGAACTGTGAATCTTCTTTTCTTCAACATCTTATGCATCAATCATCCTGCCCAATCCACAATCAGACAATGTCCATTGTACTGTATATGGATAGCATTCGGGATTGCCAGGCCAACATACACTTTCCAATAACTGTACAAAAGTTTATTCTATACAATACAATAGGTACATGTATGGCCAGCTTTAGTACTTTAAATATGTTTTTTTTTTGTCACTTTGAGATTTCCTAAAACATCATATTATCATATTAAGCATGAACACTTAACATGCAAACTTTCCTTAGATGCTGAAGAAAATAAAATTCAAAAGTGAAATGGCAAATGTAGGAAAAGCAGAACATAGCACCTGAAAGATCATTGTTCTGCCATTTAAAGTAATAAAACCATATAGGATCTTGCTTTCACTTAAGTTTAAATAAATGTTACACTATGTGCACAGTTGTGATATCCCATTGTTTACACAACTGCATGCAAAGGAAACTTTTCAGAATGTAATCATCAACTTAATTTATCTTTCCAAACTGCTCTGGCTCTCAATAAAAGTTATTTATCTGTGTTGACGTACTTCAATGAACTTCTGAGCACATGGAAACTTTACTTATATGATAAGGAATCTTATCTGTACGCTGTTAATAGAAAAAGATGAATCACTGATGCCATGGGCCAAGATCAAGGCTTTTCATTGATAGTAGCCCTTGTATTGTAATCAGGGTAAATGGTATTTTTATAGAGCTAAAATACCGTGGAGCCTGACAGAGATTACACACTGAGAAGAATGTTTGAAAAGTGTCACTTTCCATGGAGTAAACTGACATGTTCAAGGTACTAAAGTTAATTGGATTTTTCATAGTTCTCACTTAACAATGCCTACAGACTCTGACCTACAAAGCATGGTGGGGAATTTTGAAATTTCTAGGTGATCAAAGATCACATGTTCTTTTTGTGTTGCAAAATATTGAAGGACAATGGGATCATTATTGAGGATTCAGATGTAAAGACCCTGCATGGTGCTGCAGTTGCGTCAGCTTTATAACATGTACGGTGACTTTGGTGTACAGTGATTGGTCCACTTTTCAGAGTATATTATTCAATATGATATGGAATAATGTTATAGTTATTCAGAAGGATCATTTTATATTAGATTTGCTCTAACTCCCCTTTTATAAATATCTCACAAAGATTTGCAGGCAAAAGGCAACTAGTCATTGATTCATCGGAAGGCAGGAGTTTGATATCTTACTCCATTAGTATGCACAGTATTGTCCTCTTGCCCTGCATATGGTGGGGGTGGGAGACACACAGGACAACTGTTTTGATGAACATTTAGCTCTACCTTAACTCACATACATTAAAAAAAGAGAAGTATTCCATCACTTACAGGCAAGACAATTCCCTCTCTGTCCTAAATAAAACAATTTAATTTATAAAGATCCCCAAGTAATATATTAAAAAGTAATTAAAGGTTGAGGTAAAAATGATGCCAGTATTCCCATTTTTATTTCCATTTGCCATTATTGTTAGATTTGTAAATGCATTTTACCTAGCATTCCTTAATGCAATGATCCCCAACCAGTAGCTCATGAGCAACATGTTGCTCACCAACCCAATGGATGTTGCTCCCAGCGGCCTCAAAGTAGGTGCTTCATTTTGAATTATTGGTGTAACCCTTTCTAGACTAGGCTAGACCTTGTCCAGCTAAGTTACATTTAACCCTCTCACCACAGGATGGGCTACATAAAATAATGAAGGAATGGTGTAACTACAACTACACCTCACTTGTGCTGCATGGCTAAATAAAAGAATTGGACACCAGAAGGCGTAAATGTCAGGTAACATAACAGCAATTCAGAGCCAGCACTTTGTGACATCCCTGTGGAGATAGAGTACCACATTGGATAGTTGCACCCTCAGGATCTCTTTACAGTGTCCTGGATCCACAAAAGTTGGATCGAGGAAAGCATTAAACCTCAATCCCTACACTACAGGCCAGTCTTGCCTGAGGGAAGAGCTACCCCTTTGCTATTCCTCCTAGTTGGAGCCAAGCTGCTCTTGCTCACTAGTTCTATCTGCCTCACTTTCCTAAAAAGTGCTGTTACAGAGAAAAACCCTGTCCTGACTTCACCTCATTCACAGTGTCCCTGTATCCCTGATTTCACCAAAGGTCTCCTCACCCTTGGGGCCTTAGCTCCAGGCTCCCAGTGCATCCACTCCCTCCTGGATTGGTAGGGGAAACAGGAAGCCCCATCCTCTGCCCAGCACTATACTGAAGTGTGGCAGGAACTTGTTATAAGCCTCTGGGCTAATGATAAACTATACACATTGTGCTAATAAGCAAAAGTAGATACATGGGCCCAGCAACCAGAGAAAGTGTAGACATTTAAACTTTTAGTTGCATAAAATCATGTGTACTGCCAAGAAGAGCCTCATGTTGGCTGCCAATCAACATAGAAGCTAAATAGCCAATCAAAGCTCAGTTATGAACTCCCCCAGGATCTTTTTGTATGCTTATATTGCTCTAGTCTCCAACTTCTTTTAATTTTGAATGTTGAGGACCCCTGCCATTAAGGAACAATATAAGCAAAATATTCCCATATGAGCTAAGATAAATAATATTACTATCCTTCAAATTCATGCACAAAATATGTAATTTTGTATAGCCCATGTATGTATCCCTTAAATGGGCAGTATCACCCTTGTTCAACAGGAGTTAATGAAGAGTGACTGTACTAAACATACTTTTTTTTGCATATTATCATATTAATCATGGAAAAATGTGATGTTTTTGTATTACTTGTGATAAATAGAGCAAATAGAAAAATTGATGTTACTCCATGTTTGGTCCTTGCCTTACAAGGTGGATATATTGCCAGGGCATACAAAATCCTCCTGGGTGTCCACTTACAAAACAGTCACAACAAAAGAGGGAAGGCAAGGGTTTGTATACTGTGCAGCAGGCCTGTGTACATTACACTTTGCAGATTTCGGCATGAAAATGTATACTCATGCATTTCCACATGTAAATCCATTACGTGTATCTGCATAGGTCGATGGAATGCCTGTAGGTGCAGACACCACAGCATGCTTTACATATGACTACAGCCTAAATCTGCTCCTGCATAAATAAACACTATCACATTTTTTGTCTCTCATATCCATTTGCAATGTATTGATTAAATAAGGCTCCAGGCTTTAGTTGAGGCAGCGTTCAGACCAAGACTATCCATTGCCCAAAGCCTCTGTATGACTAGACCTCCTTAAATATTTGTTACATTGGTTTCAAACAAATCTTGTTAAACATTTCTGCAAACAGAGAGCTAAAGAGAGCTCAAGAGAACATTGTAACTGCTGACCAATTCAAGTCAATGATAATAACAGAGTTTTAGTTCAGTTCTGGCCATGCTTACAGTATACATCAAGGCCCTTCTAGTTTACAAGGTTATCCAGAGAATTCCCTGCTCTGTGTTTTCACCTTCTTTATCCATGGAAACAAAATTATACTGTATAACATAGTTTCCAATGGAAAGCTTAGACCCCCCCCCCCGCGCATTTGTTAATAATTCCTGAACACAATAAACATAAATAGGAGTTTCCTAGGTTGCATATACAGTCTGGAGGAAATATATATTTTTTAGAAATGTTTTTGAGCTCTTTTATGGCATGATAATATACTGTAAATATTATTAAAAAAATGTGTTAACGTTATCATAGGGTCTTGTAGATTAAACAGTTACAGCATATTTTACACTGCATTTACATTACAAAAGGCCATGCCGCTTGTTTCACTTATGTAACAATATCTTGGGCTAGGTAAGTCCAACAAGGTTAATGTCCAGCTATTAAAAGTAGAGCAAGGGTTACAAGGTACTCTAACACACAGGGCACGGCCTTCACTAGTTAGAAGGTTGGAAGGAAAAGTTTAGTTGAACTACAGCTCACATAGGCTACTGTGCTTAAAAATAAAATAAAGGAACGCCAGGAGGTTCTTACAGCAAACAATAGGATACGTTTATTTGTCAGAGACAAATGATACACAGAGTTAATACTCACAGATCCACAGAGGCAAAGTATTGCAGATGTTATTATGCTAGGACAGTTAGGCAGAGACATCAAGATGTGACACCATGCGAGTTATATAGTGGTTTACAATTACATAATATAAAAACAGGTTTGGCAAAGAAGAACGATCCCAAAAATGTTATATTAGCTTCTGCAAACTGACATAATTAACATCCAAATGCTGCCTGAAGACAGAATGAAGAGAAAGAGATTCTGAGAGAGGGATAGTGAAGATAAATGTGATTATTTTAGATATTGATATATAATTGATTATATTTACAAAGTTTCTTATTTCAGTATGATAAAGCTTATATTACATTTTCGTTTTTGCTATAGGTCCCCCTTAAAATACTTAAATAAATAACGTAGAGGGTCCTGACTGCAAGAGCTTTCAGTCTGAAGGGATATTTGAACAAGAGGTTGCTGAAACTTTGTGTATAAATATAATTACGTTATCTGCAAAAACAGAGTATATGAACAATGCAGATTTCGCTTAACAAAATGAATAGGACTTCTTACATTTAATTTTCAATATCTACCGATATTCTGATGTAAAAAATTACATAATATATTGCTACACGTACTAGAGAGACCAGGCTCCATGAAAATTTAGTTTTTTACATTTAAAGGAACAGTTCAGTGTAAAAAATTAAACTGGGTTAATATGCAAAAAAGTATGCAAAATATATAAAAAGTTTTCAATATAGATAGTTAGAAAGAAATGTAATTTATAAAGGCTGGAGTGAACAGATGTCTAACATAATACTACTCCCTCCTTTGCAACCCTTTAAAGGAACAGTA
This sequence comes from Xenopus laevis, assembly GCF_017654675.1. NCBI lineage: Eukaryota > Metazoa > Chordata > Amphibia > Anura > Pipidae > Xenopus > Xenopus laevis. The sequence continues at coordinate 108,376,892 of NC_054374.1, read as the reverse complement.
ACACCAAAAAATAAGTGTTTTTTAAGAAATGACAATGTAATGCACTCTTACGGCAGAGACACAAGTGGCAATTTGGGGAGATTAGTCACCCGGCAACAAATCTCTTCTTCTTCGCGGGTGACTAATCTCCCTGAACTGCCTCCCTTGCCTTCCCATCGGCTAGAATGAAAATCGCCGGTGGGATGGCACTCGGATCGATTCGTTTTCCGAAGTTACCCGAAGTTGTCTCACGAGGAAACTTCGGATGACTTTGGAAAATTAAGTGCTCCGAGTGCAGTCCCGCCAGCGATTTTCATTCTAGCCAGCAGGAAGGCAGGGGAGGCAGTTTGGGGAGATTAGTTTCCCCGAAGAAGATGAGATTTGTCACAGGGCCACTAATCTCACCGAATTGCTATATGTGTCTCTGCCCTTACCCTGCACTGGTAAAACTGGTATGCTTGGTTCAGAAACACAATTATGGTTTATATAAACAAGCTGCCGTGTAGCCATGGGGGCAGCCATGCAAGCACATGATACAAAGTAAATAACAGATAAGCGCTGAAGAATCCCATTGTACACTACAGAGTTTATCTGTTATCTGCTGTGAATCCTTTTCTCCTTTTTCAGCTTTGAATGGCTGCCACCCATGGCTTCTTAGTAGCTTGTTTATATAAACCATAGTAGTATTTCTGACGTTTTACCAGTGCAGCACAACAGTGCATCATTAGTGATGGGCGAATTTGGGGCGTTTTCCTTCGCCGGCATCTGTTTTTGGCGAAATTGCGCCAGCGTCAGAAAAAAAATGAATTTTCGCAGCAGTTTCGCGAATTTATTCGCCGGTGGCGAATAGCGGGAATTCGCCCATCACTATGCATCATATTTTCATTATAGTAAAAACACTTTTTGGTGTTACTGTTTTTTAATCTGTTACCAGTCAGTATGTGCTTCAGTTATAAAAGCAGGATCATATAGGATATAACTTTTTAATTAGTTCTCTTTTGAATCTGAGCTGAGGATAAAAAATGCAAACTAACTGAACATTTATGTACCATGTGGCCCCTCTAATAAAGAGGTTAGAAAACCGTAAAATAATTTTTTTGGCTATTATGTTAGACATCTGTTCAGTCCAGCCTTTATAGATTACATTTTTGGCTAACTAACTATATTAGAAACATTTTTTTTATTCCGCACAGCCTATCCATTTACCCAGTTTTTATTTTTATATAGAATTGATTTTTATAAATCGCCAATTGAAAAAATATTTAAAACATGATAGGTATGGGACCCTTTATCCAGAAACAGATTATCCAGAAAGTTCCAAATTACAGGAAGGTCACTACCACTTAGTCCATTTTAAGGATATAATTGTAATTTGTAAAAAGAATTTCCTTTTTCTCGTAATAATAAAACAGCACATTGTACATGATGGTAACTAAGCTGCATGAATCCAAATTAGTGGCAGAGAATCCTGCTGGGTTTATTTAATGTTTTAATAATAATACAACCCTGCTGTCTGACATATATTCAGGAATTCCCTACTAAAATTAGCCAATTGGCAATAGCCAATGTATTTTTATGGTCCTTATAAGTACTTTAGTATAATACTATTATCCAAAAGGGTACAGACCCTTCCACTCCATTTATGTGAATTGTATTTCTAATAATTCACTTATTGTTACTTTTTATTCCAATGACCCCTTTTTTGTTACTACTAATTTATTGTTTTGCTGTACAGTGCTTTGCCCTCATACATACATACATACATATAATACTATAGTATTCATCTGTAGAAGATAATTAAATATTAAGTTGGATAATATTGAAGAAACAGTGCATAAAAGGGGGTGGGGGTCCTCCATTTGCTACCAATTACTGCTAGATCAGGAAGTGCAAAAAAAAAGAATTAAATACATACTTAAATATGAAATTCTGCAGTAGTAAATGTTTTCATAGAAGCAGTGCTCTAAAGCATTAATGCTTAATAGGTACACTTTGTAATATAACTCACAGCAAGTCTTCTATAATATAAATGTTGTTCTACTTGTGCAATTTTCCTCAAATTCCACAATGTTCCCATCAGCAACATTCTAAGGTCAGAAATGGAAAAGTTAATAATACTTATCGTACAGTTAAAAAAGGAAGATTCATATTCAAAAGTTGAATCTACAGCAATATGTTTTAGCCCCCCACAAAGTTTGCTTAGGACAAACATCTTCATGAAATGTAACAGCAGTAGATTGTCAGATGTTTTAGGTAAATTAAGGGGCCGATTCATCAAGGGTCGAATATCGAGGGTTAATTAACCCTCGATATTCGACTAGGAATTGAAATCCTTCGACTTCAAATATCGAAGTCGAAGGATTTAGCGCAAATGCTACGATCGTACGATCGAAGGATTATTCCTTCGATCGAACGATTAAATCCTTCGAATCGAACAATTCGAAGGATTTGAATCCAACGATCGAAGGAATATCCTTCGATCAAAAAAACTTAGGCAAACCTATGGGGACCTTCCCCATAGGCTAACATTGACTTAGGTAGCTTTTATCTGCCGAACTAGGGGGTCGAAGTTTTTTTTAAAGAGACAGTACTTCGACTATCGAATGGTCGAATAGTCGAACGATTTTTAGTTCGAATCCTTCGATTCGAAGTCGTAGTCGTAGTCGAAGGTCGAAGTAGCCCATTCGATGGTCGAAGTAGCCCAAAAAACTCTTCGAAATTCGAAGTTTTTTTACTTCGAATCCTTCACACGAATTTAGTGAATCGGCCCCAAAGACTTACTTTGTAATATTATAGAAACACCATCATAAGAATAACATGAATGCTTTCTCATACAGATTCTAGCTTTGTAGTTTTAATGATTTATCTTATTTTCTGTATGCACTAGGTATATCTGATGAAGACTTGAACTGCAAATTTCAAAACACTATAACTACAAGTTCTTCAACAAAAAACAAGGAGCATGGCAATCAGGTAAATAATACTACCACTAAGGGGCCCATTTAAGATTTCTCTTGTCTTTTGGCACAAGAATCTTAAATGCCCACCCAATCACCAATATTTTATATGAGTTGTACTAAACTCTTTTCTATGTGTGTGCTTTTTGAGCACTAGGTGCACTTTCAAACCTATAACTTTTGACTAAAGCTTCCCCCAAAAATTGCAGTCTCCTCATTTTTAATAATAATGTAAGTTATTTTATAGACTATTTACAGCTTATTCCTAATTGTCATGCCTCACTCCTAAACTATGTTATCCTTTGCTAGATTTTACTACCTGAACCTCAGTCTAATCTCCCAAAATTTTGGTTGCCATCTTTACTAGCTGTGATGCCACATCCCCCTCTGTGCTTTTAACTTATACGTGCCATTAATTAGCTGCACCCAACCCACCCAATCACCATGGAAGATTCGCTCACACAATGTTTGCTTTGATCTGGATTGTGAACAGAAAGTTGATCATAGGGAAACTGGCATTGCCATGGAAAGGCATGCAGCCATTTTTATGTAACCGAAAACTCAAATTTTAAGCGGAGAATATCTTAGGGTGGTAGCTTAAAGTGGCTCTATTAATCTATTTAATTACTATTTGTACAAAAACCTAAATCTAGAAGCTAACTAACATATTTCATACCTGCACCCCTAAAAACTTGCTGGAACAACTTTTATCTTTAAAAGGTGAAATTCAGGATTGTGGACTAGAGAAATAGGCACTGACACCTATTCAAATGTGAATTCTGTGAAAATCAACTCGCTATTGGAGTACTGACTACAATAAACTAAACTAGTGTTTATTTGTACCTCTGGCCCCATTAGTTCTGGTGCTGAGCACATACCCTACAGCATCTATAAAATATAAGGTGCTATCATATGCTTCTCTCTTAAAATCTAATATGGCAGTGCTCAGAGTTTGTAGCTTAGATCTTTTTAACATTCAGAGAAGGGCACTGCATTTAAGAACAGGCTCCTGTATGCCTGCCAAGAGCAGAATGCTGTAGAAACTAGCAAAGGTAAATAATATCTATGATACTGTATATAGGGAACTTCAACATAATCAAGTCCAAAAGCAACAAGTTGACTGGGCAATAGGGATGTAGCGAACGTCGGAAAAAAAGTTCGCGAACATATTCGCGAACTTGCGCAAAAATGCGAGCGGTTCGCGAACCCCATAGACTTCAATGGGAAGGCGAACTTTAACATCTAAAAAAGACATTTCTGGCCAGAAAAATGATTTTAAAGTTGTTTAAAGGGTGCAACGACCTGGACAGTGGCATGCCAGAGGGGGATCAAGGGCAAAAATGTATCTGAAAAATCTGCCTGTGTGTGCTTGGAAGAGATAGTGTAGGGGGAGAGCTGTTAGTGATTTCAGGGACAGATGATAGTAAGTTTGCTGGCTAGTAATCTGCTTGATACTGCTCTGTATTGGAGGGACAGAAGTCTGCAGGGATTTGAGGGACATTTTAGCTTAGGTAGCTTTGCTGGCTAGTAATCTACTGTTCTCTTTAAACAACTGCCATACGTTGACCTTGTAGGCATTGTTTGCCCAGTTTTTTTGGACGCAGCCACTGAAGCACAGTTGCCAGAAAAAATATGCCATATAAATGCTGAAAATAGTAATTTTTCGCCATACGTTGACCTTGTAGACATTGTTTGCCCAGTTTTTTGGTTGCAGCCACTGAAGCACAGTTGCCAGAAAAAATATGCCATATAAATGCTGAAAATAGTCATTTTTTGCCATACGTTGACCTTGTAGGCATTGTTTGCCCAGTTTTTTTGGTCGCAGCCACTGAAGCACAGTTGCCAGAAAAAATATGCCATATAAATGCTGAAAATAGTAATTTTTTGCCATATACGTTGAGTCAACGTATGGCAAAAAATGACTATTTTCAGCATTTATATGGCATATTTTTTCTGGCCTCTGTGCTTCAGTGGCTGCGGCCAAAAAAACTGGGCAAAAAATGCCTACAGGGCAAATAATGCCTAAAAGGTCAACTTATACACTACTACAGCGATGGATACGGATTACGTAAAATATATTATGGCTGCTTGAAAAAAGTCACTCCGGTGTTTTTTCTGGAGACGGTAATATTATGGATATTTAGACAGAATGTGAACAAGGTCACACAGCTAGATGGCAGTTGGTTGAATAACACACTGGGCAAAAAATGCCTACAGGGCAAATAATGCCTAAAAGGTCAACTTATACACTACTACAGCGGTAGTAAAATAAAAAAAAGTAAAATAAAAAAAAAATGAATATTAAAAAAAAAAATTAAAGTTGGTGCTGCTGAACTACTAGGAGCAGCAGATTAGCACACCAGTCCCACTCCCCAACACTGCTAGACTAATAGCACTGGGCTCTTATAGTAGTAGTAGTAGTAGTAGTAAAACAACAAAAAAATAAATAAAAGCAGTCCTTACAAGGACTACTGTTATTGCAGCAGTCAGCAGATGAGATCAGAAGCAGGACAGCTGCCCACTGCAGCTACATACAGAGCACTGCAGTAGAAGGTAGATTACTAGCCAGCAAAGCTACCTAAGCTTAAATGTCCCTCAAACCCCTGCAGACTTCTGTCCCTCCAATAACAGAGCAGTATCAAAACGATTACTAGCCAGCAAACTTTAAACTGTCCCTGAAATCACTAACAGGCAGCAGCTCTCTCCCTACACTATCTCTTCAGCACACACAGGCAGAGTGAAAAAACGCTGCAGGGCTTCGGTTTTTATAGGGAAGGGGAGTGGTCCAGGGGAGAGCTTCCTGATTGGCTGCCATGTACCTGCTGGTCTGGGGTGAGAGGGCAAAAAAAAGCGCCAACAATGGCGAACCCAAAATGGCGAACGTCGCGCGACGTTCGCGAACTTCCGGCGAGCGCGAACACCCGATGTTCGCGCGAACAAGTTCGCCGGCGAACAGTTCGCGCCATCTCTACTGGGCAATCTTAGCATCCTGAATAGAAATGCATGGCTTAAAAAAGGGGTTTGTTCACTTACTGTAATATCATTTGAAGAAATCTTTTCTCAGACAGAGAAGCCATATAGAACATGAACAGAATGATTTCATAACTGTCCAGTGCAATTTTAATTTTTAAGAAAGAGGTACCTTACTGTGCATTGCTAAGCCACTGCTCCTTCAAGTCACATGGCCCTATTTGGTTGTAAATTGTTTTAGGATTGAAATGTTCCTTCCTATTTTATCACTGTTATCAAGTGACTCCTCTGTTTTGAGTTTACATGACTGGGAATTTGCCATTCTCATTTTTCTCTGCTGCAGTAGGTTCTCCGTAGTGGTGTCAGTAAACTTCTGTCAATAGATAATGAATTCAGAGAACATAGATACTGTATCTAAATACATGCTTGTGTTCCTGTATTTTATTTGTTGGTTCAAGTAGTTTTCATTATCAATTATCCATGCAGCAAATTAATAAATGTATACTACCATTTGTTTTTTAACAAGCCCCTGGAATTCTCATATTGCCACTACCTGCACCTCTATCCTAGGGGGCAGCCACTTTGTAAGAGTAGGTGGAAACTTTACTATGAGGGACTGGGGAAGATTAATTGGACATAATAGATTTGTACCAGTGACAAAGTTTTATATCTTTTTTTACCTTTATATTATCTGTACCACATACTAAGAAGGCAGTGAGGTAAGGTTGAAACATGGCTTGGAAATCAGTGTAGCACATATGGCTTTGAGTTTTTTAGAAAACCTTTTCCATAGACTGACTGCACCTCAATGATTATGCTTCAGCTATACTGGGGATATGATGACTATAATGTTGGATAATACTTTAAACTAAATGTGTTGGGGATATGGAGAAGTCCCATGGAAGCTAGATATGAAGATTTGGGTATAGTAGGGGAAAAGGGGTGGGAAGGTACATGGGAATATTTTAAATTTCACCAAGGGCTTGAGGTCATACAGTATAAATACCATATACAAAATGGAACAAGTGTTTACTAGTGCTAGAAGCTTAGTTGGTAAAATGGGAGAGCAGGAGTTAAAGGACAAGAAAAGGTATATTGACTGGAGGTGCCAAAATATTAGATAGTCCCCAGTGATTATGATTGATTACCTAAGATTCCAAATAGGTACTCCTTTTTGATGATAATTGCAATCTTTATAAACTTGTGGTCCTGGCCTGGGTGTGCATGTGCAGTAGAATTAATGCCAGACTTTTTCACTCTATTGCTCATTGCACCTCTCTATTGCACCTGGACCACACCATATACAAGAATCCATAGTAGTACCCCAGATCTGTGCAGTTTTTAGCAAACAGGAGTACCAAACCAGGCTACTGTTGGCAAAGTCCACTGCATCTTCATCTTCTTGGATCTTCTCTACAGTCTAATTTGGGTGTGTATGGGCTGTAGAGTGCAAAGCCAAACTTAGAATTAAAAACCCTTTTTAGAAAAACAGTAACACATCTCCAACAGGCCAGCCCCTGGATCACCATTTTATTATATGTAATAATACTGTAATTTCTAATTTGTTAAAACTAGTTCAACTCATCGCTAGTGTTACTGATACTAAGGGGCCCATTCACTAAGCTCGAATGAAGGAATAGAGGAAAATAGAGGAAAAATTGTTGAATTTCGAATGTTTTTTTGGCTACTTCGATCTTCGACTACGACCTTCGACTTCGAATCGAACGGTTCGAACTAAAAATCATTCGAATATTCGACCATTCGATAGTCTAAGTACTGTCTCTTTAAAAAAAACTTCGACCCCCTAGTTCGCCACCTAAAACCTACCGAGCCCAATGTTAGCCTATGGGGAAGGTCCCCATAGGCTTTACAAGGTTTTTCTGATTGAAGGATAATCCTTCGATCGATGGATTAAAATCTTTCGATTCTTCGATCGAACGAATTGCGCGAAATCCTTCGACTTCGATATTCGAAGTCGAAGGATTTCAATTCGGCAGTCAAATATCGAGGGTTAATTAACCCTCAATATTCGACCCTAGGTAAATGTGCCCCTAAATGTGCCTCTATAAACGTTTAAAAAATAAACACTGCAATCAGTAATCAGCATTGATGAATCAAATGACATGACAATTCAAAAGTAGGATGATGAGTTCTTATATAGTGAAAAGAGCTACTATCCACAAGTATATGTGTTATGGCAGAGCTATTTAAGAGAATACTATTTACAATGCTAATGGGGCTTGAAAGATTACTCGTATACTGTATCTTAAGGCACCAGTTTTAGTGCATTAATTAACTTTTTAATTAACAAAACAGAATGCATTCAAATTATTTTATCTTACCATGACTATGAACATATGGTTCCTTTATACAGTATTTCAATGTCAGCAGCATGATGAATGTGGCCTTGGTGCGATCATTACTTCTTGATATTTGTTTCTCAAAGTATTTTACCAAAGGTAAACTGAAAACTAAATTCTAGAAAGTGTTCCATTTTTAAGAATGCATTCAGTTGGAGTGTATTCACTTCTGATGAACTGCTTTGACTAAAATGCAATGGCATAATCATTAACATCTATTTAAGACAATTGGGGTAAAGAGCATGCGATTGAGAAAGATGTCATTTGGCCAGTCACACCAGAGTTGCACAATACTGCAACTTTGTCCTGATTGGGCATGGTATTTACCCACTACATTCATCTTTAACAGAAATCAAAGCATGCAAGTGCAATCCAAGCATTCATATCACTACAGAGTGTCTGACTTGGTTATCACATGGTAAAGCCTGTCAAGTTCAACTGTGTTTTCCCCTTTTCTTTCATTGCACATTTTATTGTGAACACATTAAAGATGTGTGGTTTTGTATTTTTCACATGTCTGACATTTTGCCTAGGTTCCTAACCATCTCCTGGGTATGATAATGTACATCAGTGAGTTTCCACAAGAAAACACAAATAGTAGAAATGTTATAGATGACATACACTAGATAAATAAAAAGTTCTTGGAAATGTTTTATGCTGAAATCCTCATATACTATACTTAAATTTAACATACCTTTTATACCAGACTTTCTGTTATTTCTATCCTTTACTTGTAGCTACAGCATATCAATCTACAGTACCTTTCTCATTCCCTTTAACTAAACTTTAATTCACATGTTAAATCAGTTTGTACCAGTGACCACTTGGCGGAACCTTTCCTTGGACTAGAAGTCTTGTTTACCTCATTATGTCCATCTGCAGTCAATCTGTTATGACACAGAGGAGCCAGATTTAGAACACTGAGTAAAATGTATCTTCAGATTTCATTTAACATTGCTCTATGGGCAACAATTGAGTATTTAATTGAATAAATCGTAAAAAAATCCTATTTACAAAAATGTAAATAATTTACATGTTAGATGGTTTTCGTTCTTTTGAGGGGGGGGGATGTTATTCAGTACTTTTATTTGGAATTTAAACTGTTGTATATATATGGCCCCTATATGGCCCCAATCCAACAACCAAGCAATAGTTTGAATGACAAACTAGAAGAATAATTATAATATATCATATCAAGAGTTAATTGCAGGATTAATTTCCCCTTTTAGTATATGATCACGATTCCCAAATACTCACCCTCTCGAAAGCTGGAGATACGTTCATCATTAATAATGATTATAAAAACCACAGGAGAAGGTTTTCCAGTTGGTTTCTGAAATACCCAGGACAAAAGAAAATGAATAGCACTGTGAAACGTGTTTGTTTTTTCCCTGATTGTTATCACATTTTGCTTTTTCTAATCTAGATACATCAACTACATCAATTTGTAAAAGTAGCCTATAATTGTATAATTCCATTTATAAAAGTAGCAATCAAATCAAATCATCTACCAGTGTATAAGGCTTAAAACTGTCACCTATAAATGTAGTGATTTTTTTTTTTTGCGAAATTATCTTTTTACAGATATTTTCTCAGGTTCTCCCCTTTTGCTTCAACCTTTGCTACATACATATTCTTTTTAGCAGTATAATCAGGACAGAAATGGGTAATTCAGGGTGATCTTACGGTATGTCATGTGGCCTTCCCTAGTCAAAAATGATAGCAGTAGTTACCACTTAGCATGCTTTCTACATTCAAGTGCAGAAAATAGCCTGTAGGAATTTGTAATCCCCATTAATGATTCTATACATTTATACAGTACAGGTATGGGACTTGTTATCCAGAATGCTCGGGACCTGGGGTTTTCAAGATAACTAATCTTTCTGTTATTTGGATCTTCATACCTTAACTCTGCTAGCAAATTATGTAAACATTAAATAAACCCAATAATCTGGTTTTGATTCCAATAAGGATTAATTATATCTTAGTTTGGATAAAATACAAGGTACTGTTCTATTAATACAGAGAAAAAGAAAATAATTTTTAAAAATTTAGATTATCTTTTTATAATGACGTCTATGGGAGACAGCCTTTCTGTAATTTGGGGCATTCGGATAATGGATCCCATACCTGTATATACTTTGAAAATGCAAATTCATTAAACAGTTTGCTAATGAATTCAGATTTCTGGAAATTCTCTGCACATTTATTTCCCACCCCAAATACCAACCTGCATTGTTGTTCTTTTACATAGTAACATAGTAAGTTAGGTTGAAAAAGGACACATGTCCATCAAGTTCAACCTTTTGACTTTTTTTCTGCTAGTTGATCCAGAGGAAGGCAAAAAACCCCACCTGAAGCCTCTCCAATTTGCCTCAGAGGGGGAAAAAATTCCTTCCTGACTCCAAAATGGCATCGGACTAGTCCCTGGATCAACTTGGACTATGAGCTATCTCCCATAACCCTGTATTCTCTCACTTGCTAAAAAGCTATCCAACCCCTTCTTAAAGCTATCTAATGTATCAGCCTGTACAACTGATTCAGGGAGAGAATTCCACATCTTCACAGCTCTCACTGTAAAAAACCCCTTCCGAATATTTAGGCGGAAACTCTTCTTTTTTCTAATCGAAATGGGTGACCTTGTGTCAGCTGGATAAAATAAAGCATTTGAGAGATTATTATATGATCCCCTTATATATTTATACATAATTATCATAACACCCCTTAAGCATGAACATCCCCAATTTGGCCAGTCTTTCTTCATAGCTAAGATTTTCCATAACTTTTACCAGCTTAGTTGCCCTTTCTCTAATACAATAATGTCCTGTTTGAGAGATGGAGACCAAAACTGTACAGTATATTCTAGATGGGGCCGTACCAGTGCTCTATAAAGTAGAAGAATGACCCCCTCCTCCCGTGACTCTATGCCCCTTTTAATACAGCTCAATATCTTATTTGCCCTTGATGCTGCTGACTGGCATTGCTTGCTACAGCCAAGTTTATCATCTACAAGGACTCCAAGGTTCTTTTCCATAATGGATTTGGCTAGTGCAGTCCCATTAAGGTTATAAGTGGCTTGGATATTTTTACATCCCAGGTGCATGACTTTACATTTATCAACATTGAATCTCATTTGCCACTTAGCTGCCCAGATTGCCAGTTTGTCAAGATCCTGTTGCAAGGATGTCACATCCTGGATGGAATTAATTGGGCTGGATAGTTTCATGTCATCTGCAAACACTGACACATTACTTACAATACCCTCCCCTAAATCATTGATACAACTAAAGGAATAAATGCGGCTCACCAAAAGTCCTTGTTGGTTTAATTCCACGGGTAATCCTGTGTTCTATATCTCAAATCCATGTATCAGAAATGCAAATTGTTGTGGAACAAATCCAAGGCAGCAAACTTGACTGCAATATTCTTTATTGGGAAGCAGAGTTACACAATATGTTTCGGGCTATACCCTTTGTCAAGTGTGAGTAAGTCATTAAATAAAAGTGGACCCAATACAGAGCCCTGAGGGACCCCACTAGGAACCTTACTCCAAGTCGAGAATGTTCCATTAACAACCACCCTCTGTACCCGATCCTGTAGCCAGTTTCCTATCCATGTGCAAACGACTTCATTAAGCCCAATAGACCTTAGTTTAGAAAGCAGTCGTTTGTGGGGCACGGTATAATACATTTTGGCAAAATCCAAATAGATCACTGCCCCCCCCCCACTATCCAGCATCTTACTTACCTCATCATAAAAAACAATCAAACTTGTCTGACATGACCTATCCTTCATGAAGCCATGCTGATTGCTGCTCATAATGTCATTCACTAGGACAAAATTTTGAATGTGATCCCTTAACAAGCCTTCAAATAATTTGCCCACCACAGATGTCAAACTTACAGGCCTATCATTGCCAGGCAAATTATATAAACAACTGAATTTGTATCAAGCAACTGACAGAAATGGTAACTGCTAAACACGATATATAATCAGTTTTTGTATAATCACATTTCAGGGTTGCAAAGATGCAACCAGGATGGAGTACAATACACAATGGAATGCCTCTGTGAAAATCCTTGCACTATTATAAAGGGGAATATCTAAAGCCACGTGATTCAATATTTAAACACCAGTCATTGGCCACCAAAGGTTCTTACTAAAAATTTCAAACTACCAGTGTTACCCACTGTGGCCTCTTAATACATGGTCTAAACTTAAGCTTCACACAGTATTCAAGCTAATCCTTAGCCCAAGTCACTCTTAAACTGACATGGGTGGTCCAGATCCAGCAGCCTGTGATTTCAAGAAGAACGTCACATTTCAGCTGGTGCATGCCTCTAAAAAATTAATTTTCTTTTGTTTGTTTTTCTGATAGGGTACAATGTATGCCAATATGGCAAAACAGGCTCAGAACTAAAATCCTAGTTTGATACTTGCCATTATTTCTGTAAACATTGCTGTTTTTATCCAATTATCCTTATTCATGAGGTATTTCTTTGGTGGTTTAGGGTGACCATTTATGGTATTTAATAATTAGTTTGAGACGTTTGTCCAATTTCTGACAAACCCGATGTTGCATGTATTGACTGTGTTGGTTCAAAATCCCATTATATTTCAATTATTCTGCCCACACAGACAATGGAGTCTTCCAGTGCCACTGACCTCATGAATTTTCCACTTCCACAACAGGAAGTGACAACGGCTGCATCATCTTGTTTATAGATTTACTTGTTCAGGCAATCATCATCTACATAAGTGATATACAAATCGATGAGATCTGTCCAGGAATAGCTGTTGAGCTCACTTTATATGCATTGGAAAATTGCTTTACATCTATACAAAAAACAAATAAAAGCAAAAAACATTTTATTTTTTCAGGTAATTCATCAGTTACGCTTATCGAAGAATGAAAGTGCTGCATTACAAGAACTAATGGATTGGAGAAGAAAACTTTGTGAAGGGAATGGGGAGTGGCAAACTGAACAGATAAATTCTGCTCCTTCCCACTCATCTTAAAATACTATTGGTCTCTGTCTTTAACCACAAATTTAAGCACAGAAAAGTGTGTCCAGCTGTTCCATTAATAGCTAGCAAGAGAAACTCTGTTATGGCTTTCTCTACATCTTGGAATGTTTGTTTGTTTTCATACTATGTCAGAAAACCGAAAGCATGAGTAATTAGGTTGTCTGTGTGATAATATGTATGTGTAATTTTTGTTTTTAATACACTCTGCAAACATTTACTGTATGTTCCATTATTCTGGTATGACCACTGCTTCCCCTGAAATTATTATTTGAACAGGGGTTAATGGTTCTGCTGTCAAAAAATGTATTGCAAGTGTGTATTTAGCTCTTTTTATAATCATCTCCTTATGGTTACACTGCACAGTTAGTGAGCAAAAAAACTCCTTATGTACATTCCAAATGGTGCCAAGATTATACCAGAGTGACATTATTTTGATATTACCCATTGATTCTATCAGTTGTGATTCTTTTCGTGATCATTATTGTAAATGAATAAATAATGCCAGCTAGAGTAGCAACATATAAAGTATAGGTTTAATTATAAAAAAAAAACTGATATGAAATTGTTTTATAAAAAAAAAATCGGTCAACTTTATAAAATGACCATCAGCCCATTGTAAGTAAAATAAAATAGGTTTACTTCCTTGACTTCAGAAAAGACTCTTATCTATGTATTAAAAGCAAAGCACAAAATATTATCAACCACGGGAGGTAACTTAGAGGAGAAGCTATGCTAGAATGAAATAAAATGTTTTCTTACTTCCTCTTCTGCAAAAATAATAATGGAATTGATCATGGAATTGCCAATAAAGGCAAATGTTCACTATGTAATTGTGTGATTTTAAAGGAAACAGGCACCATGTATTACTTAAAGTAGAAAAACTGTTCGTAGCATTACTACTTATAAACTCTATATATAAATAAGGTATATTTCTGTTGTGGAGTTGTGTAAAACAGTTAAAAAGAGAGCCAACCTTATATATAAATATTTGACAATATTTGGTGCTAAAATGCATGGTTGAGTGAGTGACATAGTTGGGTTACCATGGTAATGTTCATACTACGTTTACCAGCACATTTTTTATGTGGCATCAATAAGAGATTTACTTTGCACTGTGTAATGGGAATACAACTGATACACTAAATCATGCTAAATACAAAATCCCAGACTACTGATGGCAACATTAATTCAAAAATTTTTAGGAGAGAATAAAATTTGAATAGCTTAAACTACAAAGTAGATTGTATCTTCTGTTTTCTTCAATAATCCTGATTTCATTGTTCTGGCATACTGCTATAGCCCAAAACTTAATGAAGTTAATGTTTAAGACTGGCAACAATCCAATTGTGCATGGATGTATCAGCGCATCAGGCTGGGTATAATGGCAAGCCATTAAGGATTCTCTATTTTGTGTTGATTTTGAGGCAAATAAGCCGTGTCTAATTTTTGTCCCTAAAACATTATGTTAAAAAACTTTAGGGTGCAGACCACTTTTTGTTAATATGAAGTTATCTTTTTCACATTGTACAAAAACCCTTATGTTCTCTGTAAGGGGGTTATTTATTAAAGTCCGAATGTCACAAACCGAAAAATTTGAGTTTTCTTTTTACTATAAAATCCAAATTTTTAGTGGAAAAAAAAAACCTTGAGGATGGAAAAAGTCAGAACACGAAAATCCTGCATGTCAGACCTGCCAAGGTTGTATACAAGTCAATGGAAGAAGTCCCTATCCTATTTGGAAGTTTATTTGGTCTGCGCTGAAATTAGCACGCAAATTCGACTACTGTTCCTTTAACATGCACCTACAGTACCAGGTATTTTTGTCAGACTTCGTAAAGGTCTCTGGTTAAAACATGTTACCCAATAATGCATTGTATTTTAAAGGTTACTGTTGAGGTGCCTGCAGCTTACTTTTGTACAATTCTGTTTGCTTATAACCTGTATATAAATTTAAAAAAAAAAATGTGTCTTTTATTCCACTAATAAGCACAATTAAGAATAAACAGTTTGCAGTTTCAGTAAGATGCATCTGGGGAGGCTTAAATAAGCATTCATACAACTCTTTTCATATTTTTAAAGACCCTATCTAACATTTTATTGTGAGCCAAGGAAACGTGTAAATGTGATCAAATAAACAGTTTACTGTACCAGCTGAATTACCAAGGATTCCTAGAAGCTATTGCATTCTTTTGTTTATACGGATACCTGGAAAGTGCTGGGCTGTATTATTGTTGTTCTATGCATCCACACACGTTGACCATTTAAGACTAAAGCCATCTACTCCTTAAATAAAGAGACTTCTCCTTTTCATTGTGCAAGAGCTTATTTCTTAATGTATTTCTTTTGATTTCACGAAATATAAAGGCAGAACTTTTACCCCCCAAAAATTATTTATTTATTTAAATTATATAAATAAATACATTTAAATTATATAAATTTATTTAAATTTTATTAACAAAAATTGCAAATGCTTTTGATGACCAGCTCTGCAAACAAAAGGCATTTGCATGAGTTGAGAATGACATTTGTATGTCTGTTATTGTATTAAATACACATTTATATAAGAAATGGGATTTCAAATTGTATCATAGTATGAAGTAACAGTGGTGGTCACAGGGTATAAGTAGAGTATTGGACTGGTCCACCAGATCCAGCATCTCAACCCTTCACTAACTCCGTTTCAGCTCCCCCCCACACCCCAGTGCATACCTCCCATACCACCACATACCTTCAGTAGGGATTGGCGAATTTATTCGGCAGGCGCAAATTCGCGGCGAATTTGCTGCCAGCGAATAAATTTGCGAAACGCCCGCGAAAATTCGGCAGAAAAATTTGGCGGCGTCAAAAAAACTTTTCGCCGGCGTCGGAAAAAAACCGACGCAGGCGTCAAAAACGGGCGCCAGCGTCAAAAAACGGGCGCCGACATCAAAGAAAGGGCACCGGCATCAAAAAGGAGACGCCGGCGCCGTATTGCGAATTTTTCGCCGTTTTGCGAATTTCGCACGAATTTCGCAAATTTTTCGGCGAAGCGAAATGGCGCAAATTCGTCCATCACTAACCTTCAGCCCTTTTGCAGCCACTGCAAAAGGATAGGGGGAGCCCACCATGTTTTCTCCTGGTGCCCTGCCAGCCCAGTCCGACTCTGCATCAGTGCACAGGAATTCAGGTTCCTTTGCTATGACCCAGAGTACAGTGAAAACACTTGTTCCTTCACTGTCATGTAGCAAAATTTAAGATAACATTACTATTTACAAGTTGCATTCAATATGAGCTTTACTGGCATACTTTTCTATGACTGCAAATTCATTTAAATGTCAGGTTGAGGTGCCGAAAATGTTTTAAATATGTTTTTGTGTGACAGTCATGGACTGTTGTCCCACTGTGATCCCTAAAGTTTTGGCCCTCCATCAGAAAGCTTATTTTTTATGTAAAAATTTTTCATGTAAAAATGAGAGTAGGTAAATAGATAGACTCTGCAAAATAAAAATTGTTTTCAATATAATTAGCTAGAGATATATGTATGGCATTAAAGACTGGAGTGAACAGATGTCTAACGCCAGAACATTACTTCCTACATTACTAAACAGTCAGTAACCAATCAGTGATTTGAATGGGGCCATATGGAACATATCTGTTCAATTAGTTTGCTTTCGAATCTGACCTGCATGATCAGGATTAAAAGCAAATTAATGGAACAGTTATGTCCAATTTGGCCCCCTTCAAGTCGCTGACTAACTAAGGTTAGAGGGATGAAAAGGAAGAAGAAGTATTCTTCTTTAGACATCTGTTCATTCAAGCCTTTATAGATTACTAACTAAATTAGAAACTTTTTTTTTTTTGCACAGCATCTATGTACTTAGTTTTATTTTTAATCTGTACTGTTCCTTTAAGAATACAATTTGTGGGAGGGTGTTGTAGAGGGGTGATCTCTACATTGCTTCTCTACTTCTCAGGCTTGGATCTGGAACTTTAACAGAAGCATTGGATGGGGGAACAGGGGTGTCCAGGATTGGTGTCTAGCCATATGCAATGGCAGAAACTGTAAATTCTTCATAAATGAACATTAGGAAGTTCACAAAACAAGTGACTGATGAATTGCTAAAGAACTGCATATTTTTCCGTGCATTTCTTTTAAAGCTTAATTTATTTTCAGATTCAGCTACAGATTCTAGTTACTAAAGAACAGAATAAGTGATTGAAACAACTAAAACTACATGTAAAAAAGTAATCTGCGCACAGTCTATAAACATCTTCAAATATGTCACAAATCGTAGTCATTCACTACAGTTCAAAGTGAATATTAAACAGATTTCAAGTAAGTCTCAATTTTGCCTAATTACATTCTCTTGGTTCTGGCTTCATAAGATTGTTCTTCACTAGTGATGGGCGAATGAATTAGCCTGGCGCAAATTCGCTGTGAATTTCTGCGTGCCGCCAGATAAATTTACGAAACTCCCGCCCATTGACTTTAACGCGGCTTCAAAATTGACGCAGGTGTCGGTTACGAATTTTTCGCCGTTTCGCGAATTTCGAAATTTTTCGGTGAAGCGAATCGGGAGAAATATGCTCATCACTGCTCTTACACTCAAATAACATTGCATGACAGCCCAAAACATGACAGCCCAAAACATGACAGCCCAAAAAGTGAATTCTAATAGCTGACGTCCTCTCTCAGCAAACCCTGTGCTGCTTGTCTTAATTTTTTTAATATGCCGTACTAATGCATATTTTGTTAAAGTGGTTTAGTTTAGACACATAGATTTGGGAAAATGACCAAAGTCACAAAACACCAGGTTCAGGGGTTTGATGCCACTCCTACTAAATATATCCTAAGGCAGTAGTGCAAAGCTCATACACTGGACATTCAGGGAATGCAGACTAGAATAGGACACAAATGATGCATAGAATATAATTTGCAGCACAAACTCATCATCTGAATTTGTTATACTACGCTAGTAACTAATTATTCATTAGTTAAAAATCATAATTAAACATTTTTCATTTTCAGTAGGAGTATCCCTTTAAGATGTTTATTGTAGGAATGCCTAACTGTAGTTTTAAACTTAGTACTACAAAGTCAAGATCTCAAATTCCTTTTATTAAACTGAACAAATAGGATCATTTGCAGCACACAATCAAAGCAGTCTGAAGCTTTACAATATGTTCTTTATGCCAGAAGAAAACAGAACATAACATAGTGCTTTGTCACTGTTTTTCTATTATTATCTTGGAATTTTTCCATGAGCATAAGAGTACAAGAAAATATTTTGTTCCTAACGATCACAAAAAGGATTGTATTTTTTTTTTTAAATTCTAGTGTAGCAAAATAGCACAGAGAGAGTTCAGAACTTTCCATCCCTTTTAAGAACATATTTATTGCATTCAGTTTGCTGAGATAAAACAATAAACTAGGGTATTTGTTTTCCTTTTAGCAGATGCTTTACATAGGATTGGTTTAAAAAAATGCACAGATAATGTTAAATACTATTTATATCAGTTAAGAATCCATGCACTGACTGCATTTTTTAAAATCAAATGTAAGCATTTTACTGCACGTATTAGCCACATTCAATTAATTGCATGACCTAAAAAATACAATTACAAGCAAAGACTGGTTTGACATATGGTAAAACATTAGGTAGAGTGTGACACACTTTACAAAAATATTCCTGCAAAAGAGGATAATCTTTGGTAATATATTTAAATTGTATTCACTGGCCCAGAAGTTATACAGGGGTGACCCCCATAGCAGAGGCTGCTACAAGCAGGGATTTCCTGACTGCCTAACTGTCCTACTGTACATTTTAGATCAGATTTATCAAGGGTCAAATTTCGAAGTAATGGGAGTTTTTTTTTTTAACTCCCTTAACTTCGAAATGTAAAGAAAAAAAGACCAACCTAAATTTATTTTAAAAAATCAAAGTTTTTTTCTGAAGATGAATAGTGTAAGGAAAGGTTTCCCTGGTGGTCTAGTGGCGAGTGTTCGGTTCAATTAGTTGTTCCTGGTGCTTTAGTATGTTGAATCCTGGTTGTTTGATCTTCTGTGTATTGACCCTTGTTTTGTCTGACTATCCTGATCTCTCCAATCCTGACCTTTGCCTGCCTGATTTCTCCAACTTCTCCAATCCTGATTCTGCCTGTTTGCGACTATTCTGAACTCTCTAATCCTGACCATTTGCCTGTCGACTGACTATTCTACGCTCTCCAACCCTGAATCTGGCCTGTCTGACAATTCTCAGCTTGTGCTGGCCCGGCCTGCCTGTTCCTGGTGGTGTTCTTCCTTCCAGTATCCTGGTGAGACGATCGTGCCCCTTAGCTCGTCCAGAACCGTTAGCCTAGCTCCTCTCTCAAATAAGACCTGGCGGCATCTGATTAGCCGAGGGCTCCTTCTGAGGTGAAAGGTGGCAGTTAGAGGCAGAAGTGAGAGCTGAGACCAGGGAGCTTAGCTTGGGTTCTGGATATAGGGTGCCGAACGTGACAAAAAGGCTGTATTTGAATCTACTTTGATTTTAAGTTTTTCAAGAACAAAAACAAAAAGAAAAAAGGAGGTCCCCCGTAGGCTAAAACAGTTATTCCCAGGTTTTAGATGGCAATTGGTTGGAGTTTTAAAGGGACAGTACATGATAAATTTCGATATTCGAATAGTCAGAATCCCCTTAAATGACATATGTTCCGAGGTCTATCTCTAGGGCTAGCATCATTTACTGTATTTATAATCTCTTCCTTTTTATGAGTGTGTGGCACTAATATTGATAGTGATTAGACAGTGTGGCCATAAGATTTCAAGACATTTTTTTTTTGAGTAACGAATGCCAGAACTTACTTACAAGGATCTGAAGCTGTGTAAATCTTGGGTTTACATGGCCTAAAATATAACACACCATGATAAGTTTGCTACTTATTTTACACAGCTTTTGGTGAATTTCATAATAATAAATAAGCCCCTTAGGGGGTTATTTACTAAACTCTGAATGCAAAAATCCTGAAAAATTCATGATTTTTCTGTATAAAATTGGACTTTTAAAAAAAATCATGAATTTTTCAGAATTTATTAAACCGCGAGGATGGAAAAGTCAGAATCAGAAAATCCAGCATCTCAGACCTGTCGAAGGTTGCATATAAGTCAATGGGAAAAGTCCCAATGATTTTTTGATGTGCGCTGAGTTTCGTGCAACACCCCGGGCAAAAATCTGAAAAAATTCACAAAATTTGTGAAAATCTGTTTTTTCCCACAAAGAAAATTTTCTGGAAAAAGTAATAATAAATAAGCGCAGGGTCGGACTGGAGCATTGGGGGCTCAACTGGGCTGCAAAACTAAGGGCCCTCCTGGCAGTCACCGGGGGCCGCCTCCCCACTTCCAAACACCGAACCCTCTCCAGCTGCTGCACATATCACATATTATTTACTTCAGGGTCAGCCAATCAGGGTAGGACCTGGTGTCCCGCTGGCCCAGTCCTACCCTGAATAAGTGTAAAAAAAACCCAGAGCGGATTTCATCTGAGTTTGTAGCAGAAAATGTTGAGATAAAATCAGACTTTGATAAATAACCCCCTTAGTCTTTCATGAGTTTTTCTCCTCAACTTTATCCCCTGCTACAAAATGGCCATTGTATGTATTATGAAACGCCACTTTTTAAATTATATTTGACAGAGTTCTAGCATCCATATTAAACAGAAATAAAGTCAAACAAAACTATAGAAAAAAAGTACAAACTTTTTCTAAAATAACTTTGTTCTGTCACTTGCAATTTATAACATGTTGTTATACAGCCAGACAAGTTGTTTTGGTGTCTATTTTCCATACTGCATTCATATATTTAAATGATGTTTTTCAGTACTTTCTGACAATTAAAGGCACAGTCATGAGAAATGGCTTTCTATAAGACATATTTAAAAGGTTTAGTGCAAGGAATTATATTAGCAGGCATAAAGTATATTCTCAAATGATGTCATTTCATCCACAAGCCAATGTACACCCATTTAAACATTAAAACTGGTAACACATAATGAATGTTCTTTTCCTCAAAATTCAGTTATAAGAGTGGAAACTTTTAGGCAATGCTGTTTAATATAGTGAGCCCTTTTGTTTGCGGCATGGCACTGTACAATGTGTCTTAGGTAAAATCATTTTGAGCTATATTACATATTCTTCAAGTTCAAGATCATAAAACTGAAAAAAACATCACAAAACACAGTATAGGCATAGGATCTCTTATCCAGAAACCTGATATCCAGAAAACACAGAAATTGTGGTGGTCATCTCTCATATAGTCCATTTTCAGAAAAGAATTCTATTTTTTAAGCTATATTAAAAATTTTGTAGTGAAACATTACTTTTGGGTTTTTTTTTCATTGTAAAATGTGTTTAAGTAGACTCCCAGTATTGTAAGAGTACCCGGTGGTCTAGTGGGGTGACCGGGATGCACGTCGCCTCCTCTTTTGGGTTTGACACTCAGGATTGAGGCCGTCAGTGAAATTCAAATATTTAAAGGCACAATGTCCTATTTCCAATCGTCCAATGTAGATATATTTTCATAGTTCCAGACTTGTATAAGTCTGATCTAGTCCTTGATTCTTGCTGTATTGCTGCCTGAACCGACGCTAGCCTGTTTGACCACTCTTCTGGATCTCGATCATGTACCACAATACGGTTTGGTTTGACCCCGGCCTGTTTATCCCGACTATGGGGCAAATTCACTAAAGGACGAAGCGCCTAACGGTAGCGTTAATTCGCTAGCGTAGCGCATTTTTGTTAATTCAACGGACGCTGGCGTAAATTCGCTAGTGTTACTTCGCACCCTTACACCTGGTGAATTTGCGCAACGGTCGTAACTACGCAAATTCACTGAAGCGCAAATTTTTCTGAATGCTACCTTTTACGCCAGACTTCCTTCGCCACCTCAGACCAGGTGAAGTGCATAGAGTAGATAGGGATTGCTTCAAAAAAATTTAAAAAAATTTCTAAGTCCCAAAAAACTCTGGCGTTTTTTCTTTTTTTATGGGTGATAGGCTGAAAAAGATCTAAATTTTTTTTGGGGCTACCCTCCTTTCCCCCTACATTTCCTAACTCATGGCACCTTAACTATACAGTGGGCACATGTGTAGGGCAAAATAAAAATGTTATTTGCTGTTTTGAAGGTTTCCCAGGCTTGTGTAGTGATGCTACATATACCTCCATTGTAACTTCAATTTGGCATTAAGCATCACTAGCGTAACTTCGCTTTGCTTGACGAATTAACGGTAGCGCAACTTCGCAACCTTACGTTTCCCCTGAGCGCAACTTCGGATTTTAGTGAATTTGCGCAGCGCTGGCGAAAATACACCTGGCGAAGTGCTGCAAAGCGGACGCTGGCGTAACTACGAATCTTAGTAAATTTGCCCCTATGTTTCTGGTCACTGATTTTGTACCACACTGTCTGGTTGGCATTGACCTTGGCCTTTGTCCCCAACTATGCCTCTGGTCCCTGACTTCACATTGCTCAAGGTTGGGCACCTATTTACAGAGCCATAGTTACATGGGTTAATAAAGCACAATACAGGAAATACATTCAGTTTGCTAAGTTATGGTCATGTCCTGAAGATTAAAAATAATGTAATGAAGAAATGACATCAGTTTTATTTGTAAACCTTGTAAACTTTTAACAAATATTGGGCCTTACAGTCCACTGTGAGGCCCAATAGTATGACAATGCCACCATCATACTTCACTATAAGCATGGACCAACTATATCAAGAGTTCTGAATAAAACTGGCCTCTATGTGAGTGTGGAGTAAAAAAAACATTGTGCCAGGTGCCATCAAGTCTGGTGTTTGTCAGATGTCCACATGACCCAACTTTTTAGTGAGAAAAAGTTTTGTGATCAAAATATACTGTCTTATGACAAAACACAGAGAATGGGACAAGAGTTACTTTTTTTAAAATTAGTTAAACAAAGTTATAATTACAAAATTAGCAACCTGCCAATCCAGTTCCATGCTCAGTGCCTAACTATGACGTGTAGTCCCATCAAACAAAATGTTTACTTCTTTGAGTGCTGCAATCATTGTATTTATTTAACTGTTGGAGTAAAGTGATTATAGGCGTGTGTATATTTAGAAGTAGCTGATAGCCCAACGTATCGTTAAATAAGTATTCATTGGGTGGTTAGAGTTTTCCTGTTTGAAATTTTGTAATTATGTCAATTCAATGAAATGATTGTATAAGCACATTAGAAAGGAGTAAGAAAGCCGATGTCATATTTAGCAATAATTCCTCAAGTAATAAGCAGAATCCTGACGGGGCTTTATTCCCGGAACTACAAAGATCTATGATTATGAAGAACTGAAAATCTAGTGGGACACTGTGACATTCAAGAAATACATAGCACTGGGTTTAATCCTGAGGGACTTGAGAATTAAAAAGTATCCAGTACTGTATATGAAATAACTGATGAGAGCTTTTTAAACAATGGAATAGTATTTAATTGGAATGCTCTGTAAAATGGATGCACATGTTAGTGGAACTTAACCAAAAGGTGACAGGGTTGGACTGGGCCAGTTGGAACCCGGGAAAAAAACAGGTGGGCCCCCGCTCTTTTGGGCCCCGCCGGCCCAGACCTGCTCCCTGCCACCTCTGCCTTGGCGAACGAACATGCAGGGGGAGGTGTGGATGGACTCAGATGGGGCTTTGTTGTATGAGCGAGGGTCGGAGGGGGCCTCTGAGAAAGCAACCCCTGTGGGACCTGGGACCCCCCAGTCTGACCTTGAATACTGATATATTAGAGATACATGAACAAATTTAAGTCACCAGTTTCAGGTATAAGTGATGAACACAGAGTGTATGGGAAATGGGAACAGGATTTAAAAACAACGCTTGATGAAATTGAATCCAAAATATGACCATAAAAATGCCAAAGTTCCAGACAGTAGGGACTAAGAGGAGAATAGGTTATACGTGAGATCAAAGAGGAGACATACAGTACTGTATGAGAAAACGAGGTCTAATTTGAAACATGGAAAGGATGGTAAATGTGTGAGTTTCCTTAGGGATGATACTGAAGGTACTGATTTTAGTCTGTTTCCTCATTGTCCTCCTCTTGTCCCCGTAACTCTCAAGTGCAATGTAACAGGAAGGCAATGGAGTTTTTTTCCAGAGGAAAACAGAGTACTCCAGAGGAGCAGCAGAAAGGAGTAAAAGCCAGGAAAACACAAATGGGACAGTGCAACAGTACATAAATCAATTAGGAGAGGAAGAAAGAGGTGGGGGAAAAAAGGAAACAAACTAAGGGAACACAAAAGCAACAAGAGAAATTTAATGTTCAGTTAGTTCAGTTAATTCAGTCCATTTTTTTATTTTGATGTATTAGAGAGACTAATTGATTTAAATTAAATTTGTTAGGAAATTGATTTTGCACAAGCACTTTTTGAAATAATTAGACACAGGTGTTGATTATATGGATAATTCACCAGGGCAATTACATTTATAGGGGTAATTCCTTGGCAGACAATGGACACATTTGTAAAATGGCGAAGGTGAGAAGTTAATATATTACACTGAACAAAGGGCAGTATTTGAGTTGGAGTCTCCTGGCTAGAGCACTGGTCTCACAGCCTTGACTGCTAGTTTTTATGGGAGGGAGAGACCAAAACATTGGACATCTTGCAGGCTTAATCCTCCCCAATTTGTGGCTTATATTGATGCAGGCCATTGTGGGAACCCTTGAGTTACTGCTACTTCCGAACCAGGGTTAACTCTGGCCTGTATATTCTGTATACTAGTGATGAGCAAAATGTTTTGCCATGTTTCACTGCAAAACAGACACACATAGGGGTAAAAAAAAATTGTCACATGGCAAAAAAAACATTTTGGCTCATAGACTTTAATGCATTTGGCAACATTTTGCTATTTCACAAATTTCTGGCGAAAAGAAACGGTCCAGATTCGCCCATCATTACTGACTACGTTTCTGGTTCCTGATCCTATACTACACTGTCTGATTGGTATTGACTCAGCCTGTTCCATGACTACACTCTCTATTCCCCATCATTCCTGTAGACATTATGGTTCCCTTGTCTGCCCAGAACTCCCTTCTTGGTCCTCTCACTTTAAAACCTGGTGGCATCTGAGTATTGGAGGGCTCCTCTGAAGCAAAAGGCGGTTGTTATAGGCAGAAGCGTGAGCTGAGACCAGGACCTTGGGGTTTGTTCTGGGTTTTGGGATACGTTACATTACAGGATGGTGTCAGAAAGACTTTCTTTTCGGATCGGATGTAAATGCATAAAGAAAAGACTCCATCTGACTTTATCTGATCCAACTTTACAGTCTAGCCTAGGGGGGTCAGATTTTGTAGCATCTGTTGTGCAGTGTTGCATGGTGTTGCATAGAAGATCTGATACAATCTGGCCCTCAAAATTATGAAAAGCGCTCATGGAGTTTTATCCACTATCTATATTTAAAATTGCTTTTCTGCAAATGTATTAACTGTGGCAAATTTATTATTCAGGCAGAAAGAAAAATTACGTTCATTAATTAGCTCAGCAAGATTTCATTAATTAATCCTGAACATTGCATTGCAGACTGCCAGCCCTCTTAGGGAAGGATGCAGTTGTTATACTATATGAAAGATGCTAGAATTTACACATTTGCACGTCTAATCAAATTGTAGTCATTTAATATTATAAGTACCATTATGAAGAGAAATTCAATGCCTACAAATGAATAACTGGCAGTGGCTAGATATAAAAACAGTTTAATAACAGTTTAATAGGGACACATCATATATATATATATATATGGCTGTGGACTTTCTCTTATCATCCAGATTTACTAAAAAATCATAGTGCCTCCTCTAGATCTTTAAAAAAAAAAGTGTAGACATTCTTATTTACAGGATTTTAAAAAAAACTTTCCTCACTTACAATGTGTGTTTAAAAAGTATTTTATAACCTATTACAGCATATTTTCAATAAAGCTCTTAGGTCAACATTCCTGCAACATTTATAGGGTTCTATTTATGAACTGGGTGCTTCTGCTATAAAAATAAAAATGTCTCTGCTGGTGTAATTGTCCAATATACATGGTCCAGTTTGGCACATTATAGTCAGTCTGTTCCTGACCCAGTCTGATGTCATGTCTCTTACTGGTTATCCGGCCACATAACAGATTTATAATGTTGCTGATGAAAATATATGATTCTGTAAAAACAGGGTATTCTTCAAAAAGGGATGGAACATTTTGATATTAATTTGCATGAATATGGAAAAATATTATAATTAGTATCCATCCACTCCCACAGAACCACAGGGCAGTCTCACTGGTCTGTGTTACTCAGCTTTCTTTATTCCTACAGCAATTCTCTGTTAAAGCTCTTTCTACTTGTGTAAGAAAACAGTATTTTAGGGTATTTACAGGGAAGCTTTTATTGTTGGGCAGAGCCAGAAATGCACAGTAAAATGAATGCGTGAATATAAAATAAAATGACAAACACACAGAGGAAAAAATCTTCAGCTTTCTGTAGATGCAATGAAAACCATATACCAGAAAATAAAGAGAGGCCATTGCAGGACAATTTCTTGCATACATTTTTCTGCCACATGACCCAGACAGATAACCTTTCTCTAAATAATCCTGCCAACAAGGCAGCTATATATTATTAATGCTAACATGATGATTTGCCTTTGCATCTGTCTGCCAAGTGAATATTAGAGAATCTGAGAATTTTCCAATCTAATTCCCATCGTTATCTCTCTTCCTTCAAAGCACAGAGAGAAAACATACATGTAAAAATAGGCATATTCATTTTGTATAATACTGATGTAATATAGAGGCAGATTTGTCTCATATATTATTATTCATCATCAGTTTTCCCCATAGATTACAGCTGAGTATATACAAACCACCCTCTGAGATATGTTTTTTCTCATTATAAAGGCATCACAGTAGCACACTGTTTAGCCTTGCTGCAGTGCAGCATTAAGATTCTGGGCTTGACTCAAGCCAGGGCATTATCTCCCCATGCATGGGTTTCTCTAGATAGTCTGTTTATTTCCACATTCTAAAAACATATTGGCAGGTGATATAATACATCTTAGAATGTTTAATTGTGATAATGAATTAAGATTGTAAGATCAACTGACACAGAGACTAATTTAAATGCTGAAAAATCTGTGTAAATTTGCACATTGAAGCCCATTTATTAAAGGAACCTTTTTTCAAAATGTGCTTTTTGCATTTCTGTATAGTTAGGCCCAGTGCCACTCAGTCCTGCTTTCTGTTCTGAATCAAGAGCTGCAGTGACTATTGACACAGGGGAGCCCTGGAGTTACCATTGCCTCCTTGGTGTTTATAGAAATGGCCTGTAGATGTCACTGTGCTCAAGACTTATACTGTGCATACTTTCTATACAACTTGTGGTGTTAGAGTTGCTTACTGTTGTGTAATGGCTGCATAAGCCTGCTAATAAAGCACTGTTATACTCTACTCATCCTTGGCTACCAAAACATAACAAATTGGCGACAAGATGGCTCTTCTACCTCTGCAGTGCTGCAGCTTTTCTCCCAAACCCTGGTGAGCCTACCATAACTTTTAATGCTTGGATCCGTATATTTGAAAATTACATTATTGCTGCTGTACATTACCATTACCTGATGATACTTATGAAACTGCTCTTACTGTTATAAAGAACTTTTTCGTGCCAAGAGTAAATGTGGTTGCTGAAAAATATAAATTCCGCCAATGTGGACAGCATAAAGGTGAATCCACAGAACAATTTGTAGCAGCTTTGAGAGAGCTGGTTGTTACCCGTGAGTTTGGAAATTTAACAGGTGAAATGCTAAGAGACCAAATAGTGGAAAAAACAAACTCACCTCGCATTAGAGAGAGACTGTTCCTAGAGCAGGATTTAACCCTTGCAAAGGCTATTGCAGTTGCTAGCCAAATTGAAACAGCAGTGGCAAAGGCTAAAACTCTCAGTCAGGGAACTGCTGGGAATGTACAGATTGTGAATTCAGCACTGTGGCCTAATAATGCACAGTCACAGGCAAAATACAGTGCTAAGGAAAGGGATTCACCTACACTGCAAAACCGTGCAGCCAAAATGTTACAGTATTAAGTGTTGATAAAGGTGGTACATTTATTCCAGACAAGTTTATATGCACTGTCAATGTTAATACTGCTTCTGCTGACAAGGGACATTCCATTAACCTGATGTTTGATACAGGTTCAGCTGTTTCTATACTACCAAAGAATATTTCTTGAAACATATTCGCTTGTTGCACCTGCCCTGAAACTGGTCAGTTACTTAAAGGATCCAATCCCTGTGCTTGGTTGCTTGCCAGTGACTGTACAATTTGAATCAAATACTGCAAAATGTGACTTTTACATTGTGAATAACAGTACGGCTATACTTGGAAGCGATCTCTTTGCTGCTTTAAACCTACAATTAATTGATGGTCTCATTACTACAGCACCAGTGCCTGCCACACAGCCTGTGTCTAAAATTTCACCACAAAGCAACACTTCTCTGGGTTGTGCAAAGAAATTTGTACACAAAGTTAAGTTGAGACCAGATGTAAAACCAGTACACCAGAAATTGAGGTGATTGCCCTACTCTATAAGGGAGAATTTCTCACAGGAACTAAAGAAACTGGTAGAGCAAGTGTGATTGAAAAATCAGTATCCTCCGAATGGGTTTCACCAACTGGAGGTATTCGAGGTATCTCCATGAACCTAATAAAGCAGTTGTTAAGGATAATCATCCCTTGCCACACATAGAGGAAATATTTTCAGAACTCCGAGGAGCAAAATTCTTTTCTACTCTTGATCTTCAGCGTGCTTATCATCAAGTATTACTGCATGAGGACCTCACTGAATATATCACCCATGATGGTTTGTTTCGGTTCAAGCGTGTACCTTATGGACTGGCTTCAGCACCGAGTTGTTTTCAAAGACTGATGTCTTCTATACTCCATGGCATACCTGGTGTAGAATGCTACTTGGATGATATAATTGTCTACGCTCCAACTATGGATCTTCATGACAAGTACCTAGAAAAGGTTCTGAAATGCATTGATTCTGCAGGACTGAAATTGAACCTTTCCAAATATATTCCTACTATCGGGGGATATGTGGTGTTTATACAAAAGGCCTGTAGATGTCACTGTGCTCAAGACTTATACTGTGCATACTTTCTAAACAGCTTGTGGTGTTATAGTTGCTTACTGTTGTGTAATGGCTGCATGAACCTGCTAATAAAGCACTTATACTCTATTCATCCTCGGCTACCAAAACATAACAGCCTCCTGATCAGGCGGAAACTTCAGGGTTCTCTTTGTGCCCTTTGTCAATAAGCACAAAGCACTTGCGCCTAAATAATAGGGTGCAGACATCACCTGCATGCTGGATGCAAAAAATGTGCCAGAATAATGTAGGGACCCCACAGGGTTAATTTCTCCTTCAGTCGAAGCCTCATGGCTGAGAGACAGGGTTTCCTAAGGGGCAGAGCCCTTGTGATTGGTGCAGCATGGCTGATCCCAAAGGCATCCACAAGGTGTCGCTGTGCACCAATATAAAAAGAGAATGTGCTCACAGCCATTACAGTTTTACAGTTTTGCTGCTGAACCTTGTTTCACTGTGAATCCTATTCGGCAAAATGTAGGCAAAAAGAGAGTTTGATAGGCCTGCCAAGGCTGGGCAGGATACTCCAGTGCCTGAAAGCTCAACCAAGGAGGGTTTGGAGTTTGGATTGCTGGATTTTCATGTTCACACTATGGAGAGTGTTGAGAGCTGCAGTTCAGCAATGGATGTCGGGAGAGCTCACGCTATAGACAGTGTTGGGAGCAAATACCTGAAGGATTCAAGCCTTGTTATGTGCTCGAATGGGAGAGTCTGGAGCCTAAAAAGAATCTTCATCGCTGTGGATGCCTGTCAGCTCTGTGTGAGACTACCCGTCTGTGTGACTCCTTTGGGGTGAGTGTTACCTGAGGAAAGGGGTAAGAAAGGATAAGGATCCACCGATCTCGTGTTTGGAGAAACAGGCTTTTTGTGTGCCTGCCACGTGGGAGCAGGACTGGTACTCTTTTGGAGACAAGGGATTGAGACTCTTGGGCTGCCAAAATGGAGTAGTGCAGGACTTTTCCTGGCAGGGATTTACCAGGAATGGACTGCTACAGGTTCCTAGAGTAGTGGGTAATGCTATTTAAATGCATAATGTACTGTGACCGTGTTTACTTGACCTTTAATGTTATATAAAGTTATTTGTTACACTAGTACAAGTGTGTAAGTGAATGTTATACTAATGGGCCAACCGCAGGTTTATTCCCGGATACCATTAGATAGAGGCACTGCCATAGAGGAGTTTCCCAGTACCTTTCACTTAGCAAAGGGGACTCAGGACCTGCATCGGTAAGAATTATGTGATGTACAACTTTGGCACCAGGGGGGTGGCCAAAAATGGGTTACAATAACTTTGCAAAGAAATGTGCTAGCAGTTGCTTTAATGTTGGTGGATACATCACTCCCTTACTACTGCAATACTCTGGAATTCTGGGGAACAAAACATTGTGATAGAAATGGTGCATTGGGGAAATATACATGGTACTCGAAAATGCACTTTGCTCACTGTATTGGCAAGTAAATCAGTAGTAATCTTGGGCCACAGATCTATAACTGACATTGTTATGCCATTTAATTTTCTGTGTATTTTTTCAATAGTTTTGGATCATATTTGAATGTCATGGAATAGATATACTGTAAATACAGAAGAAAGGGTTAATATTCAGAATAAAGACAAATAATTTAAATGTGAGCAAACTAGGCTTTGGATCTTAAAATTACATAATGTGTGAAAAAATTCTCACTTTCAGCTGTCCAGTTCTGTAAAGTGACATGATTTGAATCCTTTGCTGTTAAGTGCTGGCATTCAGCTGTATTCAACAGAATCTTCGATTTGGTTCACCCCTATGGTATTTTGGGAAAGTATATGATCAATAATCAATGTGTGGATCCCCACTAACTGATTTGGCTTTTGGAATGTTTTTACTAGAATAGATCAACAAAAAATGAAATTAAGCCAGGATGTCAGTCATGCAGGTGTCTGTACAGGGGTCTTCAGCCAACCCAAAACTGCATGGGCTGCCACATCTGCAGCAACAGACTAGTCAAGTGGATTGGTAAATTGTGCCTTATGTCAGCTTATATTGGGCATTATCAGGTCTGTAGACAGTAACAGTTCACAATGGAAAGGTACTGTATAAGAGTACACTTTAATTTCTCAAGTGACTGCCTTACAACTGCCTTGTAAGTTATCACAGCTGCATAACTTACAAGGCAGTTATTGGTCTACAATGTCTCCCGTTATGAGGGGAGCATCTTATGCATGTTGACTCAGTCTCAGTCCACCTCTACTGTAGTAGATACTGGCAAGGGTACCTTGTTACCCTAGTCACGTCCTACCCTTTGACCTCACAATGGGTGTCGGTAGATGTGCAGTAGCTGGCCTAATTATGGGTTACAACATACAGGAGCCCATTGTTACAACCAGAGGGTCATTTTATTCTCACAGGTGTCTTTTACTGTTATGATGTCATTGACGTGGGTGGGCCCTATAATCACAGCCTCTCTTTGGCTATATACGTTGAACTCTCAAATTGCACTGTTTCCTGAATGGGACTGAAACGTTGGACGAATAAATCTTTTTCTTCCTTTTTTACACCTTTGTCTATTGTTGTTTAAATCCTGTGAGTGCCATCACTTCACACATTGTGTATATATATATATATATATATATTAGGTGAAGCAGAGATAAGATATAAAGTGTCACATTTCATGGGATATGCAAGATTTGTGAGCTATACTTCTATCTATATTCACTGCTCAAATTAGAAAAAAAGCTTTTGACACTATAAAGACCTGAAGCATCTTTTAATGAAACTGTTGGGTACTTTCCATTTAGTATTAGTAGAGTAAAGTCCATTCACTCTGGGAAATGGTCTCTGACGAAAAGCTTAATATCAGTTATCAACATCTGTTTTTTATAGGCATCGAAAAATACACAATGAATGTTGTGGCTTTGATTTATTAGGCTGTATCTTGGCTACTATACCAGCAGTTCTGTATGTAGAGATGGCCACAGCGATATAATTAAGTAACATACATGTAAAGCAAACGAGGTGGGGAAAGAATACCAAAAGCGCTTATAGCTGCAAGGTGCCTTTATTCACCGTCACACGACATGTTTCGAGCTAGGTAGCTCTTTTTCAAGTAATATACATGTCTCCTCCCATTACTCCTTACATGCAAGTTAAGGCCTCCCATTTCTATTTTTTGGCAGTACTGTCTGCATACCATCAGGCATGTAAATTTCATACGTTTTGAATTTCCTGAATTTCCGTTCCTTTTGACCTGTTACTTTACATCTAAAATGTATCCCATTTCTATGTACGATTCAGCCCCCAGGCAACAGTTTCTATATTCACAGCCTGGGATATAGAGGCAGCAAAGGAGAGAAAGGAATGTCTACTGATGTCTGAGACCACATGAACCTCTGCATTTTTGGCAAGTTTCCCTAGAAAACTGGTGAAATCTTTTTGGCAGCATATGTGTATCAAACATATTCGCCAAATTATTTTCCTACTTGCATCAAGGATAATGTGTATACATGTTCTGTAAGGCAGTCAGTAAATAATCATAATAATGATAACTGGGCTCATTTATATTCACAAGTGCAGTGAGCAAAGTTTAAGTCTATGTTTTTCCCCACAATGCAGCATTTTCTCCACTTTCATCAATAGCCGCAGCAATGCCTGATTTGGAACGGAGGCCAGGAAGGACTGAGCAGTGCTGAGCTAGACTATACAATTGTGTCAAGAGCGCATTTTAACTCAAGAACCTTTAAAGCAGTGATCCCCAACCAGTAGCTCGTGAGCAACATGTTGCTCTTCAACCCCTTGGATGTTGCTCCCAGTGGCCTCAAAGCAGGTGATTATTTTTGAATTCCAGGCTTGAAGGCACATTTTGGTTATATAAAAACCAGGTGTACTGCCAAACAGAGTCTCCTGTAGGCTGTCAATCCATATAGGGGCTACTAAATGACCAATCACAGCACTTATTTGGCACCCCAAAAACATTATTCATGCATGTGTTGCTCCCCAACTCCTTTTACTTCTGAATGTTGCTCACAGGTTCAAAAGGTTGGGGATCCCTGCTTTAAAGGAACAGTCATAATAAAAAATCATGGTGTTTTATAGAAATTAAATATATTGTGCTGTTGTCATTCACTGTAGTTATGTGTTGGTGGGCAAAAAGTTGACCGCAGCTGACCATAACCCGCCGCTCCACCACTCACACCCGACCTTAACCTGGCACGCCTCTGAATTTATAGACCCGTGTCCACCCCCCTATGACATCATGGAATGGTGTGGGGCCAAGTAGGTGTGAGCCTATAAAAGGTTTGCAGTGGAGGCAGAAGCCAGTGGGGATAGAGGCCTATGACCTGATGATGATGATGGTGTGTGGAAGTTGACCTAAAGTTGCTCTGTCATTCAGAAGAGAAAAGGGTCTGCTATTTAACCTGTGCCATTTAGCCCTATTTGATTGCTACCATTGTCATTTTGGTGTTACTGTTACTTTAAAGGTACTTTGGTTAAAATGCGCTCAATGCACTACCATATATTTGTAATCAGTGCAACTCAGTCCTTCCTGGCCAATTTCTTAATGTTGTCATGTGCAATTCACTGCATGGAGAAATGCAAGTTGCCAACTGCACTTGCGGTCATAACCGAGCCCTATTGTGTGTGGTTTGGATGGATACTGATGAACAACATGCAAAGGCTGTAATTATGCAGTCCAGTGGCAAATTATAATGAATAAAGAATAATAGTCTGGTAACTTTCAGCAAAGTCTTTCAGCATGGAAAGCCATGTAAAACATTAAAAACTGACTAAAATAAATGAATTACAAATAGTCTTGTGAATGATAATTATTACTCACTAAGTCATTTTGCCAAATAGGTCAGCAGTTACCAGGCAAAAGTGCAGATTGTGTAACAATGACTGTATAAAATCACATAAATCAAAGTCATATAAGGGTACCTTATCCTTTCACAATTATCTGATACTATCAGTACTTCAGTAGTATCAAATAAAACACGTCTGAAGGTCACACTGTACATTTTGTATCCAGAAATAAGGTTAGACTCAGCATCAAAGGAACATATATTTTAATTTGTTTTTTCATACTTTTGAGCAAAAGATAGCCTTAAGTATGTCAGTATAAGAGATATCATTTCATCAATTTCCTTATTTTCATAAAATAGGAAATACAGTATAAATACAGCATGACGTAAATAACTAAATATGATATGTTGTTTATACAGATAATTATCTGCCAACAACTATCATTTTCAGCTGATAATAGCATGTGACTTCCTGTTATTGAAGTTTTACTGAAACGAAACAGGAATGTAAGGCTATTATAGGATTCCTTCAGTAACTTGTGTCAATACAGTGTGACCCTGTTTGTCTTGTCCAGATGACAGTGCTATGATTTTTAGTTGCACCATTATGGATGGATATTTAATAATATTTCTTACTGAAAGGAAATGCATTCCCTCACCAAATGACAGATGACAAATACAAGTGGTCCTCTGCACTCAACCCATTATCAATATATTTAGGACTTTGAGAAATTTTGTGCCTTAAAGGCATGTCATAGAATGGCCACCAGTTCTAAGCAGCTTTTCAATAGGTCTTCATTATTTATTCTACAGGGAGCATAGGGAAGGCAGAGTATGGCACACACAGGGAGCATAGAGCAGACAGAGTATGACACACACAGGTAGCATAGGGAAGGCAAAATAAAGCAGGAGACAGGGAAACCTATTAGGACTAAAATGAACAGTTCATGCTGTGCTACATACAGTGACACAGTGCTGGTGCCCCTACAGCAGTTTGTATGAGTGTGGACAGGTAAACAATGGCATTTACAGTCTGGGTCTGAGGTGTGAACAGTACAAGGCTTTACAGGTGTGCTGTATGGGTGTGAACAATAGAGGTGTTACAGGTGTGAACAATGCAGGGGCCAGTTAATCTCAATATTGATACCTTTTAAATCTTACACAAGGGAAGCACTCACAGCAGGCAGACTTTAGTGTGGGAAGCCATCTTTTTATTCAGCAGCTCTCCAGTTTGCAATTTTTTGGCTGTCTGGCTGCTTAGGTCCACATTACCCTAGCAACCATGCTTTCATTTGAACAAGACACAGGAATATGAATAGATGAGACCCTGAAAATAAAGTGGTGTAAGGAAAAGTAGCAATAACAATACATTTGTAGCATTACAGAGCATTTGTTTTTTTAGATAGGGTCAGTGACCCCCATTTGAGAGATGAAAAGTGTAAGAAATAATTCAAAAGCTATAAAAAAAATGTGGTCCAATTAAAAAGTTGCTTAGAATTAGTCATTGTATAAGATACTAAAAGTTAAAGATGAACCACACCTTTATGTTAATGGTCTTTTTTTTTTTTTTTTTGCTGCACTATTTTTCTGCACTTTTTTATACTAATACAGTATATTGGTGTCAATGGGAATTGTAGGTGATTGTGAAACACAAATTCAGGTCTGGTAAAAATTGTCTTTCATTGCTATCAAGACACAAGGTCAAGCTGGCTAAACATGTATAGTTTTGTTTCCTTTATTTATAATTTCTTTTTTATGGCATATAAACTATAGTTCCTAACATTTCTCCACCAGCCAATCTGATGAAATAGTGCTACTGGTGCTATTTAGAGAGGTAGTTTACTCTTAAAGGGCACCTGTCATCTGAAATAGATTTTCCTACCAGAGGAGCGGGCTAATAGAACCGGTTGGGTGAAACAAAGGGGTTTTAAAAAAAAAAATTGCCGCCTGCCAGCACTAGGCCGCCCGTACCGGGAGGGAGCACCCAATTTGGCTGGGGCACATGCTTGCTAATAGTGAGTCAGTGCCACAACTTGCTCATTATGTGCATATGAAGTGTGACGTCAGCTTGTGAGGAACTTATGACAGATAGTGATGGGCGAATTTGTCCCGTTTCACCGCGAATTTCCCACAAATTTCACAAAAATGGTGAAAAATTTGCAAAACACAGATTTTGACACCGTCATTCGCCGTTGGAACCGGCATTCACCATCGCAACCAGCAAATTCTCAACAAATTTGCGAGAATAAATTCGCCCATTACTAATGACAGACAATCATTATGCGCATGCATGCTCCCTCCTGGTGTAGGTGACCTATCACTGGCAGTGGCAATTTTTTTTAAACAAAATATTGCTTGCCCCAACCAGAGTGTTGACCCTAATAACCCAACACAAAGGCCCAGTCCTAGGGCGACAGATTATTTGGGGCGGCATGCCGCCCTGCCGCTCTATAGGGAGCACTGGGGACACGCAGCTCCCCAGTTCTCCGGTGCTCTTGTGTGCTTGCGAGGGGTTGTGCGGGCAGTAAATCCACTGTGGGCATTTACTTTGCTTGAGGTTAATTACCATAAGCTCCTTCCTCGGGGTGCCATCATGCCATCATGCAGCACTGTACAGCAGGGCCGGAACAAGGGGTAGGCAGAAGAGACACCTGCCTAGGGTGCAACGATAGGGGGACACTAGGCAGGTACCTTTTAAATTGTCTTCTGCCTATGCCTATTCCGTTTTGCAGCCCTCTGGTTTTCACATCTGCCCCTCTCTTCCCCCTCCCCTTCATTGCTTATTCCCCCTCCCCTCTGTCACTCTTCCCCCTTCCCTTCTTTGCTCTTCCCCCTCCCCTCCATCTCTCCTCCCTCCCCTCCTCTTTGTCGCTTTGCCCTGTCACTTCCCCCTCCCCTCCATCAATCCCATCTCTGCTCCCTGTCCTACTGGCTCCATATGAATTTGTGGCCTTGCGCACGCACGCGTTCACATAAGTGCGGGAGGGGGAGCTGGGGCAGGGTGGCCTGCCGACCACATTGCCTAGGGCGTCCAGCGGTCTTGGCCCGGCCCTGCTGTACAGTCTTAGAATATATATAAAAGTACACACTGGGAGGACAAGTAAAATTTAAGCTCTTTGAATAGACTGAAAATGCTAAGTCTCTAGTGAGGGCTCATCTTGGCTGTCACTGAGAAAAGATTTTCCTGTAGGGTGCACTAGCTATGGGTCTAGCAGATGAATTTTCATCTTACCACAACAATTCGCCTTGTATAGCACGTGTCACGTCACAAAAGAACTTTGGAGAGCATAAGGGAGGTTTTCCCTTTCTACACTATAGCTGGGTGGTATGTACTTGAAGTTTGTGTTGCATGATGTTTTATACTGAATAAATTATATATGAAGTACTTTTTCTAGAAAAAAATAGATTTTTGCAAGTACCATCTATATTTTATTTAGTGTTCAGGAATGATATTGTAGCAAAACATCATTATTTTGCAATGTATTTCAACACAAAACAACAGCAACTCCTTTGAAAAATACAGCCAGACAGGTTAATATGTTTCAGTGTACTAAATCTTTTCCCTTATATATAACTTCCCCATATATTTTCCCTATATCTATAGATATAAATTTCCAATATTGTCAGTTTGTCAGGCTATAGCATGATGATATAGTTTAAAGGGATAGGTTAATACTGGCCATGTTACACTCTGACAATTGTGAGGCAAACCCAACTTCCCAGCAACATTTCAGCAACTGTAGCTTTAAAAGTGTGCCATATTATGTACTGCTTTTGTGCATAGTGATTCCCTTCAGACAAAATATAATTTTTTTGAATCATTAAATTGTAATTTTGCAGAACAAAAAGTGAAGGATACTCATAATTTTAAAATAATTAATCCATCATTTCCATTTATGAGTAATTTTTAATTTTTCATACATAAGAAGTAACAGCGCAGTGCTGCTGAACAACACAGTGTACCCGTATAAGCTACTGAGCTATTTATCTACTCTAGGAAATGATCAAACTGGTGTTGGAAATGTACTTTCCATTGCGAGAGCTCTATCTACAGTGCCTATAGAAGATCTTTGTTTGTAGACCTGTACCATCTTTATTTCATCTTTAAATTATGATACTGGATGATACTGTATCTCAGCTGAAGCAAGGAAGACTTCCATTCAGCATATACAAATGTTCATTGAGGTTTAGCTACTTTACTCTTCGCTGTGTGTTTTAAAGGAATAAAACAGATGATAAACAAGCCAAAATTTTAATGCAATGTAGTAGCCGCTCCCACGTGGCATGTTCACCAGCAAGACCTGTCCTCACCCTGGGGAAACACACAGTCGCAAAAATATCCACAGGCAGGAGATAGAAACTGGCTGATGCTCAAATACTTTATCAAACAGAGCAAGACACCGCCCTTTCATTTTCCTTCTCCCTGGAAAATCCTTTCAAACAGCACTGTCTCACTCCACAGATCTGGATCTCTTTGACTGCTGCAGCAGGGATTCCTTTATAAGCTCTGCCAGAAACCCTGTATATTTGACTCTAAAGTCAGGTGCTCCCCCTCTCCCAAGGATGCACTGGGGCTCTCAGCCAATTGGATGTCTCTCCAGCCAGCAACTGGGCTGGATGATGTCACAGACAGAAAACCCAGGGAATGATTTGTCAGATCCCCTACATATGCGTCGCTTCAGGTTTTCGCTGAAGCTTTGCGTTTACAATAGCAGTGTCATTAAAGCAATGTAAATTAACATGAAATGCTTTTTTTTAAGTTTATGCAAAAGTCAATGCTATTTTTATAAGTAGTTTTTCATTTTGTTATCAAAAACTCATAATAATGCATGTACAAGATAATTATCTGTTGTGTAGCTTTGCCTTATCTTAATCCAAATGTCTTATTTGGACTTTTTGAAAGGCAGCACCAATTCTTAATTACCCCATTTCCTATTTCCTTTATCACATAATAAAATATTCTTAAACTGTAAGGAGGCATGAAGCATGCAGTATGTATTCCCTTTTTGTATACTAGTTTCCAGTACTACAGTCAGTCATTCAGCCATAGCTCCAAGCTGGAAGTAAATACATGTTTACCCCAATTCTCACCTTGATTTAACTATAGGCTGGACTACCAGCAATATCAAATAGATGCTCTCACCAATTTTCAGGGCCCCCCAACCATTCGCACCCAATCATCCTGCACTTCACAATCCTCACACCAAGCTGTTGTTTGCAGATTCCTCCACCAGCTCTGCTTCTTCTAGC
This sequence comes from Xenopus laevis, assembly GCF_017654675.1. Lineage (NCBI taxonomy): Eukaryota > Metazoa > Chordata > Amphibia > Anura > Pipidae > Xenopus > Xenopus laevis. The sequence goes on along the minus strand of NC_054374.1, from coordinate 108,337,419 downwards.
CATGTGAAACCTATTCCAAAGGGCACTAGGTAGATGGGAGATTCAAACCGATGTCATAATCTCACATGCAGTCCCCAGTAGTGATGCAGCTAGTAGGCAGCATACCCCCAAATTTATCACTCGAGGCCCAGGCCTTTGTGAGCTACAAATCCGGTCCACCCATTACCACCCCAATTAACCTTTAGGCTAAGGGGCCATGGGGAGGTGTGCTTTGTATCTGCACTGACAGGTAAGGGGTTGGCCTGTGTCCAGATGCACAAAGTGGATATAGCAAAAATATGCACGTTTAAGGAATGACCCACTACCTACCTACAGTGTTTCAGTCCTATGAAAGTAGGTCAACAAGAAGTGATAGGGAGGCCAAAAATAACCCTACACTAACATAGTTACTTACTCAATTTAAGTAAAAGTAGGCAGTTGACCATCAAATTTAACACTTCAGTGTTTCACCAGCATAATGTATCCAGAAGCGGAAAAATAAACCCAATTAGTTCTTGACCACAGTGCCGCTAGAGAAGAAGATGTAAATCCTGGACATTTACAGCCTACATCCTGAATGACTCATTGTGTGCAGTCATTTATTGGACAAAAACTAGATTCAGAGACAGACGGTAGAGTCAGCATGATGCAAAAAGGTTAATGACTATGGGGGTTAAGGTCACTTCAAAGCTATTGATAGTCTTTCTTGCCTACCTATGTGATAGTTTCAACTTGCCACCTACCCCAATTACCAAAGGTAAGATCTAGAACCCATCAAACCAAACCTGTAGGTTTCAGCTCAACATATTCCTTACTATACTGCAATACACTAACCACTAACCATTAGGGAAAAGGGTAATGAATGCTTCATAGAGCAATAGGTGTTGAATACTGGAGGCATAGGATGAGGTTTCCATGAATTTCCTTAAATACAATTATTAATACATCTGTTTTTCAGCCTTCTCTGACTTTAGTAAATTATAGTTTACCTGCTGTGTACTTTTTAGGCACCCTGCCTTTGTGTAATATAAGCTTAAACTCATGCTACATGCCTGCAAAGTATCCAGCACATAGAGTTGTAGTCATGTCCTTCTTCCTACATTTACAGTTCAGCGCATGCACAAAATAAAACACATGGTGGCCAAGGAGATGATCAGGCAAATTAAGGGCTCAGTGCAAGTGTGATTGGTAAGGGTCATCATTTGCCTTAAACATACCATTTTCAGTTATCCTTTCATGTGTTAGTAACTTGGGACCTGTAAAGGCAGAAGAATTCACAGTATCTGCATCATCTCATTATTAATACAGTAAAGCAACAAGGATGCATATAGAGAACACTGCAGCCTCCATTAATGTATACAGACATTGCAACTAGTAAAGAGAATCCATTCCAGTACTTTCTACATTTCTCCTATAAACACATCGTGACTCTTCTGTAATAGTCACCTGTAACTTTACAATCTTTATTACAATAACTATTTCACTATGCTTCTAAAAACATCATATTGTAGATATAGTATTTTAGAAAACTGAGATAATTACTGTCTTTCTTATCTGCTTTATGTGATGTTATTGTTCTGAAAATAATTCCTTAAGGTTAAAGGAGCCCCAATAGCTTAATGTTGCATGGAAATAAAATAAGTGAAGCAAAGTGATTCCATGGAGTGACTAATAACAGAGTACTGAAGGGCCTTTATTTAGAAGTACTTTTAGGACAGCTAAATGATAAGTTCAGCGACATCAGTGTTTGTGAGCTAAAGGTCGTGTCAAACTTCTTTTGTTGATTTCTAGGGAAAAAAATAAAATACAAAAGTAGGCAAAGGTGGTGTAGTTGTCTATTTCTGCCATATCATGTGAAGTGAAATGACATGGAACCCATTAACTCTTTTCAGCCCTGGTAACTGTGTCAGGTTTAAAGGGGAACTAAATCCTAAAAATGAATAAGGCTTCATATGCCATATTTTAAATACTTTACTTATTGGACCAGCCGAAAGGTTCAGCATCTCTATAGTAGCAATGTCCCAAGTTGTCACAGGGGTATCCCATCCTGGAATTTGTTAGTAGTATCTGCAACATTCACACTTCACATGCTCAGTGTGCTTTGAGCAGATCTTAAGAAGCAAAGCTTAGGGGCCATGGCAAATCATGAATATGAAGTTTGCCTGTCAGAGTGCATCGGCCCCCCGGCTAAAAAATCTTCAGAAGGGCCCGGCATACTCCCATCCCCATTCTCCCACCTACTTCCAGTCCTGCCGCTACCCCGCCCACGTCCCACCTCCTCTGGGGTCTGCTTACTCTATAGTTACGCCACTGTTGCCTGTCATATTCGCTGATGCTACAGGGCTGACTATTAAATTCAGATGCTAATTGTGCTGGTTTCTGAGCTGCCACATGCCACTAATCTGAATTATGTACTAATTAGCCTTGTATATATCTATATATATCTATATATATCTATATATATCTATATATATCTATATATATATATATATATATATATATATATATATATATATATATATATATATATATATAGATATATATATAGATATATAGATATATATATATATATATATATATATATATATATATATATATATATATAGATATATATATATATATATATATATAGCTTTGGGCTGGTACAGAAGCCTAAAACATTTCTGCCCTATTTCTTTAGTTAAACTTTAGTTTGCAGTCTACTACAATCTATACTATCAAAGGCACACCACAAGGATGATGTCTTAGTTCTAAGCTTTTTTTGTTACACTTCATACTGCTCATCTGCTGTAGATAGCTGCAAAGTTTTCACGTTTGCAGATGACACGACAGTGCTCGGCCTCTTACAGAATGATACAATGGAAAACAGAAAGCTTTTGTGTGATGTCATTAAGTACAGCAGAAATCATGACCTGGTTCTTAACACAGCAAAAAAAAGAAATCGTCATAGATTTCAGGAAAAGACAATGTCAATATGAACCCCTGAAAATTGAAGATGTCAAAGGATGAGAGCATTAAATTCCTAGGACTAAATATTGCAAATATTGGACTGACAATACTAAGGCCATAATCCAAAAAGCTCATAAACATCTGTGTAGACTCATCAAACTGCGCTTTATTATTACTCACTGTACACTATTTATTATTACTTACTGCACTTTATCATGGTACTAAATTGTTAAATAGCTAAATGTGTCGTACTATACTATGTTGCACAAGAATTCCTATGTACTATAGAACAAATGGCAATAAATTCTTACTTGAGTTGTCTTTAAGTTATATAAAATCATGACGTGGGTTAGATATGATACTACAGCATGTGTATAAAGCACTTAAGTTTATATAAGCGATTCTAAAATCTGAGGAACACTCCTTGTATACTACTGAGGTACTTATTTACACAACCAACTTCATTGTGCCAAACACCTACTGAAGCAGCAGCTGCTTAGACTTGCTGGCTCTAATAACTGTTGTTTATAGAACACAGTACAGAGGCAGACTAATCTTGCTTATGCTGCTTGTTTTGACTGGTGCTTTGTTTAAACTACTGTACCTACATAGAAGCCTCTTGGTTCTGTTTGTGTCCTACATAATGATAAGACAATGATACTCTTACATGCCTAAAATAGCAAATGTGGGTGGGGTGCTATCCATCATTATGCTATCATATAGGATTTACCCTATTAATCCTGACACTATAAGTTCTCTAATTAAACCTTGCCCAATGACAACTTTTCCTCCTGGGGTGAATCACTAGTGCATGCCAAACCCAGTGCAGCTTAGAGAGCTGTACACACCTTGCCTTGCCTGGCTGTCTAATCTTCCCCCAGCAGGTACTGTGCACCCAACCAGACCCTGGCCCAGCAGCACAGTTAAAAATACATTGGAAATGCTAGATGGGCTCTGGTGACCCTGGACCCATAGGCTATAACCTAGGGTAGGCTGTTCATTAATCCGCCCCTGCTCTTTGGTGACATATAATATCAATATTACAATAGGAGGTACATTATTCACTATATCATTTAAATTGGAAAATGCCTTGGCTATAAATTACATACATATATACTGATCACTTATTATTATTATCAGGCAAGCAAAAAGGAGAAAACACATAGGGGGCACTGTATCTTAATGGGATATGTACAGATTTCAAACCTTTTAGTTAAAAAATGTTCCTCTCACATTTACTTATTACGCTGTCCAAGCATTGCCTACAGACTTATGATGTGGTGGTTGCAGCATCCTTTTCACATACATTAAACATACTTAAAATTAATGTAAACATTAAATAAAACCAATAGGATTGTTTTGCCTCCAATAAGAATTAATTATATCTTAGTTTGAATAAAGTACAAGGTACTGTTTCTATATTACAGAGAAAAAGGAAATCATTTTTAAAAATCTGAATTATTTGATTAAAATAGAGTCTGTTGGAGATGGCCTTCCTGTAATTCGGAGCTTTCTGGATAACGGATCCCATAACTGTATAAGAAAATGGCTGTAGAGGTAATAAGTTAAACATGAATGTCAATAACTTTGTGTTTCATTGTTGTAGTATGAATAACATGGAGAGTGTTTGGTGTACAAGAGTATGTAATATGGGATGGATGTGGAATGCTTTCCTGGGTCTTCTTGTTGCTAATTACTCAAATTAATAAATATGCAAATGCAAAGTAAATGTAAGTGAGTATGTGCCTGCACATGATATTCTAAGATTCACTTTCCAGTTGGCACATTAACCTAATTGAGACAATTTATTAGAATAATTATTTCACAAGTTTAAGCAGTGGCATTCTGTTGTTACAGCTCATCTTTAAATAATGTTGCATTTTTAGTTAAACTGTAGTGATGGGCGAATTTGCGCCGTTTCGCTTCGCCGGAAAAGAAACAGCGAAAAATTCACAAAACGGCGCCGGCGCCCATTTTTGACATAGGCGCCCGTTTTTTACGCCGGCGAATTTTCACGGGCGTTTTGCAAATTTATTCGCTGGCGGCGAATCACGCAAATTCACCGCAAATTCGCCCATCACTATTAAAATGTATCACTTTTTGTCTATTTCACTTTTGCAATAAATATATATATATGTATATATATATATATATATATATATATATATATATATATATATATATATATATATATATATATATATTTCTTCCATTGACACTTGCTCCATAATTAATAACAAGATACCAAGTCACTGCTGTCTACAATATGCTGTAAAAATCAATAAATGCCATTGTGTCACCTCAATTAATGTTGTGATTTAAGGATACTTAGGGCTCTTACACACAGGCATTTTTTACTGCTCTCCCTTGTGTTCCTCTTCCATTAGGCCGCAGGGGAGCGCAGGAGTAGATGCACTCAATTATTGTCAAGGGGACTGTACTCACACAGATGCATGTAAGCACCAAACGCAGGTGGGACGCAGTATGTTGCATTCCACCTGCGTTAGTTGCTTACATGCGTCTGTGTGAGTACAGTCCCCTTAAGTGCATTTACTCCTGCGCTCCCCTGCGGCTGAACGGAAGAAAGCAGAACGCAGGGGAACTCAGCAAAAAACGCTGTGTGTAAGAACCCTTACACAGTAATTATTTTTCTTTTTTGATGTCTTATTAACTTATTTTGTAAAACAAAATATATTTGATCTGCCTATATAATGTATTAAGCTTCTTTTGCTTTGTTAACTTTGTTGACATATTGATTAATTTTGCCTTTGAAACTAATACATTTTTATCTTAAAAACACGTTCACGTGTGCAGTTTACACAACTCTGAGGAAGTATCGAGTCAAAGGCACGAAACGCGTCAGTTTGCACCTCACTGCGGTATATCTGATTATGTGTGCTTAAATAAGAAGCCGAATTTGATATTACAAACGTCTCCCCGACTTTGTATCAGCTCTCAGAAGTGAGGTTTTTGATGCACCATGCAAATGTTACTTGAGAGTTGCATGAATGGATGTGTGAAGTGTTCTGAAAGCAATGTGGTATAGGCAGTCCAGTGTAGCGAGAAATGCACTGATTGGGGAGACAAAACAACTGCTCTCCAAGCGAATGGCTCAGCATAGGAGGGCGAACTCTACAGGGCAAAACTCAGCTGTCTTTCTACACTTAAGAGACAAGGGACACTCCTTTGAAGATAGCAAGGTCCAAATCTTGGATAAAGAAGACCGCTGGTTTGAAAGAGGCGTGAAAGAGGCAATTCATGTCAAGGTGGAGAAACCATCCCTGAATAGAGGCGGGGGCCTGTCTGCTACATACAATACTGTTCTAACATCTGTACCCCGGCGGTTTCAGAATACTTAACACATCCATTCATGCAACGCTCACAAGTAACACCTGTTTCTAGGAGTTGCATGACAAAGAGGTTGAGTAAATAAAGACTAAATAAAGAGGTTGAGTTAGGAGAGTAGGAATAATAATTTGAAAAGTGGGCCTACAGTATTAGGTTTTCTAATGGGCCCACGCTCTAAGGTTTTCTGGTGGGCCCCTGGCATCTCAGTCCGACACTGCCTAGTAGAAATAAAATGCTGTAATATAATCTTTATAATTAAATCTACATCAATCTACAAGATAAAACAGGCAGGGGTTTCAGCAGAAGCTGACTTTTACAAACCACTGTCTCTGGAGCATTTTATAAGAAGTGTCCTAAATGAAAAATGATATAGCAAGAAAGCCTTTTTTGGAAAGCAAATAGAGAAGAGAGTATAATGTGGTCCCTGTCCCCATCATAGTGGATGTTAATGTGAGCCTGCGCTGGTGAACTGTGTTTAAGTTACAGCACATGTGTATGGTATATGTTGGAATTCTTGTTGCAATGTGGGCGAAAACATAGCCATTTGTGTCAATTCCTTGCACAATGTATTAGCATTTGTAAAGGAACCTTTTAGGGCACTTAATATATGCAATATTTGAATTTGAATATTTGAAAAGTGAGAACTGCACAGAAATCCTTAAGGGGAAACAAAAGTAATAGTCAATGTGGGGTGCCAATTTATTACCCATATCCCAGCAACTTGCTAACCTGGTACTCTAGGTCAGTGCCTTTTTTTTTATGGTTAGTGATTAGAATCATATATTGGGGTGCCTAAAATACTGGCCCCCAAGTGATTATTACTTTTTATTATTTGAAAATATGTATTGGTAGTAAAGATCATTCATCTCTTGATTCACCATGTGGGATAATATTAGTATCTTTCACTGAATGAATCACATAAGGCAGATCTTACTTTATTGCCAAAAAACAGATTCAAGCTTTTGATGACAGCCCATATCAATTGATCCATGTAAGTGGGAGGGAAACTTAACTTTTTATGAGTAATACAAACAGAGCTTCTGAAAGTAAAATAAGTAATCTTTGAAGAAGTTTCAAGTTACTTGACTACTGGCATATAGCATTAGGCTCAAGAGACTCATCCTTTAATGAGCACATCTTTCAACATGTTCTTACAAGGAAGCATTTTTATAATCTTATAAGAGAAATATAAAGATGTACAGGCAATTTACAGTAAATCTGAAAGTGTCTTTTGCATTTATACTTGATTGTGGCCATTCATTAGTTGATATCCACTTGCATATAAAAGAGAAAAATCTATATCCACTCGAGCATTGATTAAAGGAACAGTTCCGTGTAAAAATAAAAACTGGATACATAGATAAAAAAAATGTTTCTAATCTAGTTAGTTAGCCAAAAATTTAATGTATAAAGGCTGGAGTGACTGGATGTCTAACATAATAGCCAGAACACTACTTCCTGCTTTTCAGCTCTATCGATTTCCACTGATTGGTTACCAGGCACAAACCAATCAGAGACTTGAGGGTGGTCACTTGGGTCATAACTATTCGCTTTTGAATCGCTGACTAACTCAGAGTTAGACGTAGAAAGTTGGGTTCTGTTATGTTAGACATCCAGTCACTCCAGCCTTTATACATTACATTTTTACGAACTATATTAGAAACTTTTTTTTATTTTGCACAGCCTATCTATTTACCCAATTCTTATTTTTACACTGAACAGTTATGTTTAAGCAGTTGATGTTTTGCAGTCAATATTCTTCTATTCGTTTAATGCATCAGGAGACATCCAGAGTTTTGCATACATACAGGGCCCATAAAAAGTAACACTCACATTGTCATGGAACCTCTATCAATCCAAAAGTTCAGTAGGAAAATTTAGGAACTTCTGTGCCATGGAAATCTGGTATCATTGAATTTGCTTCTTTGTATTTCAATGAGATACACTTATTAAATTAATCAAATAGTAGCAGAAAAGGTCAAATAAAGGAGAAGGAAATAAGTAAGTAAGCTTTATCAGAAAGGTCTATATAAATACACCAGACTTCCTTCTTTCAGCTTAAACCTCCAGGACATGGGCTTGAGCTTTGCTCTTTTCTCCCTCTGCCCCTCCTTTTTCCCTCCTCCCGTCTTCCCTCCCTGCTGTAATCTGAGCTCAGAGCTATGATTGAGCAGAGAAATACTCAAGGAAGTGATGCCACACCAAGCTAATATGGCAGCTGCTATCGTAAACAAACAAAGACAGCTTCTAGAGCTGTTTACTCAGGTATGGTAAAGCATTCTACAGAATAAATATAGTGTTCTAGCTTGCACTGTTGTGGCTAATCTATTGGTAATAAACTGCCTCGGTAGCTTTCCTTCCCTTCTTTATACCAATACTATACAGGTATAGGATCCCTTTTCCGGAAACCCGATATCCAGAAAGCTCCGAATTACAGAATGGCTGTCTCCCATAGATTCCATTCTATCCAAATAATCCACATTTTTAAAAATTATTTCCTTTTTCTCTGTAATCATAAAACAGTAGCTTGTACTTGATCCCAACTAAGATATAATTAATCCTTATTGGAAGCAAAACCATGTTATTGGGTTTATTTAATGTTTAAATTAATTTCTAGTAGACTTAAGGCATGAAGACCCAAATTACGGAAAGATCTGTTATCTGGAAAACCCCAGGTCCCGAGCATTCTGGATAACAGGTCCCATACCTGTATAATTATTAATTTTTTCTCTTTTTCTTCTTTTTTTTAACTGCCAAAATTCAGTTATGTAAACATTTTTTTTTTTGGATACAATGTCCAGAATGTGTCACTTAAAGAAGTAAAAACTTTCCTATATACATAAGAACCAGTTTAAATATGGAAACCTAATTGCTAAATGGTGCAATCATCCTTAATTTATTAATTACCCCTAGTGACCAAGAATTAAACCCCCTTTTCTGATTGCAGTCTCCATCATTATGTATATATTTAGCTGCAGCAGATTACACAACACTTAATAATTGTGTTAATAAAAAACAGGGGCCTTGCATTTAACTAAACAGGTCCCCTTAGCTAATGAATAAAGTGGACAAAGGAATGCTGCAGGCTTTTTGGTAAGAAATTTCACTTAAAGTCTTAAGTAAACAAGCCCCTTTGATGGATATACGTAGTAAATAATTTGTTCATAATTAAAGTGAAACATTCTAAACTTTCCCAGGCACTCCTACACCATGTTTCTAGCATTTAAAGTGAACTGGATGTGCAAGATTCGATTAAAGGAAAACAGTGTGCAGCATTTTACTGTGCTGCTGGGTTCATATATTTATATTCGTATGGGAACCTTAGTTGTGATTTTTACAACTCCCCTCTAAATTCCCTTCTTTATGAGCTGTTGAAAAGTCTGTTTTATATTCTACAGTCTGGGCAGAGCACCCATATGCCGTTCCAGGGCAACACTTCTACATTAGAAAGCGTAAAAAATAAAATGATTTAGCATACACGCATACTTACAAGCATATGTGTTCATTTGAAACATCCTAGCCTTTCATAAACAATATTTTTTATTATCATTATTATTAAGGTATACTGATACCATTTAACAAAAATGATCAATGCAGTCTAGCTTCAACATTCACCAAGAATGCACAGAATGAGCAGATGCACCAAACATGTAGGGAAACGGTAGATACAGAGGATACAATGTTTCCTACATACATTTGGTATTTTCCTTGGTAATGTCTATGTGCAATTAATTTTTACCTCGGTATTGCTGGGCTATGAAAGAATGAACCTAGATGGGCTGCTGGGTTTCTAGGTAATGCAACTGGGTACTAGAGAACATATAAGTGGTAAACTGAGCAATGCACTATAAGTGGTTTGCTGGTTTCAGTTATGTAGGTAAGACTAAAGACATTCAGTATATATCTGAGCAATGTAAGTGAGCGAATGAGTAACATAATTGAGCTTATGTCTGGGTTTAAATGGGAGTTTTTTAATCATAAGACATCCTATAACTTTGAAAAACTCATATTGAATAAATAGTTTACATTTTGTCTAAGACAGCTCCTATTGCCTTCTACATGACCTTGCAAGTGTTTAGATGGCAGAGTTTTACATTCAATTTTTTCTAGGGATGCACTGAATCTAGAATTCCGTTCGGTATCCGGCCAGGATTCTGCCTTTTTCAGCAGGATTCGGATTCGTCCCAAGGCCAAACCGAATCGGAATCCTAATTTGCATATACAAATTAGGGGTGGGGGGAAATCGTGTAACTTTTTGTCACAAAACAAGGAAGTAAAAAAACTGTTTATGTAAAAAATTTACATATGCAAATTAGGATTAGGTTTCGCATTTGTGTCGCGCCGAATCTTTGGTGAAGGATTCGGGGGTTTGGCCGAATCCAAAATAGTGGATTCAGTAGAATCCTAATTTTTTCAAGTATCTTTAGATTAATAATTACTTGATTCTGAGTTATAATGTGTTTGTGGGTTTTAGTGCAAGGGGCAGATTTATCAAAGGTCGAGTAATAGACGTTTTTTTACCTCGAATGAACTAGAATGACCTCCAATAACCTTGTAACTCGAATAGTATCTAATATAAAACTAAACTTGAATGTCTAAAACTTGAACGAATATTATCGACCCAAAAATTTTAATCGAATTCAAATCGAATTAGACTAAACTCAAATCGAGTTTTTACTCAGAAAAAAACTCAAATGTCAGGAAGGCTATTAACATCTTCAAATGGGTCACTGGACCTCTGCCACTGACTTCTACATGAACTCGGCTTTTGATGGCGAACTATTGAATTTGAGTTGTTCCCAGGATCAAGATATGATAAATCTCGAATTCTGATTAGAGTTTGGATTATTCACAACTCAAATTTGTGAATTTTGACCAAAAATCCAACTCGAAAAATTCGAATTTGAAAAATCTGCCCCTAATTGAGGTAACAAAACCAAATCTGAACTTTGATAAATCAGCCCCTTAATGCCATGACTGGCATTGGCATGAAATATCCACATTTCTGACCAGCCTACAGGTGCCTGCTTGTCTGTAAAATTGAAAAGCATGTTAAGAATTTTTATGGCATTAGTGTAACTGACAATAGACTGTCGAGCTAGGAAGCAGATGTTTAGTATACTCCATTTTCCTGAATGATATTAGTGAGCCATAACATGTTACTATTTGCCATTAGATTAAGTTAGATGGTAATAGATTTGTTTTAGCATTATATATGACAGGAAGCACTTAGTTACAGTTATGTCTGACAGGTGTCTCCAAGTGTCACTTTCTGTATGCACACTGTGCCAGCCACTGCATTCATAAGAGAGATTCTCCCTGCAAATAGCTTTGTATATAGTCTACACCAGAGATATTTAGGGGGTTATTTACTAAGCTCCGAATACCCGAAATTCCCTGAAATCCGGAAAATTCGTGATTTTTTTTATAAAGTCTGACTTTTTAAAAAATCTGAATTTTTCGGGAATTTATTAAACCCCGAGGGCTAAAAAGCCTGAATATAAAAACATGGCATTTCAAACCTGTCGAGGTTGCATAAAAGTCAATGGGTACAGTCCCATTGATTTTTGGTTGTGTCGGGGGTTTCGGGCAATTTCACTATGTTTTCGGGGGTTTTGGGTGAAAACTCTGAAAAACTCTGAGATTTCGGGGAAAATTCACGAGAAAAACGTGAAAAACTGAGCTTTTCCCGCAAAGCAAATTTCGGGAAAATGGAATAATAAATAAGCGTTAAAAAACCTGAGCGGGTTAGATCGGAGTTTGCAGCAGCCAATATTGAGATAAATTTGGACCTTGACAAATAACCCCCTTAGTGTTTAGAGGTATAAGTTCAAACACATGATTGGACATCTTTTATGCCAGTCCTTTTTTTGGGGTCTTTTAAAAGTCAAATATTAAATTAGGGTTCCATTAGCTTATTAGAATTATGGAAAGGCAGTCTTCCATAGACTCCATTTTATACAAATAATCCATATTATATTATTGTAAAATGCTGTATAGCTTACAGGTGCTCTATAGATCAAACTCAATGATCATTTTTCTATACTGCCCTTTATATATAAGCCCATGAAGTCTATACATCTATATCATAGTTATACTGTATCAAAACCACAGTTACTGTATTTGTTATTCCTGTTTCTAAGTAATGGAAGAAGATTTTGCATGGCCATAGTTCAAACTACATCATCATTTCTCATGCCTTGGGAGCCATTTAAGAATGTAGTGGGAAAGTTTGTTTCTCCTATTAGGGCTGTTTAGTGCATTTTTTCACAGTTCCTTAACAGTTTTTTCAGAATTGAGCAAATATAAAATCCATAAAATCCTCAAATACAAAAGTTGGGCAAGTAAAAGCTGTCAAGGTTATCTAGAAATCAATGGAAGCTGCCCTTCTTTTCTTGCAAAGATCTATCTTTTGTTTGTGATTTTAGAAGTTTTTCGGAGATCCAAACATTTTTTTTCATAGAAATATTTGAGGTTTTTTAAAAAAAATTTCAGAACAACTTTTTTCATAACTATTTTTGTTCATGCTTTTTATAATCAGTTTTCATTTTAGAGAAAATGTTCTAATACCACTAAAATTCAACCTTTAATAAACGGGTCTCAAATCTGCCCCTTAGATTATAGGCCAGTAAACTACCTGTATATAAGAGGTGAGCATTTTAAAGGAGAAAGAAAGGTTAACATTAAGTAAGCTTTATCAGAAAGGTCTATATAAATACACCAGTAAACTCTCAAAGTAATGATGCTCTGAGTCCTCTGTCAAAAGAAACACAGATTTTCCTTCCTTTTATTGTGTATACTTCTGTATCAGACTTCCTGTTTTCAGCATAAACCTCCAAGGCTAGGGCTTGGGCATGCTCAGTTTGCTCCTCTCTCTCTCTCCCCCTCCCCTCCCTGCTGTAATCTGAGCGCAGAGCTATGAGTGAGCAGGAAGAGAGACTTTGACTCAAGTAATGTCACAACAAGCTAATATGGCAGCTGCTATCCTAAACAAATAAAGAGAGCTTCTAGAGCTGTTTACTCAGGTATTGTAAAGCTTCCCGCAAAATAAATATAGTGTTATAGCTTGCACTATTGCGGTTAATCTATTGGCAATAAACTGCCTCAGTAGCTTTCCTACTACTTTAAAGGTTTTTTTTATTGGAGGAGTAAGATGTTTATTATCTGCATCACTTACCCCACTGCTTGTGCTGCTATGTTGTCGTTTTATGCCAACTCCATTAGGAGAAGTACCTCTTTGTGTTTAAAATGTTTCATTCTTTTTGAATCACCAACATGAGAAATGATTGTTTTGACAAAGCACCAAGGAAGACATGAGTTAGTGGAGGAGACAAAGCATGATAAATGGAACATTTGTCTATTGAATGGAAGCAATAATGCCTATATTATACATCGTGCACAATGTTACCAAATAATAAGTGCATTATTTCAGTTTTGAAAAGCCACAACACAGTAGTTCCACACGTCAGTACATTTGAATTAATGTAGAAATAGCATTGGCAACAGAATGAGGGTAGTTTCTGAATGCCTGTGAGAAGGTATGTTTATGCTTATATGTGCCAGGGAACATGCGTGTGTGTTTGGGGTAGGATAACTTATCTACAATCCAAACTGCAGGTGTAAGAGACAGCATTGCTGGGATTTGCCATTTTTTAATGTTCTGATTAATATGTTTTGTAAATATTAATTGCCAAGCAACGGAATGTTTTGTTCTGCCAGTTTTAAACTGATGACCTTATGCTCACAATGAAATGCTTTAAGACTTTTCTTTTTAATTTACATACCAGTGTTTGACTATATATTGTTAAGAAACCATAAAATAAGAGCACACTGTGAAATGAGTATACAATATAATATACACCAGCATAATTACATCACATAAATTGTTAGCTGGATTCATCTTCAAGGGCTGCAAAGTATTAAAAGCGGTACATCTTTTTTCTCTGGTGAGATTCTACATTTTAAGAAGTAGGGCCAACAGAACAACCCAAAAGAAGAATATGCACAGTAAATCTAACTCTGTTTAAAGGGGTAGTAAACCTTCTTGTTCACTATTTGATTGAATAGACTAATAGGGGCAAATTTATGAAAGGACGAAGTGAATAACGACTTCGCCAATTTACTAACAGTCGCTGGCATAAATTCGCTAGCGAAGGAGATAGACTATAGCGGTACTTCGCACTCTAACACCAGGTGAATTGCTGCTCTGGCGAATGGATGTAACTACGCAAATTCACTAAGATGCGGATTTTAATGAACGCTACCTCTTGCCCCAGACTTGCCTTCACCACCTCAGACCAGGAGATGTGCAATAGAGTAGATAGGACTTCCTCAAAAAAAATGTAAAATTTTTCTAAGTCCCAAAAAACGCTGGCGACTAATCAGTTTTTCAGGGTGATATGATGCAGAAGATCGTGAATTTTGTTTAGGGTACCCGGCTTCCCCCCTTACATTTACTTACATATGGCATATAAACTATACACTGGGCTCATGTGTAGGGCATTATAACAATTTTATTTTATTAAGGTTCCCGAGCTTGTGTACTGTAATGTATTTGCTGCAACATATACGTCCATTGAAATGTAACTTCCCGCTGTATGCAGCAGGTTATATACTTAAGGCTTAAGACTTAAGGTTGAACTTGATGTACGTGTGTCTTTTTCAACCTAATTTACTATGTTACTATTGTAGGGATGCGTAAAATAGCCACCCCTAGTATTTTGTGCAGGCAGTCCCTCAATGTTATGGACACCTGGGTCCTAAAATACAGTTGGGAGGGGTACTGTTTGCTCTTTCTGCTCTAAGCTAGGCCCCTGCTACTTCTAACAGTGACCAGCAGATGGCACTGTGCTGGGATATAAAAGGCTCTGAAGCCATGCTTTCAGTCGTCCATCTTGTGCTGGCTCTGACCTGAACAGGCAGGCAGAGCTCTGTGGAATCTAGACAGGTCAGGTCTAGTAAGAAAAGGCTACTCACCATTATAGGTCACTCTAGGAGTGACAGACAGACAGGTTATTTAGCTGAGCAGCTCCAGGCTCCGACGAGGAGAGTCAGAGGGATTAAGATCCCGGGTACTAATAGCCCAGAAGTAGGGACTAAGTGTATAGGAACAGGGTAGATAGATTCCCCTCAGGTTCCACTTAGGGAAAAGGTTGAAAGCTGGATGTACCTTTATTGCTGCTGAGCTTGTCCTCTTGCCTGTGGGGACCAATACTGACCATATGGTGCTGTGAGTATTGCCTATTCAATGTGATGCTAAATCCTGTCATGCACTATTGTATACTCCACTGAGGATTGTGTATGTTCAATAAATCAGTTCATGTTTAAGTTATAAGAACCACTGGCGCCCAATTATTATACCCTGAATCCAGTTACAGTTGCACTACACCCTGCCTCCACACCGTTGCGAGGGCTCACTCCCTAAGATTACAGGTCTCATCCGGTGCACATATATTGGGAGTGGAGCTCAATAGTGGTGTAAATAACACACAATTTACTATAGCGCTACACTATGTATTTATATTTGTAACACAGAGGATTGTAAATGGTAAATATGATGTTCACTCCTAAGCAGCAACAACATAAAGATGTCCCCAGTATAAGAAATAAGGGCCGATAGACTTTAGCTATTTCTTGTAAAAGCCCATCCTGCTCATATTATTTTTACAGCTGTGACTTTGTGTAGGGAATGGCCCAATGTTTTAAGTGGAATCCTGCTGCATTTCCAAGAGGCAATAAAGTACCCATGGTACTCTGCAATCTACTGCCTTCATTAGAAATGTATTGGGCATCTAGGTTATCTTTGAAAAACACAAATAACCCCCTACAACTCACCCTGAAATATTTCAAACAGCTCTTACATGCAGGAGCTTCACGAGGTCCATTTCAGGTCTCAGTACCATTCTGAGGTGGCCAAGTCAATGTCAACCCCCTGAAGGTCAGGGGGAGCAGTAAAAACACGCTCTGCTTTGAAGCGAGTGTAGGTGAGTGCTATCTGCACTAGAAGATTCCAATTTTGTTGGAAAAAAACTAGACAAGGGAAATGTAAATGGTAACATTTTATTTTAAAAAATTTCCTTTCTAATATTACCTTTACTAACACACACCTTTAAAGGAACAGTTCAGTGTAAAAACAAAAACTGGTTAAATAGAGGTCATGGTGATATAGACTAATCTTAAGGAATGTGCTTTTATAAATTCTGAAATCAAGATGGGTTGGCTCATTAGAGCAATAGGAAATATCATTTTAAAGGAATTGTTCAGTGTAAATATAAAAACTAGGTAAATAGATAGGCTGTGCAAATTAAAAAATGTTTCTGATATAGTTAGTTAGCCAAAATTTAATGTATAAAGGCTGGAGTGACTGGATGTCTAACATAATAGCCAGAACACTACTTCCTGCTTTTCAGCTCTCTAACTCTGAGTTAGTCAGTGACTTGAAGGGGGGCCACATGGGACATATCTGTTCAGTGAGTTTGCAAGTGATCTTCAGCACTCAGCTCAGATTCAAAAGCAACAGATATGACCCATGTGCCCCCCCTCAAGTCTTTGATTGGTTACTGCTTGGTAACCAGGGTAACCAGTCAGTGTAAACCAAAAGAGCTGAAAAGCAGGAAGTAGTGTTCTGGCTATTATGTTAGACATCCAGTCACTCCAGCCTTTATACATTACATTTTTACCTAACTAACTATATTAGAAACATTTTTTTATTTTGCATATTTATATACCCAGTTTTTATTTTTACACTGAACAATTCCATTAAAATGATATTTCCTATTGCTCTAATGAGCCACCTCATACTTGATTTCAGAATTTATAAAAGCACATTCCTTAAGTCTATATCACCATAACCTAAACATGTTTTCTAAGTTAGCAAAAGGTCTAAGCTCTGAGTTTTTTCAATATACTAAGATAAAGTGCAATATGTTAGCGACTAAAATGTTTCCAAATGGGAAAAAGAAGAACCTAATAAAATGGTTACGTTCATCAAGATGTACTTGTACTTATTTCAGTCTGCATTCTGCTCCAAGTTAAATATTAATATTCAGTAGATATTTTCTATTTTACAATAAATATAACATTTTAAAGGCAGCCTCCCAGGAGTCCAATTCCACAATAAAACCATGCTTATAATAACATTACTGGTGTGCGGTGTTGGAAATTGAGGCACCCTTTTAAATAATTAACAACCAGTATGTGTATTTATTTCACTCTCAAGCATAAAAGTAAACAGATACAGACAGGAAACAGGAGATAGATTTTACAAACAAGGGCACTCTAAAGGAACAACAGATATTCTTTTCTTCATAATATGCCTGTGTGGGTGTACATTGTCTGCAGTCAGCCAGTCCCACAGGATCTCTGCAGACATTTCAGAAGTAAGCCAACATACAGTATACACCCTGTAAGGCTTCAAATAAGGCAAATGTGTAGCAAACTCAAATTTATGCAAATGAAACGACTGGGTTTGTTCCAACACCTGTCATTTGTGGAGGTATTTCTATTTAGGGAATTATCTGGAGTAAAGTAAGGATAAATGATGAAAGTGGATTAGTTCTGAGCTAGAACTTGACAACTTGACAACTTGACAAACAAAACAGATGAAAGAACTTTCACAGAAATGAGTATACCTATGATTTTTGAAGTGCCAGTATATTCAGTCTTATTTTTTTGTGATGGGGTTTGCTAAGGTGTGCCTAATATTCTAAATAAATAACTATGAAATAGTATAATGCATGTGAGAAATTAACTGTTTGTTTTTATAGAACAAATAGTTCTCTTCATCTCCAGTGGGGTTAAAGATTATCTCACCATGTTTATGCAGAGCATCCTTTATTTTGACACCCTTATTAAACCGCCACTTAAATGCTCTTGGCAAATGTCTATAGACTTTCTAAAGTCAATTAAATGCCAACTTGCTATAAGGCCTCCTTTTAAATTTACTTTGACTTCCATTTTAAAGGGAAACTAAAGCTTAATTAATAAGTAGGTTAGAAATATTGTACATTATGTTTTGGGCTTCCGTACCAGCATAAAGCAACCACAGCCCTCTAGCAGTAAAGATTTGTTCCTCCAAAGATGCCCCAGTAGCTCCCCATCTTCTTTTATGCTAATTCACTGCACATGTTCTGTGCTGCTGTCACTTACTGAGCTTAGGGCCAATTTCCTTTTCTGCTTGATAATTTGTAGTGACCCCTAAGCTTAGCTTCTCAACAGCTGCTCAGAGCCCACTGAGCATGTGTCACATACACTTTCCAAGATGGTGAGCCGCTGTCACAAGTTTGAAGTCCTGGATCATTGCTGCTATTGAAAAGCTGAAACTTTAGACTGGTGCAATAAGATCAGTATATAACATATGGCATTTTAGCCATATTAATTTTTAGGATTTAGTTTTCCTTTAAGCAGGAGATATATCAAGGTAGCACAAAGTTCAACCGCAAGCGCCTGCCTCTTTCGCTAGCGAATTGGCACCTGAACCATTAGTAAATTGGCAATGTCCCTGCGGGTGATAAAGCTAGTGCTAGACTTAATTCTAATCAAATCTTTCAAATGTTTAAAAATTATAGCCTTTTTCTGTGATAATAAAACAGTACCTTGTACTTAATTCTAACTGAGATCTAATTCATCCATATTAGAGGCAAAACAATCTATCAGTTTTAAATATTAAATAAATAATTTTTATTTTTAGGCAGATTTACCAAAGGGCGAAGTGGCTAACGCTAGCGTCAATTCGCTAGCGTTACCGCCCGCAGGGAAATCGCCAATTTACTAATGGGTGCCAGTTCGCTAGTGAAAGA
The DNA here is from genome assembly GCF_017654675.1 of Xenopus laevis. Classification (NCBI taxonomy): domain Eukaryota; kingdom Metazoa; phylum Chordata; class Amphibia; order Anura; family Pipidae; genus Xenopus; species Xenopus laevis. Next base: position 108,318,346 of record NC_054374.1, on the reverse strand, counting down.
GACAGGCGGTCGCGGTCATTTGCATACTATCGCCAGGCAACAATTACCTCTGGTGAATGGATGTTACCCCACAAATTAAAAATTTGACGCCGGCGACTTTTTGCCGCGAATTATTGCTGCGAATTTTCGCGGGTGTTTCGTGAATTTATTCGCTGGCAGGGAATCGCGCAAATTCGCCACAAATTCACGCCTGGCGAATAAATTCGCCCCTCACTACTGGTGTCTTTTCCTTTTTTCAGCCTGATTTCCTGCAAAAGACCTAACTTGAACTTTTTTTGGGGTAACCTGTTTTCTCCATACATTTGCAAACATATGGAACATTAATTTTACAGTAGCCACATGTGTAGGACATTATAATAACTCTATTGTTTCCTGGACATGTGTTTTAAAATGTGTAATTTGTAAGTATATGCACCAACATTCAACACAAAGGCATCCATATGAACGCTAGCTCATCTTCACTATCAAAGGCTCGCATTGCCAAAGTAACCAGTGTTACCAGTGTTTAGCGCCCGCGACGAAACTCCGCATTTTAGCGGATTAGCGTAGTATGAGCGAATTTTCAATCTGGCGAAGTGGACGCTGGCAAATTTTTGCCGGTTAGTATATCTGCCCCATGGAGTTCCAAAATATGGAAAGATCCCTTATCTTATCTAACTACAGGTCCAAAGAATTTTGGATAACAGGTACAATACCTGTACCAACCTGTAGTGAATGTGGATTGTTGTGTTTTGTGCTAAATATTTTTTCTTTTCAAAAGAAATTTTGTCCATGGGTCAATATCAGCAGACTTTATTAAAAATATGAAAATATGTTTGGCAGTTTTCCTGACTAAATACTTAAAACCCAAGTTCTTCAACCAGTTAGAGCAGTGATCCTAATATTCTGCAAAAAGCATCAACATCATCGGCTTTATTTTCCACATGGAGAGAGACTCAGTATGAACGTTTTTCTCCTCATAAATACCTCAGAAAATGTTTAAATAAAGATGAAAAAAAAAAATTCTATAAATAGAGTTCTAAAAATAACATCTTGCGGAAGATTTTGGAAAGGTATTTTTCATCTAATCCTTTGCACTTACAAAGTAATTGAACTTAACACTTCTTTCCGAAGAAGACAAGTGTAGTTCCAAGATGCCAGTGATACTGATGATAAATTCCAGAGCAGATACTGACGCAGGGAGAGCCTGTTTATGGTCTGAAGGGCACCAACTATGGAAGCAAAAGCTTGTCGTTTAGAGAATAGTAACAAATTCCCTTATGTCTATTTTTAACCTGCTGTTCAAAAATACCTTTTATGACACTGTGAACTATCCATCCTTGGCATTAATATATATATACAAATCTGAACCATTAAGGTGTTGCATTTAGTTATTTTTACATTAACTATATTATTTCTCATCCAACATGCTAAATGTCTCATATTTTTAAGAGAGTGAAGTGAAACCAGGCAAATAATCTGTGCAATGTGTCAACATTTATCAACATTTTTATTTAATGTGGACTACACACTGTTAGAACCTTATACACTTAGGAAGGCATTTTATTTCATTAAGGCCTAGTTAAAGGAGAAGGAAACTGTAAATCACTGGGGGGTGCCAAATAATAGGCATGAGCAAAATTTTGTCAAAACAGGACAGATTCACTTGTAATCCCCCCAGTTCTTGTAATCACCTTCTGTACCTGATACTTCGCCAGTGCTCCTCTTAGTAGAAAACTGCACTGGGCCTCGGTACTTCTTAGCGACAGTGACCCTCTTCTTCTTTTCTGCTAACAGAAGCACTGGCCTGGAGTATCAGGTTACAATCACTGGGGGGTGCCAAACATGTAGCACCCCAAGAGATTAATTTCCACTTTTCTTCCCCTTTCACTTAGTTGGGGAAGTCCATAAGGAAGTGAAAAATGTATAAATATGACAATTTTTACTTAATTTGGCTTGTTACCTTGGTTTGTTTTGAGTGCCTGCTCAGTCTTGGTAATATGGTTTCACCAATTACTGCCAGAGCGGGCAGGGTGTCAATGTACATTCACTTTGATGGGGGAGGCTGAAAGAACTACCACCTTCAAGGCTCTTGGGCTCCCTTGTTTCAACAGGCAATGGGTTCTTAGCACAACTATGTGGAAGTGCAAGGAGCAATTTTAGATGCAGGTGCCTTAAATTAATGGCATTTATTTGCATGACAAACCATGTACTCACTGATGACGGTCATATTTTGGCCAGACTTTTAATGAGAAACATGGGTTATATTGCATGTTAGTGGCTTAAATAGAAAGCATGTTGGTGCAGAAGACCATTAATTCATCTGGAATATATACAGGGCACTGCTGATGTCATTCACCTCAAAAGGATGATATCTCAAAGTGAGAAGCAAATATGACACTTGGGGGCGCATTTACTATGGGTCAATATCGAGGGTTAATTAACCCTCAATATTCGACCATCAAAGTTAAATCCTTCGACTTCGAATATCTAAGTCGAAGGATTTACCGCAATTTGTTTGATCGAACGATCGAAGGAAAAATCGTTCGATCGAATGATTAAATCCTTCGAATCGAACGATTCAAAGGATTTTAATCCATCGATCGAACATTTTTCCTTCGATCAGAAATTGCTAGGAAAGCCTATGGGGACCTTCGCCATAGGCTAACATTGGTGCTCGGTAGTTTTTAGGTGGCGAAGTAGGTGGTCAAAGTTTTTTTTAAAAAGACAGTACTTCGACTATCGAATGGTCGAGCGATTTTTAGTTCGAATTGTTCGAACTCTTTGTAGCAAATTGCTTTATAATTAATTTTATGGGCCATTTCAAAGGACAAAAGCTCTATTTGTTCACACTTTTACAGTCACGTCGTCTCTTATTTTGCTATTTTTGTTAGTTTATGATTCTCTTTTAGACTTTGTTCCCTTAATGAACTTGTTTGTGTTCTCTGTGCTTTAGAAAAACAAGCAGTTTCACAAATTGCACAAACACTGCTATCTCTGCATACATGGTGGGTTCACGTGACTGTCGTGTTTTTTGGAAATTTGTGGTGGTTTTTTTTCTTCCCCAGTTACATTTGTCACAATTGTCACATTTGGCAGCATATGCAGATATGAGCACTTTGTGATATGTAGAGACCTAGAGTGACCAGCCTATAGAAGTATTGGGTTTCGTACATTTGAATAGGCTGTTCATTATACTTGTTAAAGGGGCATTCAGGGCAGTTGTGTTGGTATGATCTCAATTTCTAGATGGCCCCTAGACAATTGAATGTTTTTCTGAGATAAAATATATATTTTTTTAATGCAGTTAACACATATATAATGTACATGAGCCATGAATACCCTCTAAATAGTAACAAGCGAATCTGACCCATTTCGATTCGTTGAAAAGTCGCAAAACTGAAAACATTTGCTGAAAATGCATTGGCAATTTTTTTCACCCACTAGAGTCTATGGTAGAATCCTGCACGGAACAAATTTCTAAGACCTGGACCCATCCTGAACCCGCAACCCGCAGCCCACGACCCGAACCGCAACCCGCATATTTACCCACTTTGATCCACTACCCGACCTGGACCCGCAACTGCCTTATCCGCAACCGACCCAAAACCCACCAACCTCCATCAAACAAGAAGTGATGGTGCTGCAAACCGGAAGTGACATCATCACTTTTGTAAAACTTTAAAAGGAGTGAAATATAGACAATATTACATAAGATAATAAATTTAGATCAGACAAGCAAACCCGACACTGTTTGAATTTTGAAATTCAAACAGTGACAAGTCAATGTACAAAGGATTTAGACAAATATATACATACATAAATGTCAATATCCCAAATGTTTGCAGTTTCGCTCATATATTGAATCATTTTAATTTAGAATATATAGAGGAAATGCCTCTATGGGATATAACCTTTCCATTATGATTGCTGTGATATTCCCTTTCTATGGGACTCCAGGTATCCAACCTTTCTTATAATGGTTTTTACCACATGCAAGGGGTAGGTGTTAAGAAGTTAAAATAATTAATAACAGACCAATTCCTAACACGTTTTTCCCATACCATCAATGTGTTTTTTCAGACAAAAAGCTATGTAATGGGTAATTTATAAGTAGTGATTTACTCTTAAGAAATTTAAGAATGACAGCCTGCATGTGAAAGAAAATATGAGCTGGGCACATTGCACATACAACATACTTAGGTGCACTAAGGGGTTTTAAAAAGATGGCCACTAGTGCTAATGTGCTGAATGCCTGGGATATCTGCTGCTCATTGCATTTCATAGGTTCATAACATAATCTGAAGTCCCTCTACATCCCTTGCTTAAAAACTATTTTAGTTGCATAATAACTAAAGTGAAAACATGTAACTATGATGTTTACTAACACCTCTCTGGTCCAAACTGTGTTTTTGTTTCAGAAGCTGGAATGCAGTTGTAGCTATGGTTGTGTAGCTACACCATAAACAGCAAGGTACAGTGTTCCTTGAACCCCTTATTGCTTGGCCACTTGTTCTTGTACTTGTAATAATAGTAGGTATGTGGTATCTTGTCGCTTATCTGGGGCAACACAGCTGTGATATTGAAAAAAACATGTTTTATGCCTGCTGTAAAAAATGTAGTCCATGAAAGTGTCTTTTCTGAGAAATATGTTAATGTGGGGCAATACAGAAGGGAACTGCACCTGCTTGAATGCCTCTACGCTAATAAAAAAACCTTTGAAGAGAGTTATGTTGTCATTTGTATAATTATGATGAATGGAAGATGGAGAGAGAAAAGCCATAAGTGAAAAAAGAATTTGTTTCATGAAAACCTTATATCATTTGTATTCATTTTGGTGCCAGGAAAATAGCAGTGGGCCCCAGAACATACAGAGCACTGTGCCGATGCACATAAAGCAACACAGCGTTCTTTGTTATGCTTATATTTTAATCTCTCGCTGCCTCCACACTGAGAGTGCTTTTGTAATAGAGTATACAGCACAGGGTTTTTATTTCTTGTTACGGACTTCCTCCTGGATTTACTGTCAGAAATATAGCAGGAAGCACTAAGAGTGTTTTACATACAAAAGCACAGGTGGCAATTTGTATTCACCGTTACAGAGAATTTTATGAGAAAGATTTCTTCTAGAATGTATATACTGGGGAGAGTACAATAATGGGGCAAGAGCATCAGGATAAAAAAATTAAGAGACCATTATTTCTATATTTCTTTTGCCTGTTTACCTCATTGCTCATCCTTACTTCCACATACAATATGCTTAAGTATTGCTTTACATTTCTCCATTTAAAGATCAAAATTTGGTAAAGATTCCTTTCCATTCTCACTGTATTTGGTTCATCACACAGAAGTTTGGAGCCGCCACACTTTTGTCTTCACAAGTTACAATACATTACTCTGGAGAACCGTAACCATCAGCCAAAATAGTGATCTTTTATTCAGTAAAATGCACTACATGTTTCAGATCAAACAATCCTTCCTCAGGTGTTTGTGTTAACATTCCATACCGATAACATGTCAAACAATATGACCCTGTCTCATGTAGCCTACTCAAGTGAAGAACAGACTACAATTCAATACTATGATGGGAGAAGGCAGTGGGCTGGGCAGTAGGTAAGTCCCTGTCATATCACTGTTGCCAGGGTCGGACTGGTCTGGCGGGAAAAAACCTACCCAGACCCGGCGCGACAGCTTTAGAGCATGCGCGCAGAGGCCCCAAGGTTTGGAACCCGTTGGGCCTCAAATGCGTCAGTCCGACTCTGAATGTTGCCCTCATCAGTGGAGGGGGGTCATTTATCAACACTTAACAAATGTGCCCTGTGCAATAACCCATAGCAACCAATCAGTAATTGTCATTTTTCAGCTAGCTGCAGGTAGTACAATAAATGCAAAAATTTTAAAAACGCGACTTCTCGCACAATAGCCATGTCTTTTTTGTACTGTCGAACAAAAGCATGCGTCAAAAACACCCAAAACCCTAAAAACCACCAAGCTTCCAGTTGTAAAAGGAGCATCTGTCGTTTACTTTGAAATAATGTTGACTATTTTAGCTGGAATATTTTCAGATTGGAATTGTGGCAGTTTTGTCCCATAATAAATCCTGGAAAAGTCATGCTTTTTTTGTATGACTTTTCAGGGTTTTTGGGGAGACAAAAGGCCCAACCCGAAAAAGTCGCAGATTAGTAAATTGGACCCTAAGTTAATTGATAATGATTGCACATACAGTCTATCTTTTATTACATAGGTCTGGGTGAGGTTAGGCAAAAATATAAAACAAGTGAAAAAATATATATATATGTATATAACATACAGTTTAATTTCACAACAGATTAAAAAAAATATGATAACAAAAGCTACCAATCCATTACTGCTGTAAGTAAGGGGCAGATTTCTCAAGGGTGGAATTGAAAATTTGAATTTGAATTTTTGAGTTTTTTTATGGTTAAAACTGTCAAATTGGACTAGGGAGTTATTCAAATTCAATTTGAGTTTTTCCAAAAATTTGATTTTCAAGATTTATCATACTTTAGTCCTTTAAGAACTCAAATTCGACTATTCACCACCTAAAACCTGCTGAATTGCTGTTTAAGTCAATGGGAGAGGTCCAGGAATCAATTTGGAGTTGTTTGCAGCCTTCCTGTCGTTCAAGTTTTTTTCTGAGAAAAAAACTCAAATCGGTTCGAAATTCTATTCGAGTTTTTGGGTCAGTCCTATCCACCCGAGTTTAAAAAATGCAGTTTTTATAATAAATTTTGTTTGAATTTCGAGTTCATGTGTGTTTTAAAAAACATAAATTCGACCCTTGATAAATGTGCCTCTAAGTAATTACCCAGACCCTTTTGTTATAGCTTTTAAGGTCTTCAGTTTTCCACATTTTATGAAAAAAAACAGAAGGCAGCATGATTCAAGTGTGGCTTATGAGGAATGTGGTCTGAATGGCCATATAGAGTCATATATGTGAGATACAGTTTATACAACCAGCTTGTTTTCAGTACCAATATATCTGCAAAGTGGTAACCCTTAAAAGGGTTTTGGAACAGATTGTTGTCCCTGATTAGAGAGCCTTGGAGTGACAGATATCACCCACACCAGCAGATCTATCAGGCATAACACTAGCAAACATTTTCAAGGCTGTAGCAAGCACAGTATATCTGTTCCTCTGAATAGGGCATAGGGACAGCGTGGAACCCCATCAAACACATACTGTAAAAGAAAAGTAAAATAGTTGAGATCAGGAACAGATTCCCACAGTACCATAGAATAACACAAGCGAATGAAACAGAACACCAAAATATAATTTCAACTGCTGGAGTCTTGACTAATTTGGCATGCATTGGGTGATTTCAACTTAAAATTAGAAAAAAGAAAGCAACACCAGAAATCAGTTACGCTGTCTGCAGTTTATAAATGCACAGCTCAGTGCTCCATTGCTAGTCAATGTAAATTGCCTGTTTACAATTATGTTACTTGTTCTACAGAATATATATGAGATGCAGACAACTTGAAAAAATCCACAACATCTGAAGTTTTTCATTTTAACCAAACCCTTAGCTATAGTAAGCAATAACTATATCCAATTATACTGTGCTAGAACCTCGCGATTTTCTAAAAACTACCCAGAAATCCTAGGGTATAGAAAATCCCTTAGGGAACATTCTTCCCCAAAGATGGACTGGAAATGTGAATAGTTATTGGCTCACAGTCTGCCTGCAAGTGTTCACATTTTATCCTTAGCATAGCAGAACTGGAGACTGGCAGCTCTTAGCTGGTCTTCAGCTCGTTCTATCCCAGTGGAATAAAAAACATACCAAATAAAGTTATAAATATTTAAAATATTTGATTCCTTTGGGCAGTAATGAGTTTGGTAGGCATTTATCTGACAAAATGTATGAGCTTATTTGCATTTAGGTTAATGAGGAAGACAGTAATTAGTGCTGATTCATTAGCTTCTGTCTTTCATTCATGACTAATCTTGATAGTTTTGTATTCTTTCTTAGAAGACTTGTCAATCTCAACTATACATACCTATCAAGATACAATTCAAGTTATTTTAGAGCAAAGCAAAGACACTATATAGTATATACAGTAGTATATGGTATGAGGAAATGACCCATTATTAAATGTTTTTAATGCAGATACTGTGATGTTGATTTTTACATATCCTTTCCTTCTACTGTAATTTGTTTTTACATGCCGAGCTTTCTAGTGTTTCAGATGTGGTTGCATAAGGGATTGTTCTATTATTAGAGGAATGCGAACCCTTACTTATTGTATACAGTAGGTTTAGAATCGCTTAATCAGAATACCTGGAACCTGAGATTTTCTGGAACATGGCTCTTTATTATTTTGGTAATTTAGTGCATTTTGCTATATTTAAAAATAAACATTGATACAATGGGGTTTGTTACCAAAATGTATTTGAGCTGTTAATTAACACCAGTTATTAATTATCTCACTTACTAATGGGTTGTAAGTAAAAAGTGCAAATATTCATTTGTCGAAATGGATGGAAATTGCTGAAACGCTGGAAGAAGACATGAAGACCCGGAAGATGGCTGCAGTGAACTCCGATGCTGTAACTCTGCACCGAGGGGTAAGTAAAAAGTTAGGGGCATTTCCTCGGGGGGCAGCTAGGCTGGGGGGAGGAGGGAAGGGGGTCTACGTGGGGTGGGGGTAGGGGATTTTTTGGTTAAGGGTTTCTTTCTCCTTTAACACCAGGGCCTTGGGCTAGTGCCACTCATGCCACCTAACAATGACTTGGTTAATGGTTTATGGGTAGCATTATTGGTTCAAAGTCTGCCTGTGTAAGAGTTGCTAGTTGGAATTCAAGTCAGTGGCAGATGTCATAGGCAGTTATTAACATCTGGTGTGTCATTACCTACAAATTTACAGATAGATCTGGGTGAAAGTGGGCATAACTGCAATCATTCACTGCTGCAAATGCTTCCCAGACAGGTTAAATACGGAATGCTGCCTGTCTCCTGACACCATCAAATAGTGCTCAAACATATAAGCACTAAACAGCGGTGCCGGCTGGCCGGAATTACTGACCAATGAAGTTAATAGCAATAAGCAGTTGTATCATTGTTATGGAAACCAAAATATTAACAAATAACAAAATAACAAATAAAATAATATTTATAGTTGTAAATAATTCCATATTCAGCCATATTCAGATTAATGTAAAGCATTATGGCATTTAAAAATTGTATGTAAATATGAACTAATACTACAGAAATGATAAGAGGTATCAGGATATTATACAAATGAATTAAATCTGTGTGTAGGAGTATCGGGAGTTGTTCGGCAAGTGCTCAGTATATCCTTCTTTTTGGCACTGGTGATTTTATGGTGCAATTGAACTAAATCCTTTTCTTTGGTTTTATGAAAAGAGATGTATAAATGATATCTAATTCGAGGGTACAGTACATATTACAGAACATACAGATGCCATTCTAGAATATATACATTCTAACTGTATGAAATGCAAGCTCAATATAATTTAAATATTTTAAAAATAATTAACAAATGTTGTAATGTTAATTTCTAATCTCACTGAAAATAAACAATGGGCTAAATGTTATCTGTCCAGCATATCATTATGAGTGAAACAAAGACTGGCATTATTTAGTGAGCTAATTGGACTTTTTCCCCACTTCCCCTACATTGTAATTACTGTTTATTTCCCCTAATCTTTTGATATAGCTGTATCAGGCATTATATTACCGAAAGTGTTATAGCTGTTAGTTTAATGCATAATAAGATTTCTGAGGTAACCATCAGTATTCATAGCATTTGTATATCTGTTACTGTAATGATTAATAAAATGTTATAATGCTCTGTTGGCAGTCATCCCGGATTTCGATTACTGGATATTATTAGTTACATGTTTAACTATGTCCCCATAGGAATCTTCCAAGATCTTTAAATTGCTGAGCCAAGCATAGTTATTAAGGTTCTAAAATATACCGTATAGTGTAAATCCTCTACCATAGTGCTTGAGCTGGCTCAGAATCAGCAGGCTGAAGGGCTAAAACACTATTTAATTCCCTAGAGATTTAGAAAACCAAAACACATTTCAGTGCAATAAAAAGGGTAATTAAATTCAGGCTGCCTTTATGTCCTTAGTTCAACTTTGACTGCATTCTTCGTATGTGCAGCTATTACGTCTCATACAGGACAATTCTAAAGGAGATTTTGCAAGTAAATAACAAGTACTGTATGGGATGGTATATCCATCTCTCTTTTTTCTCTTCTTCTCTCTCTCTCTTTCTCTGTGACCTAGTTTCATGTGCGGCCACAGCCTAAATCAGTTACTGTAAATAAAAATCCTCCAGCAAAAGTCAATACTGCAGTCGAGGCTCAGTTTCTGAGTTTATACCAGTGAAGGAAGCGGTACTACTCTTAACAACTTAAATGCTTCTCTGATTCATACCACTTACATAAAATCACCCTTTAGAAAAAATATCTACTAATAGAGTATCAGATAAGACTGATACACTATACACTCCAATGTTCCAGCAAAGTTGTTCTAGTTGAATTGCTATGCTGGCATAGATTTTGTATCTCAGTACGACTGTACTGCATAAAAACTAGGCGATTGTCCCTGCTATGGAAAGTGCTATGTACAGCCACACCCCAAATAATTCCATGCTAGGCCCATTCTGACATATTCAAATTGGATTATAAACACAACCTTTTGGGAGATTATAAAGTGCTTGAGGTGATTCTGCTTGAGAGACCCCAAACCTTTCACTACACTGTGGTTGTGTGGGTTTTTCAAGGTAACAATATCAATCAGACAAGAAAGTTGCTTGCCTAAAATGAAACCTGGGTAAAATAGGGAACTGCACACACAAATTGAAGGCATGCTTGAAAAGCAATGTATATTTATGAACATAGAAACCATGGCTAAGTGTGATAGTAAGAGTCACAATGGCTACATTTATACTAGAATAGTACCATATGACAACCTAAAATGTTTGCTTTCAATGTCTTCCTGCTGATTTCTGCACAAAGCTAATCAATTTTTGGTCGCTATGGGTTACTTAGTCACTATACTTTAAGTTGGATATTTTACAATGTATGATATAGATAAAGAAATATATATTGCCTCTTTAGTAAGATCTAGTATGGGACAGTTTTGTAACATTTTATAAAAATGTATTATAGAGTTGGAAATGTATAGAGGTGGCAAACCCCAAGAATAAGTTGATGGGTAATTACCACTGAAAAGCAATTTTAATTGTGAAGATTGCTTACTCTGATATATTAGACTCTTGAAAAGGTGTATAGGCAGTAAGAACACAAGTGGCTATCATAAAATTGTTTAAATAATGCTTAATGAATACTGATCAGTGATATGATGTTAAATGTGTACATTTGAAACTAAATAAACATGAATTGTTAAAAATAATGCTTAATGTTTATATTTAAGAATATTAAAACCTCAATGGATTTTAGGTTCCTTCATTTTTTTTACTGTGTAAATATAGTAGCTGTGAGTGTAGTCTGTTTTGTACAATGACATATCAAGGATCCTGTATATTAATAGACATATTAGTAAACAGGAGCCAGACTTAAAAAACGAAATAATCAGACAAAGAACAATATCTGCAGCTGTCACTAAATTTGACACGAATGTCCATTGAGTTAAGTCAAAGGATACCTGACCTCTGATCCAAACAGAGAATGGAGGCGGATAGGTCTATAAAAGCTTAAAAAACTCTAGAACAGGCTTCATGCAGTAATCAGACAAACTCTATGAACAGAAGGTCAGGAAGGACAGAGGGCAGTTAAAGTTACCAGTGGCAAAACACGGGATTTACTTTATGATGAATATGCCTAGTAGCTTGTAGTAATAAAAACATAATCAAAGGACATGAAAATGTACGATACAAACAATATGTGACTGTAAAGACACCAGCTGCATGTATATAAATTGCATGTATATAAATATATGCTTCCCTAAAGGGACAGAGAAATGAAGGCACGTCGATAAATCATGGTATGACGGAAATAATTCTCATTCTGAGATCAGCAAGTTCTTGTGCTCAAAATGTTACATAACACAGGGTTATCTTATTAAATATGTAATGTACATAAATAAACATGGAACAATTCTGATACAAACTAATTGTACCAACAGCATGAAACACACCAACTCGGTTTTTACTTATACACAGTGTTAAGATCATTAGCTTAAGACAGCAAGGATTTAATATCCTGATTTCCATTACATAGTAACATAGTAACATATTAAGTTATGTTGAAAAAAGACACACATCCATTAAGTTCAATCTTTGAAATCTATTTTAACCTGCCTAACTGCCAGTTGATCCAGAGGAAGGCAAAAAACCTCATTTGAAGCCTCTCCAATTTGCCTCAGAGGGGGAGAAATTCCTTCCTGACTCCAAAATCAGATCAGTCCCTGGATCAACTTATACTATGAGCTATCTTCCATAACCCTGTATTCCCTCACTTGCTAACCCTTCCCAACCCTTTTTTTAATTTGTTTTTTATTAGAAGTCCAGGATGAATAAACAGATGATTTCACTTTTGCAATACGTCATTAATGTTAGTGTACATTTTCAATAAAATATTGTTTTATATAAATATCTTGAAGGTTAATTTTTTCCCACATATATAGTACATGAATGGGTATAAGATAAAGGATATTTGGTGAAATCTAGAATCCTTTAGGATGAAGTGGTGATATTTACATTTCCATATGTACCACTACACCTAAGTAAGGTAAGTGCTGGAGGTTAGTTTTCGAAAACAATAATAACAATACAAACAAAAATAGTTACTAACTTAGAATCAAACATGCCCATTATTTGCCCTGGATGTTAAGATGTAGAACATCCACAATCACCCATATGTTTGTGGAGCCTGGGAGGCTGTCCTTGTCTTCGTTAGGTTGAAGTCGTTGTGGTTGGGATTAATGGATTGTTGGCTCATAGGCATTTTAAGTCATACCAAGGGGTATATCGTAAGGTAGAAACTGTGAGTTGTCTGATATCGGAGGGGAGGCTTAAGATGTATGCATTTGGGTAGTTTTATTTAAAGGGTAGTTTTTAGGTAGTTTTATTTAAAGACACTTCCAACCAGTCCATATGGAACAAAAAAATGCAGTTTATTCTTAGCAGAAAGCCATTCCTGTAATATAGCTTTTCTAGTTGCTGCTGTTAATCTTTCTGCTAATGCTTTGTTAGCTTTGGATACTCTTGCAGCCCTTTAGTTTTGCTAAATATAGCCCACTCTATAGTGGGTTAAAACTTTTGTTTAGTCAGTGATTGCAAGTATTTATATATTTCTAGCCAGAATGTATTAATAATTGGACAAGACCATATACAATGTATCAATGAGGATTCCGTTTCAGAGCATCTTAGGCATTTTGAATTGGGCAGCAAGCCCATTTTAAACCTTTTTAGAGGGGTCAGGTATGATTGATGTAACAGTTGTAAGGCCACGATCTGTTATATCAAACCCCTTTTTAAAGCTATCTAATGTATCAGCATGTACCACTGGTTCAGGGAGAGAATTCCACATCTTCACAGCTCTCACTGTAAAAAACCCCTTCCGAATATTAAGGCAGAACCTCTTTTCTTCTAATCGGAATGGGTGACTTTGTGTCAGCTGGAAAGACCTACTGATAAAAAAACATTAGATAGATTATTATATGATCCCCTTATATATTTATACATAGTTATCATAACACCCCTTAAATGCCTCTTCTCCAGCGTGAACATCCCTGGTTTGGCCAGTCTTTCCTCATAGCTAAGATTTTCCATACCTTTTACCAGCTTAGTTGCCCTTCTCTGTACCCTCTCTAATACAATAATGTCCTGTTGGAGACCAAAACTATACAGCATATTCTAGATGGGGCCTTACCAGTGCTCTATAAAGTGGAAGAATGACCACTTCCTGCTGTGAATCTATGATCCTTTTAATACAGCTCAAGACCTTATTTGCCCTTGATGCTGCTGACTGGCATTGCTTGCTACAGCCAAGTTTATCGTCTACAGGGACTCCAAGGTCCTTTTCTATAATGGATTTGCCTAGTGCAGTCCCATAAAGGGTATAAGTGACTTGGATATTTTTACATCCCAGGTGCATGACTTTACATTTATCAACATTGAATCTTATTTGCCATTTAGCTGCCCAGATTGCCGCATCCTGAATGGAATTATTTGGGCTAGATAGTTTTGTGTCATCTGCAAACACAGATACATTACTTACATTACCCTCCCCATGTCATTAATGAACAAGTTAAACAAAAGTGAACCCAATACCGAGCCCTGAGGGAGCCCTCTAAGAACATTAACATGTCTCAAAGGGATACTCACCATTTAAGCCACTAGACTCTGACCCTGGATGACCCACGTTCAATTTCCACACACCTCAATTACTCTATCATGTCCTTTTGGCCTTGGCTAGATTACAAAATCTTCTTGCTCTATATAGACCGCTTTAACATAGTGACAGTGGTGGTGTCACATGTATTTTGTAGTCTTCAACCTATTGGTTTTGAAGCACATTTGGAAGATGGTTTCTTATAAATCATTTCCTAATATTTCAAAGCAATATTGTTTGGTTAAATAGAAAACCTCTAATTTCTTACAAAGAAAATGCAATTAGAAATGGGGCACTCAAGAGGTAATGCTTGATTTGATACCCACTGACAGGACCACTTTAATTAATGGGGCATTTGCCCAGGGCCAATCAATTGTAGGGCTCACAGTGTTCATACTTTCCCAGTAGTCTCTCTCACTCATACATTTTTCCTCAGCTTCACTAATCAATCTTTCTCTCTGCACTTGAATACAGCCCCAGTCCTAGTAGGCCCTACCAGCCCACCCTCCTTTGTCTTCCCCCGTAGCAAATACGCTGACCTCTGTCCCGCAATTTTTTCTGTGTGAAATGAGTAGAGGAAAAACGTGGAACGCAGCGCCATCATTTTTTTTTGCTGGCAATTCAGCAAAGCTGAAGAGAACAAAAGTTGGTATGATTCTTCTTGGGCAACTGTGGATAAGGTAATACTGTCAAAATTTCCATTTTCTCACTGATGCTTCTGACAAGTTTAATGTACTGTATAAACTAACTTGCTTGGAGTTGTTTCCCATTGGTGCTGGGTTTAAATTGTCAGTTTTCATATGGATAACATGTTTGGGTTAATGCAATTAATAATATAACAGCAAGTAATCAGCTCATTACTTACTTTGTATTACTACAGTGTGTGTAAAAGGAGGTAATTTATTACATGTGGAAGACAAGTTAAAATGGGTTGCCATACTATTTTTCATTTTTTCAGATGTGAGAGAATTGTCTTTGAATGCTTATACCAGAGGCAAACTTATTTCCCAGGCAAATATTTAAAAATAAAAAAAAATACCCCATGGATAGTGCATCAGATTATTTGGAAACATTGGTTTCAGTGAAAGGGTTATAATCAATATAATTTTAGTAAGAAAGAAAGAGCTGGGCAACTCTGACCACCACAACTCCATACAACAGAATGGTGTTCTACTGTTCAAAGCAGCCAAAACATTTCTGATGAATTGACACATCACATTTCATAAATGTATCAATCCATTAAACATTTTTGATAAATGGGTTAAATATTTGAAAAACTAGCTTCTTAAACTACAACAAAAAGGTAAATGTTTGACTTATAGTAATAAAAGTTTCTCTTTAAACATGTTCAATACGTATATGAAAATCATCTTATTAAAACAATCTGTGACATTTAACAGACATAGCCTCATCAATTAAAGAAAAAAAAACGATTACTATAAGTTAAACATTTACCTTTTTGTTGTAGTTATAGAAGCTTAAGAAGAAGTTTAAGATTTCTAACAATGTATTAATTCATATCGTGATTAAATGTGTTTATCTATGCCCATGGTTTGTCAGCTGACTGGTTGTAACGAGAAAGTCTTCAGGGAAGTAAAAATAAAAGATTTTGCATCCATAGTGCAGCTGCTGGACTTGCATAATAAAAGCCTAGAGATCACGTAATGTGATTAGGTGTCAAAATCAAGACATTTTTGTACTTTGTATTAAACCACAGTCTGCTTTATAAACTGAAATAACAATGTTATTATTGGTCATTGTTATCGGTCAATAAACCTTATATATTATATATTATATATCAGTACCTGAGGGCCTATGCCTAGGTTATCTTCTTTAAGGGAGTGGCCTATATTAAAAGAAACCCAAAAAACGTTCTCTACCTGTAGGACCATGGCACGTGTGGTAGAAATTGACATAATGCACATTGCGTATGAAGTCACTTCCTACCACGCACACGCACTACTGTATGTCACTTCCTGTGCATGCTAATTGATGCTTGAGGTGCGCTGAGGTCCGGTGCACTTGCAAATGGATCTCTCCATAGCAGGAGCAATTCTTTCAGTTTTGTTTTTATTGTAAAGGTCTGCCATGTCATGGTATAGAGGTCGTTTAAGGTGGCCATAGACGCACAGATAATATCATATGAAACTAATTTTCGTACAATGTATTGGTAGGGTCAAGGCAGCCATCAGAGATCACGGGGCCCCACACAACAAAATTTTCTAGGCCCCCTCACGACACCTCCCATAACCAGGCCCCCACCTTAACCACGCCCCCACCAATACAAAGGTCACATGGACACAAGCACAAACAGTAAATAAAATCATTTTGGCAAAAGGGTTATTAAGCCTGCCACCACATCAATACAGGGGATGCCAGAGCTACATTGGCAGCCAGGGGTCACAAAAAAAACACTGGTGGCCAGGCCCCTCTGCAAGTCAGGGCCATGTATTGGTGGATCAGGCGCCCTGCATTGGGGCATCTGGGGCCCTGCATTGGGGGATCTGGGGCCCTGCATTGGGGCCCTGCATTGGGGGATCTGGGGCCCTGCATTGGAGGATCTGGGACCCTGCATGGGGATCAGGGGCCTGCATTGGGGAATCAGGGGCCTGCAGGGGAATCAGGGGCCTGCAGGGGCATCGGGGGCCTGCATGGTGGTGCAGGGGCCCTCATTGGTGATCAGGGGCCTGCATGGGCATTAGTGGCCATGCATTGGTGGTTCAGAGGCCCGTATGGGGACTAGGGGCTGTATGGGGATCAGGGGCCCGCATTGGGGGTTCAGGGGCCCGCATTGGGGGTTCAGGGGCCGCATTGGTGGCTCAGGGGCTGCATTGGGGTTCAGGGGCCCGCATTGGTGGTTCAGGGGCCCGCATTGGTGGTTCAGGGGCCTGCATTGGTGGCCAGTGGCACTTACCTGTGGTGTTCTCTTGTGCTGGCGTCTTCTTCTTCCACCAGGAGGGTCTTCCGCGTCTTCGACGTCTCCAGGAAACACATTGCACGATAGCCAGAAGGCCGAAAAAAAGGTACGTTCTAAGCAAACTGGGGGCGGGCCAAGAGCTTTTTTTAAGGGTGTTACAAATTTACTGGCAACTACATTGCCGGTGAATTTGTAATACTGCCCATGGCCTTGGCAGGTGATTTACCGGCTAGGCTGGTAAAATACTGGCTGGATGGCAACCCTATATATTGATGCGTGTATGATGGGGAAAGAGCGATAGCGATATCGGCAGAGGGCTTAAATATTGGTCAGCTTATCGATCGAAAATTTTGATCGGGTGCCTTTGAAGGTCCCCAAACATCACACCCATTGTTAGTGCTGGATTTGTCAGATACAGGTAGAATTCTATTGTTTCTACATGTATATCTGACGATTCAGCTCTACACGTGTGTATTGAAACAAACGATCTTTCTTGGAAAGATCTTTTCCAAGAAAGATCATAATTGCTATGTCTATGGCCACCTTTAAAGACATACATTCATACTTCTTAAGATTTTTTCCTTATGGGTAGGTAACCAGTGCAATAAAAAACTAGTGTTTTATCTTAATACTTTGACACAAGATGCAATGCCCTTAACATTATCTCCCATATTTACACTTGCAATATGTTAACTAGACGAGGAACAATTATTAGACATAAAACAAAACTATCATTGCAGAACAAGTTTGGTGTCCTTACATACCTTTTTTTTTTTTTTTAACTATAACGCAAATCTATACTTTAAATGGTCTTATTCTTTGAACTTCTCCTGAAAGGATCAGATTAGATGGTTGTAATGTGATCATCACATTATTGATTTGTTAATGCAGGTTTGCTGTGACCTGAAATTACCTCCTTACTATCAAGTCGTAATTTCATAACTTCTTTCACATGTTGGCTTCTTTGAAACACTGCTGCTATTTCTTGAAATGTCCTTGATTTGCATGACAATTTAAAGATAATTAGAGATACTCATTGTTTAGGAGCTAATGGCCTTTTCATCAGGGAATCATTTTCCATAAACTTCTGTTCATTGGGAACATACACCCAATGTACACGTGTATTTTATCTTCCACTTTAAAGCTTCATTGCATTCATTGTAACCAGTCGTCCCTGCCACTGATGTAGATCTTTTTTCTCATAGGGAAAATAAGAAACGTCTTCACAAAAGCCTCGTACAATACTCCAAAACCATTAATCTGTTGTTCTTTGAAGCATATCAGAAGAGTTTTTCAAACATTTTATTTCATTGGGCAGTATAGTGGATGAGCAGTTTTAGCAGTGTTGCCTTGCATTTCTAGAGTCCTACAATTGATTCCAGCCAGTCTACAGAGAGTTTTTTTGATCACCTTCTACTTGTTTGGGTTTCACAGTAGGGGCCGGGCGGAGAGGCCAGAGGCGGGCCCTGAACAGCGGTCCCAGTGGGCCCCAGGCCCCCCAGTCTGACCCTGTTTTTACCTTTAGGATTCTTGATAATTTTTGGCTAGTTGCTCTGGGTTTTTGTTCGTTAATCCGATCAATTCGAGTTGATACGGTGACAATTCTATAAAGCCGAGTTTACAGGGGATCAATTTCAAAAAGTCGAACGATTCAAAATTATGCATGATTTTGTTGTGACTTTTTTTCGAGAAGTTTTAATGGTAAATTAAGGTGATTCTGGTTTAGGGATTTGGTCGAATTTGTTTTTAATTATAGTGAGAAAAAGTCAAGTTTTAATACATGACTGATTTTCTCAGCACACTTCTTTGGATTCTATGAAACTATGTAGTGGGAAGAAAAACTGACCAGGCACAATCTCTGTGCTATAAAGCTGATACATTGTTCACTGCATGATTATATAGAAAGACAATGTGCAGTATCTATGATGTCTGGCTAGTAATCTGTCCTACAGCATGGTGATTTTATAGGTGTTTCCCTTCTGAATAGACCAAAAGCTGGAAGAGGTTTCTTTTATTTGAAGTAACTTACAATTAATTAATTAAGATTTGTAAGTGCTCAAACACTTAACCACAGGCCAAGGGTTTATAAAGAAAACAAAATAGATAGCTCCTGGGATATCAGTAACCATCATATTGGGCTGCTATACTTCAGGCTGTTTAATATTAATACCACAGAAGTATAACTCTCATGTGATTGGATTCAATTCCACGACCACTCAGCTTTGTTGAGTAAGCAACATTACTGGTATTCATTTTTAATAACATTTATATAGACAACTCAATAAAGATCTTTCTCGTTAAATTCTACTATATGCTTAGACAGCAAAAAAATCTACAGAGATCTCCAAATCAGTATTTATTGAGAGTTCATTTGTTTGAGCACAAGGAATTCCTCATTAGGGCAAAAACTTGTTCTAAAGGATATACTTCCCAAAACAAAGATTTTTCAATTTTTGGGTTCAAATCAGTCATTGGAGAAGTTTGTATTTGATCATAAAAAGTTTAGTAAGGGAATATAATAAGTAATTTTGTACCATAAGTGCAGTGTGCAAACTGCCTGTTTTTAGGACTCTTACACATGAGCGTTTTGACCTGCGCTCCCCTGCGTTCTGTTTTTTGGCGTTCAGCCGCAGGGGAGCGCAGGAATAGACGCAAGTCATTATTTCAAATGGGGCTGTACTCACTCAGGCACGTGTAGGCGCCGAACGCAGGAAAAATGCAGCATGTTGCGTCTGAACCTGCGTTTGGCGCCTACACGCGCCTGAGTGAGTACAGCCCCATTTGAAATAATGACTTGTGTCTATTCCTGCGCTCCCCTGCGGCTGAACGCCAAAAAACGGAACGCAGGGGAGCGCAGGTCAAAACGCTCATGTGTAAGAGCCCTTATGCAAATCACAACTCACCCAACTGCAGAGTTTCCGCCCATAATTCCATTGAACAGGTATGGGACCTGTTATCCAGAATGCTCGGGACCTGGTGTTTTACGGATAACATTCCGGAAAATCATGTAAACATTAAATAAACCCAATAGGCTGGTTTTGCTTCCAGCAAGGATTTATTACATCTTAGTTTGGATCAAGTACAATGTACTGTTTTGTTATTACAGAGAAAAATAGAATCATTTTAAAGAAAGGTGGCCTTTCTGTAATCCTGAGCTTTCTGGATAACGGATCCTATACCTGAAATAGAAGGGATTTGCATTTGACACTGAACATGTTCTGCATGGCATCATTTTTGGCACATGGAGGCTTATTTATTAAAGGTCAGATTTTAGTGATTTAACAGGTTTTTGAAACCACAACTAAACTCTAAAACCATTTAAATTTATTAAAAGATCAGATCATAAAAAGTAGGAACGAAAAAAGCCAAAAACAAACGAGCAGAAAAAAATACTAATTGCTGGGGGAACCCTGTAGCTCTTGCCCCCTTGAGGTTGTGGTTAGTGATGAGCAAATCTGTCCAGTTTTGCTTCGCAGAAGAATTCACAAAATGGCGAAAAAATTCACAAAACTCATCAAAGTTCAAAGGTGTAAAAAAATTTTTTAAACGTGACAATTTTTTACGAGCGCGACAATTTTTACTTACTCCACATACATGCCCATTTTTCTTGTGCGACTTTTTTGTTTCTGCAACTTTTTTGTCTTGGTGACTTTTCTGTCTCAGCGACTTTTTTGTCTAAATGCATTAAAGTCAATTGGCATTTTTCTTATGGTGACTTTGTCTCAGCAACAATTTTGTCTTTTTGTTGTGCCAACTTTTTTGTCGCGCTGACAATTTTACTGGGCTGATTTTTTTGTTGCTGCAAAATTTTTCCTGGTGGAATTTTGATGTGGTTTCGTGAAAACATTTGCAAATGCCGAAGAGTGGAATTTCACCATTAATCCATGCCTGGCGAAAAAATTTGTTCATCACTAGTTGTGGCAGCTCTAGGGTTTCCCAGTATCAAGTTGCATGGTACCCTGCCAGTCTGTTTTGGAGGATGATCAGTGCACCTATCCTCCAAAACAGACTGGCAGGGTACCATGCAACTTGGTGCCAAAACAGCTTTGCACACAAGTACCTTTAATGAATGCTGTCAATTTGCATAACATTTAGGGATGCACCGAATCCAGCATTAGGTTCGGGATTCGGCTAGGATTCGGCCTTTTTCAGCAGGATTCGGATTCGGCCAAATCCTTCTGCCTGGCCAAAACGAATCCAAATCTAATTTGCATATGTGGGGAGGGAAATTGCGTGACTTTTTGTCACAAAACAAGGAAGTAAAAAAACGTTTTCCCCTTCCCACCCCTAATTTGCATATGCAAATTAGGATTTGGATTCGGTTCGGTATTCGGCCGAATCTTTTGTGAAGGATTCGGGGGTTCAGCCAAATCCAAAATATGTATGAACACACTTCATTGCAGCCAGAAATGAGACCTTTAGTCCTATAAGTCACTGTGCCATAATGCAATTTCAAGAGGCACCATAGCAGCAAATCAGAATGTATCCAAAATGTTGCATTAGTTGGTTTTCAGTTTCTAACTAAGCACAGCCTGACAAATATATTCTCTAAGCAAGAGCCATTAACATGGAAGAGGAAAAAAAAAGCAAATATTTTATTTACTTAAATAAAAATAGATTTTAAATAAAAAACTATGGAAGATATTTTATTTTTAATTTTTCATGTTTGTTTAGTTTTTCTACTAATAGCACATTTATCTTAATTCAGTAATAGGATACAGGTACTATTATACGGTATTATTAAACTTGGGGCATATTGTAATGTTTAATCAGCTATAAATATTAAGTAGCTGCTTTCAGTGGCTGAAACCATATCTGTAAAGAGCATACGGCTGTAATATATCTTTAGCAGACTTCTGGTACATACATTTCCGTAAGTGTAATGGTAGGAATGGTTAGCTTGCTTTGCATATACTTCTGGCTTGTAAATATACATATATAATATGTAATATATATATATATATATTTATTAGTGAAAATCTACTACTATTAAGTACAGCGCCTGCTGCAGTCCTCAGGGGCTGCTGGGAACCTTGTACCTCAGCAATGACTGAATACTGTGAATCCCCTTTTTCCCGGAGGTGAATGAAAACTGTATTTCATATATCATCACCATAGCAAAAATGCCAATACCAGATGAAGATGCAGATTGAAATCATTACAAAGTTATGCCATTTAAATCTCCTTTATTCATACAGAGCCCTTCCAGAACTAAACTTTTTGTTACGGAATTAAAAGGTCCGCACTGTAACAGAGAGAAAAAGAGGAGACATAATAAGGGTACGGTATGAGCAAGTCACAAGTAATGCAAGCTGAAAAAGAGACAGAATTTCCAGTCACTTCAGCAAGAACAAGTTATATAGGAATAAAAATCATATCAGAAAGGAATGGAATGTTTAAAGTAAGAACAGGGACAGGAAAATAGAAATAATCCATCTGAAACGTCTAACTAAGCAGACAATTTTATTGCTGTAGGTTTGCAAAGTGTAGACTCCTGCAGAAATTAACCGTTTGTTGGTTCATATTCTCTCGAGAAACAGGCAGACAGCCAGTGCCTTTGGAGATGCTCAGAGGACGTTTAATGGTATGATTTATAGGTAACATCAGACCAAATGGGGAAAACATTTTATAGACCTGATAGGGAAAATATGTATGCGTGTGTCAGTGCTCCTTTAAGGACACAAGTTATCTGCCAAATGAATCAATGTATATTAACATCACTAATGCAGCAAAGGTACTGCAATGACCCCGATCATTTAATGGGCACATTTATTCCCCAATAAAAACTACTGATACGATTCTTAAATCAGTTATTTATTGACTTCCAGAGAGGATATTTTTATTATCTGATTATTAATATTTAACATTCCATTTTTATTCTTGGCAGTACTCTAGTTTGCAATCCTCAAAAAAAAAGTCCTTAGAGAGACGACTTCTTAGTAGGATCAATTACTATTTTTCGCTTTTCATTTAAAACGCTGTTCTGTAAAGTATAAAGGAGCCAAACGAGGACATAATTACATTGTCAAAGTCAATAAATGCAAACAGCCTCTATCGTTTTTAGCTGTGCTTAGCACACTTACACAGGAACTGCTGTGAAACCCTTCCTCCATGAAATCCATTTGGCTCCATTTAGAAGCAGAGTACCGGAAGGCAGTTATTGTACAAGATTAGCTTCCTGTATGCAGTAAATTGGCAGCCGAGGAAAAATACAAGATAGATTTATTAGCTTGCAAGGTCAGCTCATAAAAGCCTTGTAACTAGGTCTGAAATTTGCTGATAGTACAATCGTGTATTACTTGCTCTTGCAAAATGAAGATACCATAGCTGGTTATTGGTATTTCAAAGAACTGTATAGATATCACATCAGATATTGTTTTACAAGGGCAACACTAATGAGGAATGTTTTCCCTGTAAAGCAAACAGTGCATTTTAGGCATTTAAAGTGATACCATCATTACAAAATGATCTGCCTTCATTATAATGATCCTTCATTTCTAAATAACTGTTGGGTTAATTTCTGACACATTAGCTACTTGGACTAATATTTATACATTTTACAAGTTTAGTGCATGTGTTGCCTCTGCTTAGCTTTCTTATCTCTATCACTGACTGTAAATAAGTCACAGACACAGAAGCAGTGCAGTAGATGTCAATGAACCTTTGGATCAAGGGTAACTGGTCCTGTTTTTTCTTGGACAGTGATTCTATTCCTGAATTTAAATGTGGAATCCCTGCCATAAAGCAAGACAGGACTGTAGTTTGCTAGAAAGTAGGGATAAACCAAATCCAGGATTCGGTTTGGGATTCTGCCTTTTTCAGCAGGATTCGGATTTGGCCGAATCCTTCTGCCCGGCCAAACCTAATCTGAATCCTTTTTGCATATGCAAATTAGGGGCGGGGAGGGAAATCGTGTGACTTTTTGTCCCAAAACAAGGAAGTAAAAAAATGTTTTCCCCTTCCCACCCCTAATTTGCATTTGCTCGGGTAACCAGACAGTGGAGTATGACTAGTGGAGTGCTTGAATAGAGAGATAAGCAAGAAAAAATACAATTGTAGACTCACTGGTTTATGTGGTTGACCCAAAAACCAGTTAACATGTTAAACTGCAAGCTGGAAAAAGGCAGAAGGCGAAAGGGGGAAAATATTTAATAACTATTAAAAATAAAAAATGAAGGCCAATTGAGCATAAGAATATGCTATTCTAAAATAAACTAAAGGTTAACTTAAAGGGAAAGCTTCTTAAACAAGAGAGATATCAAGATTGAGCATAAGAATATGCTATTCTAAAATATACTAAAGGTTAAATTAAAGGAAAAGCTTCTTAAACAAGAGTGATATCAAGATGGGTAACACATTAACCCTCGATATTCGACTGCCGAATGTAAATCCTTCGACTTCGAATATCGAAGTCAAAGGACTTACCGCAAATAGTTCAATCGAACGAAGAATCGTTCAGATTGTTCACCAGAAATAAAGACTTTTTTCAATTACTTTCCACTGTTTATTCTTTACTGTTTTTCTATAATTTAAGTCTAAAATGTAATCTTCCTGTCCCTGGTGTTTCAGTTAGTTCACACGAGTTCACATGAGAGACAATCTCCCCGAACTGCCTCAGCGTGTTTTCCCATAGGCTATAATGAAAAGTTGCCTGCGCTAAAGCACACGCGGCAATGTGTTTTCCATAGTCGCCCGAAGTTGCCTCCTTGAGAAGACGAGGCGATTAGCCGCCAGGTGACAAAACCCGAATCTCCTCGTGTGAACTAACCCTAACAGCTGCCTTTAATGAAACTCGGGGATTCTGCTCAACAAGGACAAAGATAAGAAATGTATCAACTTAGGGCAATTACAGAGTTGGCACCCCACCCCCCTCCCAGAACTGCTTCACATATAAAAGTGAAAAATAAACTTTTAAACTTCATTATTAAAAAAACTGTTGCAAATAGAAAAAATAAAGTAATGGAAAAAGTCTTTCTGGTGAATTATCTGAAAAGAGCTCAACTGAAAAAAAGTGTTGGAAGGTGAACAACCCTTTTAGGTTTTTTGGTTCAAGGAACTTTCTGTTATTTGAAACCCTATGCCTGAAGTTTGCTAAAAATATTTTACTATTAAAAAAAATACAAATGTTTTGCCATGAATGTAAATTTTTGCTTGGGTTCTAAACCATAAGGGGGGCGGGGTTATTTACTAAGGGCTCTTACTCACTGGCGTTCTGACCTGCGCTCCCCTGCGTTATGTTTTTTGGCGTTCAGCCGCAGGGGAGCGCAGGAATAGACGCATGTCATTATTTCAAATGGGGCTGTACTCACTCAGGCGCGTGTAGGTGCCGAGCGCAGGAAAAATGCAGCATGTTGCGTCTCAACCTGCGTTCGGCGCCTGAGTGAGTACAGCTCCATTTGAAATAATGACATGCGTCTATTCCTGCGCTCCCCTGCGGCTGAACGCCAAAAAACGGAACGCAGGGGAGCGCAGGTCAGAACGCCAGTGAGTAAGAGCCCTGAAACTCACATTTTTAATGAGCCACAAAGGTGGGACGCAGCATGTTGCATTTCACCTGTGTTTAGTGCTTACATGCGTCTGTGTGAGTACAGCCCCCTTCACAATAATTAAGGGCGTCTACTCTTGCACACCTCTGTGGCTGAACAGAAGAAAGGGCAATGCAGGGGAGTGCAGAAAAAACACAACTGTGTGTAAGAGCCCTAAGGGTTATGTAATAAAAGATGTTACGTTTTCCCAGGTGCAGTCGCCCGTAGCATCCAATCAGCAGCTAGACCTGTCTGGTCATCTGTTAAGGTAAGGTAAACACTTTAGTGACTGATTTGGTTTTACTGCTCTTGGGCAAATTTAGTGGGGAAAAGATGCTGTCTAATTACAGAGGTAAAATACATTTGTTTAAGATTAAATTCTGATTATTATGTGTATATTTTAAAGCATAATAAAATAATTAATACTTATTAATACTTAATTAAGACCTCTCTTAATTAAGACATCTCTTATACCCTGCACAGGACATTAATACTGACAGAGGCCAGGGTGTGCAGGTGAGTTTCTCTATCATAGTAGTAAACAATACAGAATGCAATCCACCATATATTGCTTGCCAATGAAACAGTACAACCTAAGTTCCACTTTGATTTATACTCGTTTTCGATTACTGCTGCTTAGAGTGGGAGCAGGCACTTTTAATTGATTTCTACTCGCAGGAACATTAAAATCCATGGGCAAAAATGGATTATCACTGAAGACAGCTGGCAACCATGTATGTCTGACATTAATTATGCAGAACCGTACGTGGCAAATTTTCCATGAATATTAATTTCATCACTATGTTTAATATTAATACTGCACTTGATAACCAGCAACACTTCTTAGATTTATTCTATTCTAAAGTTGATTTATTAACACTGAGATACAAAAAAAAAGAACATTTTTGAAATCCATAAATCTTCTCTTTAAAACAGGCCTCTTCAATCTGCATTTCACTAGATCACTTGGACAGTTACCAGCATCTTCCAATAGCTTTTATGGGAGCTCTATTTCCAGTAAAAAAAAAAAAAGCTGAAGCAATAAATATCGTTCAAAGAGCCTGTCTTGAAATACTCACTAGTATTGTCCATCTCAGTTTTTGTCAACACATTTAATCATTTTCGTAAACACAAACATCAGTCAAACAGAGGTCTCTGTGCAGTTGAAATTGGCATATTACAGGTTAATCAGAACTCCAGGGTATAGAACGTATTTCTAGTTATCTCTTTCAATCTGACCTTCCTGCTTCTCTTGAAACCTTGGGACTATCAACTAAAGCCAGAATCATCCCCAGCAATAAATATAACCAGTGTTATGTATTTTATTTAAAAGAGGATTTGGTCCACAATATTAGATGGCCTATCAATATATATCAAAAGATAACATAAAAGCCACTCAATCTGTTAAGAGATTACAACACAATAAGGATATCAATGCCCTATTATGAAATATAGAGATATTATCTTTTCCATTTTCTACACTACTTAGAGCTTTACTCATAATAAATGCAAAATTGCTAGACCAGCCGATAGAATTTAATATGTCAAAAAGCTGTGTGGTCCCCACAACTCTCCACTTTAATACTCCTTCCATTGTAATGATATATAAGGTTAGGTCTTCTTAACCTGTTGAGAACTTCAGTGCAGCCTACAAAGCATCTATGTTGTTTATGTGAGATGACCCTTATTATTCTTATAATCAGTATAGAGGTGCAGTATCATTCATCCCTTGAGTATATTTATGATATTCCATTTGTATAACAGAATAGGAAAAGAACCATATAGTTGATACAAAAATAATCAAATGCACAACCAAATGCTATATATATATATAGTGACAATCTGACAGCTTGCACATGTAACTTTTGGGGGGATTAGTCAATGGTGGGCAGGCAGCATAGGACAAAGGAGCAGAAAGACAGGGACACAGGCATGTTCAAGGAAAACACGGGTTTATTTTCCCACTTTTAAACAAACAGTCAATTTTGCACAGGGGTGAACACTGTAGCAAACAAACATAAATCATAAAATAAAAACCTTGCCCACTGCCCTGCTGAGAGACACACTCTCCCATTCCAATTATGCTTAAATAGCCTTTCCACCAGACAGCTTTCCTGTAGAAGGTGAACTTCAATGTCTGGACTGGATCTGTGGAATAGAGTCCCTGGCTACTAAAGTCTTTAAACAGAGCACTGATTCTCTGTTTAATAACTCCCTTCCTTGAGAGTATCTCAGTCACTGGGGAGAAACTAAAAAATTAAATAAAGGATGCCAGAAGGTTCTTACAGCAAAACAAAAGATTCGAAGGGCTATACTCAAAAATCCACAGAGGCAATCGCAAACAAGATGTTAAAATGAAAGGACAGTTAGGCAGAGACAGCTAAATGTGGCAAAAAGAAAAACTTACACTCGCACACCCTGTCCGTCCAGACTCAAACGACTCCCAGGTGCTCGATGTTAGAGGGATTGGGCAACCTCAAAAACAGCGTAGACACAGGACACACCGGCACAACATGGGTAATTCTAGCAGGTAAAACCTTGCTCGTTTATTGCGATGCAACGTTTCGGGGCGTGACCCCTTTCTCAAGCTTGAGAAAGGGGTCATGCCCCGAAACGTTGCATCTGCAATAAACGAGCATGGTTTTACCTGCTAGAATTACCCATGTTGTGCCGGTGTGTCCTGTGTCTACAGCTAAATGTGGCACCATGTGGAAGCAGTTAGGGTAGTTTGAATGAGAATTTAACCCTAATGTGGACAAAAAAACTACCCCCTTCCCTACATAGACCCCCCTCCCCACAGCCTAAGTTTACTTATCCCTGAGTACAGATTCAGCCATTGGAGTTCACTGGCGCCATCTTCTTCTCTTTGGAAATCTTTGGAATGAGACTGGCGTGGAGTTGTTGCAATTTTCTGTGCATGCGCCGAAACTCACGGAAATTGCCGATGCGCCGGCCTCATTCCGAAGATTACAGAAGCGGCTAGGAGCACCAGCCCGGGGGTTCTTTCAGCAAGCACCACGGATCGATCCTGTTCCTGCTTCTTCTTTCAGCCTGTGGCTGCTCGTGTGCAGTAGAGCGAAAAGCTGAACTTTTCTAATGCGTCTGCCCCGTGAAAATTTGAAAAGTGAAGAAGTGAAGAAGACCTTCTGTGGTGCTCGCTGGACGAACCCGGGCTTCTAGAGTTTTCTGCTGGTTTACTGCCCAGAAGCAAATGTGTTTCCAAAAAGTGATCTGGAAATTTCTCATACCTTTCCTCACATATAAATCAGATTTGTGAAATATGGTGTAACTTAGTAGTGCAAATTGGAGTATATACACTGGGGCAAATTTACTAAAGGGCAATTAAGTAATTTTACAAAAATTCGTTAAAATGACAATTCACAGTGAATTCGCCAATTTACTAAAAGGTGAAGAAGATGAAGCTAGTTAAGCTAGTGAAAAAGCTTAGCACTAGAAAACTTACACGCTGTTTCGCCAGGTAAATTTTCGTTCGGGCAAACGATCATTAATACGCCTTTTCATAACACCGTCTGAAGCAGCTCTGGGGGGGGGGGGTTTGCAAACTCTTTAAATGTTTTAAATTGATACATTTAGTTGATACATTTCTTATCTCCTGCTGATCTCTCTGACTACTTTACTGAACTGGCTGACTACTGTTACTTTGTATCAGCAGCCAGCTGTCCTTAGCCTGCATCCTCCAAACCCCACAATTCCCTGCACATGTGATTTCAATAAGGAAAGGAACATTTACAGTGCAATGCATTGTGGGTTATGTAGTTCCTGCATGTTGTCTGTAAGCTGAGAAGAAGTTGTTACAATTTGTAACATCAGTGTTTTAGTCCCTCCTTCCCAGTTCCTAGATCACTGAGCTGCCTGACTGAAACACTAGAGACATGGAACATAAAACTTTAAACTTCAATTTTGGGAAAAAGTTTAATAATAAAAAATGAAAGACAACTGAAAAAAGTCTTTGTTTATGGTGAATAATCTGAAAACAACTGAACAGAAAAAGTGTTTGGAAGGTGAATAACCCTTTTAATGCTAAGAAACGTTCGCACTGACAACTTGTCACTACCAAAAATACGCCAACGTTCATTTGCAGAGACTAATTTTTGCATTTTGATGAATATGCATAATTGTAGGGAAATAATGTCTGAGGTAGTTACATGTAGTAGGGCGAAGATTTCCAAAGTGAAAATTTGGAACTAAGTAAATTTGCCCCATTGTAGGTGTGGCAGAAAATGTAAGGAAATAGAGTAATATTATAGGAACTGCTTGGCATTGTCGTGTTAAAAGATCATGTTTTCTGTTTCACCTGACGTAGAATTCATGATATTAATTAAAGGTCACAGGGGAGGCTTCACTGAATTAAGCATTGTTTGGTAGCCTGGCTCAAACGTTTTAAGCTACTTATCCTGAATATTTGCATGCGTGTCTGAAAACAATGTGTAATGGAAAGTACTGTACTACTGGGAAAAAATAATAGAATTAGTAAATTTATTTTA
Organism: Xenopus laevis; assembly: GCF_017654675.1. Taxonomy (NCBI): domain Eukaryota; kingdom Metazoa; phylum Chordata; class Amphibia; order Anura; family Pipidae; genus Xenopus; species Xenopus laevis. Next base: position 108,288,062 of record NC_054374.1, on the reverse strand, counting down.
GTTAACTATTGAGTCCTCCTATGCGAATGTATTTTATAGCACTTATTTTGTCTCTTTTTCCTTTCTGGCAGAAAAACAGCAATTTTATCTCGCTTTATGGCTTCTAGATATACAGTGAGGGTCTGAGCAATCATTAAATAAGAAAAAAAACAGGACCAATTACCCTTTACCCAAAAGGATTTTTTTTTTTACCATTAATGCCTTAGCTATAAGAATACAATAGGTAAGCCCTATAACTCAGGCACACATTACACTAACATATACATTTATCATATATTAATATATGAAATCTGCAGCGGTTATATGACTGAATATAAAGCAAAAATATTAAATGGAGGTTCTTTATGTAATTGTATGAAAATGTTATATATACAATAACAAAAAAACATGTAGTGCAAATTACTGTAGAAGATCCAAAAATATGTGTAACGGTGGCCATACACGGGCAGATAAAGCTGTCGATAACAGTCCTTTAGACCAATTTGGCATCTTATCTGCCTGTGTATGGGGGATTCCGACGGGTCTTCCCGATCGATAACTGGCCACCATATCGATCGGGAAGGTTTAATTTTTCCGCCGACCGACCTGTTGAAGCCCATTGCTCCTCATTGTAATCCGATCATTCGGCCCCAGGGCCGAATGTTCAGATTACCCCAATATACAGTAGCCCTGACGTTGGTGGGCATATCGGGGAAAGATCCGCTTGTTTGGCAATGTTGCCAGGCGACCGGATCTCTTCGTGTATGGCCAGTTTAAGAGTCTTATGGGCACATAGACTCACAAACCTCATTGTATATGCAATACTAAGGTGCAGTACATATATAATCCTCCATAACAGGAAGATCTATAATTTTATATCTAATGTTTAATGCAAATACAGTATTCAACCATAGCCCTTATCTTTAACAGATAGACATGTACCCCGTTCCCTTCTTTTTAGTCAATCTATTAACTAACAAGAGTTGGTAGTTATAGTTCAACTACAAGTTAAAAATAAAAGATGTGCAGGAACTGTGTACATGATGTGGGAAATGTAATAAAAGCGAAAACAAACAAAAAAAGAGAAAACAAAATTTTCAAGAATAAAAGAAGCAATCATAAGAAGTTTTATCATGTACACTGTGCACTGGTGCAAACTATATCTTTCTTCCAGCAGTCTCTGAGCAGTTTCCTGGTTCACAATTTTTCCTATATTTTTGTGCAAAGGAAAATATGTTTGTGCAGAAGAGAAGAGCAATTTTTTTGCATTCGAAATTTAGTAAATAACCCCCTTATTATATTGCCTCGAATAATTTCCGTCCCACCCCTCCCCTTCCTTTCTTGCCAATTCATCATCCTGCCTTCCCAGCCGGAGCTAGGTGGCTCTGACCTGTATTCATCACTGTGACCTGCCAACAACTGTAGCCGTTAACTAGGTCTCCTGCTCTGAATAGGGGACAATGCTGCTGAAGCCGGCAAATCCCAGACAGGCTGTGTCTCATCACGTGCAAACATGATAACAAGGCAACACTGCAGAAATGGAAGAACGTAGGGTAAAAACCTTGCCTTCTCTGATATATCTGGAGAGCTTTACCCACAAGACACTCTTAAATGTGTGCTACAAAAGTTTTCTGTACAGCTATGGGACCTGTTATCCAGAATGCTCGGGACCTGGAGCCTTCCGGATAACAGATCTTTCTGTCATTTGGATCTTCATACCTTAAGTCTACTTAATAATCATGTAAACATTAAATAAACCCAATAGGCTGATTTTGCTTCCAATAAGGATTAAATATATATTAGTTGGGATCAAGTACAATGTATTGTTTTATTATTACAGAGCAAAAAGGAAATCATTTTTAAAAATTTGTATAAAATGGAGTCTATGGGAGACAGCCTTTCTGTAATTCTGAGCTTTCTGGATAATGGATTCCATACCTGTACATTGTTACATGATAGCAACGTTAATGCCTCCCTGTTTTGTCCCCCCCCATATGAAAGATGGATAACCTATGAATCTTAGAAATTTGAATATTGAACAATGGCCTGTGAACGACATGTTAAATGTTGAAAATATGAATAGGGTGGGTAGCTTCAGTGTATATTTTTTAAGCAGACTAATACATATGTGAATATATGGTAACATTTATGCAACAGCTACTCTAGCAGTCTTCCCCACAATTACACTGGAGCCCTGTGCTGTAATCAAATAGGTCCATATTTAAATAGTGATGGGCGAATAAATTCGGCAGGTGCGAATTTCCACGTTTCGCCGCAAGCAAATAAATTCACGAAACTGCTGCGAAAATTCGCTGGCGAAAAATCCAAAATTATTCTAATGCCCATTGACTTTAATGCATTTGGACAAAATCTGACGCGTGTCAAAATTTTGACGACCATTGACTTCAATGCGTTTCGCTAATTCTCCCATCACTATATCAACCTCTGCTGCACAAGGGAACACAATAGTGTACAGTGTGACAGTTGCTATATGATGAGAGTGAGAGATAAGAGAATCTTGTCTCTTTCACAACATTAACTTTACCTAAAACTGTAATTTAGTGACATCAGTCAACAAACATAATGTCCCATGACTATTAGCTTTGCATGAAAGTCATTTTGATGTACACATAAAGTCAACACTATTGCATTCATTAGATACAAAAGATGACAATTTGCCACGGCAACCAATCATAGATTAGGTAATTAGTCCAGTTAAAACATATAAATCAAATTTGTGACTGGTTACTACACAATGCCGTCATTTCTCCTGCATTGGCAAATGAATTTCAGAAAGCTCTCTGTTTTTATTATAAATTATCCAATTAATAGGGCCAATTTACCAGCACCGTTGTACCAATGAACTGACCTACATAATCAGCAATTAGTTTATTTTTTTCTGTCATTGTGCATTTAGCTGGTAAACATGCCCCACTGTTTTTATGCATTATTAACCAGTCTGGTTCCCCTTTTCAATATGGTGCCCTGTGCAGCCACACAGACGGCAATGCCAAAGCAGGTCGTCTCTTGGGAGGTCTCTTTCCTAAAGAGCAGAGTACATGCACAATTACAGCAATCAAGGACACTAGAGGGTTAATATTGCACACATTTTGAATCAAGAGGGACAAGAGTAGGTGTTTACTACTGGGGTATTGAACTTCCTTAAAATGGATGATGAAATATGCTGAAATTTGTAAATATGAAACAAATAATGCTACAGTGAACCTCCAGTCTGAATACAGTACCATGTGGCCGTTTTCTGCATGCAGTTAAATTAAGGCTGTCTCTTGATGCTTGGCTTCTTCAAATTCATTGGTGAATAGGAAAAGCTGATTGTCCCCATGGGAGATAGGAAAGGGGCCTATGCAATTTCTGCTACTATGTTGCGTAACGATGAAACAATTATGGAAGTAAGACGACTGATGTTAACAACCATGAATAACCATGACATAACAGCAGTTGCCGCTGCATGAGAGGAATTATGGGAAAATTAATGGGACTTGTGAAGATAAATTAAAAGTGCTCTGCTACGCTTTCCCTTACAACATTTTGCCAAATATACAGGGGTTTGCAAAGGTCCCCTATGGTTAGAGAAAACTGCACAGATCAATATTGTAGGCAATCTTCCTAATTTAAGGACTGTCAGCAACATAATTTGTGTTACTGCTTTTGCAGCAAATATGAAACAAAGTATGCGTATATATCAAGCCTTAAACCTCAGTATGGGTATACATCAAGCCTTAAACCTGACCTTGATTAAGTGAATACAGAACAAGGCTTTCTGATTCGGTTTTGTAAATTGGTATTGATTTTTATATGCCTCAAGTGGCTTAGTCTTCTTTTGTTACAATGTCTAGGTGAGAGAACACAGAAGGCACTCACTTTTTCATCTGTTTCATCTATTATTTAAGTACAGTAACTGAAGAATTAATTGGGCTCATTTTGATTGCTTTGCCTTGCATTTAGCAGTATGCCAGTGTAAAGTATATAAAAAGTATATTTCTTAAAATGTATTTAACTTGTTTGGCCACTTTCTGCAGTTAAACACAAAATATTTTACCATATTGGCTCTTTGAGTGAATATCAATACAAACTGCTGTGGTTTTACCCCCAATGCATGGTTTTCATCCAGCATTGCAGTGTAATTATATTGATGTATATGTGTCAAATGTAATCATCTATTTCACTGAACAAAAAGTATTGGTCAAACATTAAATAAAGTGAAATCTTCTGTAGTCTGTAAAATATGTTTTTTACAGACAGGTAGTGGTATTGTGTTTTTAGGGGCCTGTTGAAATCTAAAACAATATTCCATAAGAAGGGGGAAGAAAAAAAGAAGCACAAAAGAAACCTGTAAACATAGCACAGACAGCAGTGGCATAACTAGATGTTACTGGGCCCCATAGCAAAATAATTTGAGGGGCCCCAAAACTCTCCAGAGGTTGTCCTATTTTACCATTATATATCAAAATTACTCATTAGGGCCACATTGGGCCCCTATGTCCTATTTTACCATTATATATCAAAATTACTCTTTAGGGCCACATTGGGCCCCTATACCTCCTGAGCCCCCCTGCAGCCACAGGGTCTGCTTCCTCTGTAGTTACGCTACTGGCAGACAGTCAGACCAAAATAAACAGGGGCAGGAATATCAGCACAAACAGGAACTACATCAGCAGCTGGAGGACCACATGGATCAGCAGCAGGAGCTGGAGGACTGCCCAGTTCACTGATAAGACAGCTACTTGAGTCAATGGCAGGTTGATTTCCACAGGCAGTAGCAGCAGGATGATTGTCACAAGCTGTAGTATCAAGGACAGACCTGGAGGACAGGACAAGCAGCAACTGAGGCCCAGATATCTGGCCTTGAGACCACGGCAGACGGGCCAAGTATAGTGTCCTCAGGCTCAGAGGCTGGTGACAGGAATGCAGATTAGGAGGCTGGTGGCAAGACTGCAGGAACTAGAGTTGAAGGTGAGACTGAAGGCACTGGAGCTGGAGTTGAGGCTTGAGTGCTGGCACAGGGTGGGACAGCTGTTGTGGTGCTAGCAAAGGACAGAAAAGCTGTCAGTATGCCGTCACCGGATCGTTTTCAACAGCTCCAAATGCTGCTATTAAAACTTACAAATTGGCACCAGATACTAAAAAGCCACTAAAAAACACAATCGCATTATCAAAAACTGTTGCACTTTTCATTATAAGGAAGGTGAAAACCAAAGAAGAGACTTGAGAAAGATAAGAAACACATAATATAATGGTCCGTATATGTATGAATACCTTTTTCCCTATTATTGTTATACAATTCTATGGTATCTTGATTGTCAGTAAAGGTTCCATGTGCTCTCTGCAGCTGATCTCAGGTCTTCCCAACAGTTCATCTTTGAGCATGTTTTCCAATTGTGCACGTGGATCAATAAGCTGATAATTCTGATATATCCTCTTGCACTAATGGTTGTTCCACCTATTTCTGTAAAGAACTATTACAGCTCATAAAACGAATGTCTGGCCTGATTGACTTCTATTGAATATGGATTTAAAAGCATCAAATAATAAAGGCTTTCATCATATGCCATATAAGAGTTTATAGCTTTGTCTTCTATAAAGAACTGCAAAAGGAAGCAGCAGTGGATATGTGCAAGAACTGCTATTTTGTAAAGTCCATTTTGAATTTAATAATCAATATTGATATTATCATCATTCTTGAAGACAAATAATGATCAATAATTAGTGATGAGTGAATCTGTCCTGTTTTGCTTCGCCAAAAAATTTGCGAAACTCCAAAAAAATTTGCAAAACTCATTGAAGTCAATGGGCGTCAACTTTTTCGTCTGCGACATTTTTATTGATGCAAAATCTTTTACTGTGGATTTTTGCCACAATTTTGCGGAAAAAAAATTGCAGATGACGAAATGGAGACATTCACCATGAATCCTTGCCTAGCAAAAACATTCGCTCATCACTACCAATAAAATTTCCATTTTAACATTTCAAAAAAAGGCCTCATAGTGTTCTTGATACCTCATTCCCAGTGTCAATATCAAACACAGTTGTGCTACATTACCTACAGGCTTCCAGAAATTGATTCTGCTCTAAGTATTGCAGTGTAGTGGATTTCTGGGAGCCTACCTGTAATGTTAATAATGGCATCATGGCTTTTGAATCCCCCTTCTACACATCCCGAAATCTCAAAGTCAGTGCTAAATTAGCTAGTCATTAGATCAGCTGATAAACCTATACATTTGTTTAAAGTAGAATTAGAGCAAATAAGATACAGTATGATTTTAAAATTTCAAGGATAACTTATGGAAATTAATTCAATGCTGATTTTATGGCATACGTTCTAGTGATATGTGATGTCAAGTAGGATAACAATATACAAATGCTGTATGTATATTTATCCTAAACAATGAGTCTAAGGCGCCTATTTATTAAACCTCAAAATTTTTGTTCTAGTTTTTCGAGGGGAAAAACTCAAAGTTTTAGAGAAAAGAACTGTAATTTTAAGAGATTTGTAATACTCCAAAGCCGCTAAAAATCTGAATTCCAAAATACTCCCGCTAAAACCTCAAATTCATGTAAAAGTTAATGGCAGATGGAACAGGTTTTTGTTTGTTGAGAGTTACAGGCTGTTCGATGCTGGTTTTCTTTAGAAAAAGTCGCATGATTTGAATTTTTGCACAATTTTTTGACCCAACATTTTTAGTCAATTAAGCAAGATCATGGTTGGGATTTAAGTAAATTTTTTATTATTAATATTATGGGGGGAAAAATTTGAGTTTTAATAAATAGCCCCCCAAGTATCACATATCTTTTGGACCTATAAGCAGAAATAAAAAATCTACCAAGATGTGATCAATTTACCTTACTTGATAAACTTTTCACAGGGCCAGTAAATCCTGCTAGCCAGGTTTCTCATAGTGTCTTTGGGTTCAGTCATATCCTATATACTAAACGAAGGTTGTTTCTATGCCCGGCGTGTCGGGGAGGCAGATGCGCGCGCATCTTCAGCTGAAAGGTTAGCAAAGATGCGCGCGCAGAAAGACACGCCGGACATAGGTTGCTGCCAGCTGCCAGAAGATTCAGGCAGACACCGTCCCCCTCACTCATGCCCGGCGTGTCGGGGAGGCCCCTCACTCATGCCCGGCGCGCGCATCTTCAGCTGAAAGGCTAGGAAAGATGCGCGCGCAGAAAGACACGCCGGACATAGGTTGCTGGCATAAGATCATCCCCCTCACTCTTACCGCTGTCTCCTTCTGCCTCCCGCCGCCTCTTCTTTGCTGGGCGGCCATGTTGCTACTCCTCTGTGAGTGCCCGGCGTGTCAGCTGAAAGACACGCCGGACATAGGTTAGGAAGGAGGCATATGCGCTGTGCTGGCGGCAGATTCAGGCTCCCCAGACACCGTCCCCCTCACTCTTACCGCTGTCTCCTTCTGCCTCCCGCCACCTCTTCTTTGCTGGGAGAGTGGGCGGCACCGCACTGCCCAATCAGCACGCACCATCGGCCATGTTGCTACTCCTCTGTGAGTTTGTGTAATGGCGGCGCTCCTCTGCCTCTGTCACACCACCAGTGCCGGCAGCTACTCCACTGCCTCTGTCACACCAGTTAATAAGCTGTCTGCCTCTGTCACCAGTGCTGGCAGCTACTCCACTGCCTCTGTCACCAGTGCCACCAGCTACTCCTCTGCCTCTGTCACACCAGTTAATAAACTGTCTGCCTCTGTCACCAGTGCCGGCAGCTACTCCACTGCCTTTGTCACCAGTGCCGACTGCCAGCAGCTACTCCACTGCCTCTGTCACCAGTGCCGGCAGCTACTCCACTACCTCTGTCACACCAGTTAATAAACTGTCTGCCTCTGTCACCAGTGCCGGCAGCTACTCCACTGCCTCTGTCACCAGTGCAGACTGCCAGCAGCTACTCCACTGCCTCTGTCACCAGTGCCGGCAGCTACTCCACTGCCTCTGTCACACCAGTTAATAAACTGTCTGCCTCTGTCACCAGTGCCGGCAGCTACTCCACTGCCTCTGTCACCAGTGCCGACTGCCAGCAGCTACTCCACTGCCGCTGTCACCAGTGCCACCAGCTACTCCACTGCCTCTGTCACACCAGTTAATAAACTGTCTGCCTCTGTCACCAGTGCCGGCAGCTACTCCACTGCCTCTGTCACCAGTGCCGGCAGCTACTCCACTGCCTCTGTCACACCAGTTAATAAACTGTCTGCCTCTGTCACCAGTGCCGGCAGCTACTCCACTGCCTCTGTCACCAGTGCCGACTGCCAGCAGCTACTCCACTGCCTCTGTCACCAGTGCCGGCAGCTACTCCACTGCCTCTGTCACACCAGTTAATAAACTGTCTGCCTCTGTCACCAGTGCCGGCAGCTACTCCACTGCCTCTGTCACACCAGTTAATAAACTGTCATTAGACCAGATACCATTATTAGCAAAACGGGCTATATTATCTCCAAAAAATATTGATGTTGACATGATAAACAACCAAGTGATTGCATTACTTCCTGGACAAAGCTGTGTCTTTCTGAGTACAGACTGTATTGATTCTGAAGACGAAAGTGAGAAACTTAATTTCCCATTACAATATTTAAACACTATCAACCCTGCTGGATTACCACAACACAATCTAATACTCAAAGTAGGAACAATAGTCATGCTGTTAAGAAACCTTAACACTAAGCAAGGTTTATGTAACGGTACACGGTTGGTTGTGAAGACCATGAGACAAAATGTTATCAAGGCAGAAGTGCTTACAGGATCCCATAGCGGTGATACCATTTTGATTCCCAGAATTGACCTTACCAGTTCTGACCAGGAATTACCTTTTAAACTTAAACGACGACAATTCCCCATTAAGGCTGCATTTGCCATGACAATCAACAAATCACAAGGACAAACATTGGATAAAGTCGGCATTTACCTATCTGAGCCTGTGTTTGGTCATGGTCAACTTTATGTTGCATTTTCAAGAGTGCAGCGTTCATCTGATGTTAAAGTCAAGATTTTAAGTACACCTCACCAGGGAGAACTCATTCAAGGACAGGAGAACATTTTCACCAAAAATGTTGTTTATAAAGAAATTTTTCAGTAACACTTTACTACCAATAAACTCAAAATTTAAGAATTCTAATAGCAGATAGGTAACAACAAGCAATCGGCACAGATTCACTCTACATCCCCGCAAATTAGCGTCGCCAGTTGCTGCCTGGGGATGGAGAGTGAATCAGCACCCATCGCATTTTGCTGCCTCACTGTTGTTACCATTCTTTCATTAACGATTCTTTAGAGAATCGGGGGTTTACTGGTTTCATGCTAAACAAAGAATTGCTTGTGTATACCAGCAAGCTACCAAAGCCAAAAACATCTGCTAAGACATCCTTAGTGGCACCCAAGTGGACCTGGCTCCAAAGTAACATTACCAAACTGTGTAAAAAAGCCAGGACACTTCTTAAAACTTTAGAGGCACAGGACTGACTGCACTGATGTGATCTGATGTGATCTAATCATATTGCAATTGCTGCAAACCAGGATCATGCATTTGTAAGAAGTGTCATTGTATTTTCCAATGATCTGGTCAAGTTTAAGCAAAGAGATCAAGTTTAGAAAAGAAAGTTGCCCCATGCAACATTGCCTGTAAGTTAACTTGGTTTTCATCCTGAAAGTAAAATAAAGAACTGAAAAAAGGGAAAGGCAGACACACAATGATTCTTTATTTGTGTGCAGATTTACAACTTCTGCAAGATCAAGGGCCTCCTGTTTAGACCTCTGCAAACAGGTTTGAGCCAAAACAGACAGGTATGGAAAGCACGTGAAAAGCACACGAGAGCTGCTTTTATACAAGTAAAAAAAAACAAACAAGTAAATTGTTTTTAACTTGCACTATATTTTGGATCAAACCTATGCAAAATAACATATGGGTAATATGTTAACTTATTAATATTCAGAGGATAGGACTGGGGTAGTGATAGACTGAAATTTAATTGTAAGGGCACAAGGCAAAACTGCCAAATTACAGAGGCTATTTCTATGCATAAAACACATCACTATGCATGGTGGCTGGGCTCCACACTTTTACGGTGGACATGCCAAAGATAGTATACTGAGCAAGCAAACTAAAATGCTGAAGGCAGTTTTTTCAATATACCCTTTTGGAGGCCAATTTTTTGAGTATAAACTCATAACCATGAAGAAATTAAAAAAGAATAAGCAGTATGGTCCTATTTGCTACAAGTTTCAAATGGGGCTCAACTCTCCATTCTTGAGGAATACAGTAGAACCCCCATTTTACATTTTTCAGTGGGGACAGAATAAAATGATGTTAAATCAGGGAAGTGCGATATATATTAATGGGACCACAAAAAAATGAGAAAAAACCTGAAATCAGGATATGTAAAATGAAGGTTTCCCTGCATCATATTGGATATAAATGTCCACAACTCACCAAAGTTACGTGGAGGTCCAGGTGCACTACCCTGAGCCTCAAGCTAGGGGAACAGATTCAACCATCTATATTGCGAGAAGGCACTCAATGTCCATCAAAGGAAGAGAAGTAAAAACAATGTCCATTTATTTTGTACTCATTACAGACGTAGTCTTATGCATTTCATGTTTATAACACATAAGTGTTATAAACAGGGAACGGATAAGGCTGCCTCTTTCACTATATCAGGCCAACAGCATAAGTGCTTGGGTGATAATTAGGGATGTAGCGAACTGCCGATTTGGTGTTCGCGAACGCCGTTCGCGAACACCGGCAAAAAATGCGAACGTTCGCGAACAGTTCGCGAACTTCGAACACCCGCTAAAATCGTTCGATTCGAACGATCGAAGGATTTTCATTCGAATCGAACGATCGAAGCATTCGATCGAATGCTTTTCATTCGATCGAATGCTTACAATCGTTCGAACGAATGGAAATCGTTCGATTTTTAGCGGTCGAAGGAATTCGAATGGTCGAATGGTCGAACGATTTGTATTCGAATCGAACGCGAACTCAAAATGCGAACGGCGCGCGACGTTCGCGAACATTCGGCGGACGCGAACGGTCGAAGTTCGCGCGAACAAGTTCGCCGGCGAACAGTTCGCTACATCCCTAGTGATAATGCAAATATACAGGTACAGTTTATACTCCAAAATTAAAAAAAATATCTTAATTATATTTTAAATTATGCTATAATAAAGATTATTGTATTTTTTTAATTTTGGAGAACAGACTGTAGCTCTGTATTAACATTTTGGAATCCTAATGATATTTGGGATTTTTCTGTGCTCCTGTACATATTTACTATAGCACTTAATATCTGAAGCAAGCTTTGATGATAATGAGAACAAAATATACATGCATGAGAAGTTCCAACCCAGTGCCCCTTAATTCACATCCTTCCCAGGTTGCCCACAGCACTTGACTCTGTTCTAGCATCACTCCTTAAAGGGATACTGTCATGGGAAAAATGTTTTTGTTTTTTTAAAAGCATCAGTTAATAGTGCTGCTCCAGCACTAAAATCCGTTTCTCAAAAGAGAACAAATCTGACATGGGGCTAGACATAGTGTCATTTTCCCAGCTGCCCCCAGTCATGTGACTTGTGCTCTGATAAATTCAGTCACCCTTTACTGCTGTACTGCAAGTTGGAGTGATATCACCCCCTGCCTTCCCCCTCCCCAGCAGCCTAAGAACAGAACAATGGGAAGGTAATCAGATAACAGCTCCCTCACACAAGTTAACAGCTGCCTGGTAGATCTATGAACAGCACTCAATAGTAAAATCCAAGTCTCTCTGTGATTCCTTCAGTTACACTGAGTCGGATAAACAACAGCCTGCCAGAAAGCAGTTCCATCCTAAAGTGCTGGCTCTTTCTGAAAGCACATGACCAGGCAAAATGACCTGAGATGGCTGCCTACACACCAATACTACAACTAAAAAAAATACACTTGCAGGTTCAGGAATGAAATTTTATATTGTAGAGTGAATTATTTGCAGTGTCAGCAGTGTAATTTAAAAATAAAAACTACATCATAATAATCACAACAGAATCCCTTTACGACAAATATATTATATGGCAGGTACTGCAAATATAAAAGTTATTTGTGAGTCAGTATATGAAAAATAATGGAAATAATTGGAAAACTAAAAAATTAAAAAAAAAAAAGAAGAAAAAAAGAAAATAACGTAACGTGGCAAGTGCAATGTCAAGCAGACACAATGGGATATCACTAGCACAGAGGTCACTGGCATGGGAAGTCACATTCAAGTGTTCACTAGTGTTTGTAGTAGAGCTTTTGCAATCTAACTGTTGTCATTTCAACAGCAAGTGTTGAGCAGTCAAGTCTGGCTTCCAATGTCACAGCACAGGCAACAAGAACAAAGAAAGCTGTCCTATTTACAACTGGGCTTAGGTTAGTGTGAGTTTCTGTACAGCTGTATCATTGACAACATTTCACTGCTGAAAATCCATAGAAGTAGCAGCAAAGGAAAGGATGACAATGTCACTGGTGATCATAGCTGAGTAAACAAATCCAGACAAAGGGAGGTGAAATGAGGTTGCAGGCAGCCAGCGTCAGCTGGGAATAATTATCTCAGTTGGTAGCAGGTTGAACGCTAGATCAGAAACCATCTCATCAGAAAACAAGTCTCACATATCTTTGATTTCATTGCATTTTAACTTGGCTTTTCCCAAGAATTATGCTGATCCAATCACAAGGCACTTCAATTCTCATTTTTTGTTGAATGCTATAACCATGAAATGTAAAAAGTCCTCAAATAATAAATATATATAAAAATTACAAGAATATTTGCCTCTGTTAATTTTTTTTTATAACATACGTAAGGGGCGCACACAACTTTTCCTCTTTAGTGATTAGCAGTGGGGGCAAATTACATAGGGGGGGTGGCTTACACCCCTTTCTTCCTCTTTACCTCTTGTATTGGCAACTGGACTAAACACAAATTTATTGTACAGTGCTGTAAAATATGTTGGCACTTTATAAATAAATGATATTTATAATACTGAATTTGAACAGACATGCAAAAACGTTAGGACTTTTGTTACATAACTTATTTTTTCAACATTGACACCACCAGCAGGTCGAAATCAATTTGTCCTATTATTTTCAAAAAAAAACTGTCACTCTTTAAATCCTTGTGTCCTGTAATTCCTACTTCCCAAACTTGCCTCTGTTATAGTCACAAGTAGCTATAAGTACTAACATTCCATTTACTGCACAAGGAGACAAGCTCATCAGTTTCTTGGCCTGACCACTGAGGTGTGTGTCCTGCAGGAGCAGTACCTTTGCCCTGGCTCCACCCCAGGACATGGAACCCACATAAACACATACCAACAACCCCCTTTGCCAGAATACTAATCGAAAACTCTATGGATCTAGACATAAGCACTTTTTCTGAGCCTGCACATAGTATGCTTTAAGTACTATATTTTCTACTGATTCTAATCTCAGCGTGCTGTTCTTCTATGCCAATTCATCATTACCATGTCTTGCCTGTACTACTCCTAAAATGCTGAATTTGGTTTTCAACAGGTCTGGTATTTTTCCTATCTTTCAGTCTTTCTTATTTACATATTTCTATTAGGTTATCTTTTCCACTTTCATCCAGCCCTTGGTTTTGTCTTTTTAGAACTGCACTGACCAAATCTGCTGTAGTCTGTTGCTTAGTTCCCCTATAGTTAGCCATGTCCAGAGTTATATGTCCTGCATTTTATATATTTTCCTAGCAGTTTGATTTTGATGTTGCTTGTTCTATTGACTGCCGTACTCTGCAGTTTTCCCTGTCTGTGCCCTATGCAGACCTAGCTTCTGTCACATCCTGTTAGTGAATAAACACCAAAAACTCCTTTCATACCTGACATATCTATAAGCCACTGATGCTGACTCCCTAACTCCTGACCCACTTTAAATCAGCATCCCACTCTCTTTGGTATTTTGTTTTACATCCATGTAAACTTTTTTTTGTATTAGAAATACATTAAAACACACCATATAGATGACAAATTACATAACATATTTGTATTTATTGTTTTGTTGATGAAACTAAAAATCAAATTTCAAATCAATTCATAAGTCTAATAACTGGCACTTAAAGGGAACCTGTCATCCAGACATAAAAAGCTGCATAAGGGTAGGGACACACTGGGCGATTTGGGGAGATTTAGTCGCCTGGCGACTAATCGCCGCAACTTTCCACGACCAATCTTCCCCGAATGCCTCCCCTCACTCTGCGCCTGGATAAAATGAAAAATCGCCTGCGCTAATCACACGCGGCGATTTGTTTTCCGAAGTCGCCCGAAGTTTCCTCGTGAGGCAACTTCGGGCGATTTCGGAAAACGAATCGCCGTGTGTGATTAGCGCCGGCGACTTTTCATTTTATCCAGGCGCAGAGTGAGGGGAGGCATTCGGGGAGAAAAGTCGCTGCGATTAGTCGCCAGGCGACTAAATCTCCCCAAATCGCCCAGTGTGTCCTACCCTAATAAGTGACCAGGAGCTCACCATATCTTAAAAGAACCCCCAGGCAGGACTGTCATATACTTTACCCCTCCATCTCTTCCCTAGTTTATTAACTTTCTATCCCTTCTACCTCAGCTCACCTCCTCTATTCTCTCCTCCTTTTTCTCTTTCTTCATTCTACCTTTAAATGGAGAAAGAAACCCTTTCGGCACAAACCCCCTCTCCCCCGTAGGCCCCCTCCCTCCTCCCCCCCAGCCTACCTCCCCCCAGGCGCCATCTTCTCCTATGCGGTCTTCTTCCTGGATTCCCCAGTAGGAGCATTTGCTGGTTCAGCTCTACTGTGCATGCGCCGAAAGTCACAAAGTTTCTCCTGAAAATTATAGATTTATTTTAATTACAAAATAAAACACATTTTAATACAAGCTCTATTTATTTGGTTCAAGCTGAACAGTTGTATATTTTCTCTACAATGACTACAGCAACATTAGAGCAGATGCTATGCAAATTTGCTTGATAATGTTGTGTATTCATATGGAGGAACCTTGACTGAACAGATTTCTTTTTTCAGCAACTTCGTGACTTTCGGCGCATGTGCAGTAGATTCCCACCACCAAATGCTCCTACTGCGTATGCGCTGGCAAATGCCGGGGAATCCAGGAAGAAGACCGCATGGGAGAAGATTGGGCCTGCATTTGCCTGGGGTGGGGGGGAAGTAGGCCGGGGGGAGGAGGAAGGGGGGCTTATGGGGGAGGGGTTTTGCACCGAAAGGGTTTCCTTCTCCTTTAAATGCCTCAGCTCACTCAGACACCTCAGCATCGGCACCACTATACAGTAAGCAAAGTCTGAATTTCAGACTCACGGGAGACCTAACACACGAGATCTAAAGAAATCAAATATGCATATACTTCAGGATTAACTATTTGATTATTTGCTTTTGTTTCTCCCCTAGTTTTATATCAGTATTCTTTCAACATGTTTATCGGTACAAGTAATATTGCCTAACCTGATCTCCGTTTGAACTGTGTCTATGTGAATCATATGTATCCAACTGTAAAACCAATAAAAATAGTATTTAAAAAAAAAAAAAAAAGCTATATAATAAAAGTCCTTTTTATATTAAAAATAAAACCCACACTTACCTGATTATAAGTAGACCTTCTCAATGAAGAACCTAGAAGGGAGTAAACAAGAAAACAAAGCAAGAATTAAAAAACCAAGGACTAGGATAATTGACTTGTTATATGTTATAATTTTGCAGTTAATATTAATGTATAATTTACATTCATATTAATATTTCCTGCACTTTCCATTCTGCACTTCCTCAGTCCTCACATTCTACCTTCCTCCTCACCATCTATTGAATCTATTAAATGATTTTGCATTTTACATAAGAGCAGCTCTAAACATTTGCGGAAACACAACGTTAAACATGATTGTGATTTTTAATTATATTCCCCCATATATGTCCAAAACTATCCAGATATCTGAATGTCCAAAATCTCATTGTGAAAACCAAGGTTCCTCCCTTTGCTGCTATAGTAGCCTCTACACTTCTGGTATTATTTTAATGTTTGATGGTGGAGTTTGCCATTCAGCCTCAAGAGCATTAGTGATATTGGGCACAGATGTTGGATTATCAGGATTAGCTGACAATTGGAGTTTCAGGTCATCCCATATGCATCCAGCTGGGTTGAAGACAGGGTTCTGTGCTGGCCAGTCAAGTTGTTTTATTTTCATTTTAGCAAATCAGTCTTTTATGGACCTTGATTCAATAGAGGCATTATTGTGGAGAAAAAGAAAATGGCTTTTCCCAAACTGTTGCCAAACGTAAGAAGTGGTTGGTAAAGAATGTCATTCTGTGCTGAAACCTTAAAGGGATACTGTCATGGGAAATTTTTTTTTCCAAAATGAATCAGTTAATAGTGCTGCTCCAGCAGAATTCTGCACTGGAATCCATTTCTCAAAAGAGCAAACAGATTTTTTTATATTCAATTTTGAAATCTGACATGGGGCTAGACAGTTTGTCAATTTCCCAGCTGCCCCTGGTCATGTGACTTGTGCCTGCACTTTAGGAGAGAAATGCTTTCTGGCAGGCTGCTGTTTTTCCTTCTCAATTTAAATGAATGCGTCTCAGTGGGACATGGGTTTTTACTATTGAGTGCTGTTCGTAGATCTACCAGGCAGCTGTTATCTTGTGTTAGGGAGCTGTTATCTGGTTACCTTCCCATTGTTCTTTTGTTTGGCTGCTGGGATGGGGGGGGTGATATCACTCCAACTTGCAGTACAGCAGTAAAGAGTGATTGAAGTTTATCAGAGCACAAGTCACATGACTTGGGGCAGCTGGGAAATTGACAATATGTCTAGCCCCATGTCAGGTTTCAAAATTGAATATAAAAAAAAAATCTGTTTGCGCTTTTGAGAAATGGATTTCAGTGCAGAATTCTGCTGGAGCAGCACTATTAACTGATTCATTTTGAAAAAAAATGTTTTTTCCCATGCCATGTTATAGCTACAGAACTTTACTGCTCCTCAACAAAACGTTATAGTCAGTTTTAAGTATTCAGACAAGTAGCATTGTCCTGGCATCCACCAAACCCTAACTCAGTCATCAGACTGCCAGATGGTGATGTGTGAGCCTCACTCCAGGGAACATGTTTCTTCTGCTTCAGAGTCCAAGGCAGTGATCTTTATACCACACCAGATTGTGCCTGTGATTGATTTTTAGAGTGCATGAACATTTTTTTGCTGTTGCACTTAAAACTGTGCCTGAAGTCTTCCTTCATTTAAATAAATTATTTACAACTTTTTAAAAAATGTTTTACAAGTTTTACAGACTTGCAGAACAGTGGAACTGAAAATTAAAGATTTATTTTAATTACAAAATAAAACACATTTAAATACAGGCTTTATTTATTTGGT